>NC_072731.1:9234466-9869466 GCF_026930045.1 Uloborus diversus
GTGACGACGCTCCCCCGCGTCTCCCTTCCCTACCATACTACATTTTTGCAGGTACATGTAAATACATTTATTTTTCAAATACCAGGAGGGTCTACCCCCTTAAGCGGTGTTTTTATCATAAATAATTAGATAAAACCTAAGTTTAATCTTGATTTAAAGTTGTCGTTCCTCTGGAAAAATTTAGGGTTCTTAACTTTCACACACACAAGTAAAGCAGGGATGCCTATTTCCCCCAAGATCGATAGTGCTTCGCCACACTAATTTCTTGAAGACCTCCCCAAAAACAGAACCCACGACGAGAAAAAATACCCCTGAAAACACTCCCCTAAAAACTTTAATGGTTCAGTCTGTGCCGCCACGATCCCCCCCCCCCCCCACGTTATGCACCCCCAAGTAAAAAATTAATTTAAAACATCTTTCACGCCCTTTGGTAAAGAACAAAAATAGCAATGAGATGTCTTGCCAGATGCTGATCCTGAATTCACGCCGTACCTTCCATTTCTGAACGAAACTCGCTAAATTTGGCGACTTTACTTAAATTTTGGCAGACTTTTAGACCTCATATTTCGATAACGGGGCCATGAGGGCACATAATGTATGTGCCATATACATGTTTTCCGATAATCTTCCAATTGCTACCAATTTGAATTTTTGTTTCGAATTTTTTTGGTCGTATGGTTTCCTAGTTGGAATCGTATTACTTTGAAGTCTAGCTGAACAGAAACTTAAATCGAAACTTAAATTAATAGATTTTTGCGAACAAGCCCCCTTAGTAATTAAGGTATCGAGCGCAGGATCAGAGGGTTTTGGGTTCGATGCCTTAGACTATTAAGAAGGGAGTACATGCGGGTTGCGTATTCATTAAATCTGTTGGCTCGAAAATCCTGTGTGTCGCTTGTTGAACAGTTACAACGGGTAAGGAAGATGAGGAACATTTTCCTTCCTCTTCAGCATCTTGTATAAATTATGTACGTGGGGCGCCATTTGTGCGCCATCTCTGCACGGTCAAGAAAATTATTGCACAATTTAAAAACCCAAATTATATTGTCAAGAACGTCCCTTTTTTTCCCTTATAGTGCCAATGATACAACAACGGCACGAACACATTATGTTCATGCTGTTGTTGCAAACAACAAATCATATTAAACAACACTGCAAGAGTTGTTTAATATGATTTGTAGTCATGAAATTATCCTACAAAATATTTATCTCTATTGAATATCGAAGAAATTGCTCTTAAAATCCTTTAAATAATTTGACTTATTTCTGGTGTTTGACCAAGAAAGCTCTCAGCTATAAAATGAAAAGGTTTTTTTTTTCTAGTTAAACTTACCTGTATGTGTATTTCTGTCAAGCAGAGAAAGATGTCTGGATTACATATGTTTTCTAATACTTAACCCGTTATATGTTCCAAGAAAAACAGAGTTATTAAGAAACCCTGTTTTTATTCATAAAAAAATTATTTTTTCCATTTTTTTTTCCATTTTCCAGAAGAAAACTGAAAAAAAAAAAGTTTTTTTTTCCCACATCTCTGGAAAAGAACAATGATCTTTACCAGGAAGCAAATCGTACTTTAAGATCACATGTAGCCGACCACATGCAGTATGCAATTTTACCAACTCGTCTAAAAATAGCAAAACTGACCCGAATAATTCTTAAGAATCCAATACACAAAACAAGGTGACGAATTCCAGATTCTTCCCCCTCCCATTTTCAAATACTTCTCTCTCTTTGCAAAATCTGTGGCCCGAACGACTTAAATTTGTTCGAAGCAGAACTATTTGATTTTCTTAAAGATGTTTTTCAAGAATAAGGTGTAAAAACTGCAACCACGATGACATGAAGTAATCGATGAAAACTGTATTGTAGAGTGAATGACTTTGAAAAGTAGTTAAGTGGCAGAAACAAAGTATTACAGGAGGCGGTCAAAATAATATGGTATTATTAAATTAATATGTATTTCTGCTTTAGCCCTGGCTAATGGGCGGTAATTTTCTGAATAATACTAAATTGTTTAGCCTTCTCCCATAAAGTTTTGTTTTTCGCATTAGATAAACACCCAATTTTGTGCAACGTAAAATTGTGGTCTAAAAACATATCAAGCAGTTTCATGACAAATATTAAAACTTATTAAAGTTTTAGGAATATAGGTGTTTGTTCGCTTAATTAGCTCAAGAATTAAGTAAAAGAGTATTGAATCAGAATATGATTTAATGTAAACAGTGAGAATCTTTCATTTAAAACAAAAAGAAAAAACAAATTCCTATAGCTTGAGTGTAGGTTTTTAGTTAAACTTGAAGTGTAGCTTTTATATGAAAATATTAAAAAAAATACCTTATGATAGTTGTGCCACGGAGAAATGGCGGATGAACTAAAAGCGGAAACAGACCACTTCATTTTGTAGTAGATATGATCAACGAAAATGTAGTGGTCTTTTCTTGCTTCCAGTTCGTCCGCCTTCTCTCGGTGGCACAACTATATTTAGGTGATACTGCATGAGAAGGGTAAGAAGAGAGCACGATATGAATGAAACCTGCGTTTTGAGAACTAAATGGTTGATAAGCTCTACAGCAGCAAATATTCCAACAAAAACATACGAAAAAAAAACTTAAAAGTTCAAAATGCAAAAAACATTGTAAACATCCTGATGTATATAATAGCCAATCATCGAGTAACGCTCCTGGCGTCATCAACAATGAAACTTGCTCCATGGCATGATACTCTGATAATATGTTTTTGTAATGTTTGACATGCAGGGAGTTGCTTTATATTGACGAGGCTGAACTGGATTCGGTCACTTAACTGTTTTACTGGTAAGGCTGTGGCATTTCAGGGGAATGAATAAAGGAAAAAGTGGTCAACAATGAACGCTACCAACTGGAGTTTAGGGTAAACCCACCGGAATTAGGATTAAAATTTCAACTATCAAAATATCCGCAAACAGGCAATTTTGCTTCGTTCAAATGCAGAAGCAATTTTCCCCGGTCATACATTGACGGGCGATTTTCTAGTTAATTAAATAACCTTCAACGAATTTAGCAACAAGCATCAAAATATTGTAAACATTCATTCTTGTAAACGAAACCTTACTTGTTAACAAATTCTAGAGCAATAGCCCTGCCCGTACTCACTACTGCAACACAGCTTCCCCGTGTCGTGACGTCAGCTGATGTCATGATCATCTTCGTTGACGAAGCAATGGGTTATTATTAGCCAATATCGAATTTCCTAATCTCCCCATCTTTCTTGCGAAACGTGAGTCCGAGATAATTTGCTAAAGACAAGTACGTGCCAATGTCTTTTAAAATTGATAATGATAAACACATGTTTTTATCACTGCTGGAGGAGCAGCAAGTGCCGCGGAATCGATGTTTTACTGTGTTTGGCTTTCTATTTCCTTGCATGAAAACACAAAAAAACTTAACGTTTCCTTAATGGCAGGTGTTGTTTACCTTTCCTATTTTAGTCCCGATAGTTAATTTTTTACTTATATTTTTACTGTTATTTATTCATTACAACGTTGTTTATTTATTATAACGTTATTAATTTTTTTTTCTTAAGGTATATTTTCTGAAATTGCCTGATTTTTCCTTTTTAACTAAGAGTAGTAATAAGCTATTATATCATAAAATATAGAAAATGCATCTTTTCCAAATTAAGGGGAGGTGGGGCACGTTGGTCCGCTTTTTTACTAATCATTTTTTATCTCATCAAAAAATTTAATGAGCAGTTTGATTTTCTACAATAACTTTCACTAAACACTTCTCAAAACCACAGATTTTTTTTTTTTTTTTTGAAATGTTGAATTGATAAACTTTTATATTAATTTTTTAACGGAACCTTGTAAAGTGGAGCAACGTGCCCCACGGGTAGGGTACGTTGGACCGCGTAACGCAAATAACATTTGTTATAATTTTAATGATATATACCAGCGGTTCCCAACCTTTTCCCCCTTGCGAACCCCTTCCATACGCCGAAAGAAGTTGGCGAACCCCTTGAGTACTTAGGTAATAAGTAACAAGAAAAAAAAAAAAAAAAAAAGAACACCCACACAGACAATAAAATGTAAGACTTTTTTTTTGTTTGATGCTGCTCCATAGTTTATAAAACATTAATTCCAAAATATATAAGTACAAATATTGCTACGATCTAAAATGATCGCTAGAAAGTGAATGCAAAACAAATTTACCAAAAAATAAACACAGTGATTATTCTGTGTTGAGCTTCGATCAACTTTGAAAAAATTTTGAAAATAGGATATTTTGTGGAACAAAGACGCTCTAAAAAGTTTGGCTGAAATATTTGACGGTTTCAATCTTACATTTAATCTGTTTCAGCAGTTATCGCTGTTTATGAAGAAAATCCTTCTTTACATAAAAACAGAAACGTATTCCAAATGGTAATAAAATTTAAAGTGTCTTTTTCTGACACAGGGGTACATTTACCTCTATAACTAAATCCAAAGTCAGTTAAAGAATGATCTTTAAAATATCTCTCAGGGATAACTAAATGAAGTTTTTTCTTCCAGTAAAATGAGAAAGATCTCTAGGTTTATGTCTTCTTGAAAAGGACTATGAGCATAACTGTTTTACTATAAGATTTACTGCGTACATTAATCGTGTCATTGCTGAAGAATTTTCTTGTGATTATTCTATATGTGTAGAGTAAAATTCGTATATTGAAAAATAATAGAAGCGTTCATTTTTCGATACACGCATTTACTCTCATTTTTACACAAAAGGTAATGTATAACACAACAAATATTTTTAAGCTCACTTACTACAAGAAAAATCTTCTACACAAATTTCATAAATTTCTTAGTATATTTATGAAGCGCTATATATTCCATATATAGCGCAAATTAAGTTGCATTTAATTGTGTTGATTTTTTTTGCTGCGTAAACATCACACTGCCAAATCTTCACCCACAAAAATTTTCTAAATTTTCATATTTCCTGTTGTATTTCTGGGTTGCTAGCCATTCTTTCCCTTTTTTCGATACTAAAACTCGAAATATTGTGGTCTAGATCTACAATATAGTGTCAAAATTAGCAACAAACAACAGGGCGATCTCATTTCTATGCACAGTACAATATAAGTAGCTCTTCGTTGGACTCGAATGATAAACTAAACATCAAAATATTTGAGACGCTCGCATATGATCCATCTAACGTTTTCATCAAGTTTAATTAGTCTTTCGGATCAAAAGCTTCTAAGGAAACGAAAGCTTTGAAATTCTTTTATCTGAGAACATAGTATGCATATTGCATGAGTAGAGCTCTTTCGACACGGCTTCAGGGCTATCCATTATGAAAGTGCTATAGCCGGCGCTTTGCAATGACAGACTTTATTCCTTAAATGTAATATATGTCAGCAACTATGCAAATATTTTCAGGCTAAGAGTATCGATTGTGCGAGACACAAATGAAAAAAAAAGGAACAAACTTTGCTTGAAACCGCTTGAATATGAGACTTCATCAGAAACAGGCATGTTTTAAAGTTCCGCTATTACAATTTTTTTTTTGCGAACCCCCTGAAAACTTCTCACGAACCCCCAGGGGTTCGCGAACCGCCGGTTGGGAACCGCTGATATATACTATCAAATGTTGTAACTACATTTTAATATCTTTTGTGTGTAGAGTGAAAAATATAATGTTTAAAGATGAATATAGCATATTAAATTGATTTTAATTTATAAATCATCTTGAAAACAGTAATAAGCATTTACCATTAGTACACTATTATTTTTTAAAAAATCAAAAGAAAAATCAATTATTGAATATTCATGAGACAATATTGAAGTTAACTAAACATGTGTTAATGATATCTGGGAATATAAAAGTGCTATTCCACAGCTTTGGAAGTAGCACTTTTATTGGACTGGGTTTCGGAAGGATAAGTCATGTGTCACTTTATTGTAAAGTTACAGTCGAGTCCCGACTTACGCGAGGGATGCGTTCCAAGACACCTCGCGTAAGTCGGAATTTCGCGTTGTGGAACAAGGTATGTTTAGCAATTTTTTATAAGCGTACCCCATTGTTTCAGACGTTTGTACACGCCCCTCATATTGTTTCAAACCATTTATTAACTATATATTGCAATGTCTTTTACAAAGAACCGACTTTTTCTGCATTTTAGAAAAAGCGTTATTATTTGGCATAAAATTCTGTAATTTAGCACAAAATCAGTGATTAATGGGGGAGAGAAACTTAAAATAAAGCAGTATGGTACTTACAGTATAGCATTATTACAGCCCTTAACAGTATAGATATAGTAAATATATTTATAATTTGAAAAATGAAGAAGGTTTATGCAGCGCGATCAGAATGTTATCATAACGTATTTTAGCATTGTTCATATGTAAAATGAAAAAAAAAAAAAAAAGCTAAGAATCGGAGCGGTTATTTGTATAAACTAAAGCAAAGCGTTGTTTAGACTAATACAGTGGGTGAACTTCCGCTTTCAGTGATGTTTATGGGGTGAAAAACCATTCACAAAACCAATATTTAGCGTCAACGAAGCCCATTCTAACTCTCCGCCGCTCTTTTCCGAAAAATTTCATGTTGCATGCGAGTAATTTGTGTCCGCACTAAAAAATTCATTACTCATGAAAAACTCGCGTTATATCCATTTCGCGTTTGTCGGATCGCGTTGTAGCGGGATCCGACTGTACATCATTATTTGCTGGGGGGGGGGGGAGGTCTTTTTTCTTTATTCCATTGCATGATACAACTCCAAAAAGAAAAGAATCCTGTTATACTAATACCATTTATTTCAAAGACAAGAAGTTCCGTCTAGAACTAGACGAGCCTACTTTCCCGTATACCCATACTACTTTCTAGTACCTGATCAATATTCTCAAAAATAGCTAAAATCGCAAATTTTTTCAAACATATTTTTTTAAATATTTTAAGCTGATTTCTAGGAATAAAATATTCCTTACTTTTCTTCAAAAAAACGAACGAATAAAATAGCAGCACCTTTTAAGCAAAGCAGCTAATACACTTTTTTCCATTAAAAAAATTTTTTTAACAGCTTTCAAAACGAAAAAATAATAATAAGTTCATTAAAATAAATACATCATATAAAAAAAAATCGTTTCTTTTTCCCCTGTTGCCGAAAATAATTTTTTAAACGAATTAATGCACTTACCAAAATAAAAAAAACAATAAAATGTCAACTTAAAGAAATAATTTTCATTGTCAAAAAAAAAAAATCTTCTGCGCATATTTTTCGAGTTTATTCACCGAAAACTAAATACCTAAATTAAAACTTTAGCGTGAAAATAAAAACAAATCATATCAACAATAATTATTTCACAGTTAAAACCACAGCAGCGGAGTCGGAGTCGGAGTCAATCTCATTTTGGGATAAAAGAGTCGGAGTCGAATATCCAAGAATCGGAGTCAGTCATTTGTCCTCCGTGTATAAATGTTTGCCAAAGCTACGAAGTCAGAGTCGAAGTCGGGGAGTCGGAGTCCGATTAATTGTCGGGAACAGGAGTCAGAGTCGGTGTCAGGTCCCCCTAAATTCTCGGAGTCGGAGTCGGGAGTAGGTCGTCAAGAGCTATTTCCAACAAAGTTTGTTTGAAGTAAATCCGCCTTCAAGTACGGAATCTACATTGACTTTCAGTTTCCCCGTAGGCGCTAATGTTAAGGGATTTGAACTGTTCAAAATTGAACGGAAAATTGTTCAAATCAAAAAGATATCTTATATACAAGTTTTTTATCAAAAGCTTTTTCCTACAAAGTTGGTTTGAAGCAAATTCGCCTCACAGTTCGGAATTGCTTTGAATTTCCCCGTAGGCGCTAATGTTAAGTTTTTTTGAACTGTTCAAAATTGAACAAAAAATAGTTCAAATCAAAAAGTGAAATATGGGAATGAGGTGTCCTCGCCGAGATCTTTCGAACAAAAAAAAGTTTGTTCGAATCGGACTATTCATTCAAAAGTTATTAGGGGGGGACAGACAGACAGACCGACAGACAGACCGACAGACAGACAGACCGACAGACATTTTTCCCCATCTCAATACCCTACTTTCCAATTTTTAATTTTTCAATATTTATTTAATTATTTTATTTATTTTTGACTTTTTTTTGTTTTTCACGATATTTTTAAGATGCATTAAGCCTTCTTTCATGCTTTTTTCTTCTTTTTCTGACTTTTACTGGGAAAGTAGGCTAAAAAAGTACAATAAAATTGACTGCTTTAAGCTTGCATATCTTTTCGTTTTAAAATCAAATATAAAAATAAAATTAGATAATCTTAAGTCTAAATATACTTTTTATTCCTTTATTCAATTACTAGTGGTACCCGCACGGCTTCGCCCGTAATAGCAAATTAAAAGGTCTTTTGGTTCGCTTGTATATTTACAAATAATGTATGGTGAATTTTCTCGCCAATTGGTTTGTACCGACGTTACAGTTCCACGTTATGATAATTTTGTATCTCGCCAATTGGCTTGTGCCCATGTTACGGTTCCACGTTATGATAATTTCGTAATTTATGATATTTTTTTTTCTTAAAATTGGAATAAAAAAAGAACAACATCGAATTTTTGAAAAATCGCTTCGAGGTGCACACCCCCATGCTACATACTAACTTTGTGCCAAATTTCATGAAAATCGGCCGAACGGTTTAGGCGCTATGCGCGTCACAGACATCCTACAGACATCCTACGGACATCCTACAGATATCCAGACATCCAGACATCCTCCGGACAGAGAGACTTTCAGCTTTATTATTAGTAAAGATTTGTTTTATTTTGTTTCTATGTAGAATGCTTCTTTAGCAAAAAACTTTTTGTTTGCTCTTGTAATGATTGTAGTCAAGAACACTAGGATTTACTTAAGTATTATATTTAACTTAGCGTATGTACAGTAAATTAAAATAAAATAACATCTTCTTTACTAATAATAAAGCAGAAAGTCTCTCTGTCCGGAGGATGTCTAGATGTCTGGATGTCTGTAGGATGTCTGTAGGATGTCTGTAGGATATCTGTAGGATGTCTGTGACGCGCATAGCGCCTAAACCGTTCGGCCGATTTTCATGAAATTTGGCACAAAGTTAGTATGTAGCATGGGGGTGTGCACCTCGAAGCGATTTTTCGAAAATTCGATGTGGTTCTTTTTTTATTCCAATTTTAAGAAAAAAAACTATCATAAATTACGAAATTATCATAACGTGGAACCGTAATATGGGCACAAGCCAATTGGCGAGATACGAAATTATCATCTTCTTTACTAATAATAAAGCAGTAAGTCTCTCTGTCCGGAGGATGTCTGTAGGATGTCTGTAGGATGTCCGTAGGATGTCTGTGACGCGCATAGCGCTTAAACCGTTCGGCCGATTTTCATGAAATTTGGCACAAAGTTAGTATGTAGCATGGGGGTGTGCACCTCGAAGCGATTTTTCGAAAATTCGATGTGGTTCTTTTTTTATTCAAATTTTAAGAAAAAAAAAACTATCATAAATTACGAAATTATCATAACGTGGAATCGTAACATGGGCACAAGCCAATTGGCGAGATACGAAATTATCATAACGTGGAACTGTAACGTCGGTACAAGCCAATTGGCGAGAAAATTCACCATACATCATTTGTAAATATACAAGCGAACCAAAAGACCTTTAATTTTTCTATTACGGGCGAAGCCGTGCGGGTGCCACTAGTTACTAATAATATAGCTGGAAGTCTCTCTGTCCGGAGGATGTCTGTGACGCGCATAGCGCCTAAACCGTTCGGCCGATTTTCATGAAACTTGGCACAAAGTTAGTTTGTAGCATGGGGGTGTGCACCTCGAAGCGATGTTTCGAAAATTAGATTTTGTTCTTTTTCTATTTCAATTTTAAGAACATTACGGAATTATCATGACGTGGAACGGGAGAGCGAATGAACATAGCCAATTGGCGAGAAATTCATCATCCATTATTTGTAAATATACAGGCGAACCAGATGACCTTTTAATTTTCTACTACTGGCAAAGCCATGCGGGTACCACTAGTCTTTACTAATAATAAAACTGAAAGTCTCTCTGTCCGGAGGATGTCTGGATATCTGTATAGGATGTCTGTGACGCGCATAGCGCCTAAACCGTTCGACCGATTTTCATGAAATTTGGCACAAAGTTAGTATGTAGCGTGGGGGTGTGCACCCCAAAGCGATTTTTCGAAAATTCGATGTGGTTCTTTTTCTATTCCAATTTTAAGAACAAAATTATCGTAAGATGGACGAATTAATTACGAAATTATCATAACGTGGAACCGTAACATGGGCACAAGCCAATTGTCGAGATACGAAATGATCATAACGCGGAACCGCAACATGGGCACAAGCCAATTGGCTTGAAAATTCACCATACATTATTTGTAAATACACAGGCGAACCAAAAGACCTTTTAATTTTTCTATTACGGGCAGAGCCGTGCGGGTACCACTAGTTATAAATAAAATTGAAACCGTTCTTGGTTTTATGAAAGTACTGTAACGTGCAGTGTAATGGACGAGTGTCCAAATATGGTTAAGATACATCAGGTAGGAATTTTTTCTTCTCATGGAGCTTAGCCGTTTTATGTCTACAGTCACCTGTGCTGCCCTCTGCGGACAGCGCATTTGCATATTGGCGCAGACACTTTTGTTTAATACATTGTATTGCATATTTTACTCTCAGAAAACAATTGTCTGGGAAAATTTAGAAGTATATTCGAAAATATAAATTGTAAAAAAGTGCAGATATGAAATGAATCTTTTGGTAAAATTAATTTAGCATAATTTTTGTTAAATAATTTTGCTTTTTTGCCTTAAGTTATTATTATTATTTCGAAACATGTGTAACATGAAACAAAATGAATCTATAATATGCAAATACTTAGAATAGTGTTATAATTATTGACAATTAAGAGAATTTTTTTTTTTTAAATTTATGTGGTCCGGTTGTTTGGTCCGGTCCAACGTGCCCCACAAAATGTGGACCAACCTACCCCACCTTCTTGGACTAAAAAAGTGATGTCATATTTTTTTTTCTTTTTGACAAAAAATAGAAAAATTGCCTATTATTGAGAACTAAAAGAACTTACTTTCAGAAAGGAGTTCAATTTTTTTTCTGCAATCTTGATGAAAACCATTAAAAAAAATAATGGTTGCAGTTTTCCGAAAATTACTCAGGACAACTGAAATAATAATTTCTGGAATAAAATTAGTTTAATATAACTGTACCACGTGATTTCATTATAGGATTTGTAGGACCATAGGTGCTATTTGTTAGTCATAAAGAAAAATATAAAAATATTAATAGCGTTAAAATAATTGAGACCGTTCCAACATGCCCCACGGTCCAACGTACCCCACCGCCCCATACCTAATTTTTCTCTTTTCAACTAGTAGTAGGGGAATGTGAAGCAAAGTGGAATGGTGAAATATTTACTCTGTTTATAGCGCCACCTATCTGGTAATATTTTAATTACATAGAAACACATGTAGTCGATTCCAGTCAGGAAAAAATTACCTCTAAAGATCAAAGCAAATGATAAAAAAGCAATTTTCAAAAATTGATACTCATATTATAATATTTTGCTGTAAGCCAAAAATTATTTTGGTTATTATCAAATAATAAATTTCTTGTTATTAACATTTTAAATCGTATTTAAGACCTTCTAATATCAGGTGCAGTATTTATTTCGTTGATACTAAGATTTTTTTATTTGAATTTTTTTGCTCAATCAGTCAAGTGCTTTCAGGGCAAAATGAGGTAGTTAATTTCATTTAATTATTTCATCATTTACTAAAACCCTTACGTATTCATTTATTAATTGCTGCATTTAAATTCCGTCGTTTAATTTTTCACTTATTTATTCCTTCATTTCCGTTCCTTCATTTAACAACTCACTTATTTACTATTTCATTTACATTTCATCATTTAATAATTCGCTCATTTATTCATTCATTCACTAATTTTCTCATTCGTTCACTATTTTATTTGCTCATTTATTTTTTGTGTATTAATTAACAAATTTATTTCATTATTCGTTTATTGTTGCGTTACCTTTTTATTTATTCGTTTATCCTTTTAATTACTCATTCATATGATCAAAAATAAATTTCATAATCGAATAGAAAATATTTCATTGGGAAAAATATTTATTCTTCCCTTTGCCCGAGAAAAAAAAAGGGAAAATTTTCCACTTTATTTGAAGGTACAGATTTACTGCTAAAAATAAAAAGTATACTTTCAATACAAAGTTTATTACGAAATACATAGTGTTTTTTATATGTTCTGTAATTTTCAAAATTAATTTCCAATTTCTTCAATTTGAAAAAGATGAATTATCTCATCTATGATTCACCTGCCCTACTATTGAAAGATTGCATCAAAAATATGGAAGAAGTTTCTTTTCAAAATTAGCTAATGTTTTAACAAAAAGGTAGTTGCGATATATTTTATTATACTATTTAGAAAAAGTTACTTTTCAATGTTACTTAATTTCGCTCTTTTTAAATTTTAGCAGTAATGAATTTTTAAACTTAATTGCTAGTTGCTTCTTGTATTTAATTCAATGAGAAAATTTTTAATTAAAAATATTTTAACTGCCACTTTAAGTTTAAGGTACAAATTTACTGCCAAAATATGGAAAGTAGCATTTCAATGCAAGTTCTATTGAACAATACATTTTTCTCTTTTTATGTATAGTAATTTTCAAGAAAAATTTCCAGTTTATTCATTTGCGAAAAAGGTGCGTTATCTGAACTATTTCACTTTTATTGAAGATATTTTACCCCCCCCCCCCCTGCCTGCTGTATATAGGATATTTTGACAAAAAAAAAATGTTACTTCAATGAGAATAAGTTTGTTTTATCAACTATTGATTTTTTTTTTTTTTTTTTTTTTTTGAGCAATCACGGTTGCTTATTGTTCTCATTTGACCGTTTTTGGTGTCCGTGCCTTTTCCAACTTGGACCAGAAGCCTATGCAGCACCACCGCCCACCGTCCTCTGCTGGCGGCGCGGCGCGGCTGCTCCGGTTTTGAGCTACCCGCTTCTCCTGGTCGGAGGCGTCCATGTCCTACACACACGCACGTTCACACACACACACGATTTCCCACACATACACACACACGACTTCACACACATACACTCACACACACCTACGTGCATACACACAGGTCTACGCACACACACAACTATGCACAAGTAACCGCCTAGGAGGAGAGGCAGACTTGGGGGGGGGGGGGGGGACAGGAGCCGTTTCTAGAAACAATAACTCCAATGAGTAGGGTCCTGTCTCAGTTCGTGATTGCGAAAAACATAATTTGTGTTCAAAATTTCAGAATTCAAATTAATTTTCTCTCTTTCTTTTTTCTTTTTTTTTTTTTTTTTGTATTTTAAAACTTTTAATGCAATGGAAAAAAGCGGGAAAACTTTTGTCCAGAATGGTTTTGTCAAATTTTTTTTGTAGGGGGATGTTGAAAAAAACGTTCCCTCTTTGCGAGGCGCCTAGGCTCAACCGGAAAAAAAAAAAGATTCAAAAATAAGCCCGTGCATCTTTCCATTAAAAAGAGAAAAGAAACTGCTTCAGACCTCTGCTTCAGACCCAGATTCCCACTCTCGTTTGTTTTAACCTTCCTTTGACTCATCTTCCGATAAAAGATATACGTCTCGGAGACAAACAGAAGCGATGGCGATGAAGCTGTCCGTGTTGGCCACCTGACTGCGGGGTTATCAGAAATGGCTCGCATCTCCCTAGCTTTTAATAATAATCGTTCTTTTTTTATTCGGATGCGCTGTTGTCGAGGCGCGAGCAGAATTTGCTCGTTTTTTTTTCTTTCGTGCCATGGGCATTAAGTTGTCGGTGCAAGGAGTCTATTATGTAGTTGCTGAGGAAAAGGGATTTGCAATGTTGTGGAAGGTAGGTTATTAAGCTTTTTCAAAATTAGGATTTAGCTGTGTTATATGCCTCTTTAATTTTTTCTACTTATTTTCAAGCACAATAAGATTTTATGCAGTCTGTTTTTTTTTTTAAAATTATTATTATTTTTGAAATCACAACGCAAAGAGAAAAAATATTTTTAGTTATTACATATAATTTGTTTGCTTGAAACTAAATTTAATTAAGACGCATGTAATGATTTCCAAGGCTTTGATTCTGACTGATATTTTACCAATTCAAAAAAAAAAAAAAAAAAAAAAAAAAAAAATTAATTTTGTCATCCTGAATTCAAATGTTTTTCGCAATCACGAGTGTGTGTATATGTAAGCGTGTGTGTTTGTGTGTGGGGGTATGTGTGTGTGTGTGTGTAGGCATGTGTGTTTGTGTCTGTGTGCAGGCATGAGTGTGTGGGTAGTTGTGTGTATGTGTGTGTGTGTGTTTGTGTGTGCATGTGTTTGAGTATGTGTGTAGGTCTATGTATGTGTGTGTGTAGGTGTATATATGTATATGTGTGTAGGTGCGTGTATGTATGCGTATAAGTGTAGGATATTGACGAAACCCTGGAGACGGTTTTCGCTGGAGGTGCAGCATCATGAGGACCCGGTCGACGGTGATGCTGCGGAGGGTGGCGGTGAGAAAAATGATAGGAATATCAAAAACAGTCAAACGAAAGCAATAAGCTATCGTGATTGCTCAAAAAAAAATTGAATTTTGACCTCATGAATTCAAATTATGTTTTTCGCAATCACGAGTGTGTGTGTATGTAGGCGTGTGTTTATGTGTGTGGAGGTATGTGTGTTTGTGTGTAGGAGGTATGTGTATGTGTGTGTAGACATGTGTGTTTGTGTCTGTGTGCAGGTGTGAGTGTGTGGGTAGTTGTGTGTAGGTGTGTGTATGTGTAGGTATCTGTATGTATGTGTACGTGTCTGTATGTGTACGTGTCTGTGTGCAGTGTGAGTGTGTGGGTAGTTGTGTGTAGGTGTGTGTACGTGTCTGTGTGCAGTGTGAGTGTGTGGGTAGTTGTGTGTAGGTGTGTGTATGTGTAGGTATCTGTATGTATGTGTACGTGTCTGTATGTGTACGTGTCTGTATGTATGCGTGTGTGTATGTGTACGTGTCTGTATGTGTACGTGTCTGTATGTATGCGTGTGTGTATGTGTTTGTGTGTATGTGTGTGTAGGTGTATGTATGTATGTGTGTGTTGTGTGTATATATTTGTGTGTATGTGTGTGTACGTGCGTGTATGTATGCGTGTAAGTGTAGGATATTGACGCAACCTGGAGACTGTTTTCGCTATAGGAGCAGCATCGTGAGGCGGCCGGTCGACGGTGGTGCTGCAGAGGGTGCTGGTGGAAAAATAAAATCATGGGAACGCCAAAAACAGTCAAATGAAAGCAATAAGCAATCGTGATTGCAAAAAAAAAAAAAAAAAAGGCAAAATTACGTTGATAATATTTTTTGAACTTCATTCAATCACAGCATTCCAATTAAGCTGGATAAATTATAACAGCTGCAGCTACATAGTCGACGCCAAGTTTGTAAATTACTCAACCTGAATCTCTGCTATGCCGGCAGGTCCGTCATTTAAAATTTATCCAGGGGACCCTCTTCCTAGGACACCTATACCATCTACGTGAAATACACCGCCAGCTCAGTCATTTCCAGCCGAGGACTGCAGTTTCGTGCTTATTAGCACTCATCAGCCCGGCATAGGAAAGTGACTGAGCTGGAGGAAGCCAAGAGTGCGAAACAAACTGGTAGCTAATATAGAATTAGCGCACGCCAGACGAGTGACAGAAGAGAGACTAGACGAATGAGTTTTCTTCGGTCACTCGTCTGGTCTGCTAATTCTATATTAGCTACCAGTTTGTTCCGCACTCTTGGCTTCCATAAGAGGTTTTCCACCTCCAGTTCAGTCACTCCTATGCCGGGCTGATGAGTGCTAATAGGCACGAAACTGCAGTCCTCGGCTGGAAATGACTGAGCTGGCGTTGTATTTCACGTATTTCTGCTTTAGCCCTGGCTAATGGGCGGTAATTTACTGAATATACCTATACCATCTCCCCGATGGGAAAGGTGTCCCGACCTCTGCATAAAGGGAATAGTTTTTCTCTTTCTGCGCAAAAGTCTTTCTCAAAAACAAATTTCTAATGATGGTCGTAAGCTCAAAAACGGACCTTTCACAGCACTAATGACGTTCACTGGTGTGACAACATCCCCCTTAAATACGTTAGTACTGTTACAATCATACTGTTTTTTGTTTACCATTCTTTAAAAAAGATAAATAAAATGAAAGCGCTCTAGAAAGCGTTTTACCTGGTAAAAGTTCAATACCCTGTGAAAATGTTGCCAAAAGAAAAAAAAAAAAAATTTGAATTTTTTCATCTTGAATTCAAATTATGTTTTTCGCAATCACGAGTGTGTGTGTATGTAGGCGTGTGTGTTTGTGTGTGGGGGGTATGTGTGCTTGTGTAGGGGGGGTGCTTGTGTAGGGGGGTTGTGCTTGTGTGGGGGTATGTGTATGTGTGTGTAGGCATATGTGTTTGTGTCTGTGTGCAGGCATGAATTTGTGGGTAGTTTTGTGTATGTTTTTGTGTGTGTGTGTGTATGTGTAGGTGTCTGTATGTATGCGTGTGTATGTGTTTGTGTGTGTGTGTGTGCGTGTAGTTGTGTGTAGTTGTGTGTGTGTGTGCGTGTAGTTGTGTATGTATGCGCGTGTGTGTAGGACATGGATGCAACCTGGAGACGGCTTTCGCTACAGGAGCATCATCGTTTGGAGCCGGTCGACGGTGATGGTGTGGAGGGTGGCGGTGGGAAAATAAAATGATAGGACGCCAAAAACAGTCAAATAAAAGCAATAAGCAATCGTGATTGCTCAAAAAAAAAAAAAAAAAAGATAAATTAATTTGAATTTTGACTTTTTGAATTCAAATTATATTTTTCGCAATCACATGTGTGTGTGTGTGTGTGTGTGTGTGTGTGTTTGTGTCCAGGCATGAGTGTGTGGGTGTGTGTGTGTGTATAGGAATTTGTATGTATGCGTGCGTGTTTGTATCTGTATGCAGGCATGAGTGTGTGTGTAGGTGTGTGCGTGTATGTTGTGTCTGTGTGCAGGCATGAGTGTGTGTGTAGGTGTGTGCGTGTGTGTTGTGCCTGTGTGCAGGCATGAGTGTGTGTGTGTGTGTGTGTGTACAGCTGTCTGTATGTATGTGTGTTTGCAGGTGTGTGTTTGTATGCGTGTGAGTGTAGGATATGGGCGCAACGTGGAGACGGCTTTCGCAAGAGGAGCAGCATCGTGAAGCCGCCGGCCGGTCGACGGTGGTGCTGCAGAGGGTGCTGGTGGGAAAATAAAATGATAGGACATCAAAACAGTCGAATGAAAGCAATAAGCAATCGTGATTGCTCAAAAAAAAAAAAAAAAAATGGAAATCGAATGAATTCGAAAAATATTTCAGTTGCAAAATTTGAGAAAATTCTTACTGTCAGTTTGTTTTTCCCTAAAAATTGTAGGGAGAAAATTTCTACCTTTCCTTTTTAACCTCCTGAGTGTTTCACCCCTTTTTATTAGTTGAACACGTTATTCTCAATTTTAAGCAGTTGATGGAATTATTTAAATATTTGATTCTATTTAATAAATTGAATACTTTATAACTCCTTATCTAACAAGCAGATTTGCTCCAAGAATGTGTAAGAAAGAACTTTGTACGATGCAAAAACATTTCATCTTTTAATTATTAAAAAAAAAATGTTTAGAAGATGCATTTCACATCATTATTTATCGTCAACGGATGCTATTCAAGATATTTTTTGTTTTTAATATAACTGATGCTAGAAGAAAAGTTTCTTGTAGCAAAATATTGAAACCAATAGCTCAAGTTGTAATGAAAAATTATTTGTGTTCTGATTGTTCTAATAAATATGCAAAAGTTATGCTTAAAAGACAGGCTATGAGTAATCTCTTGGCAGACGATACTCATTCACTAAATTGAAGTTCATTGATTAAAATTTTGATATATAAAACATTTTATTTATTGGGCAAAGCAAAAAGGTCGTAAAAAAGTTTTATTTTTCACACAAATAACAATTTGAGATGTTTATTTTTTTCTTATCTACTACACACTATTGTAATGAGTGCGGTGAAACCTGTGTATAACAAATCTGTCTTCTTTATCTTTACTAATATAAAGCTAAAAGTCTCTCTGTCCGGAGGATGTCTGGATGATGTCTGTAGGAGATCTGGATCTCTGTGACGCGCATAGCGCCTAGACCGTTCGGCCGATTTTCATGAAATTTGGCACAAAGTTAGTTTGTAGCATGGGGGTGTGCACCTCGAAGCGATTTTTCGAAAATTCGATATGGTTCTTTTTCTATTCCAATTTTAAGAACAAAACTATCATAAGATGGACGAGTAAATTACGAAATTATCATAACCTGGAACCGTGACATGGGCACAAGCCAACTGGCGAGATACGAAATTATCATAAAGTGGAACCGTAACTTGGGTACAAGCCAATTGGTGGGAAAATTCACCATACATTATTTGTAAATATACTGGCGAACCAAAAGACCTTTTAATTTTTCTATTACGGGCAAAGCCGTGCGGGTACCACTAGTTAACAATAAACCTGTCTATAACGATATGTTCCTTGGCCCCAGCAAAATACCAGCATAAATAATCAAACTGTCTACAACGGTAACCTGTCTATAACAATATTTTTTTAGGTCCCAACCGTATCGTTGTAAACAGGTTGTACTGTATTTTGAAAAAAAAAATTACGTTCTAAAACAGATTACGTAAGATAATAACTGATTGAAACTTTACTATATTATGTTTTTCATCTCTTAAAATTATTAAATAAAAATTACTCTCATTTTTGTTATTTTCCCGTTTCTATTGAAGTCGTTTATTACTGTGGATGTTTTTTTTTAAACTGGAACTCGGGTTTGCTTGCGTTACTTTTTTTAAGAATGTTTTCGAATTAAGTTTCGTTTTTTCCCTTTCTCTACTCCTCTCTTCTCCCGTTTTCGTGCTTATACAGTAGTTTTTTGAATGCTGGGACAATTCTTGTTAAAAAACAAACACATTGTTTAAACTTCGGTAATAGGTTATATTTGACTGTTGGATTTTTTTTTTTTTTTTTTGGTGTGTGTGTATTAGCTTTCTTTTTACGTTAAGAAACAGCAAAAAGACTGAAAAACTTGTGTTGTTTTTGAGTCAATTCATGTGTAATTATATACCACATATTCACGTATATTTGTAGTTTTTCACGAAGGAACAGCCTGGTATTACCTTATAGTTATATTCATTGAGATTTCTTCCCTAATTATTAGAATTTTTCTTGAATCATTAAGATATTTTGCTTAACCATCTGAATTTTATTTCTCTTTATTTTTCTTTTGTGGTTCGTCTTTTTCTCTTTCTTATTTGGTAATATGTCTTAATCATTTGTATTTATTAGTATTATAAAAGAAAAAAAATAGCGAAACTAAACTCCAAAATATTTCTTTTAGTTCATAAGATGTATCTCTTATTATTGAAAGTTTTCTTCGTCTCGGTTATTCATGTGATGTGCATTTGGACGTTTTCTTAGTCAGTGAAATATTTTAATATTTATAAATTTATTAAGCTTTTACATGAAAACACATTTTAGAGCAGTCATAATTGCAAGATAGAAGTTTTCCCTCTGTCATTAAGATGAGATATAGTCCTATATTTCTTCAGCCTTTTAAATTTTTGGCATTACAATAATTCACTTAGCAATAAATAATGCGGATTTTTTTTTTTTTTTTTAATCCAATGGGTTTAGAATTCGGTAATTCGTACATTACTTAAAAAATTTGGCTTTAGTTATTGAGATATTTTTGTCTTTTAAAACTTTATTTTACTCTTGTCATAATTATATCTTAATTTTTAAATTTTCTCTTTAACCATTAAAATATTGTTCTTTAAATCCAGTCAGTCATATTATTCTCTAAATCCAGTCAGTCATCACATGTTTCGTTAGAATATTTCTCTTAATTATTAAGATATTTTCTTAAAAGGATTTTGCCGAAAATCCACTTGGTCGTTTCTAGATTTCTGTTAAGTTATTGGTTTTGCATTTGCCATTAAATGCTAGTCTTGATAATTTTATTGTTTCTCAATCATTAGTATTAATCTTTTAATTACTGGTTTTTCGTTTTAGTTATTTAAATACTTCTTTTTATTGTTCTGACATTCATTTAAATAAGATTTTAACTGTATTTAGTTTTAAGGGTTCATCAAATTCTTAGTTCCTCTGTTTGTGTTAAAGTTCCTTGTACTTTGATTTCTAAAGAAAATAAAAAAAAAAAAATACTTTAATTCTTAATAAAACATATAAAAAATGAACGGAACAACGTTAGTTCACCCGTGAAATTTTATTTCAGTAGAAACTTTAAACGTATGAAAAAATGCGAAACTGGTGTAGCGTATTTTTAATTTAACTTTATTTTCACAAGCATGTTATTTAAAAAAAAAAAAACGAAAAAATTTTATTGAATGTATTTTGTGAAATTGAATCTTTAAAATCCGTATTCGAAACAGATTTCAATATTTTTCTTCTTTTAAATGTTTTTTACTACTTTTCAACTTCCTATAAAAGTAAATTTTTCTCTACCTAAAATTCCTTTGTAAAATACTTTTATATGTTCTATAGGTGTAGCGTATAACTGAAGTAAATAAAGTAAAGGAAAGCTCCAACGCATTAGATCCTCTCAACAAAACATTTTTTTTTTGGTGTCCTGAGAGCTTTTCATGCATCATGTTTAAATCTATTTTGCAACAGCGTGCTTTGAAACGAAAGCGTACAGCTGCGTTACGCGACGAGAACTTGTATCCTATTAAGAACAACAAAAAAGATGGTCGACTAAGTGATGAAAACTTTTCCGGAGAGACCTTAGGACAGCGTGTAATCCACTTAGGCCATATTTATTTGATCAACTCTTTCCAAATGCAAAAGCATGAGAATTTCTCGAAGCTGCGTTTTAATAAATACAGTAGTGCTGTTTTTATTTTTGAAGATTTTGTTATATGTAAATAATAGAACTTGCTGATTTCTAAAAAAGCGACTTTTCTTGAATGCCTCATCACATAAAAATTTGTTCGGTTCTCTTACTTTTAAAAGAATGGTTCAATCGAATTCCTTTTTATTCTTAATTTTATACCCAGAGCCGCCTTGAGGCCATAACGGCCTACTCGGAAACTAAAAGAGTTCAACCCTGTGGGGGGTAGTACAAATTTTAAAAGCTTTGTGGGGAGGGGGCTCAACGACCAAACTGACAAGGATCACACCTACGCTCTTGGCGGCCCTGTTTATACCGTAGGAATATGTTTTGCGTGCTTATGCATATTAGCATGCGATTTTAATGAGTGTCCCGAAAAATTGATAAAACAAGATGCAGTTGTTTTTTGTTAATTTAAATCTTTATTTTACATCAACATTAAAAAATGTACAATGCTGTACAAATTTTGCACTAAGTCTTATGTTTAAATATTAATGTCAGAAACCATGGAGAAGAAATACTCATATGACCGGTAGCAGAATTTTTTTCAGCAATCCCGGACACAGATTAAAAATTCAAATATGTTCTGCAGGATAAACCAACATTAGATCACTCGTAAAATCTAAATTGACACCTAGAAATGTTTAAAAGAAAGATACTAATACAAATATTTGAAAGTCTACAAGCTGTTTATTATATCACTGAAAATGACACACATCTTCATTAGGTGATAGTTAAGATTGCTTTTTGGTTTAAAAAAAAATAGTTTTTTCTTCTCCATCTAAGAAATAGTATACAGAATTTCTTAAGAATCTGAGAAGTACATAGCAGCGTTGCGCTGTTTCTGCTACCGATAAATTAATTCATTGACGTAAAACTAACCATGATACACGGTAGAAACTGAAAATAAGGGATAGTCTCTGATGTTAGTCAAACCCCTCTATAGGGAACAAAGTTTCTGCCACCTGTAAATTAATTCATTGACGTAAAACTAGCCATAATACACGGTAGAAGCAGAAAATAAGGGACAGCCTCTGATGTTTGTCAAACCCCTCTATAGGGAACAAAGTTTCTGCCACCTGTAAATTAATTCATTGACGTAAAACTAGCCATAATACACGGTAGAAGCAGAAAATAAGGGACAGCCTCTGATGTTTGTCAAACCCCTCTATAAGGAACAAAGTTTCTGCCACCTATAAATTAATTCATTGACGTAAAACTTACCATAATACACGGTAGAAGCAGAAAATAAGGGACAGCCTCTGATGTTTGTCAAACCCCTCTATAAGGAACAAAGTTTCTGCCACCGGTAAATTAATTCATTGACTTAAAACTAACCATAATACACGGTAGAAGCAGAAAATAAGGGACAGCCTCTGATGTTTGTCAAACCCCTCTATAAGAAACAAAGTTTCTGCCACCTATAAATTAATTCATTGACGTAAAACTAACCATAATACACGGTAGAAGCAGAAAATAAGGGACAGCCTCTGATGTTTGTCAAACCCCTCTATAAGGAACAAAGTTTCTGCCACCGATAAATTAATTCATTGTCGTAAAACTAACCATAGTACACGGTAGAAGCTTTAAAAAAGGGATGGCCTCTGTAGTTAGTCAAACTCCGCTATAAGGAACAATCAGCGGACTGGATTAAGAGATCGCTATAACAGAGGGTTCGCTACATCCGATTTTTCGAAAATCCACAGTTGGTAAGATAATGAATTTCTTTTTTTTTTTCACAAATATTCGACAAGTGAAAAGGATGACATTAAGTAAACTATTAGTATTAAATATTGTATTCAGTAATTAATGAACTATTGATATGTATCTTTTTGTATATCCATGATATGGGAAGAAAATGCTCTTTTTGGTTCCAAGCTTTTATAACGTTTCCTTAATTCTTCAGTCAACTATTGTAAACAAATCTACAATTCGTTTATCTTGTTTCTGGTGTAAAAAAGTTGCTTAAAACACTAAGAGTGCTGCCTAAAAATTATAATTCTGCCAGATAGTGATTGCAATAATTGAAAAAAGGAAAAATTTCATTCGAATTGAGAATAGACGTTCGAAAATGTACTTAAAAATGTGTTTGAAAAACATATTTTTTTATTCGACGATAAAAGAACCACTCAAATCTGTTTTTCTGCGGTGGATAGGGACCGCATAAAAAATCGCATTAAAAGTAAATTTAGGACAAATATACGGTCGATGATGCACCACAAATTTATAATTAGCTGATTTTTTCAGTATAAGTTCCTGAACATGTGTAGAAAAAATCCTGAAAAGTCTCCTAAGTTCCCATCTGAGCTTCTATACAAAATGGCGGATCAAAGATGGCTGCCCAGTACTTTTTTGTTTTCCTTATAACTCAGACAAAAATGAAAAATTTTCAGTTCTGAAAAAAACTTTAGGCTCTAGAAGTAATATTGTTTCGATAAATACTTTAAAATCTATATATATAAAAATGAATGTTTGTGTGTATGTCATCCATGAACTCAAAAATTACCCGGCAGATTTGGCTGAAACTTTCACCGTTTGTTATTTTTGGTACTGGGAATGTTTATAGACCAGTTCGAAAAAAATCCGATCGATAGTTCCTTTTTTATTCCAATTTAAGTCACAATCCATTAGATAAATACGAATAAAATTATCGGCTGCAGAAATTAATTCGCGTGAAAGATCTCATTGATAAGAAGTTAGCTGTTGCCATTTTTCTTGAGTTTGAACAAATAAATTCTTTCGTTATTGTTTTATGGCTTTTCATGCAACGGGGGGATTTAAAACTTTTTCTATTTGATATTTTTAGCGATTGATTGATCTTGCAAACTGCGTGAGTACAAAATTTGAGTATAGTCACGGCTTCACTTGATACCTGGACCGATTATTATGAAAATTGCTATATATATGTATTTTTCCACGGAGAAGGTGCATAATATGCTCATTGAAGCCACTCGCAACCAGGTGGCACTGCAGAGTAGCAACTTCTGCCCTGTTCAACCGATTGTCATGAAAATCAGTATAATGATGTATTTTTTTGTTGGCGTAGCAACGCGCGTCGGGTACAGCTAGTAACCAATAAAAACTTTCTACCATTTGTTTTGAGATCAAAAACTGAAATTTTTGTGTTTTGTTTAACATGGAGCAGAACACGTAAGCTACTAAAATAAATATTTTTTTACATTTTTTGGGATATTTTTTAAAGAATATTTTCTTTATATATTAGTCAATAATTGTTATTTTTCAGTTTTAAATAATGCTAAGTATGTTTGAATTGGTGCTTATGCTTTATCGACATTTCCCCATAAAAAGCTATAAACATATATGATCTGCAATTTGAGTTTTTTTGTTAGAAATGCAAAAATTTCGGTGTGAAAATTCAATGCCGATCTGTTTAGCTCTTTAAAAGTACCGTAAATCGTAAAGTGGTTCCAAATTCCTTTTGTAATATTAAGTGAATTAAAAAAAAAAAAATACTCACAGTAACGATAGAAATTCGTCAAAAATCGTTCAAAACCTTTTTTTTTATTTAAAAATATTTTTTTTAATAAAAAGATACATGTTATCTCAAAATGGTATTTTTGTGCATTTTACGTAGGAAATAGTTACTGAAGAATTTTTTAAAAAAAATTATGTTTCCGTACAATTATGTGACATTGGAAAAAAATGTGAGTGAAAGATCACTGCCTTCAATGTTTGGAGAAGTTAAACTTCAGAAGAAAAAAGGGGTTATTAATAAGAAATGAGCGTTCTGTTCAGTCTCCCACAGTTTTTACCAGGATGCTGATGTTTTCAAATCAAACGATAATTTACAATATATCTCAATTAAGAATTAGCCCCTCAACTACCCTTGCTTTTCAGTTGGGTTTTTCTGAGAAAGGATGAAATTTAAGCATGGCAGCTATCATTGAATCCGTAGAGCCTTTTGTTAAGTCACCCACCACCAATCTCTTTATTCATTAAACATGAAGGATTTCTTATGCATGCATTGGCATGGGACGAATCAGACAAATAATTAAAAAAAAAAAAACATATGCTTCAAATACTTCAGGTGTCTTCAGAAAAAACTTCTCTTTATGTGAAGCAGTGGTTTTTAATGGATACGCGTATGCACTACCAGCTAACATTGAGAAGAAACAAGGAAGGGTGATGTCGAAAATGTCTGAGACTACTGCTTTTTGAAGAAAATGTAGTGGGAATGCCTATATGGACTATTTTTTTGCGGAATTCTGGGAACAAATCAAGATTAATTCAAATTATGATGGAATACTTCCGATTAGGAGGAACTGACTGTTGTACAAGTGGATAGGGAAGCCAATGTATTAATTTGCTCAATTGCAATAAAAACATGCCAGAACAGCTCCAGAAAAGTCACAGTAATATATACTGATACAGGTCTGCTCTCGATTTTAAGTGAAAGAGGTATGTCTGGAACATCACTGTATTTTTTACTTCCAAACCAATTTAATACAAAGAAAAATTTTACAATGTATTGAAAGTACAAGAAGCATTGGGTCCCTTGAAGGATCCTCTTCTTTTTCTCCACGCAGTCACAGGATGTGACTCCGACTCCGCGTCAGCTATATTCAAAAAAGAGTAAATTTTGAGCTTTCAAGTTGCTAAAGGAAAATCTGAAACTGC
Source organism: Uloborus diversus (assembly GCF_026930045.1). Lineage (NCBI taxonomy): Eukaryota > Metazoa > Arthropoda > Arachnida > Araneae > Uloboridae > Uloborus > Uloborus diversus. Next base: position 9,260,049 of record NC_072731.1, read on the forward strand.
TTTTTCTGATCTCACAGCTCAGTAGTTTTCAGCTTGGTATATCGAGAAAAGATCACCTAGATTGTAGAAATGTTGCTGAAACATCTTTTTGGTGGGAGTAACACTTAATTCTCTAGACATCTTACGACACAACCGCTATAATAATTAAGTAACCAAAACTCCTTCTTCAAAATTTAAAGCTTGGCAACTCTTCCACCCACAAGTGCAGTTGCTTCACACACCCATTTTATGTTTATCCAAAAGTACAACAGTGGCTTAAGAAAAACATGAATCCAATTAAATGGGGATGTGTAATGAAAGAAGGTAAATTGTTCACAACGCTTTTGTCGCTTTCCGAACCTTCCGAATCAATTCTGCATTTAATGCTTTGTGACTAAAAATTAACAGTAATTATGTGAGACTATGATCTAGATGCCAATGAAATCGCAGACCTTTAATGTTTCAAGTTTTGCATGCATTGTTTAGGCAAAAAATCCATTTTTATGCACAGTTTCGAAGATGAGGATGATGATATTGAATGTTGATGCTTTTTTTTTTTTTTCTAGGCTTTTACTAACATTACTATCTCCTCTTTATATATGTTACATGCTTTTCAAAAAGATATTATATGTCAGTTTTTAAAGTACTAAATAAATAATATTCTGCATTTTTTTTTTTTTTGAAAAATTCACTATAAGGTCACTTTTTTTCTCTTATCCTATTATCATTCTAAAACTAGAAATAGCAAGATTTCTTAAAGAAATAGAATAAAAGCTACTTGATTATTCAAAAAACGGAATATATCAATCATTTTGCAGTTTATATTTTAAAAAGAATACAGTGAAATCTGTGTAAGTTGATCACTTGCGGTACAGTACTTTAGTGGTCAACTTACAAGAGTGGTCAACTTTACAGGTTTTATTGTACCATAAAAAATTCCTTATTTTAGTAGCTTATTTGTTCTGCTGCATATTACGTAGAAAATAGCAATTTTAACTTTTAATGCCAAAATAATTGTTTGCACTTTTTATTCGTTATTTTATTGCATATATCGAAACAGCATTATTTTTAGAGTATACAGTTTTTTTAGAGCTGAAAAATCTTCATTTTTGACCGAGTTAATAAGGAAAATAAAAAATGCTAGGCGGTCGTCGTCTTTGATTCGCCATTTTGGATGGAAGCTCACATGAGATCTTAGGGGACATTTTAGGATTTACTGTACATGCCATGAGGAACTATTTCTGAAAACATTTCGTAATTATAAATTTGTCGAGCAAAAAATCCTAAATTTACTGATCTATCGCATTAAGAAAATCGATCGTTTTATAAATAACTTCGTCCGTTTTATAAATAATTTCGTCCATCCCCAACCTGATTGAAATTTTCATTTACTGCATAAAAATAGCGCATTAAAAAATCGTTTTTATAAATAACTTCATCCTTTAACTTCAGTCGTTTTATAAATAATTTCGTCAATCCCCAATCTGATTGAAATTTTCATATACCGCATAAAAAATCGCATTAAGAAAATCGTTCGTTTTATAAATAACTTTATCCCGTTAAAAAAAAAAAATCGTCAATCCCCGATCTGATTGAAATTTTCATATACCGCACAAAATCAGGTTTGAGTGTACAGTGAAATCCTGTTACAACGAATATCAGTAAAACAAAATAAATTTTCAGTCCCGATTTAATTTCCATTACATTGCTCATATTCCATTACAACAAAATTCCCGTTACAAAAAACAAAATTTGTGGTGCCTTGAATTTTTTGTTACGGGATTAGTTTTTTTAATGACTCTTAATCACTGACAGAACTATTACTTGTGCCTTCTGACAAGAAAGTGTTACAGTGCATAAGAAATGTTAGATCTGTTGACTTTTTGTTTTTTATTTTCATTTTTATTATTGTTATGATTATTTTTGTTGAGGAAAGGTCATATTCAAGGGATGGACAAGATGTTACAAAAACTATCTATAAAATAACATTCGTTGCGAATGTTTAAGAAAAAAGTTAGTTGTTTTTACGTATCAAACGCTGCAATTCATTACAAATATTATTTATGCTGTGGGAAGTGTCATATTCATTGAACCGAAATGCAGTTAAAATCACAAGTGTGTGTGACATTTTGAAGATAAAAAGCACTTAAGAATAAACATTTCGACAAAGCCATAAACAAGAAAAACACTTGAGCGCAATTCTCATGCTCTCAGCTGTTGCGAGAATATTTTTTTTACTATATTTAGGATTTTTTTCTTTATCGGTACGTCTACATTTTCTGAGAAGCAACCATAACATACATACTCATTTTTAATTTTTTCAATGTGAGAAATTGTTAGTCCTTGAATCTTTAAGCTTTGAAGCTCTGTCTTAGCCTAAAAAATCTTCTTTAACTGTTTAATCGGGACAGAGAATTTTATTTTTTAAATTGATTGCTAATTATTCCCAAATTTTTTCCTATACTGTTTTTTTCATAGATGAAAATCCAGTAGTTTGATAATTTTTTTACAAAATGAAGTTTTGCAAGCACGCACACAAAATTAAAATAAAGTTTTTTTGCTGCTAAAATAAAACTACTGTTTTATTTAATCAAAAAGCCCGTAGTGGAATACAAATGTGTGTGGATTAAAAAAAAAAAAGCTAATTTTCTAAGTGAAAAATGTTATCCCTAAAATTTCCAAGGGATTTTGCACCAAGTAATTTCATCTTTTTAAGTAATTATAATCGGTCCTAAACGAACTGGATGGGTTTACACTTTTCTGACATTTACATGACGCTCACAAAGAAAATAAAAGAAGAATGGAACCATTATTTTAAGCTTGTAGCATTCATGTAAATAAATGTTTTGTTGTAGTTTAGACACATCAAAAAGGAAACAGCACCTTAGTTACTTTGCATAATAGAAACATTTTCAAAATCCAAAAGAAAAAGTGTAATAAAGATGTCTTAATATCAACTGCAAAGAAAGTAAAAATTACTAAGAAAAAACATGAGCTTGCAGTGTCAAACACAAGTAAACTTAGTCTAAAACATAAGCAACAACTTTAGAAACTTGCCAAAAACTGGTATTCTTAGCAAAATTAATACCAGTTTCATACGCAATTTGAAGTGTCGTTAATCATAAATTAATTTCTAAAGGTAAATTTCTCCTGTACCTTGCACCTAAGAAAACTGCTAGCCACTGTCCCCAGGACTTTCGGGCCTACGAATTTCACGAGCAGTTACTCTGCATGTACTCGGTGGGTATTTGTCGCTGTCAGGCTTCGAACTAACTAGACAAGTAAATTTCAACAAGTTTCTTCTTCAGTACAAATTATATTACTGATCACAAATCAGAGTAGCTGTAAGTAAACTTCGCTCATAACGTTGTGCCAACTTTCAAAAATTGTTGAATATAGTGCAAATGTTTATTTTGTGAATGATGATTTATCTTTTACTCAGCATTTATAATGAGCGTATAGTAACTGCATAGAATTATCGTTCCGTATCCGGAATAAGGCTGCATTGCAATCGAACATTATATGGGTCGGAAGAACATCTGGAGCCTTCAATTTCACGCTTATTTGAGATCATCATTTTGGAATAGCTGTAGTCGATCTGGGGGTAGAAACCTTTCTTAAAAGCTGATATTTTCTTCGCAATAGTGTTGAGTTAGTTCCCTATTTTTTAACTAGTTGGAGATATTCATCTTTAAATGGGAAAATACGTAATGCTTACACTCATTAAAAATATTTATGGGAAATTCCACGACCTACTGACATTTTTAGAACAAAACAGTGTGTATTTTGCAATATTCGAAGCAAAATATACGTTGCGGAAACAATCTTTTCTCCTCGACTATTGTATTTTTTAAAGCTGAATTTAATGTTATAATTGAATTATCGAAATACATTTCAGTTGATTTTGTAAAGTTTGTTAAAAACGCCGTTACTAACTGATATTTAAAAAGTAGTATGTCAGGCAGTTACCCTGCTTTTGATAATTGTTTTAAAATCATCCAAAATGTATTTCAAGAATTCAATTATACCATTAAATTCAGCACGGCTACGGTGGAGTATGGAAATCATTTTTTAATTTTGCAGATATAGTTCTAAAATTTTTATGAGTTATAGACCTTTATGAGGGGAAGTAATATGTAAAGTTGTGTTGACACTGAATAGTTTCTAAAATACGGAGGATATTGTATATATTAATTGTAAACTAAAATTACTCCATGAGCACCAATTTGTCGGTTACTTGATTTTCTCTATTTTTCTAGATGCATATTTCATATTTAAAGAATACTTGGGGAGAAAATTTTCATTAACAACGATGTTTTGTTCAAAAGGTGTCAATAACAGAGTTTTTGTTAAAATTTCGAATTTTTCTGAAAAAAAGTCGATAAAATTAGGATAAAAGCCTCATTTTTTTAAAAAAAGAAATGATGGTTTTGAAAATTTGCTCCTTAATGTTTTTTAATTTATATCTCATTATCAATCTAAAAAAAAACCTTTAAGTAATTAAACAAATCCTGGTCTGCAAGGAGCATTTGAAAGATACACATGAATAGAAATTTTATGATTATAAGATATTTGCATTTAAATTCACAAAATGTAAGATATCACTGACAGAACAGCTTACAACTTCTGTAAAAACATTCCGAATTGAAAAAAAAATCTATGAATAACCCACAGTTCAAAGATTAATTTCAAGAACAAAATGGAAAATCAAAATTTTGGTCAAGTTTTCACTATTGTAGTCTTAAAGAATACGATACTTCAGGAGAAAATACCTTTTGCCAAACATATATTTTGAGTTGAATGTTGAAAATTACACACAGGTAAACTGAAGGGAATGAAAAGGAAAAAAGTAAACCAAAATTAGTAACATCCCATTTCAAATCGCATTTAACGTTTCTTTGTTTGTTTATTTGTAATATAATTTAGAAAAAACTTCTGCTTGCATCTGATTTTCATGCAGTTTTGCAATCTTTCTGCTGAGAATTATTTAACGACTTATAATTTTTTTTCAGCAATTTGTTACGCGGAAATTGTTTTCGAACGCAAAAACGTTTATTGTTTCCGACGGAAATTAAAACGAGTTACAATTTTCGTTTCTTAGTCTATTTTTAACATATTGAAAAGAAATCACCATTCAAGCTGCTCTTCCAACGAGAGGAATTTAGTCATTTTTATGACTTGATTGGACTTGTTAAAACTACTGAGTAAGTGTCTAAGAGAGTTTTAAGATATATATGACTATTCTGAGGTCTCTCGTTGCGTGGGAAAATTCGACATTAAAAAAAATCACCTTAGAAGTGTGGTCTGCACTTTAGTGTTGCGTACGGAAACGTCTATATTGGAGGAGAAATTTAACAATATTTGTGCATTGTTGTTTTTCGGAGCTCTTGCAAATCTTGAGTTAGTACGAAATAAAATAAATATTAAAAGCCTATCAGGTAAGTTCTTCATAGTTTGCAAAGATTTTAGAGTTAGATTGAAGTTGACACAGGAAATGAATGCTGCCGATGACTAAGGATTTGGTGATTAGAAATAGATATTTAGCATCATGAATGTGCGCTCAAAGCGTGGTCATAGTCAGGGGTGCCCATCCCTCCCCCCTAAGTTCGATGGCGCAAATTCCCCTTCCCCCCAAAATAAAAATCGTCTCATCCCTTTTGCACTTTTTTATTTTTAACCCTTTTTTATTTTAAGCATTTAGAAAAAATTTAATTATTAATTATTAATTAATTTTTTTTTATATTTTTTTTACTTTAAATTACTATTTTTGTTGTTTTGTAAGAAAAGTTCCGTGTTACACTAATAACATACACACCCACACACACATACAAAATAATTAAATAAATAAAACAAAATTCAAAAATAATAAATAAAAATAAAACAAAATTTATGGTTAAAACTAAAAATTCATCAACAAATAAATTTAAATAAATAAATGAAAAAATTACCCTCCCCCCACCAAGAATCTTAATGGTGCAACTTGCGATATAATCCCCTCCCCCCTGTGGGCACCCCTGGTCACAGTCAGTTGGAAGAAGTACTCCCATCCTTTCAAATATGGTTCCCAAAATTGCTTTGAATACAGCAATTGTCCCTATATAGTTCGTCAGTGTCTTTGTTTGATTATATATACAGCGAATATTATTTGCAAATGAATAGTTTACATTTTCTGACGAAGATATATTTAAAATGTCTTAAAAGATGAAAGAAACTCGAAATATGTTATTAGTTGGCAAAGGGTCCCTGCATTTTACACTGTAACTACTTCATAACCCAAACCCATAATTTGAATTTTCAGAGAAAAAATTATTTTAAAATGCGTTTTCGGAATGCTTTCAGAATGAGCCGGAGTTTTGTAATCTGCAAGGTGCTCAGTAAGCGTATGTTCTTTGACAATGACGCGTTGCGAGAGATTCCAGACATTTTTTTTAAATATATCAGTATTAAATAAAGAATAAATACCTTTGTGCTGAAAAATTAAAAAGTCAGTAATCCAACGTTATTAAGCACAAAACTTGCAAATGATTGCAGACACGTGTTTCGGTGTTACAAGGAACACCTTTTTCAATGCAAAGAAGTGTGAGCTTTTGGATGAAAAGTCATCCGAGAAAAGCACTGACTTTTTAATATCAGTATTTCTTTTACGATGAAAAAAATGTTTGATTATTCATCCGGAAAGACAAAACTTAGCAACATTTTTATCGCTATACATAAGTAGTTTGCTTTATTATCTACTAAAACGGATATCTGCGAAGGATTCAATTAAGAAGCACTATATAATCGCTTGAGATTTTTTTATCCTTATCTAATGCATTAGATAATGAAAAGATGCTGATGAATTCATTAAAGATGGGAATTGTCGTCCTGTAAAAAAAATGCAGTTCAGGTTTCGTATCAGATTTAAAAACGAAAGAAAACTAGTTAATGTTTTATGGTAATCTCGATGTGCATTGATCAGAAACCACAAACTTTTAACGCATTCATGTGTTCGCATTAACATATTAAAAAGCTTTTGAACACGTAGAAATTGAGCTACATAAACAAATACGTAACCGAATCTTGAAAAAGTAGATAAATGCAAATGACTGAAGTGTCTAATGGAAGACCTGCCAAAAAAAGAGCTTGCGCAGATTGAAAAATTAAATATTAAATATTAAAATTTCATTCAATCGTAATTTAAAATCAAATGAATGAATAAAACAGAAATGTTAAACATGCGACAAAAAAGCTGAATATTTAATACTTAAATCAATTGATGCACTTAGTGCTTGATTGCTGCAGAGACAACTCCTCCAGTTGGAATGGGCACCGAAATTTATAATTTTTCTAAATAACTTTGCTGTTGTGTTTAGTGATAAAACGTTAAGAAAACTGAAACACACTCTTACTATGATGCGATTATTACAGCAAGATTACTTTCCCTAATATCGAAAAAAAGAAAGAAAAAACAACAAGCTTCTGTCAGTCATTTGAATTTTGAAGTTTTTAATTCCAACTATGAGTATTGCTATATCACAAATTGCGTTAGGAACCTACTCGTCAGGTTTCTCGTTTCAACAAATAGTTTATATCGCAATCATAATTGCTGAAAGCGTAATTTGACTTTAAGACTTAAAAATTCAAATGAATACCAGGGGATGGATGTTGTGCTCTGGATGGTGTTTAAGGCTTAAGAGGAGTGTATAGTGTTGGGTATAAATAAAGTCGATTCTTGGAAAATGGATGCAACCGCTCTGCAACATCCTCACGGACGCCCGTGGACGGTGGAGGTTGCTTTATATACATAGAAAATTTAATAAAAGAAGCTTCAACTACGGTCAAGTGAGAACAATAAGCAATTCATAATTGATCAAAAGAGTTGGACTCGAAGTAGGAGAAATTTGTTTTTTAGTCATGAGATGTATGCTGTGTTTTACCACTTCATGATATATTGGTACATATCTGACCAGATGCAAACAGATTTCTTTTTTAAATCTAATATTGTGCTATTTATGTTTTTTATGGTCAAAATAATGTATGAGGGACGCGTCGAATAATTTGCATGCATTGTAAGACATTGTTTGTGCGTATTTCATCAAGGATGTTCAATCGCTTTGATGCTTTTTTTTTCAGTCTCTTATTACTTATTAGTATATGACTGAAAATTATTCAAAGAATAATAACCAAATCGAATGTATAAAATTAAAAACGAAAAGGAAATTTAATGTTTTAACCAAGAATTCTAAGCGATTTTTGAAGATTTAGGTTCTTTAAACTGATAAAAAATATATTAATTCAATGGGAGTTGGGGTAATTCGGGTATAAGTTATCTAAGTTATATTTTATAAGATGATTTGAAAACTAATCATTTGTGCACCTACAAAAATTCAAAGCTCTAAATATCATCCTTACGTATGAGAATAGGCTGAAAAAAATTTTGAAAAAAAATAGAACCGACTTCAAAATTGCTCTAAAAAGTGAAAAATAATTTTATTCTTTAAACAAAATCGATAGTACTTTTAAACATAATTTTTGAAGTTGGCGCAAAAACAAAAAGTAAAATCCATTGTAACCATGCTTCGTTCATATTGTTATCAAAAAATCACCCAAAGTTAGGAAAGAAATCAATGTATCAATGCGTATTGCATGTGGTAGTGAAGAAATTGGGCCTGATTTAATTTATAGTTGTAACTGAGTTATGGCTGTTAAGGATTTTATCGATCGTTTTTGCGCCAACTTCAAAAATTATGTTTAAAAGTATTATCGATTTTGTTTAAAGAATAAAATTATTTTTCACTTTTTAGAGCAATTTTGAAGTCGGTTCTATTTTTTTTCAAAATTTTTTTAATTTTATTCTTTTTAGTATAAACGTATTTCAGAAATATTAAGAAGTTACTATAACGAAACTTGACCTTATTTTTTTCATAAAAATGCTCCATACTAAAAAAATAAAAACACGCCTTAAACTTTAAGCGATTGACAATAAAAATCTGTCTTTGTTCCTCGCTGGAATTCATTTGTGTGTTAATTTAATTATAACCATTTAACTATGGCGTTTTCCCTAACTAATTTACATTTCAGAGCGTAGTTGCTTTTTGTGCAATCCTGTATCTCCTTACTCAGCCCAAATCATCTGTTATTGGCATACTTGATAACGATAAAAATACTACTATAGTTGAAGCAAACCTAACCTAGTAGCATTGTGAAGGCTAAGCAGATCCTAATCACTGAATAAACCTCACTTCCACGTTAGGTTTACCCCCACTATAGAGCAATGACACTGAAGAAACTTGATGCTTGCTTCAGAGAAGCCTCCATTCAAAATTATCATCACAATTACTATTAATATTATTGTTGTATGGCACCAAATTGTTGAAACAATGGGTTTTATGTTTAATCATTTAATAGGGAAATTGCATGAAATTTACTGTTTTTTGCCCATAACTTTTTTTCTAACGAACAAATATGGTCAAACAAAGTAATGGGACCTAAGTTGAGCCATCCCCTACCCGTTAAAAGAAGAATCATCAAAATCGGTCCACTAGGTGAGACTCTGTGAGTGGACAAACAAAAAAAAACATACATACGGTATGAACTGATAACCGCCTCCTTTTTGAAGTCGGTTAAAAAATGTATGCCAACACTATTATTGAATTTAATAAAGAATGAGTTCAGTTTTCTGAAGGTGGCAATGCAAGGCAAACCAACTACTTCCAAACAGTGCAACAAACTTGCCACTCTATCTTTTCCTAATGTTGACATTACAGATGTTTACTATAATTTATCCTCGATTTTATAACATTTAATTTTTGTTTAATTAAGGATTTAAAAACATAAGGTAATTTGGGTATACACTATAGTTTACTAATCAAAAGGACAACTAATCATTTTATAGAACCAAAAAAATAAGCATTTATGTGCGTCCTTACTACCCAAGGTAATACAGTGGAGTTCCGACTTACGCGAGATATGCGTACCAAGACGAATCGCGTAAGTCGAAATTTCGCGTTGTGGAAAAATATATGGGTCACTCTCCAGAAAACGTAATTTTGAACGCAAATATTTTTTTAATTTTGAAACTTTTTGTTTTCTTTTTTTTTTATTCTTACATGAAAGTGTTACCTACTAGAAGTAACAATGGCCCAGCTAAGTTCCTATGAGGTCGTTTCCAAAATTTTAAAAGTATTTTTTTCTGAAAGAGCATGTTTAAAAACATATCATCTGACCATTTTTTGATAAATTTGTTTACGTTTAATATTTTTAAAAAATTACTTAAATCGGAGCGCTTTCATTGTTTACGGCTTCCGCCGATGACTTCACAAATGATGAAATGCCATTCAGTGTTACCATTCACAGCGCAAAATATTTAATTCGCATCTTTACTCATTTGTATTGGCAACGGTATGGTTGAACGTTTTGCATTGAAAAAGGCGTTCCCTGAAACGCCGAAACATATGTCTGCAGTAATCTGCGAATTGTGCTTTTTTCGTTGTTACTTTACGTTACTTTAGTGTTCAGCACAAAGGTATTTATTTATCACATGAATGAAGGCTTCATGCGTCTTAAAAATATTGCGAAGAACAAAAAAAAAAAAAAAAAGTCTAAAATAATTGAATAAGTATCGAAAATTTTAAAGTTGGGTATTGAGAGCGGGAAAATGTATGTTTGTCTGTCTGTCTGTCCCCCCACACCTAAAAACTTTTGAGTGAATAGTTCGATTCAAACATTTTTTTTTTTTTTTTGTTCGAAAGATCTCGGCGAGGACACCTCATCTCATATTCCAGTTTTTGATTTAAACAATTTCTTGTTCAATTTTGAGCAGTTCAAAAAATAAAACTTAACAGCGCCTGCGGGGAAATTCAAGGCAAATATAAATCCGGAACATATATAGAGGCGATTCAAACAAACAAATTTGCTTTAAATAAACTTTGTAGGAAAAAGCTTTTAACGAAAAACCCATGTATAGAAAATATCTTTTTAATTTGAACAATTTTCTGTTCAATTCTGAACAGTTCAAATTCCTTAACATTAGTGAATACGGGGAAATTAAAAGTCAAGATGGATTCCGAACTTAAAGGCGGATTTGCTTCAAACGAATTTTGTTGGAAATAGCTCTTAACGATCAACTCCCGACTCTGAGAATTTTGGGGGATTTGACTCCGGCTCCTGTGCTCGAAAATTATTTGAACTTCGACTCCCTGACTTCGTCTCTGACTTCATAGCTTTGGCAAAACTTTATACACAGAGGAAAAATGACTGACTCCGACTCTTGGAAATTCAACTCCGACTCCTTTATCCCAAAATAAGTCCAACTCCGACTTCGCAAACATTGGCAGAGTTGCGGACTTCAAGGAAAAATTCCAACTCCGAGTCTTTGAACTAAAAACCTTCGTTTCCCGAATCTGACTCTTTTGTCCCAAAACGAGAATGACTCTGACGCCGCAGCCATTGTTTTTACTGAGAAATAATTATTATTAATGTGATTTCTATTTATTTTCTCTCTAAAGTTTTAATTTATGTATTCAGTTTTTGGCGGAGAAATTCGGAGCCCTTTATGTTTCTACGTAAATATATGCGCAGACGATTTTTTTTTTCGACAATGAAAATTATTTCTTTAAGTTCACATTTCATTGTTTTTACTTATTTTCGAAAGTACATTAATTTTTAAAATTATTTTTGGCAACAGGGGAAAAAACAAACTTTTATTATTTGATATGATGCATTTATTTTAATGAGCTAATTAATTTTGATTGTTTTTCCTATTTTTGGAGGTGGGTAAATATTTTTTCAATGGAAATAAATATATTAGCTGCTTTGTTTAAAATGTGCTGCTACTTAATTTGTTCCTTTATTTATTTTTTATGCCTCTAATTCTTTAGACGAGCAAGGCATATTTTATTTCTAGATATCAGCTTAAATATTAAATAATTATGTTTAAAATAATTTGTGATTTTAGCTATTTCTGAGAATATTGATCATATACTAGAAAGTCGATATTGGTATACGGGAAAGTAGGTTCGTTTAGTTCTGGACGGAATTTCTTGTTTTATTATTCATTTTTTCCCGTATTTTCCGGAAAAAAGCAGAAAACACTTTTTTTTCACCTTTCAAAATTATTGCATTACTGCATTCATTACTGTACTTGGGTTAATACTTTTGTCTAATTTTCACTTAATGATGACGTATTACAGTTACGTGATCTTTAATCCCGTTATTTTTTTAGTTTAATTAATGAGTTATTTTCTGCTAAATTTAGAATTTTTTTCAATTATTCACTTTATTTTAATTAAAATAAAGTTATTACTAATTTCCAATTAAAACATTTTCGAGTCCAAAACTCTATTTTCCAGTAGTTCAATCAAGTAAATGATTTATAAATAATCACCGGAAGTTTAAAACTTTTACCTAAATTTATCGGTGTTGCAATGGAACAGAAAATACCAAAATCTCGAAAATTTGTATTTAATATAAACCTTTTTCATTGATTTATAGTTACTCTACGATTTCTCTTCCAGCATTAATTGTGCTCTTAAGCTACATTTCATAGCAATCTAGTATAATACTAGAACCGCTTCGCCTTTATGCGCTTAACCTTAATCTGGGCAACTTCTGTCAGATTTAACAATGATAAACAGCCAGCAATTAATTGAGCCTCGCTTTCTCTTCGTCCAATTTCCTGCATCTTCTTCCGAAACGGTGTTCCGATTGGCTAGATTTTAGTCCAAATTAGCTGACGTCATTTTGCGAGGAGTCATTGAGTGGATAACTACTAGAGAGTTTGTTTTTACACTTTGAGAACAAACTGAATGACTTTGAAGAATATGCGAATAACTGGAGCGTATTTACCATTTATAGACAGACCAGTTCGGGCCTCTTCTCGATAAATGGATATATAAATAGTTGTCGCTTGCAAAGGATTACTTGTTTGTTTGTACTTCTACTGTATTGGTATTGAGAGATTTAATATTACTAATCTAATTATGAACGAACTCGCATTATTGCTCTGTATGGCTTTGGAAAAGAAATAATGAGTGTAGAATACAGGCATTTACACCAGTAAGAAATGAGGCCCAATATATGAGGACCAATGGTGATTTAGTTGCTTTTCTCGATTTATTACTTCAAATGTCTTTTTACGGCACATTATTACTTAAAAAGAATGTTTCAAAGTCTCTTGTAATTTAATGTATTTATAAATCTTCTCTTCAAGTTCAAGAAAGTGAACAAAAAGACAGTTATATTGATCAACTTCAATTCCATAATTATGACTAAATCCGATTTTAGAAAAGTTTCCTATTTTCTTGTGCTCAAGTGTGCAAAAAAGTCTCAGATAAATGGTTTGAAAATTTTTGAAGTATGAAATTGCGTTGGTTACGGAGTGAAATGATCGAGCTTGGTAAAACAAAATGTAAAACTTTTATAAAGTGCTTAAATGATCAAAAGCTTTGTGATGCATCAAGAAGCTGACGAGTTGCCATGTTAAAATGTTTCGGAAAGGTAAATTCCTTAGTATAGTTTTCATTTTTGGTTAGTAATATTGAATGTAAATAGTTTATTCATTCAGTTCGTTTACGACTATACAATAATATGCATTCAAAAAGAAAATTGTGTATTAGTTCTGTTAGAATAATAATGAAATTTGGAGCATATCTTTTTCAAGCAATTTACTTCAATTTTTATTCCTCAAGTTTGGAAAAAAAAACCGTTTTCTGAAAAATATATAATTTTAAAAAAAAAGTATCTTTAGACGTTTCGAAAGTTTTCTCTATTTTTTTCTATTTTTCATTGAATTAATATGTTTAAATTTCGAATAAAAATTATAGCTCAGATAGGTGTACATAATTTTTTGAAAAAAAAAATTGAAAATTGACCAAGAATATTTTGAGTTTTAGCGATTTAAAGCAACTCCTTTTTTTAAACAAATTAAATTTTGATTAAAAAAATTTAATATTTATGTCATGATTTTGCTTACTAAATAGATGGTGAATCAGTGCAAAAGAATCAAAACTCTCAACTGTTCAATAAAATATTTTCAAAATGTGTCCCGGACAGCCTTAAGAGTACGTTACATCTTATCTTGTTTGAGAATTTTCCTGAGTATCGGGTTAAGAAATAGTTTTGTCGAATGGAAGGAAAGTGAACTATTTATGCGTTGTTATGCCAAAGCTCGTTTTTAATCCAGTGCATCAGCTTTTTCATTGTCAACAATTCTGCAGTGAGCAAGAGTCCATTGGAACAAAACCCTGGTGCCAGCGCCGTAGGTAAAGGCCAAAAGCTCATTGGGAACTGTTTTGACCATTTTGACAGGCCTGTTGTGCCCTCTTAGAATCTGTCAGTATGACTGCTCTTACAAAAGAATGGCTACGAATCAACAGTTGTTTTATTGCCACAGCAGTACAACCGTCAAAAGCAAAGTAAGCGGTCCCATTGGTACGTAAAGACAGGAGAATACTATAAATATCAGCTCGAGCACCATGTGATTTTTTCAGCATAGGCAGCCATTTGTGAAGACTCATACCCTTTCTGTTTCAGGATAGTGAACCTCAGTATTCTCCATTGCATAAAGTTTATATTGCAAATCACTTAGATCTTTCTTGGAAACTCTATGTATAAGATCGAATCTCAATTAAAATTGAAAAAAAAAATAGGATTAGGAGACAAAATTAAATAACTTCTGCTCAAATTCATAGATTTAGACTCTCTCTCTGGGCTGCTTGGATGAATCCAGTTTGAATTTTAAGATTTCAAGAAACTTCATTATTATGATTTCTCAAAAAAGAGTTGCCGGGTAAACTTACAAGCTTTTGCTGTTATGGGGCTGCTTTCCCATAAATAAAATAGTGAATATAATTCTAAATCGCTCGAAGTTGCATCGCAAACTCTGCAGTCAGTTTTCTCTTTTTTGACATTTGTTTTTCAGCAAGTAACAACGTTTTTTTGAAAATGTTTCATATGATAATATATTTAAACGTTACACAAGTAGTAATTAAGTCACGTATTTAAAAAGAAATAATTTTTAATTAAATACGTATTACTTATTTTTAAAATAAACTCAATTTTGTATAAAATGTTTAATAATCATTTTTTGGCAATGTAATTCTCTTAATCTTCAAAGCAAAACGCATTAACTTTTTAAATATGATTTTAAAATTTAGCAGGATGAGAATAATAATGATCTGTATGAATTATTCATCGTATATTTACACTACACATTGTTTAAAACATTTTACTTCATTTAAAGTATCTCATTAAAATGTTATTGCATTATATTTAAATTATGTTACATTGAAAGTAATTTTCCAATTTTTATGCATTGTTGAAAAAAGTTAAAAAACTGTTCGAAAATGTGATTTTTTTCCTAAATTTCTTCTCTATTCTGTGATTGTGGGAGAAATTACTGGATTAAAAAAACTGGTTCAAGGGATTTATAAGCAATAGGAATAGGTTCTTTGAAAAAATTCAAATTTTCGTCTCGTGACTAATTTTCATATTTTCAGTGGGTTTTGAAAAACGTTTTCTCATTATGTCACAATTGGCAGTGTTTGTTTTACTCATTTATAATTTCCTCACAAGTGCGATTTAACAAATTGTACATGAGCAAATTTCTATTACATATACCTAAGTCGCTAAAGAGAAAAATACAAAACTATGTCTTGTTTCAGATATTCATTAGTTTTAAGATTTTTTTTTGTCAGAAATCAAGCTTAAATATTAGGTATGGTTCTCTAAGAATTTTTATCTTTAATCCAAGAATATATTTATTTATATTATTTCCACTTTTGATTTGTAAGACTGATGGGTTTTATTGAAGTATTTTTGCATAGATACACCCTTGTGCGAATTAATGGAATCAAGCCGATTTTCATATAAAATCACCTTTATTTATATCATTTAATTATAAAAACAAAATCATCACTTAGTATGCCCCTCCCCCATTTGTCCAGCACCATTTTCACTTTACTATGCATAGAGTCAACTAGAGTTTTGCACGTTCATTTAAATCCTTGATCTCTAAACCATGTTTTTAGCAAAGCACAAATCATTTTTTCTTTATTTTGCAATCAGATTTTCACTCAATGTCAGAATGGCCTGCCTTTTCCGTGGAGAAATATCCATGGCTAACAAAAAGATAAAAAATGACCGAATTGAGGAAAAACAGCAAAAATATGTAGAAATGAATACAAAACATTATTTGTGACAAAAAACGTGAGGTGATAGCGCCAAATCAACTGGTAGACTAAACTGCTGTTATAAACAAAGACTGAACATCCTAAAAAATTCGAAAATTAAAAATTCGCAACTTGGATCCATTAATTCGCACAAGAGTTTATGTTTCGGATTATGTTAGTGTTATGTTTTTATTACTGTGCAAAATTTAGATATTGTGCAATGAGTTGATGTTAAAGAAAACTTTTTTTGTTTTAAATAGCGAAACAGGCATTTGATGGAGGACATCGTATCTCCCATCAGCACACTGCGCACATTAACAGGTAAGAAGATTATTTATTTCCGTATCTTTGTTCTTAAAATCTGAACCCTTGTAAGACATTGTTTCTTTTTCTCTATGTGATTTTTAAGAATACAATAAACAAAATTGATTAGTTTAATAAAGTTTGAAATTAAATATTTTAATGTTTTATGCGAAAGAGACATGGGTATTTATCCGTTTTTCTGTTTGCTACGCCCTTCAATTACTTGAAAGAATTGTGAAAGTTGTATCCTATTTGTGAAAAAAAATTTGTGGAAAAAAAAACTTTATCGAAACATACATTACTCCTGTAACGTACCAACAGCATGTTACTCTTGTGCGAAAATTTTTCTAAGTTAAAGATTTTTTGCTCAATTTTGGACAAGGAAAAAAATGTTAACATGAACATTTACGAGAATTGTTGATTTTGATATAAATCCTTGATTTAGCATGTTGATTTTTTTTCATTTTTTTACTGGTTTTTTGTTGTGCTGTATGCTCAGATAAAGTTTTTTTTTTTTTTTTGACTTTGGGGCTATATAATTAAGGTATTTTTGAATAGACAAAAGCTTAACGTTAGTGATTGCGTAGAAATTTAAAATTTGTAATCGGAAATAAAAGGAAAGAACACTAAATATTTCAGTTGTTTACAAAAATTCCTCAAATATATATATATATATATATATATATATATATATATATATATAATTAAAAAATGTTCCCCAAGTTCATTTTTTTCTATTTTTCAATATTCAGAAACTGAAATGTTTTGGCTTTCAGTTTGCATTACATTCTAGTTTTTCACACGAATAGGTCTATTTAAATGTTGAAAATTCCTATCAGTCTGTAGATTTGTATGGTTCAAAAACAAGTGGTTTGGCATACAAAAGTTCTAATCTACACAGCCACCGAGATCCAATTACAAGTTTAGTCGCCGGACTCCCTTCCTTACATAAAATTTATTAAAATTATATCATTTCGATTTCGAGTTGGGCCCACCAAGGGCTTGACTGCAAGCTTCCGACATTGTTGACATAGCATTTCTAGGGACTTTTGCTAATGCATGTCGAGCTTCTTAATTTTGCAAGAGAGTCGAAATATGTTTCTTGAAATAAGTGGTAGTATGCATTTTTAGAGAGTGATCTATCACAAAAATTTGTATTTTGTTTAAAAATAAACACTTAGTAAATATTAAAATACCATATACTTAATGGAATGTGCTCGAGGATAAACATTATTTATTGCATTAAAAAAGAGAATGTTTTTTTTTTTTGTTTTTTTAATTCGTTCTGTGAGTTCTTGAACTTGTTCAAGTTCGTAAATAATGCGCTATGTGGGTTTCGTAGCAGTTATTTCAAGCATAATTAATAAACATTTTGGATTTTAAACGCATTTTTCCTTTTAAAAAAAATTTGAAGTATCAAAAGTAAGAGATTTGTAGGTTCACATTAAACTGTTTGAATTTTTGATGAAAGTTTAATTGCTATTTTGCAGATGATGAAAACTACTTTTTTGTCAGGAACTAAAGCAAAAATGTCGATTATCGTTGTAATAAATTAGTCAGGGTAGGATAACCCAAATTGAGAAATAAAGAAATAAGGCGATCGTGTGTACAAATTTTAATCTGTTACGAAAAACCGCAGTAGGGTAGGGTAACGGTACCAGACAGTCGTAAGTTTGGATTTGAATAATAAGAATTTTAGGCAGGTAAAACTGATGTTGCTCCGACCCATGAAAATGGTGCAACCATCTGATGTTATCAGAATGAATTTTAAGATCCAGTTGGTATTTACAAGGCAGCGGTGGAAAGTTATGAACAGCCACCACGAGGTCTGCCGGTGTTTCATGTTCATTTGAATTTCATAAGGTTTTAGATTTAAAAATAAAGAACTTTTGCACATTTTGAAGAGAAAAGGGAATTTTGTCCATCACTCTTCCTTTCCTCATCCTATCTGTTTCTGAGTATCCTCAGAACTGTAGGTGTCTGTTACTGGGTGTCGGATTTTTTTTCGAAATTGAATAAATAAAAATAGAATTAACTAATGCATAAGAACCAGAAACAGTCAAACGTTAGACGGTATATAGTTGCATGAGAGAAAACTAGTTTTAAAAGTCTAAATAAATTAAAAGGCTCAGAAAATTGAGTTAACCAGGGAGCGATGCCTTAAGCATGTCTGTTACTGGTGCCGTTATATTACAGTGACCTCTCACTTATACGCGACCAAAGGGGACAACGAAATTTTCGCTCACAAGTGAGATTCACGCATAAGTGATTAAACCCCAAAAATAAGTTTAAATACAGTAAGTTATCAACAGTTATAGTAATACTAATAGTACACTACTGATACTAATGAATAAATACGCACATAATTTCTATTTATGCATTGTAATTTAATAAAAATGTAAAATTTGAAGTTGCACGTTTTGTCATTTTTTATACACTGTACAGTATGTAAGCGAATTCCACAAAACCTAAAAACTGTCGCCTGATCAGTGTCATAGTCTGTAAGTATACAAAAGATCCTCGATAGGCTATGTCAATGCTTTCCGCTTCACCACGACTTTTAGGAAGGTCGACCTTTTCGCATGTAATCCGTTCTCCCCTCTCGATGTCAATCACAAGACTAACTGCACCCCCAATCGCACACTTGCGCGAAAAAAAAACGCGTTCTTGGAAACATTTTGAACATTGGAATAAAGGTGTGTGAAAGCATTCCAAGAGACATCAAGAAGGGTACAAATCTTCCGATAAGCAAAACGTGAGTAGGCGATTTAATTAAAACTTGAAATTTTTTTACCGCTCATAAGTGAAAAGTGCATTTTAGGTTTCGCGTATAAATGAACAAGAGTTAACATTGTTTTTCTATATCGGTGCCAGGCCCATGAGAAAAACGCGCATAAGTGAAAAACGCGTATAACAGAGGTCGCGTATAAGCGAGAGATCACTGTATAAGAAAAGCCACGGTACTGTCTTCCCACTGATGCTATGGAACTGGCAAACACCCAATTAAGCCGAGTATGACTGTATGAGGGGGAGAATAAGAATTTGATGCGTTTGTTTCAATGTGACACTGCTTAATTTAGAGACTAGCACGCATCAGCAAGATCCCTGAAAACAAATAGATGAGTCTATTTCCTCCTGTAAACCGGATATTCGCCTCACAATAGCATCGGTGGTCAGACAGTACTTACTATACAGGGTAATGTTGGTCATATTGAAACAGCGGGGAAGTAAAATAATAATGAAATATTTACATTTACAGTGGTGGACAAAATTATAGACTCAATTTTTTTTTTCTTTTGTTTCAATTATAGCATGACTTAGTTTAAATTATTTTCATTGAAGTTAAGATGAATAATTGAAGAAATAGTTCTAAAATTAGTACATCTTATCAATTAAATTAAAAAGTTCATGAAATTAGAAAATTTGCTAATTTAATATTTTATCATTACGTGAAACCTGGACAAAAGTATAACTTCAAAGGTAAAAAATCCAGGATTACGAGAAAGTTTCGTTCGAAAATGTTAATTTAACGCCATAGAATAAATAAATGTTGCCATCAGTGATTGCTAAAAGTTTTGTTTTTGGAAATTAATGAGAAACAAATAAATGCACTGCTGGACAAAATTATAAACTCATTTTTTTTTTCATTTTTTCAATCATAATTTAACTCAGTTAAAAAAATTTTTTGTTCCAGTAAAGATAAATAACTGACTAAATAGTCCTAAGTTCAGTATAACTCATAAAAAATATAAAATAAATAATTTAATTTAAAAAATTTTCAACTTTAATACCTAAATAACAAATGAAACCTGGACAAAAGTATCAACTCAAAAGTAAGAAACTCTAAAGTTTGGTAGAATTTTATTCAAATACTTAATGTTTCAAAAATTAACACTGCATTAAATCTAGCCATTAGTGTAAACTAATAACATTTAAAAACGAGTTGGACCATTATTTTTCTGAATTACTTCGAATATGCGGCTCGGCATAGATTTCACAAGAGTTCCCAACAGCTGCTGTTGCATATGGTTCCATGTTGAAAGTATTGTCCTTTTTAGTTCCTCTCTTGTTTGGTACTGGTGCCCATCATGATAAATTTTGCGAACCATGGTCCCCCAAAGATTTTCAATCGGATTAAGATCTGAACTACGAGCTGACCATTTGATAACTTTGATACCCCCAGCGCTTGAACCATTCTTTTGTACTTTTCGCTGTGTGTACACTCGCGTTATCTTGCTGAAATTTCCAGTTACCTCCAGGAATAAGCAATAGGTAAGAGATGATCTTCCAGGATTAATTGGTAATCTTCAGCGTTCTGTCTTCCATTAAGAAACGCCAATCCTGCTTTACCATGCTGAGAAAAACCAGCCCAAACCATTACAGAACCTCCACCAAAGTTTCGGCTAAATAAGTGTTGTTCTTTTTTTCTAATGTCATGCCAATCTTAAGCCATCTGGACCATCCAAGTTGAATTTTTTTTCATCGGACCAACTGTATTCCACATTTTTTTCCAAGACATACAGTGGCTCCCAAAAGTGTTCGTACACCTACGACTTTCAATGAAATAGGCCCTTATCCATTGGTTAGAATTAATATTTCGGAATAGGTATTTTATTATAAGATCTATGATCTGTTTTTAACAAAACTGCATGAAAATTTTTAATAAAACATTAAAACTTAATTTTTAAAAAATCAAAAACCAAAAAGTGCTGGAAAATTTATCTCACAAAAGTCTTCGTACACTTTGAAAAAATGTCGAAAAATTAGTAAATAATCTAACTTTTTACTAAATTATTATTTAGTAGGATATCATGCAGTAACAACAACAGCCTTTAAACGTCTGGGAATAGATTTAATTGTTTTTTCTTTCTTTTTTTGTGCAATTTCTGAGTAAGTGTTCAGCCGCGCTACGAGTCTTACTGTTTCTAGTTCGCTTTTTGTTTCAATGGTGTATTTTGGTAATCTAGCCACCAGATATCTCCAAATATGTTCCATTAAGTTTAAATCTAGCGATTGAGGATATATTTCTCAGCTTAAGGACAAATTTTGAGGCGCCAAACGCGAATCGTTACTTCTTATCGTTATCTTGATAAAAAAACAAAGTTGTTTCCGACTACCAAATTTTGGGGTAATAGTTTCAAATTAATCTCCTTAAAATATTTAAATGAACAGCATAATTCATTATTTCATCAAAAAATTCCAAATTTCTGATTCCTGATGCTGAGATGCACCCTCACACAAGAACACCTTTACCGTCCTGATTAACCGATCCAACAAAGTTCTTAAGATTAAATTCCTCATTTTTTTTCTTTCATTTACGATTATACAATAGTTTAACCCAAAATGTTGAATTTATTTTCGTCTATGAGTAAGACGTTGTTCCAAAACGTTTTGACCTTATTTATCATTGATTTTACGACGGAAAGTGTAAGCTTACTGTTTTTCGTACGAACAAGAAAATTTCTGCGGGAAGCGGTCCTATTTAATCTAGCTAATCAGAGAACTTAGCGAACAATTTTAGGTAAAAATTAAACGTAAAATGTTTCATTCAATTCTGCAGAAACTTTTTCAGTTCTGAAATGTGTATTTTTCACATTTTTTTTAACTGTAAACCTCCGATCACTCTTTGTTAACTTTGCCAGTTGACCTTTTCTTACCTTGTTTTCGATCCGATTCTTGACTTTAAAGCATTTTATCAAGCCCTTCACCATAGAATGGTATAAATTAACCAATTTGGAGACATTTCAAACCAATTTACGGCTACTGTGAGGGAAAAAATCAAATTTCGAATCGTGTTTGTTGTTTTTTACGCATACCTGCCATTTTAAAATATTAAGCAAAATATTAGGGAATGAATACACAAAAAATAAAAGGCAAATGACTTTACAGTATCATTACAATGCAAAAATAATAAAAAAACCACATATGATAATTCTAATTATGAATTTATTCGAAACTATTTCAGTGTATGATGACTTTTGTGGCGTATTTTTTCTCTGACTCTTCGTTTTTTGACAAATTTCAAAAATAAAATCTGGCAATATTCTAAAAAAAACTATTGGGTTTTATTCAGAATGACATAGGAATGGTGTGAAAAAAAATTGGACTTTATATTCGAATTCAGTTTTGAGTTATTTTGGTTTTACTACAAAATTTCAAGGTGTACGAACACTTTTGGGAGCCACTGTATGTCTCTGTGCAAACTGAAGTCTTTCAGCAATATGCTGAACCTCCAGTTTTGGCTGTGTTTTCATTTTTCTCCAATTCATATTCTGACCTTGTTGTAGAACTCTTCTAACTGTCCTAGAGCTCAACTTGAGTTTTAAAGTCTTCAGAATTTTGCTGGAAGACGCTCCAGTGTTTGATGCTGTGCGTAAAATATATCTTCGATCTCTCTCAGTTAGTTTCGAATGCCTCCCCGTCCTTTTTCTTTTTCCATAACTTCGGGGATCCTTCAGTACGTTTTTTACTGCCCCTTGGGAGCATTTAACTAAATACGCAATTTGGCGCTGGGTTTTACCAACATCTCTGTAGGCCACAATTTTTCCTACTTGTTGCTCTGTAAGTTTTAAACCTTGAGGTATTTCAAAACTCAATGTATACCAAAGCACGAAGAACTTAACAACTCGACAGAATGAAAACATGCACTAAAAAAAGCTCAAATCATTCTGAACCTGACAATTAGACGATAAAAACTTTTACTTGAATAATAAAGAAAAATTAAACTGAGGAGAAAATATCGTCTGAAATGAAAATAAATGTTTTTTTATTATTTTTTTTTTCAGTGGCATTTTTTTCAGTTGACATAATGATAAAGAAAATAAGCAGTAACTAATGACAAGAATGTTTTTATTTTATTCTTCAGGAAAGAAGTTAGTGATGTGAAAATCCAAAACTTAGAATATAATACACAAGAGCCCTTAAAGTTTATTTATATATTAAAGATGAGCATTTAAACTGCGTTATTTATTTTATTAAATAAAAATAAAATTAAACTGGATTAAATTATGATTAAAAAAATGAAAAAGGTCTTGAGTTTATTCGCAACTCCAACGAACTATAGGGGGCACTGCAGTCACTGTCTAATGGCCGACTTAAAAACTAAAACAAACGCATGTGGTAACGAAGAAAATGCTAAAAGTGTTGTGATTTTTGTTCGTATGTATGATTTTTTCGCTTTATTCATTTGAAAAGATTTTTCAAAGTCTTTTGGTTATTCTGACCCATATAGAAAGAGATTAGAAACCAAAAAGTATTACGAAAGTAAACAATTAATGCAGAACACACAGTAAGTTGTTCTGAAGCAGCCATTTTCACGATGTTGAATTCGGAATTCATAAATTTTTGGTTCGCTTCGAACGGCATTTTCATTTTGTACCGTTTTTTCTATACATTAGTACATATTAAGTTCAGTTTCGTGACATTTCCGGCATTTGTTGACATTTTTGTCACATAGTGCACATACGTGGCAGACTGTCAAGAGTAACGTTTAACACTAGATAATTTATTTCTGTGACTATATGATTGGATATCCAAAGAAATCATGCATTTAATTCATTCGTCATGGAAATGATTTACCTGATATGCGAAATCTTGTCAAGATACATTATTCTTTCACACAATTTTCAAACCATAACCCTATAAACAGATTTTTGGCGAACTTTTATTTTTTATTGTTCAAATTCTTAACGTTCTTTCTGGATTTTTCAATCTGTTCTGCGATAAATATTTTCAAGAAAATTTATTTGCATACTGTCTATATCAGTAGGATACTGTAGTAACAAAGGTTATTTAAATCATTTATGTGGAATTAGGTTAAGGAAAATTGTCCAGTCAATGTTGTTAAGTTCGTTTTTTTTTTCATCGGAATTGAAAAACTGATATTTATTCAAATTCACTCAGAACAAAATAAATAAAATGTGTACTCACAGTTTATATATGGTGGTAGTTTTCTTTTCAGTTGATTGACCATTATTTCTTTTTACTTATCGAATTCTGTAATCTTACTACCATTTTATTCCACTCATGATAAAAATTAAAAATGGTTTAACTAAAAACGCGAAATCTCGCCAAGGCTACTTTGCTCGCACAATACTAACACTATAAACCTAAACAAATTTGGCGAAACCTTTCAACTGAGAATAAAAGGAATAAATTAAATTCTTTCTCGGTTAAACATTTTTCATTTTGTTCTACTATAATAAATTCAAGAAAATATTTTGCATACTGTCCATTCCAACTAAATGCTGCTGTAAAATATGATTAGTTAAATTAATTTAAGATTAAAAAAAACTTATATTATTACAAATTCATACAAAACAATAAAAATTTTTACCTGGTATAACGTTATCCAATTTTGTTAATCCAGAGTTTTCTTGTTTATGCTTCCACCATTTAATACTTTTTTGAAAGAAATAAGGAAAACTAACATTATTTTGAGAAGCTCGAGAATACTACTAAGGGACGAATTAATTTCTATAGCTGAAAGCAAACTAAGACACATCGATTGCGTTAATAAATACTCAGAACAAACTGCCTGTGTTTACGTCAACAGACACCGTGGAGCGCAACGTGGCAATGTTTTAGTTGCATTCGCTGTTTTATAAATCACCGCAAGGTAGCGTATTCGAGCGCTGGAGTTCCGAATAATTTTGTCCAGCAGTGCATTTAAATGTTTCTCATTGATTTTCAAAAACAAAATATTTAGCAATCACTGATGGCAACATTTATTCATTCGATAGCTTTAAATCAACGTTTTCGAAGAAAATTTAATTGTAATCCTGGAATTTTTACTTTTGAGTTTACACTTTTGTCCAGGTTTAACGTAATGATAAAATTACGTAATGATATTAAATTTTCAAATTCTCTAACTTCATTAACTTTTTAATTTAACTGATGAGTTGTACTAGTTTTAGAACTATTCTTTTAACCATTCATCTTTACTTTAGTGAAAAAAAATTAAATTGAGTTAAGCTATAATTAAACCAAAAAAAATTTTTTTTGAGTTTATAATTATGTCCACCACTGTAGTGTATTCCAATCAAGAAGAAGTAACCTCTGTAAAGCTATAAATACGATATATAAAGCACTTTTCAAAAAATGATACTTATATCGTAATATTTTGTTGTAAGTCCAAAATTATTTTTGTTTTTATTAAATAATAAAAAAAACTTGTTATATTAACGTTTTAACTATAAATTGAGATCTACCAATATTCGCTACAATATTAATTTGTTTAATATTAATTTGATTTGTATTTTTGATGCTTTGTACAATTAGTCAAGTGCATGTGGAACAAAGGGAAATAGATCATTTCAATTATTTATTCAATCCTTTATGAAATTACTTCCGTATTCTTTTATTTATTATTTCATTTACATTCCTTCATTTAATAACACCATTATTTATTCATACATTCATTTATTTTCTTATTCATTCCCTATTTTATTCACTCATTTATTTATTTTTTCATACAGCAATTTATTTATTTATTCGTTTATTGTGTCATTTTCTTTTCATTTATTGATTCATTCTTTTATTTGCTCATTTATTTGATCAAAAATATCTTAAATTATCGGATTTTAACATTTTTCTAATGATTTTTTTTAATTTTTATTTTTCACTTTGCCCCTTAAAGAAAAAATGAACATTTTTTTTTTGGGGGGGGGGAGGGGGTACAAATTTACTGCCAAAATAAAAAATAATGTTTCAATGCAAGTTTCATTGTAAAATATATTTGTTTGTTCTTTATGTAACATTATTTTCAGAACAAATTTTCAATTTGTTCATTTTGAAAAAAGGAAGTTATCTTAACTACTTTATTTCCCCACACATTTCCCTAGAATACGCTTATGTCATCAAATGATAGCAATCAATTGAAAATTTGATTGAACACACTAAAATAAGTTATCAATAGTATAAAATAGTATTGTTTGATAAGTGCAATCGCTTAAACAAGAATTTACAAAAAGGAAATGTGGCCAATAGGAAATGCGATTTAGCTTTCAGTTCATATGTTTCGACTTCTGGTTTTCTTTACTAATAATAAAGCTGAAAGTCTGGATCTCTGTCTGTCTGGATGTCTGGACCTCTGTGACGCGCATAGCGCCTAGACCGCTTGACCGATTTTCATGAAATTTTTCATAAAGTTCGTTTGTAGCATGGGGATGTGCACCTCGAAGCGATTTTTTGAAAATTCGATTTTGTTCTTTTTCTATTCCAATTTTAAGAACATTTTTCCGAGCAAAATTATCATAAGATGGACGAGTCAATTACCAAGTTATCATAACGTGGAACCGTGACATGGGCAAGCCAATTGGCGAGAAATTCACCATACATTATTTGTAAATATACATGCCAACGGAAAGACCTTTTAGTTTTCTATTAGGGGCAAAGCCGTGCGCGTACCATTAGTGATTAATAAATGCAGAGAAAGTTACAATACGACCTACTTTTGTAAAGCATATTTAATGTTCTCAGTTTTCGCATTTTTAACATTTATGAAGTTAATAACGAATAAATACCTTTGTGCGGAAAATTAGAACAGTTAGTAATCCAACGTTGTGAAGCACAAAAATTGCAAAATTATTGCAGACACGTGTTTCGGTGTTACAAGGAACTTACTTACTACTTTTTCAATGCTAAGAAGTGTGAACTTCTGGATGAAAAGTCATCCGAGAAAAGCAACATGGTGGAACAGGAGATAGTATAAATATCAAAAAATAAAAAATAAACAAAAACAAAAAAAGATAAAATGACACCTGGAGGTATAATTTATTATATAATTCCATCAGGAAAAAACCGTTAAGTAATTAATTTTCCAAGAAAACCCATAAACAATGCAAAAAGTCCAAAAATGAAACCACTCTGCATAAATTAGCAATAAATTTACCAGCAGGAAAAACTATGTATGGAAGCAATGTATCAAATGGAGAAATGCAGGAAAAAACAAAGTGAAGAATAAACATATTGGAATTAGTTAGTCACAAAACGAAATAAGAAAGCAAAAAATGAAAATATAAATATAATAACTATGCCTCCAGTTGTCATTTTATCTTTTTTTGTTTTTGTTTAATTTCCATTTTTTGATATTTATACTATCTCCTGTTCCACCATGTTGCTTTTCTCGGATGACTTTTCATCCAGAAGCTCACACTTCTTAGCATTGAAAAAGGTGTTCCTTGTAACACCAAAACACGTGTCTGCAATAATTTTGCAATTTTTGTGCTTCACAACGTTGGATTACTAACTGTTCCAATTTATGAAGTTATTTAAACAAATTAATAATTAATTTTTTTGAAACTTATCTTTTTGAATTAGCTTATTTAGGGTTATGTCAAATCATGATGGTTCTTATAATTTGTAGGACTTCCCAAGAAAGATGATAGTCAGACATCGAACGGCAACGTTCGAAATCTTTCCCCTGGCAGCAAAGATTCTCCCTCACCTGATGGACCAAATCCTGCTCTTCCTATTACTGAGGTAATTCTAATTAGCATTAGTGTGATGATGTTCACTGTTGTTACTATCACAAAGGCGAGATTTGTGTTATTGTTACGAAAGAATAATTACCATCTTTTTTTTTTAAATGCTTGTTTGTTTGAAATTGAATCCTCAACGTGTGTTTTTTTTTTTTCATGTCATACCGTCGTGTTTAAATTGATTGTTTGCAAGTGTTTTTCAAAATGAAAAGTGTTTTTCAAAATGAAAAGTGTTTTTCAAAGAGAAATTTAGGAGGAAATATGCGTTTTTTTTTTCAACATAAACTTGAAGCATGGATTAAAAGGGCTGTGACAGTTTCACGTATCATCACATATAACAATAGTTTAAGACATATGTGTTAAGTATTGTTTAATTCTTTCTTCTCTTATGTATATCTAAGCCTTGCTTTATTACGCTTTTTGTTTCACGTGCTTTTATTTTTTTCATCTGTTTCTGTGATGAAGCTTGCAACAATATAGTGTTTGGAAGCTTTCAGCGGTACTAGGTGTACCAGTTAACTTTGTTGTTGTTCAGGTATTAATTTATTTTAATAAAAACAACTTTCTTAATTAATTTGTGTGATTATTGAATATTGTTTATTATTTACACAGATTAATTAAGAATATGTAAGTATGGAGTTAATGGGATATTGAACGATATCATACATAATAAATATACTAGATGTAAGTTAAAGGAAGTACCCATATGAAGTTATATAGTTATTCAGAAAGTCCTCCAATTCTAAATGGTATCGAAACTATAAGACGAATACGCAGCTAAATGAACATTTGTAGGAATACAATCAGATTTATTTATTTATCTTGCAGGGGTTATATGTGTGAACATTTGGGGACAAGGCATACGTCACTGCAATAATACTGTTTCTGCCAAGCTGTACTAACGCACGACCCCACTGAACGTTGAAGCGTAATGCTGAATTGATACATTTAACTGTATTAACTGGATTTTAATTCGATTTGATATTTCAATGTACCTTCAACATTATGATATCATGTTATTCAACTGAAGTATAGCTTCTGTCGGTCAGTCTGGCAACTTTTTTTTTTTTTGCTGATTCATCTTACAGTTTTTCCCATAGCACTTCTAATCCTTGTACGGAGTTTTGAATAACTCTGTAACACTAGGTTTTTAAACTGAATGAGTTTTTCCCATTAATTTGAGTTTTTCCATTGAGTTGAATTTCTGATTGAGATTGAATGAGTTTTTCCCCTTTTGAGTTTTTCCCATAGCACTTCTAATCCTTGGACGGAATTTCGAATAACCAATGCTACAATTGGTTTTTAAACTGAATGGGTTAGTGCATCCATTTTAAGTCATTTTATCCATAAGTAGTATTTCATTTATTATCACATCAAAAAAGGCGCAGATAGAAAGAAAAAAAAACGAAAAGGAATCACAGAAGGATCAAGTAAGTGAAACAATCAGAAGGCTTTTCTCTCTTTGCTATTGGCTGGTCCGCCATCAAAATGGCGAATCATTGAGGTCAAGTGACTGTTATACTAGTTAATAGATGAGTTAAAGGGTGGCAGCAGGAAATGTTTTATTTTGTGTTGGGACAGATTTTCCACTTGTGGATCCATCATGCCGAGTTGAGGCTGAATCATACTGAAATGTGTCAGCGCCGCGACGCTTGTCCATATAAGTATTTCATTCCATGCAAAGCATGAAAATTTCATATTAATAGCAATAAATGTTCGCAAAGTGATTCATACCCATCGTGCAATGTTGTAGATGAAGATAATAGGAGCTAAAGAGTAAGTTATTACCACGATAATCATGGTTAGGAAGTAAGTTATAAATTTGTTTCTAAATGTGGCAGAGTAGACAGACCAGTAAATGAAAACTTAAGAGCAGATTTATTAAAAAATAATAATAATATTGTTAAAAAAGTAGCATGTGTCAAGTAGCAGAGAAAGCATTTCAATTGATGAAATATTTTTTAAAGAAATCCCCGAACTTTTGCTGTTTAGCGTCGTAAGTCTAAGAAAATTATTTGATTTTTCTTTTTTGAAAAAAATGGAAGTGCTATTCATTCACTGAGGTTTATTTACTAGGTTGGTCTACTCTACATGTTTTTGAAGAATTTTTTTTTTTTGAAGTGGTATAAGAATTGATGCATGAACCATGGCAAATCTTGAAATATGTATTTGATACAATTGGCATGTATCACATAGCTCAAAGCATTGGATAATTGATGATAAGGTATTCAATTTCTAGCTATTACGATAATAAAATCTGCAGAAACTTGACACATTTAATGTGTGCTGCATATTGTTACATTAACTTAGTTTCCTCTCGATTTTATTGGAGGTCTCACATTAAGATCTTGTTCCTATTCATAGTAGATATATAATCTCAATTTTTAAGAAAAAGAACTAATAAACTTGCGGCCTATTGACACATGGTATATCTAGCTCAAGATATTGTAGATTAGAGAACCTAAATTTATTTTCAAGTCATGAAGCATTTTTTCTTTAAAGCTGTAATAAATTCACGGTAGTAATTTTTCAACAAATTAGTTTGATATTGTATCATACATTAACCTGATCTAAGCATTTTTCAATTGGGAGTCAAGTATTTAATTCGAAAATCACAATGTTCAAAATCTTGATAATGCATGTCGTTTGTTCTTTCTATTGTATTGCTAAATAAGTAGGGTTTAAGATTAAGGTGTTTTGTTGTCAGTCATAAATTACATAAAGAAAGCGGAATTCTTCTAAATCCTCATATATATAATAGCGAATGATCGAGTAACGCTCCTGACGTCATCAACAATGACCACGGCATGACAACTCGCGCCTCGACATGATAATTTGATAATATTTTTTGGTAATGTTTGATATGCAGGGAAATGCTTTCTTTCAACAAGGCTGAACTGGATCCGGTCACTTAACTGTTTTACTGTCAAAACTGTCATTTCAGGAGAGTGAAGAAACAAAAAAGTGGTCAACTATGAACGCTATCTGCTGGAGTTTTAAGGTTAATCCACTGGAGTGAGGGTTAAAATTTCAACTCTCAAACTATCACCAAACAGGCGATTGCTTCGTTAAAATTTAGAACAGTAGAAGCAATTTTCACTCATCATGCCATGACGGGGGACTTTCTATGTAATAAATAAATAAAAATACATAAAGTTAACCTTCAATGTATGTGCGTTTAGCCCAAGATATTGGAAAGAAGAGAATCGAAATTTAGTTCACAATTATGATGAAAGAGTATTATGTAGTTTTCCAATAGAATGAAAGCAAATTTGTAAAACTCAAGGAAAAAAAATTAATTATAAAAATTGATTTGAAATTTGACATCTTAAATTCAAATTATATTTTTCGCAATCACGAGTGTGTGTATGTATGTGTGTTTGTGTCTGTGTGCTGGCATAAGTGTGTGGGTAGTTGTGTGCATGAATCTGCGTGTGGGGGTTATGTGTATTTGTATGTAGGCATATGTGTTTGTGTCTGTGTGCAGGCATGAATGTGTGGGTAGTTCTGTGTATGTGTAGGTGTCTGTATGTATGCGTGTGTGTATGATTGTGTGTGTTTGTGTATGTTTGTAGGTGTGTCTGTATGTGTTTGTGTATGTGTGTAGGTGTGTTTGTGTATGTGTGTAGGTGTGTTTGTGTATGTGTGTAGGTGTAGGTGTGTGTGTGTGTGTAGTTGTGTATGTATGCGCGTGTGTGTAGGACATGAATGTAACCTGGAGACGGCTTTTGCTATAGGAGCAGCATTGTGAGGAGCCGGTCGACGGTAATGATGCGGAGGGTGGCGGTGGGAAAATGATAAGACGTCAAAAACAGTCAAGTGAGAACAATAAGCAATCGTGATTGCTCAAAAAAAAAGAAGTAAAGTAAAATAAATAATATTATGCGGTTAATTTTTTACATAAGGTTTTTAATATAATGAATTAAAAACGGGCAATTTTCAAAATATTACAATTAAACTGATTCGTTAAAAGATGTATATATAGGTCGGAATATTGCTATAATTTCTTTTGAAACTTCAAATTTTCACATAATAAAATCTTTCGTGAAAGAAAAGTATCATTTTCTTCCATAATAACAAATGAAATTGTAAAAAAGAAAATCATTAAAAATGCATTTTTAAAAATGTTGTCTTTTACTATTTTGTTAGAATTTGCCTCTATAAAACAGATTTTAGTGACATTGAGAAAAAATTAGGTTTCTTATGC
The DNA here is from genome assembly GCF_026930045.1 of Uloborus diversus. Taxonomy (NCBI): domain Eukaryota; kingdom Metazoa; phylum Arthropoda; class Arachnida; order Araneae; family Uloboridae; genus Uloborus; species Uloborus diversus. The sequence goes on from NC_072731.1 coordinate 9,292,166, forward strand.
GTAGGGTTAACATAATTTACATTAGCCAAATCCGGACACCTTTATCATTATTATAGGTGGGGTGGAAAAGGGTACCGAGAACTTTAACAAGAGAACAATAAGCAATCGTGATTGCTCAAAAAAAGCAATTTCTAATACTATTGAATCTAGATAAATAAAACAAAGAATATATGTCCTTGTGTGTATATACACTGGTGTGCAAAAATTAAGGACGAGACGGTTTTTTTCAACATAACTTTGTACAAAAGCTTTCCAAATCAACACATTTAATACCGTGAGATCCCCAATACGTAAGGACATGTGTAATGTAAGCAACACTTACTAAAAGAGGAATCAGAGGGATAAAAAGCTTTATTGAAAAAGTAGCATGGAGCGCAATACGACTGAAGGCCGAAACATCCCTGTGATGGGTGTCCAGCAAGAAACATCCGGTCTTTACTAGGGGATATGATCTCCCCCGACTGCTAGGCAGGTTTCACCGCGTCTGCCCATGCTGAGAATGACGGTGTCAATGAGTTGTTGAGGCATTGCTGCCCATTCGTCTTGCAGCTCCAATCGAAGCTCCCAAATCGTTACTGGTGGTAAGGTACGAGCTGCCAAGCGTCTGCCTAGAAAATCCCATACATGCTCGATGGGATTGAGATCCGGAGATCGTGCCGGCCAATCCATACGTTCAATATCCTCACTCTCTAAGAGTGTTCGGCAGCTCCTCGTGGACTACCACTACTGAACCCCCGGATAGCTGTTCCTGTAGTTTGAAATTGTCTCCAAAGTCGTGAAGCGATGCTGTGAGCAATTCCGAACTCTGCAGCCACACTTGTCACACTGCGGCCTTCCTCCAACTTCCCAATGATTCGACCTCGGGTAAACGCATCCAGATGTCGTCTAACAGATTGATTATTCGCCATTTCTCGCTGAGGCAGCAACTCGGTGTGATTTTAACTGCTATACGGCGTGCAATCTCTTTGCCAGAAATACAGATCTTACACCGACAACATGCTTTATACTACTCAGACACTCACCCATTACGTCTGCCTGCATATCTGCGCATGTGCTACCATACATCACCTTACTTAATCTCCTGATTGGTCTTTCTGTCCGCTCTGCCTCTTCGTTCAGCTGATATGCTAATTTTTCGACTTCGTCCTTAATTTTTGCATACCAGTGTAATATATATATATATATATATATATATATATATATATATATATATATATATATATATATATATATATATATATATAATCTTTTTAAAAAAAATCTTCCGTGCGTGTGTTTGTCACAAGCCCACTAACAAAATTGTAACATGTCGTTAATATTTGACGTGATTTTTCATTTATTTTACTGATGTATTCACGTGCACTCGGTAACAGACAACCCAAACTACATTTAAATTGCCTGTCCTCATTTGATTCTTTGCATCTTTTGAAGTTCCATATGGCTCATTGAAAATAAAACCGTCGCATTGCAAGAAGTCTTAAACGATTCGTTGACAATAAAAATGTAAATTTGTAAAATTTATTATAACATTTATAAAATCAAAATATAAATTTCATAAAACCAAAATAAATATATTATTAAAGTCATCAAATAACGCCTTGTTTGAAACTAGCATACCCGACATACGTTGTCATGTTCAAGCATTATATATGCTAATTTCAACTTAAAATCATTCCAAAGTAATACCTCTTTTTATTTAAGGAATTTTTGTGATCTAAGGAAACAAGTTCCCTAAATCATCATATAGCATGGTTCATGTTTTTTTCTTTCTGAATGCGGCAGGATGGCGACATTTATTCGCTTTGACCTTTTCAAATAATGAAGAGTAACACTCTTCTTTGTTCATACAGCACTGACAAACCCTCATATGCTAATGGAATTACTGATGATTAATCATTAAATATTTCGCTTCAACATCAATAATTGCATTCATATTTTGTCAATGCGTATCCGAGCAAACAAGTTAATAGTTGATTACAGCCTTCACTAAAATCTAATTATAATATGCTGAGTGAAAGTAATTTCTCTTTTGGAACAAATTGTCGGACATCTAAAGAATTATACTTTTCACCATTTTATACTAAATAAAAAAAAAAAAAAATGTTTCGCTATTTTCTGAAAAGAGAATAGAATTATTTATTATTTTCTGAAAAGAGAATAGAATTATTTATTTCGGGTTTGGCTTATAAATGTCATTTGATTTTTTTGAGCAATCACGATTGCTTATTGTTCTCACTTGTTTTGATGTGCTATCATTTTATTTTCCCGCCTGCACACTCTGCAGCATCACCGTCGACCGGCTCCTCACGATGCTGCTCCTAAAGGGAAAACCGTCTCAGAGTTGTATCCATATGCTACACACACGCGCACACACAAATACATACACCTATACACACAAACACATACACAAACACACACACTCAAACACACGCATACATACAGACACCTACACATACAAACACATGCACACACTCACTCAAACACACGCATACATACAGACACCTACACATACACACACACACTTACAAACAATTACCCACACACTCATCACACTCATACTTGCACACAGACACAAACACATATGCCTACACACACATACACATTCCCACAAACACACAAACACTCATACACACAACTACCCACACACTCATCACACTCATACTTGCACACAGACACAAACACATATGCCTACACACACATACACATTCCCCCAAACACACAAACACCCACACACTCAAACCTGGACACAAACACACATGCCTACACACATAAACACACCCCCTACACACAAACAAACATACCCCCTACACACATAAACACACATGACTACATACACACACACACACACTCGTGATTGCGAGAAACATAATTTGAATTCAAGAGGTCAAAATTCAAATTTTTTTTTTTTAATTTCTAATGCAGCAGGCTCAGAGACAACACTATAATTGCCAAATTACACAATGTAAAACACTGAATTAGAAGTAATGCATACATTCTCAAGTTTCCCATTAGCGGGAAAAGCAGAAGAACCATGCAGACCACGACACTTAAGTAAATGTTCAGCAACCATAACTTCATCGCCATTGCACATACACAGAGAGCACGAGGGCCTACTCAGGATGATGATTTGACGAAGATGAGCGGAGAGGCAATCATGTCTTGTAGTTAATCTAAATACTGCGATCTCTTGCACATTCGGGTAATTGTAGAATTGGAGGATGTCATGGCTTACCTGCTCTTGACCAGTTCTTTCGGTTCACCCTGTGGAGGTGTTTGAATGTCAGTTTTATTAGGTGTGCTACTGATGTGTAATCAGCTGTACGTCGAGTCGCTTGGATGATATTGAAGGCAGGCCTGGATCTATAAGTTTTGGGCCTCCTGCAAAAAATCATCAGGGCCCCCATCCAGTGGCCCCATCCACATTATAGGAAAATAATGATATTGTCATTCGGTCTATAAGTCTCTATGAAATATTTCTCTTATATAATCCGATTTTTACTTCCTTTTACAAAAAAGGAAGTATTGTATTCGCGAAAAAATTTTCACCCAAAAATCGGCCTTAATTTCCATTTTGCTCACCCCCAAATGAATGTTGAGTTTTTTTTCAACCCGACCACACGTGAATATGTGCTCAGGAACGTACAGACACCAGAAATATCCATTTTGACGATTCCCGAGTTAATTACGAGTTTTCTCGTGACGTCTGTATGTACGTATGTATGTGTGCATGTATGTCGCATAACTCAAGAACGGAATGTGCTAGAAAGTTGAAATTTGGTACGTAGACTCCTAGTGGGGTCTAGTTGTGCACCTTCCTCTTTGGTTGCATTCGGATACTTCAAAGGGAGGCTTTTGCACCCTTTTTTGGGGGAAATCATTGTTAATTTCGATATATACTCAAGTGGTGTTATAATTTGGCGGGCACTTGGCAATATATCGCCAGTCTTTTGGTCGCCAAGTTTTGTCGCCAACTTGGCAACAAATTTGGCGGATTTTTTTTTAAAAATCTGGTTTCAATTTGGCCATTGTTGGTGATATTTAGAGAGTAAACTATTGAATCATATTAAAACTGCCAATAGTGAGAAAATGACATTAAATTGGAGTAAAAGGAAGTCATGTGATGCACACATCAGCTCGTTTTTAAAACCATTAAAACACTTCTTTATTTTGAATTTTTTTCCAGAAAATTAACTTAAGAAACTTTAACAAATGAAGAGTTTCCCACAAATGAAATGGAACGCGCTTTTTCAATTTTCATCTGATGTATAGCATTCATATTTATTCTGTTCTAGGAACCTTCGTCTGCTCTTTCCAGAGCTGGCTGGGTGCTTCGGACACTTATCTTATGCCAGAGCCCCCACCATATCCGTGATCGCAAGCATAACATGCGGACCTTCCGGAAGTGCCTCGTCGGTTCGGAAATGGTAGATTGGCTCATGCAGCAAGGAGCCCCCTATGTTCGCATACACAGTCGAGCCCAGGCTGTTGGCATGTGGCAGGCCCTCATGGAGGAAGGAGTCCTTGCTCATGGTAAGGAGATTTTTCGGTGAATTGACGTTGTTTGACTGAGCAAAAGTTTTCCAGTTTCAATGAATCATGACCGGATTAACCAGAAGTTATGCCATTGAAGTGTCCTTACCAGAGAACCACACGAATAGTGTAGAAATGAAAGAAGTTGAAATAGGTAGCAACTGACAGAGAATACTGAGACATTTTTTGCCACAAAATCTATTTGCCCTTGTATCGAGATATAAGGTTTTAAAGCCTGCCGAAGTTTTAGAAAAAGGGCCCAATTATAAGACTTGGCGAGAATTTGAAACAGCCATTCTCGTCGACAAGTTCTTTGTGTGCTTATGGTCGGACATCCATCTGCAATTCGTGTGAATGATAACTTTTATCAGTCACGGAAATTCAATTATTTCGTGACTTTATTTAAAATTTCGGCTGATTCCAAGACCTTACTAAGAGACTCTGCTCTCTGCTCGTTTTCTAGCCAACCTCGGTGCGAATTAAATCGTAAAAGGTAATTCTTGGGCATCAAGAAGTAAGTTACCACCCCTATGCCAGGGCTAAGGCAGAACAATCCCTGGTTTTGATGTGTCTTAAGTGAACTAATTCATTTTCTCTGATCCTGGGCGGTCATTCCAAGCTCGTTAGCTTGCGAGATCGAGATTCTCGCTTACGTGATTGGTTGTGATGTAGAAATGTCGCAAAGTAGTATTCTAATCTACTCGAACTTAGGTTGCGGCTAGGTTCGAGTAGATAAGAATACTACTTTGCGACATTTCTACGTCACAACCAATCACATGAGCGAATCTCGATCTCGCAAGCTGACGAGCTTGGAATGACCGCCCAGTTTCATAGAAAAATGCCTATCTGAATCAGAGGGATTAAATTTTTTCTATCTCGTATAGTTCCCACACTAACTTAACAACAACTTACCTTGTGGGTAAGCGAAACACAGAGTTTAAGTGCTGAATTCCTGGTAATCAAACCGATCTGTTTCGATGTCTAATAAAGATTGAAATTGTTTTCTGAAAAATAAATTTTTTTACTCACACTAAGAAAATCTGAATAAAATATGACATTATACTCTTTGTTAAATATCGGGATTGTTTTTACTGTCCCCTGCTGTCAAAAAATGTTTTAGATTTCATTCACGTTTTAAACGCTTGCATGGCATATTTGAATTTATATTATTTTCACTATGTTTAAAACACATCTGAAAACAGTACTTTAAAGCATCTGACCGTAATGTGTCCCATTAAAAGAAATTTTTATATTAAGAACCAATATTTAACCCTATATGCACAAAAACCAATAAGAATTGCCCTTTTGTGTTTCTGTTTTATGAGAAATCCTTTTCTCAACGTAAAATATATGGGTTTATGAATTCGGTAAATGTTTTTGGGCATTTATTGTCTTTTCTACAACATAGACTAATTCGTTTTATATAAAATATATGGGTTTTATTAATACGGGGGGGGGGGGGATACACATTTCTGCAACAAAGTCAAGTGCCTTAAATTTGACGTATTTCAAGTCTTACCGAATCTCTAAAATAATTTAGTTTTTCTTTCCGTTAAAGAAAAACGGAAAATTTTTAAAATTTTACATACATTAATTTAAATACATTCTAAATACGTTACTTCACATTATTTATGCTCCTAACTTTGCTTTTGAGTTTTAGTACTTCAAACAGAGGGAAAATGCCCACTTCTTAATTTCAAAACTATTTTAAGGCGTAAATGTACCTCATCATGATCCACAAAGATTGTTCTATGTCTTTTAGTGACCAATGAGCATCAATTTAAAGACAAATATTTATTCTACCGGTTTCGAGAAGATCAGCAGGAGAGTTCTCTTCCGACTCTTGAGGACAGGCAGCAAGCAGACGCAGAATTACCTGAAACCTTAGCTTTACTTCTACAATTGGCTCCAGATGCAATATTTCGCATGATTCTAAGGAAGCCGTAAGTGTTAAAAGTATTTTTTACGGAATAATCATTATTTTTAATAACAATACAGTAAAACCCAAATTTCACGTTTTTCAAGGGACTGGGTTTTAAAAACGTAAATTGCGAGAAATGCATAGAAAGAAAAAATCAAATAGAAAAAAAAAAAAATAATAAGGTAGCAAAGATGACTTTAAAAAGGTAATTCATCAATATGTTACAAATATTACGTTATTATATATGGTATTAACCGTTTCAATATAATTTTAACACATTTAGTTGCAAATCCTTTGCCTTTTTCAGAAAAATGCGGGAAATTCCACGAATAACAAACTTGCAATCTGGGATAAAGTAACTTAATTTTTATACGGAAAAATGAAACCAGACGGAAAAAAAAAATAAATGCGGGAAAAACGTTGATTCGAGGGACGTAAAATCGGGGTTTTACTGTATTTGTTAAATGCTTAAAAACATTCAATATTCCGTTTTGTAAAAATAAAAAATTAAACAGGAATAATGCATATAGTGATACTGACAGCAACGGACAAGTTCTCCATGAAAGGTACTCTGCCTACATTTGGATGAATGTGATAAAAACAATTCTGGTTAATGCATTTTTTCATTAGTTTGAATGTTTTTCATTTAATATTTGATCGGATAAAAACTTCCCCAGCACATGGTTTTTCGGTGTTCTGTCCTTTAAAAATTTTTAACTGACATCGTTTTTAACTGATTATGAAAATTTAGTGATTATTTTCTGTTTTTAGGCGATACTTTTTCTTATACGTTTCCTATTCCAAGTCAATCACAAGAATTTTTACTGCAAAACATAATTTTAATCAAAATCGTTTCTTTATTTTAATCGCTAATTGGATGCCTATATTTTAGTAAAGAATAAAGCTATCATTTATACTTGCTGCTTGTAACGTTAGCTAAATTTCAAATAATAACTACTAACAATAAGTTTCATTTAATGACTTTTTTTAAATTTTACTTTATTTTGTGAAACACAGATGCATTATTTCAGTATAAAAAGATGAAAATAAAAGTTATTAAAATAAAAAAGTGCAGACAAATGAAAAATAAAGAAGGATTAGTTGCTTGCAATAATTTTTGCCAAAGGTTCCCATCCTTCCCAAGAACAAGGGCACCTTCCCCCCCAAAATACAGTCGAATCTCGGTAACTCGAAGCTTATAACTCGGATATTCCTTTGTCTCGAAGTTTTCATCCGGTCCCAAACTCTGGAGACTGAAAATGAAAAACTTCTCATAACTCGAACTACCAAGTACTTGAACGTTTAAACCGGTGCCTTGGGACTTCGAGTTATCGAGAGTTGACTATATCACGATCTAACTAATTCGGGACCCGTCCCCTCCCAAATAAAGAGAAAAATACCCTTTAAAATTTGCCCCCCTTAGTATTTGTATTATCATTACTTATGATCAGAGGCAAACGTTTTTAGTTCTTAGATTTTATGACGAAAGTTTTTGTCATTCGCATTAATTCTTTTACTAAATAATAAATGAGTGTTTGGACAAAATAATTGTAAGGGGAAATCTTTATGAACCTTTAGATTGCTTTTGATTATACGCAACTCCAAGGAAACTAAGTGTTGATATTTATCTTTTTATCGATGTCCGTCTATTAAGGGGAACGTAAATACGTCTAATTGAACGTCTAACTACAAAATTATGCTCGACAAAGGTTTTAGTGCACTATCCCTTCTATCTCCGCTAATTATATAGCCTATATTTGATAAACATCGGTCATCGCATAAAAACAACCTCAACCTTAGCAGATATACACACATCAGTCACTTTGCATACCCGATGAATGCTTTATGATAATACCTCACGCAAAGATGAGCCGCGAAAAAAGTTGCTACGCCCTTGGCATCTGAAAGGACTTTCGGAAGTCGTGCGATAAGGCATCCTACACAATGCATTGCCCATTTAATCAGGTCTTCATTAGCGCACTTCCTAATTACAAGGAGGCGGATGCGGAAGACTTCTCCGTTCTTTTGCAGCACGCAAACCAAACATTGGTGAGCCTCATGCATTCTAACTTCAATGTGTCCGTTGTATTTCTTTTAGACTCGATGACAGGACGGCAGAAGATTTGGAGATTATTTATGAAGAGCTCTTGCACATTAAGGCTCTATCGCACCTGTCCAACAGCGTGAAGAGAGAACTGGCTGGGGTACTGGTCTTCGAATCACACCCAAAAGCTGGAACAGTCCGTAAGATATTTATATGTTTTTATGTTTTTGTTGATTTTTTCTTTCTTTTTTTATATTCAGTTATTTTTCAATTCAGTAGAGCGCCGATTATTCGGACGCCAAAAATCGGAACTTCAGTTAACCGGATCAATCAAGAGACCATAGGTCTCCCCCTAACTTCAACGTTAATATATATATATATATATATATATATATATATATATATATATATATATATATGGACTGTACTATGTTCGTTTCATGAAATAATGGAAATAATATCTATGTGTACTTCTGTTAAATATTGAAAAAAAAAAGTATGATATAAAAAAAAGAAAAAAAACCCCTTTAAGCACGCCATTTTCGGTGCAATATGCACCGCAACAATTACCCGTTCTAAGCGAGTAGAGTCCAGAGTTTCCGGTAACCAAATTGTCATCAATACTGAACGGCACGGTTAATATTGAATATTTCTATTCTATTTTCGATTTTAGAGCATCGAAAAATTAATAACGTTTTGCTTTTGAATTTTTTTAAAAATTATTTTAAGCTTTTCTAATTTCAAGCGTAATTACTTCATTTTACGAAGTAAATGAAGTATTCGCAAAAAATATTTCACCCAAAAATCGGCCTTAATTACCATATTGCTTGCCCCCAAATGAATATTGAATTTTTTTTTAACCCGACCACACGTGGTTATATGCCTAAGAACGTATAGACGCCCGAAATATACATTTTGACGATCCATGAATTAATTAAAACGAGTTTTCTCGTGACGTACGTATGTATGTGCGTCACAGAGATCCCGACTGACAGATCTGGACAGAGAGATCCGGACAGAGAGACTTTCAGCTTTACTATTAGTAAAGATAAAGCAATACCTTTCATTAAGAGCTCAATGTGTGAACCGTATGTTGCTCGAACCGCATCTAAACGGTACTCAAGTTCATCTCATGTCCCCAACCTTTGCACACATTGCGCTTTGGTAAAGAAAGGTATTGCTTCCTGTTTAATAAAAAGAATAAACAACCTCACATGAAAATTGTTCTTTTTACTGTGACGATACAGTGATAACCTGTAATTAAACTATTTTCTTCCCTCCCCATTTTTGTATGGTGTTATAAACAGTTCTTGAACCTATGAAATATTTTGGCACAAGGCGCATATTCATATGACAATTTGTTGCCTTGCTTTGAATTTTTAAAACGTGTAAAAGACTTTTTGGACGCCCTGTATTTCAGAAATGTTTTGTATTTGATGACTAATAAAATGAACTTTGAACTTCAGGGAAACGTATGCCACATAACGGTTCTTAATATCTTAAACTGAATGTTTTAGTAAAAAAATTATATAGATTATAAATGTTTTTTATAGATAAGATTTGTATAGATTATTTTTGTAAACCCATTTTATGTGACATGTATTATTATCATTCATTTCTTTATTTTGCTTCAGTGTTTAACCAAGGGGATGAAGGAAAGTCATGGTTTATTATTCTTCGGGGTTCAGTCAACGTGGCTATCTATGGAAAGGTAAGTGAAACATTTCATTTTATCTGATAACTATGCAATTAGGTTAGTAAAAATATCAAATAATAAGTTTTAGTATGTATGGTATGGGCAGCGCGACCACAGAATAAATAAACACTGAAAATGAGCAATTTTTTTTTTAAAATCATTAGTTGTTGTTTTTTCGCAGATTCACTGGTAGCATTTTTTTTTTTTTTCATTTTTTTTAAGAAAAGGAAAGAAATAAAAAATGGGAAGTGAAACGATTTGTAAAAAAAAATTACTTTTGTTAAATATGAGTGAAATAATTTTTTAGTAAAGTAAGTATTTCTTGTAAAGAAAGGACAAATGCAAGGCCTCACTTAAATTTTGATTAAAACCAAATACTCTACAAATTCATTGACTAAAAACTAGTGTTCATCCACTGTTCATACATATTTACTTATTGAGACATTACTTCTTCTTTAACTCCCCTCCCCCCCCCCCAAAAAAAAAGAAACTGAGACACATAAGTTCTCTTAGTTTTTTTAAATAATTGCGTACCAACAAAAATGTTGTTATGTCATATAAACAAATGCTATAGTTGTTAATAATATTATGAATTTTTAGAAATAAAAATATGCATATACATTCATTTGGTGTTCACGGACTTAAAACGATTTTACACAGAGTATTTTTTTATTTAAAGGCGCTTACAATGAAAACTCGATTGACGCAAAATAATAATTTAGTTCAACTAAGACCTATTTAGTTTTATTCTTTGTGTTGCAACACGAAATAAAACTGTTTAGATCTAAAGCATTTCGCTTCTCCTCCTTTATAGCTTTTTTTCCTTTCTTTTTTTTTTTTTTTTGGTTAACCAAAAATCAATAAACAGTGGTTACAACTGCTAAGGGATTGTCTCTTATTTTTTAAGACGTTGAAAGCTCTGCCTCTAAGCAAACACGCCTCAAAAAATTTCAATCTACTGGTCAGTAATATCGATTTTAGTGATGGGTACGTTGAAGATGGTTAAATTTCATGAGTTTGGGCCAAAGAAGCTGTCACAAGCATGCAGTAATAATTTTAAGTTATAGAAAAGAAATAAAGAAAAACAATATTACGAGACCGAAACTAGTTATTATCATTTTATTATTTTGCATTCATTTTTTTAGGAAACAAAAATGAGAAAAGATATTGTCCTCTCCGTTTTGCGTTGAAGCCGTTTTTAGTTGCACTTTCTTGATTTGTTAGTTTCATTACATTAAAATGAACTTTGAAGACTTCTTTGATAAATGTTGCATAAATGAGCAGTGACGCTTATTTAGCTAATTACTTCCTTTTGCAAAAAAGGAAGTATTGTAATCGCGAAAGAAAATTCACTCAAAATTCGGCCTTAATTTCCATTTTGCTCAACCCCGAATCAATGTTGAGTTTTTTTTTTTTTTTTTTCGATTCGACCACACGTGGATGCCTAAGAACGTATAGACACGCGAAACATCCATAATGATGATTCCCGAGTTAACTACAACGAATTTTCTCGTGATGTCTGTATGTGCGTATGTATGTCACATAACTCAAGAACGGTAAGTCCTAGAAGGTTGAACTTTTGTACGTAGACTCCTAGTGGGGTCTAGTTCTGCCCTTCCCCTTTTTAGTAGCATTCGAGTGTTTCTAAAGGGCTCCTTTGCCCTTTTTGGGGGAAATCATTGTTAATTTCGATGTAAACTCAAGTGGTGTTATAATTTGGCAGACACTTGGCGATATATCGCCAGTCTTTTGGTCGCCAAGTTTTATCGCCGATTTGGCGACAAATTTAGCGATTTTTTTTCTTTTTAAATCTGTTTCAATTTGGCCGCTGCTGGTGATATTTAGAGAGTAAACTATTGAATCACATTAAAATTGCCAGTAATGGGGAAATGACATTAAATTGGAGTAAAAGGAAGTCATACATGCACGCAGAAGCTCGTTTTATTACTACTATTATTTTTTCACTGGAAATTTAAAAAATAAAAACATTCTCAATAAAAAAGAAAGACAATAGTCATTCTGTAATTATATGCAGTTAATTCTTTAGCGTGGTTAACCAAGTTGTGTCAGTATTTTAATCACAAGAAATGTGTAATGAATAATTGTGTCGACTTTGTGATTATTATTTTGCATTATTAGAATTATGTACATAATATTCACTAGGAAGTTCTAATTTACAGATAAAAATTTTAAATATCTTAGAATAGAAGTACAGTAACTTCCCAATTATCCACGGAATTGGGTGCCACAAATGCCGGAAATGATAAAAATCGCTGATAAAACACAAAAACGCTAAAATTTGGGACTAAATGAGTTTCGTATTTTTGCGCAACAGAACGTAACGTCAATAAAGAGCATGTGTATACAGCTCAATCCCTCAATCTGAACACTTCTGAGTGTTAACTCCCCGATGACCCCCGATAAAACAAAAACAGCCGAGTTTATTTATAATTTGTTTAACAAAGAAATAGCCGTTGGTACTGACCATCGATTACACGGACAGGCTTATATCCGGTTTATAGGCGGAAATGAACGTATCTATTAGTTTGTAGGGGTGTTAGTTGGTTTGCTATGGATGTGCACTTTTGCCTCTATTATTAACCTTAGTTTTGTAAAAATGAAAATTTGATCTCATCAACATTTTTTTAATCTAAAGTACATTCGATATTTTCACGGTAAAAATTAATTGATTTATTTATTCAAAACAAAGTTTTGAGTTTACCATTTTGCTTTTACGTCCCTGAACGAAATAAAAATATTTTCTTCTTTTTGTTGTTTCCATGGTAACTATTTTTGTCTTCCTTTAATTTATTTTAGAGAATACAATAAATGAATGAGGCACTAGTGCATCAAAATCCCATCGTTATTTTTCCTTCTCCCCTGCTAGATTCATTCAGATGGAATAGTTTTGCCAAATTACATACAATCCGCGGTCAAACAGTATTTGCTATTTACTACGAAAATATATGTTCCTGATTGTTAAATGACTCGCGGGCAATTCGCTTCCGGATAATCTGAAGTTTAGTGTATTACCATTTGATACGCAACTATTGGAATGTAAACATTTGCTTCAAAGTGTGGTACTGCAGTTGAAATACCTCGAAAATTTTGAAATATAGTCTTCTTTGTATGTGTTTAGAAATGTGTCTTGCATTTTTCCGTAATTAATGGTCTCTTGTGGATCAAAATGTTTTGACAATTTTTTAGTCGGAGCCTTATTGTGTGTGCGTCCGGCTTACAGTCCCCATTTAGCTCCGAGTTACTTTGACAAAAACTTCCTTCCGGAAGATAATCCGTTAGATAACACTTCGATAATAGTGCGGATATGATGTGAGCTATTGTGACGTGACTTAAATAGATGAAAGGCGTGATCTTTGGTTTTAAAAAAGTCTCATCCGTCGTGGATAAAAATATATTATAGGAACACCATTTGCTAGTTTTCATTTGCAATAGATTACTCTAATATATGGCGATAAATCACATCTACATAAAAATTCTTACTAAATGGATTTCATAATTAATATTGCTTAGTTTTGGTAACTATACAGTAGTTCAGAAGTGTTTCATTTGCTTTATATATATTCATATGTAATAAAATATCCAGCACACTACATTTAGCACCCAATGACCCAGCCCTAAACATCTTCTAGACCGTGGCATTAATTTTTACATCTTGACTTTAAATTATGTTTTTCTTAATGACGAATAGGATCCAACTCGTTAAGTTTTTTTTGTTTCTACAAATGACTCCTCTCGTAATGATAACTGGAAAAAACAGAATTTGAATTCTGGTTTCAAAACTCAAATGAGTGTTTGGGGCTGGATGCTACACGTTGTGTGCTGCATGCTGAATGTTGTCGGCTGAATGCTGTTTTTGTCTAACAGAGGATTTCTCAAAAACCAAAAAGAAAAATTATTGAGCTTAGCCACAAATATGTTAGGGTAAAACGTCTTGAAAACAATTTGGACAGTCCAAATAACGTGTGTCTGATGCCGTTAATTCGCCAGTTTCTGTAAACTTCGAAAATTTGGTACATAAAAAGAGTTCTAACGGTAACACCTCAAAACTGATTTTTTTGTCACTCAGTTTCTTACTGGGCATGGTAATTTCAAAGAGTATTTACATAAATTTACTATTTCTACTAGTAACGTGTGTGGACAGGATAGTGAAAATCCAGAACATTTGTTGTTTCGTTGCAACCGTATTAATCCCCAGAAAAAAATCCTTATGCGGGAGCTGAGGAAGTATCCCGTTTTCTTCCCTCCTGTTCCTTCTGCTCTGGTTCAAAGCGTCGAGACTTTTTCTCTTTTTAAACGTTTTATTTATTCAGTTGTTAGACCTTTTTGTATGTGTGTGTGTTTTTTTTCTTCCCTTCTCTATTCGTTGTTTAATTGTTTGTATGTTGTGCTCATTTTATTTTGTGTATTTTGTACTGTTATGCCTCTTACCTTCTGGCCCGATGTGATACTATGTGGTGTATAGGGAGTACATTTTTTGTGTCTAATAAAAAAAAATACAAACTTACAATTTACAGATATTGAGATACGTAAAAGGGATCCTACAACTCTAAGCCTACCTACCAGAAAGTCTTGTCTCCAGTTTATACGTTTTAAAATAGAAAAATCACTTTCTGCATTTTATGTTCGCACTTCTTGCTGTTAGGGATTTTCCTTTCATAAATATATCAAATAAATGTATGTTGTTCTACTGCCGTGCTAAGCACAAAAATCGTATCTGCACTTCGTATCAAAAGTTATTGTCACTTGGTGGTTTTTGTAACATATTTTACCTAAATGCAATGTTTTGGTTTCGTTTGAGAATGGGACATATTTTTAATAAAAATGCTGGATCAATTATATGGAGTCGTAAAATTTTTAAAAAGCAGTTTCTCATTTTTAGCTCAGCTGCAGATGCCACTTTCTTGCTTAGCACAACAGTGATTTAATCTTTTTCGGAGTTACGTAGCGTTAAACATAATAAATTTCAGCTATGTATTTTTTTTCCGTTATTTGTAATTTATCTTTTTTATGAAATTTTCATTTTCATCTGAAGGGAATTGTTTGCAGCCTTCATGAAGGAGACGATTTTGGCAAGTTAGCATTGGTCAACGACGCACCAAGGTAATGACATTTAATCTTCTGTGAGAAGGTTTATAATATACTATGGCTCTGATTTAGTTTCTGGTGAGTTTATTTCTGCTTTGGGAAAAAAGGGAATTTTTTTTTAGTAGCGGAGCTAGCAGGTTCTCCTTATCCCAATTAGAACAAACAAAACCGTGTAATTCTTCTTTAATCGGAGTTCGAGTTATCAGAGCCAAACTGTATATTGTAAGATCTTTTTGTTTATGCGGTCTTAAAATAACCCTTGATGCAATGTAAAAATCACAGTTATGATAGCTCTAGCATAATACTAGTCCTTTCACATACAATGACATCTGTCATGTCATGTACTATTATAGTCTTTTTGGCGTCTTCGACACTTCAATGTGAATCAGTGGAGAAATTAATTTATACATCAACTACTCTTCTACTGTCAGTTTTATGAGTGGTCCCGAGTACGAAAACTAATGATTGGTGATAAATCAATCATTAATGATTGATTGCTATTATAATTGCAAAGTTGATGCTTTCTAGAAAACTATGCAATTGAACAAGTTCAACATAGCTATGCTTGGCAATATCACTGCTTGCAAATGTTGAAGTTTTACAAGTTAACGTCAAGAAAATTTTCGTAAATGCTTAATAGTGGGTAAGTGCGGTCTATTGCAGTTTGTTCACGATGACAAGCTTTGCGAACCTGAAGAAGATTCATAAATCATTATTTGCTTTTTTTCCTAATATACAGGTAGTTATCAAAATAATGGAAACACTCTGTGACAATTGTATTGGGAATCGCTACTCTGCCGTAAATGTTCTGTTAATAAAGGTGCCTTCTGACTGTAATCACTCACACTGGTGAATCCAGAGTTCTGTGGTCACTTTTGCTTCTATTGTTCACTTTTTAGACATTACAATCCGCTTCAATAGCCGCCGCACAGTGGAGTATTTGACTGAAAATCCTGGCCAAAAGTCCAAAATTAAAAATTTACCCGATTTTTATGAAAATTTATTCCATGATAGTTGACTAACTGGTGCATCGATCGGCACCTGTTTTGAAAACTTGAGTCACATACAATTGCTCATAGCCTCAGTGAAAAATGAGATTTCTATAAGAATTTTCGCTTTTTTGTTACGTTTCAGCTTAATTATTACGTTTCAATGTAGATTTTTTTGTGGCTTTCTAAATGAATGGAATGGAACCAAACCAATTTTACGGTATAAAGAAATGTCAGGGCTTAGTGCTAATTATAAATCAAAGTAAATATTTTTATTTTCTTTTAGTGAAAAAAATAAAGAAAACTTGGTACGTGAGATTTTTAAAGGCTTTTCGCCTTAATTTATAACTAGAGAAAGCTTTTTAAATGGGTGTCGGGCTTGGTCGGGCTGTTTTGAAAGTTGCATCGTATTTGGAAAAGTCTCTAGTGCTAATTTCAGCAAAAAAAAATCTTCCGCCTACAACTGCCCTTTTTTTTAAATGATTTTTTTAAAAAAAAGTGCATAATCCGATCTTTTTGTGACAAGTCATGATTTTAAACTGAATTTACCTACAAAGATTTAATAAATTTGCAAAAAAGTTATCATAAGTACTACTGAATGAAAAGATCGACATATTTGAGCGCACAAACAACAATAAAATTTCAGACACGAGTTTCATGGTTATGAGAAACCGCTTCATCAATGTGTAAAGATGTAAGTTATGGAATGAGAATCATCCAATTAATTTCGAAAACGCTTACCTTTATGCATCGCTAAAGAGATTCACTGCACCCCTAAAACATGTGTTTGCGTTAAGTTATGTTAATTTTCTCAAGTACGTTGATGAGTTAATAAATTAAATTATTTTGTGATCTCGCTAAGAAAATTTGCTCTTCCTTAAAATTGAGATAGATTTTAGATAAAATAAATAAATATTTATATTTTTTCAGATCATTGCTGCAAATAATGCTCCGGGGGAGGGGTCTTTCCCCCTTATACGTAGCAAAAGGGGGGAAATACCCCCCCACACACACTTGCTAGTGTTAGGAGACAATTGTAATTGTCTCCTAACGTTCCTACGCTAGCGAGCTATCCATATTTAAGACATTTTACCTACTCATTGTGAAATTAAAGTTATATAAAATTTTAGTTCCAAATTTGTTCGTACAATTTTTAGCGGGACACATCACACGATGTAAAACTAAGGAAGGACCCAAGGTACGAGTACAATAAATACAATTCAAAAACAAAGAGCTTTTGAATATCCATTTTCGAGTGTTTTTACAGTTATAATATCCTATTTTATTTATTTATTTATTTATTTATTTTTTCAATAGAAAAAAGGTTCCTTGTAACCCCGAAACCCTTGTCTTTAATTCTTTTTGTACATGATTAACTCAGGGTTTTAATAATTGAAACCAAACGAAAAGAATAAAATTGATTATTTTTTTGGTTTCAAATTAGTGTTTTGTACAGAATACTAGGATTTTTTTAACCGTTTTTTGCTCTTTTCCTCCCTCGAACAGTGCACTTAATTACATATACAAAGGAAAACAGCAATTCGCATCGAACATGTTTACTTATCACTTGTCTAAGCATTATTGGCAAAGAGCCAACCGTGGCATTCATTTCGGATCGAGTGAAAATTATTGAAAATTTTTATTTCAACTCATTGAAAAAAAATTCATTATAAATCAGTGAAAGAACATAACTTCACCGTTTTCGCTGTAAATGAACGTAAGGTGTTTATATTATTTCCTTAAAAAGTTTCAGAGCCATAACATTATTAGAATATTGGATGCAAGAATTTTAGTTTACATGGATTGAATAATTGAAAAAAGTCGAAAAAGTGACCTCCCTTTGTAAATTCTTAGAAATTCGGTTAATTACGTTAGAACTTCAAACAAACCATAATCTTGAAGAAAATTATTTTTCCTATCTAGTGATGCATTGGGTTTTTTTCTACGTTTATTAGGATCGTTTTTACGGTCGTAAACATGCAAAAGTCTAAATCATAGATAAAATATTAAATATTTCATTTTCTAATTCAAATTTTAAAAATCGAGTTTCAAATTGTAACATTAGACATTTCAGACAACTTGTATACCAAGTTTCATGTCTATAAGTGGGATAGTGTACAGCGCACAAACGCACACCGCACAGTGGAGTATTTGACTGAAAATCCTGGCCAAAACTAGTTTGAAATTTTCACCCTTCTGAAGGCGACACCCTTGTGTGCGTTTGTGCGCTGTACAGCGAAGCTATCCCACTTATAGACACGAAACTTGATATACAAGTTGTCTGAAAGGTCTGATGTTGCAATTTGAAACTCGATTTTTTAAATTTGAATTAGAAAATGAAATATTTAATATTTTATCCACGGTATACACTTTAGCATGTTTACGACCGTAAAAACGATCCTAGTAAACGTAGAAAAAAACCCAATGCATCACTAGATAGGAAAAATAATTTTCTTCAAGAATATGGTTTGTTTGATGTTCTAACGTAATTAACCGAATTTCTAAGAATTTCCAAAGGGAGGTCACTTTTTCGACTTTTTTCAATCATTCAATCTATGTAAACTAAAATTCCTGCATCCAATATTCTAATAATGTTATGGCTCTGAAACTTTTTAAGGAAATAATATAAACACCTTACCTTCAATTACAGCGAAAACAGTGAAGTTATGTTGTTTCACTGATTTATAATGAATTTTTTTTCAATGAGTTGAAATGAAAATTTTCAATAATTTTCACTCGATCCGAAATGGATTCCACAGTTGGCTCTTTGCCAATAACGATTAAGACAAGTGATAAGTAAACATGTTCGATGCGAATGGCTGTTTTCCTTTGAAGATATGTAATTAAATGCACTTTTCGAGGGGAAGAAAAGCAAAAAGCGGTTAAAAAATCCTAGTATTCTGTACAAAACACTAATTTGAAACCAAAAAAATAATCAATTTTATTCTTTTCGTTTATTTTCAATCATTAAAACTCTGAGTTAATCATGCACAAAAAGAATTAAAGACAAGGGTTTCGGGGTTACAAAAAACCTTTTTTTCTGTTGTAAAAAAAAAAAAAAAAAAAATTCTGAACTAGGATGTTATAACTGTAAAAACACTCGAAAATGGGTATTCAAAAGCTCTTTGTTTTTGAATTGTATACATTGTACTCGTACGTTGGGTCGATCCTTAGTTTTACAAAGCGTGATGTGTCCCGCTAAAAGTTGTTCGAACAAAAACTTGGAACTAAAATTTTATATAACTTCAATTTCACAATGAGTGGGTAAAATGTCTTAAATGTGGATAGCTCGCTAGCGTTAGGAGACAATTACAATTGTCTCCTAACGCTAGCGAGAGGGGGCGCGGGTCTTCCCCCCCCCCCCTCATGCTACGTAGAAGGGGGAAAAGACCCCCCTCCCCCGGCACATTATTTGCAGCAATAATCTGAAAAAATATAAATATTTATTTATTTTATATAAAATCTATCTCAATTTTAAGGAAGAGCAAATTTTCTTAGCGAGATCACAAAATAATTTAATTTATTAACTCATTAACGTACATGAGAAAATTAACATAATTAAACGCAAGCACATGTTTTAGGGGTGCAATGAATCTCTTTAGCGATGCATAAAGGTAAGCGTTTTCGAAATTAATTGGATGATTCTCATTCCATAGCTTACATCTTTATACATTGATGAAACGGTTTCTCGTAACCCTGAAACTCGTGACTGAAATTTTATTGTTGTTTGTGTGCTCAAATATGTCGATCTTTTCATTCAGAAGGACTTATGATAACTTTTTACAAATTTATTAATTCTTTGTAGGTAAATTCAGTTTAAAATCTTGACTTGTCACAAAAAGATCGGATTATGCACTTAAAAAAAAAAAATCATTTAAAAAAAGGGCAGTTGTAGGCGGAAGATTTTTTTGCTGAAATTAGCACTAGAGACTTTTCCAAATACGATGCAACTTTCAAAACAGCCCGACCAAGCCCGACACCCATTTAAAAAGCTTTCTCTAGTTATAAATTAAGGCGAAAAGCCTTTAAAAATCTCACGTACCAAGTTTTCTTTATTTTTTTCACAAAAAGAAAATAGAAATATTTACTTTGATTTATAATTAGCATTTAGCCCTGACATTTCTTTATGCTGTAAAATTGGTTTGGTTCAATTCCATTCATTTAGAAAGCCACAAAAAAATCTACATTGAAACGTAATCATTAAGCTGAAACGTAAAAAAAAAGCGAAAATTCTTATAGAAATCTCATCTTTCACAGAGGCTATGAGCAATTGTGCGTGACTCAAGTTTCCAAAACAGGTGCCGATCGATGCACCAGTTAGTCAACTATCATAGAATAAATTTTCATAAAAATCGAGTAATTTTTTAATTTTGGACTTTTGGCCAGGATTTTCAGTCAAATACTCCACTGTGCGCCGGTTTCTTTAACTGAGCTTATCTTTCCGCCCACTATTTTGCTTTGTTGGAGCTTGTCTTACCGCGTTGTGTGTATACTGTCATGACTTTAGATACTGTACCTCTAGAAACGCCAAAAAGTTGCGATGTTTCTGTTCCACTTGCTCTAGCTAGACTCGCTCCAACAATTTGGCCTTTTTTTTTTTAAATTTGAGAGGTCCGACATTTCACACGCTTGAAAAAAATCCAAAACTTCCAGAACTTCAATTAAGCCACCATATGCTACCAGAATATGTACACCGCTAATTATAAAAAATAACTGATATCTAGTTTTATTCTTTATCATTTACGAAGCACATTCAAAAACCACTTTTATTCACAGGTGCTTCCATTATTTTGATAACTACCTTACATGGACATTATGAAGAATGACATATTTTTTGTACATTATGAAGAAGTCATATTTTATCACAATGAGTGCTTGGCTGTTAGCATATTATTACATGGAAAGTTCAATTGACGTAAAAAAAAAAAAAAAAAAAAAAAAAAAAAAAAAAAAAACACATTAATGCTATTGCAAAATGAGTAAGCGTTCATTGACAAGAAGAAATCATGGTGACGCAAATTAGAATAGTAAATAATCAAGGACAGGTTAATGCTATCATAAAAGTCTGTTCTGAATCAGCAATGACAAGTGGGTGACAACGTGAAGTGGGTTTGTAAGTCATAGGTGACACGCTTGTAACAATGCTGCTTGGCTGTTAGTGTATTAATCAATGGTCAGTCATGTTAACGTAAATCACGAGAAACAGATAATTGATGCTTAAAAGGAAGTTCGCGTTATTTGGTGGCAAGTTATTAAAATATACAGTAGATTCAAAAATTATGTCTTAAATTTTCTGTATAATAGGCACAAGTTGAAGTAGCTTTGATTATCTTTTGGGAAACATTAATCTATCTATGTTCACAATGTTGAGACGTCATGTAAATGCGAATAGGTTTCCATATTTTCAATGATTGGTCATCAATTTTTTGATACCATCAATATCGTTTGCTTTTATCTTTTAAAACTCGAGTCAAGAAGGGGGGGGGGGGAGGGATTGAGTATAATAGTTGAAAATGATAAGTTCTAAAGATCGAAAATAACCACAGTAAATTCAAACTAGAAGGAAACTAATTTCTGTATTTTACATTTAAAACTGAAGTTGAAAACACATAATTATGCCGTATAAGGCACTAAATGAAGCATTCTTCAAACTGCTTGATTAATATTTTTAACAGTTTTAAGTACGTACATTTATTTGAAAATGGAGATGAGTTTTTTAAAATAATTATATCGTTAAATATGTGACAGCAGAAGAAAGAAAATCAATGCTTTATTTTAATTGCCTCGATTATTCTTTGCGGCCTGAATACTGACCCACAAAGAATTTGGTTAAACTTGTGATTATGATGATTTTTTATAGTAATGATACATTAATTTCGAAATTGTTCATATTTTTCCAGATTTATTTTTAAATGATAGCCTATTGAAGTTTAATGAACATAAATCAAGATAAAATCTTTTGCTGAATCATCGAAAGCTAACTGAAAGAATACGACATTTATTTTGCAATGTTTCAAATAAATTATAATATGTGATTTATAAATGATTCTTTTCCATTTGAGTTGATTTTTTATCATTAATTTATGGAAACATTACCAGGAACCGAATCAAAACGAATAAAACTTATTTTTTCTCTCTCATCAACTGATTTAGTTTTAAGCGGTTTTTTTTCTCCTCTGAATTTTTCTAACGGTTTATTGGAAACCTATTATTTTACCACTAAAACGTAGTAATTTCGAAATGATGTTTCTTGAAGTTAAAATCTGGAATATTTCAGCAAATGAACGAACTATACAGGTTTTTAAATTGATTTTTTTCTAAAATTCAAAACTGAAAATTATTCTAGATCAAACAAATTAAAACTATTTAAGGGTTTTTATTTGAATGTGCTGTCATCTTACATATTTACGAAAGCGTAGTTTTAATTTATAACTTTCGGATTAAACCGTCCTGTCCAACGAATGATGTAATTAGTAGCAGCTCAAAATTTGTTAGTAAATGACCTGCAATAGTATCGAAACAGAAGCATTTCAGCTAAAACTGAGTTTTTTTTTTTTTTTTTTTTTTTTGTTTCTAGGGCAGCTACAATCGTTACTAGGGAGAACAACTGCCATTTTCTTCGAGTTGACAAGGAAGACTTCAATAACATCATTAGGGTAAGTAGTAAAGTAACTTTTTATGTCTTTCGTTTTGAGTGGGTAAAAACGGTGTTACATAGCGATATTTTGGAGAACCTTACTAGTATTTAATTTGTTTTGACAAAATTTTAACATTAATAATTGTTTATTTATCACTACTGGTACCCGCACGGCTTTGCCCGTAATAGAGAAATTAAAAGGTTTTTTGGTTCGCCTGTATATTTACGAATAATGTATGATGAATTTCCTCGCCAATTGGCTTGTACCCATGTTACGGTTCCACGTTATGATAATTTCGTATCTTGCCAACTGGCTTGTACCCATGTTACGGTTCCACGTTATGATGATTTCGTATCTCACCAATTGACTTGTGCCCATGTTACGGTTCCACGTTATGATAATTTCGTAATTTACTTGTCCGTCTTATGATAATTTTGTTCTTAAAATTGGAATAGACAAAGAACCACATCGAATTTTCGAAAAATCGCTTCGAGGTGCACACCCCCATGCTATAAACTAACTTTGTGCCAAATTTCATGAAAATCGACCGAGACTTTCAGCTTTATTATTAGTAAAGATTACTTCTGTTAACTATTGACATTGTTTTTTGAAGAAAGCAGAAAAAAAAATGTGCAAAAACTATTTTTGAAAATACGTAAGAACGGTGGAGGAAAAGTAATTTTTAATTTCTAGTAAATTTATGTTTGGTATTTTACTAAAATGACAGGACATTTACTACAGTATATAAAACCTGCAGTCATTTTTAAAAATACAAATACATATATATGCGCACTGCACGATATTTCTCTCTTTTTTTTGTGACAGTAAGTTCTTTCAGAGAAGATGAAGAGAAACAGTGAATCATGAATTATTTGAATATACTAATTTTACCGCAAAATGTATACCTCTCGCTATTTATTATCTTCACTAATAATAAAGCTGAAAGTCTCTCTGTCCGGATCTCTGTCTGTCAGGATCTCCGTGACGCGCATAGCGCCTAAAACCGTTCGGCCGATTTTCATGAAATTTGACACAAAGTTAGTTTGTAGCATGGGGTGTGCACCTCGAAACGATTTTTCGAAAATTCGGTGTGGTTCTTTTTCTATTCCAATTTTAAGAACAAAATTATCATAAAATGGACGAGTAAATTACGAAATTATCATAACGTGGAACCGTAACATGGGCACAAGCCAATTGGCGAGAAAATTCACCAAACATTATTTGTAAATATAGAGGTGAACCAAAAGACCTTTTAATTTTTCTATTACGGGCAAAGCCGTGCGTGTACCACTAGTTACTAAATATTTTGCTACATTTGTTCTACTTCAAACATGTGAGATATTTATGTTTCCTTTACCTAAACCCTTGAATTACTTTGCTCAACAAGATTCTTGAAGGGAAAACAAGAAGTCGATTCTCTTCAAAAAAATTCTGGATATACATTGATTTCAAAATTTAATCAGGAAACTTCTTACTTTTCTTTTCCCAATTAATATACATTCATAATTGTTTTTAAAAGTAGACTAAAATCATAATGTTTAACCCCGTTCTTTTTTTTTATTTCCATCTTTCTCTCTCTTTTGCCTCACAAAATTCAGAAATTTTGATTTAAGAATAAATAATTTGACATAAACTGACATTTTTTTTAAACCTTAAGTTTAGAGCGCAAATAACTCTCGTTTTATTTCTCCCTATTGATACATGCATGGCTTTGCCCGTGGTAGAAAATTAAAAGTTCGTTTGGTTTGCTTGTATATTTACAAATAATGGATAATGAATGTCTCGCCAATTTGCTATATTAATTTTCTCGCCCGTGTTATGGCAATTTGCTCGTCCACGTTATTATAATTCACTCGTTCATGTTATGATAATTCACTCTTCCATGTTATGATGATTTACTCGTCTACGAATGATAATTTCCTCGATAAAATGTTCTTAAAATTTAAATAGAAAAAGAACAAAACCTTATTTTCAAACAAGAAGTTCCGTCTAGAACTATACGAGCCTACTTTCCCGTATACCGTACTACTTTCTAGTACCTGATCAATATTCTCAAAAATAGCTAAAATCGCAAATTGTTTCAAACATATTTTTGCTAATTTCTAGGAATAAAGTATTTCCTCACACATCTAAAAAAATTAGATGCGTAAAAAAAGCACCTTTTAAACAAAGCAGCTAACACACTTTTTCCCTTAAAAAAATTCTTTAACATCTTTCAAAACGAAAAAATAATAATTAAAATTAATAAGCTTATTAAAATAAATACATCATATCCAAAAAAAAAAAATTGTTTCTTTTTCCCCTGTTGCCAAAAATAATTTTTTAATTGAATTAATACACTTACCAAAATAAATGAATACAATAAAATGTCAACTTAAAAAAATACTTTTCATTGTCAAAAAAAAAAAAAAAAACAAAATCGTCTGCGCATATCGTTATGTAGAAACATAAATGACTTCGAGTTTATTCGCCGAAAATTGAATACCTAAATTAAAACTTTAGCGTGAAAATAAAAACAAATCATGTCAACAATAATTATTTCACAGTGAAAACCTTAGCTGCGGAGTCGGAGTCAATCTCATTTTGGGATAAAGGAGTCGGAGACGAATATCCAAGAATGGGAGTCAGTCATTTCTCCTCCTTGTATAAATTTTTGCCAAAGCTACGAAGTCAGAGTCGAAGTCGGGGAGTCGGAGTCCGATTAATTGTCGGGCACAGGAGTCGGAGTTAGATGCCTTTAAATTCTCGGAGTCGCAGTCTGGAGTTTGGCGTCAAGAGCTACTTCCAACAAAATTTGTTAGAAATAAATCCGCCTTCAGGTACGGAATCTACATTGACTTTCAGTTTCCCCGTAGGCGCTAATGTTAAGTTTTTTTGAACTGTTCAATATTGAACAAAAAATAGTTCAAATCAAAAAGTGAAATATGGGAATGAGGTGTCCTCGCCGAGATCTTTCGAACAAAAAAAAGTTTGTTCGATTTGGACTATTCATTCAAAAGTTATTAGGGGGGGGGGGAGAGACAGACCGACATTTTCCCACATCTCAACACCCTACTTTCCAATTTTTAATTTGTCGATATTTATTTAATTATTTTATTTATTTTTAATTTTTTTTCGCGACATTTTTAAGATGCATTAAACCTTCTTTCATGCTTTTTTCTTCTTTTTCTGACTTTTACTGGGAAAGTAGGCTAAAAAGTGCTTTGAACGGCTCATCCCTATGATACGAACGAGTTGTGTGCCAAATTTTATGAAAATCTTCCGAACGGAACGCAATGCGCGTAACAGAGATCCAGACATGCAGACTTATCGCTTTATTATTAGTAAAGATTTATGATTTCTACCATGCTTTTCATCCATTACTGCTGCATTTAGTATTTTCTCTTCACATTTCAAGTACATTTCAGGACGTAGAAGCAAATACTGTTCGTCTAAAAGAGCACGGACAAGATGTTCTCCTCTTGCAAAAGATCTCTACGGATGGAAAGGTTGCTAATGGAACACATTCTCATTATAAGTATGCATGACTTCCAATCTTGATTCAGTTGATATCGAATAAATTTTTTTCCAATGTTTTGCAGTATTCCGTTTTTTTTTTAAGTTTTACTACGAAATTATGTTTGAAGTTAATGTTTATATTGTTTCCTATCCTTTAATTTTACCTTTTAAAGGATGAAACATTTGTCATCTTTTTAAAGAAATTTACTAAAATTTATGCTAATCTCTACGGATGGATTTTTTTTCCTTTTTTTTTAAGTGTTCGGAAACATCTTGATTCAACTCGGAACAAAAGAATACAAACTGAGATACGAAGAAAGAAAGCATACTTTATAAAAGTACAAAAAATAAAAAGATGCGAGATTAATTATTTTGAAGCTCACTAGTTAGTACAAGGTTCATACAACTAAATATATATAATAAATAAAATTGGTGATATTTTTTGAAATTGCTAGAAAAAAAAAACATAAAATAAGTATTTACTCTAAAATGGGCTGTGAATTAAACGCTGAAATGATAACAGACAGAAAAAAGTATGAAAAAAAAATGTTATTTATCAGTGAAATGAACATCACAAAAATCTCTACTTATATACTAGTTATAAACTTTTCCACTGGGGAACAATTCAGAGTAATATAGTTGATAAGAAAAGGAATTGCAAATAGCTGTCCTTGTGTATTAATAATAATAATAATAAAATCCAAAATAAAGTCGATGCGAAATGTTATTTCTGATTCAAAAACTCTGCTGCTTCTGTCACAAAAATATTCTTTAATTTTTCTTTAATTTTATGCTGTTTGAAAAGCAAAAGTGATTTTTTTTACATGTTCGTATATATATATATATATATATATATATATATATATATATATATATATATATATATATATATATATATATATATATATATATATATATATATATATATATATATATTTTTTTTTTTTTTTTTTTTTTTTTTTAGGAAAGAAAGTCTTCGCGGTTTGGTGAAAAGATAAAACAAAAGCTAAGGAAATCGGATAACATTCAGAAAAAAAATGAAGCTTGTTTTAACGATTGATTACGAGGAAAAAAAAACTTTGATATCTTTTTAATAGTACAACACGAATAAAAGAAAATCATATATGTTTTAAACTGCGCAGCGATTTATCTAGCCATGCCAAATATGAAATAAAATAATGTATGATTTAAGTTTTGGTGTTTACTTTTAATACTTAAAAATGATGTGTATTATAGGTATATGGTCATGGCTGGAACTCCACAAAAAATGTTGGAGCACCTCTTGGAGACCAGGATAGATCAAAGAAATGAGGACGCAACCGGTAAGATTGAACGCTGATGTGAGTTTATTCATGTTCAAAATACAGTTACTTATTTCGCTATTCTTTACAAAAGAGGCCAACAATATTTGCGCTCAATTATGTTTTAGGCCGAACACAGTCTAGTGATTAAACTAGTGATAGTCTAGTGGACTCTCACGGACTTGTGATCAGAGGGGTACAAGTTTGACGAATCACCGACAGCGTACGTTCGGGATGCGTGATTCAGTTATGTCTGTGGGTCCAAAAGAGTTGTGGTTGTTCGTTTAGCAGTTTACCATGCTTAGAAGAAGTTAGAGAAACTTTACTTCTTCTTTAACCTCATATGCAACTTGTGCGTTTGGAGATGGCTGGTGACGCCATCTCTTGGTGGTTCAGTCAGTTGTCGTCGGTCTGTGTTAGATACAACTTTGACCCATCCACTTGGTGCATTTTTACAGACGACCAGCTATTTATAGGCACTGAACGTGCAAATGCCAAATTAGCAAAGTGCTTCAACATTTGAAAAATAAAGTAATAAAATAAAATTTATAAATAAAAACGGCTTTATAAAAAACGGCTAATTAAAGAAAAAATGTTTTCAGCAATTAAAACAAAAATGATAGTACGTTTTATAGTATTTCTCATTCAATTTTTGCCACAGAAATGTAAGTTTACACACATTTTTTGCTTCATGCTTACTTAAAATTTTCATTAATATTTAATGCATACAAATGCTCACATTGTAATCCTTAACTTATCTGCTACCGTAAAAAGAGGCCTTTTTTTAAAATTCCCATTTTGTTCTTTAATGAGATATGGAATACCTAGTACAAGATGCAGAGCACGTTTTTCCCCCCGAAAAGTGACAGGATTTTTTAAAATACTAGGAACAGTAAGCAAAATGTACGTTAAGGGACTAGTTGGATTTCTACAATTTGTGTATTATCTTTTTTACGTGTCATGTTTTGACTCATTCATTATGACTTCAATATATTTACGATACTATGGTTTTTGTTGTTATTATTGCACCACATGCTGTGTTATAAATCTCAGGAAAGAGATAAATACCCGCATTATACGTATTAGCTTTACATTTTTCGCCTTATGCATGTTTAATGTATCTTTAAGAATGCTTCTTTTTTTTTCATTTTAACAAGTAATGTATGTTCAAACAGACGCACTCATCTATAAAATATGCTGAAATTATGTATCTGACCAGGAAACATCACGATCAAGGAAATTCAAAAAAATTCCAAATTGGTGGCATTCGAAAGAGCATTGGAAAACATGTTTATGGCACTGAAACTACGTGCCCTCGTGACCACGTTTTCGAAATATGATGTCTTAAAAATTGCCGAAATTTTTAGTAAAGTCGCCAAATTTAGCGAGTTTTGTTCAGAAATGGAAGGTACGGCGCGAATTCAACATCTGCATCTGACAAGACATTTCACTTCCATATTTGGTCACCACCAATATATTATAAGCGCGTGAGAAATATCGCATTAATTCTTTACTCGGGGTGACTACCATGGCGCGGGGTGTCGTGGCACAGACTGCGGCATTGAAATTTTTAGGGGCTTGTGTTCCGGGATATTAACGTGCAACTGTATAGGGGAAAACGCCGCAGCCCGAAATATTTGTTTTATTTTATTGTAAAAACAATGGAATTTTTTGTTATTCTTAAGACTGTTAAAAACTGATGTTTAAAACATTTATGCTTCTGCGGGTGAAATATTTCCACTGAAAGAGTTTTCTCGATGATGAAACTGTTTTGAAAAAAATATGATAACCGTAGAGAAAGGGTAAACACACTTTAAAGTCTCTTTTTTTTTTTTTTTTGAAAAGTCGTAAATCTGAAGTCTTCAACAGTATCTAAATACGAAGAAAACGACATTTTTAAAGATTTCAAACCATGTTCTCAAATTAAAAAAAAAAAACGATTTCTGTCAGTTATTTCCAGTGTGTTTTTCGTTATGTGTATCGTTTTCAAGTTATGTGTAAACCCTCGAACAAGTCAAATAAAAAAAACTGTATTAATTTTTATTTTGCTCGTATTTGAATTCCCTTTTAACGTGAAACATAATTGGTAAAAGTGACTTCAGTATTTTTAAAAATGACTAAATAACATGCAATATGATGTGCATTTACGTTATAGCGACTTTCAGTTGCAGTGACAGACTTTTTCGAACTACAGGGGTTGTTGTAATGAACGTCGACTATAAAATTTTTGATAAGAATCTGTTATGAAGTAATTTCCGACATCGTTAGTTTTGCTGTGCAAATTTTTGACATTTACTATCCGTTGTTTTTTTTATTTTTTAAATTATTATTTTTTTCGATTTTAAATTAAACATTTTCGCTAGCAGTGGTCAGACAATAAAACTTCATGAATGATAATAACTTTTGAAAAAATAAATAAGAGCTGGGATACTACAATACATGATCATGTTCTTTCAACATCAAAAACTATCCATTTTATTTTCAATATATAAGCTTTAATAGGCATGTTTTTTTTTTTACTTATTCATATTAATTCTCGTACATAATTATTAATTACTTACAACACATTTCATTACAAGAGTACAAACTTAAATTAGTTAAGTAAAACACACTTGAAATGCACTTAAATTCTGAAATGCATTATTATCACGATTACAAAGTTAAATCCTACGTTCAATTTCGTTATAAAGTTGTAGCTCCTCTGGATAAAGCTCTCTAGTTTATATTTCACAGGCTTCATAGTTACTTTTTAATTTTACCCACACAAGTAAAGGGTTAATTCGAAACATCGTTTACGCGCTTTGCAGATGACCAGAAATGGAAATGAGAGTCTTGCTAGACGCAGGCGATGAAATCACGTGGTATTTTCCATTTCTAGCCAAGTCTTTAAATTTGGCGAATTTTCGTAAGATTTCGACAGACTTTGACCCCCCATATCTCAAAATCAAAAGGACGAGGGCACACAATATTTGGGTCAAATTTTTTTCTAAAGATACTCTTTCGAATGCGACCATTTTTAACTTTTTTCATGATTACTGAACTCGTGATGTTTCCTGGTGAGTATGTTTGTAAGCATTACGTATGTGTATGTGTTTGCGTGTATCTATGAATATGGCAGTGAATGGTATGCATGAACGCAAGCATAAAAAGTCATACAAATAAATTACACTCACTGACCAACGAATTAGAAACCCCAAGATCAATATTTTATTGGATCACCTTTTGCACGGATAACTGCTCTGATTCGTTTGGGCATCGAGTCTACAAGCTTCTGGAGTGCATTTAAATCCAGAGAATATCATGCATTGGCTATGCATTTTTTAAGATCTTGTAAATTAGATGGAAGAGGAGAGTGTTGTCGGATGTGTCTTTGCACCATATCTCATACATTTTCTATGGAGTTAAGATCCGGGATATGCGATAGCCAGGGAAGGTGTTGGAAGTCTGATTTATGCTCAGCTACCCCAACTTTCAGCACTTCTAGTACGGTGTATAGTTGCATTATCGTCCATGAAGTTGGGGAAGATGGCTCAAAGCCGGTAGGCATTCATATTCCGCCGCATGGTGAAAAATCTGCGATGTTGCATAAGTCGTGTTTACCCGAACGGTACCGAGTTTCAATCAGTCACAGTGAAGCAGCGGTGAAGCGGCACGGCGCAACCAAGCGTAAAATAAGAAAAATGATACATATCTAAAAAACTGAAGGTATGTAACTTGTGATTAGTCGAAGATCAGTTTGTTTTAAAAATCAATAATATTACGTTATTACAAGGCTTACATGCTTTATGCCCCCTGGTTGGGCAAAGCGGGTTTTTCAAGTATTTATAGTGTTTGATAATAAATAAATATTTTATTTAAAATAATGCAAAAATTGCATTTTATTTTGAAGTTCAAGAACCCTACTAGGAAATAAAACCGAAATCGTTGCGATAAAAATCCTAAAACTGCAACTTTCAAGCGTTCTTTGCCAACCTACCCGCTTTGGGCCATCCTCCTTTATCCGTAGCCTTCAAGATAAAAATGCAACCTTGCAGGATGCACTTGATCTGCCAGTATATGTAGGTACCTCATGGCTGTTTGTTTACATTCGAGGAACACCAGATCACCACTTCTATGCCAGAAGAACATGCTCCATATCATGATGCACCCTCCAAACTCTTGCACAGTGCACGCATTCGAATGCAAATCTCAAAAGTTTCTAGTTCATTGGCCAGTGAGTGTAGCAGCTCTATTTTCTAACTTCATTTACAAAGATGATAATTATTATTACTTTGCTGTGTTAATAATTTTGTGTAATAGCATTCTAGTAAATTGCATGCATTTATTTCCTTGTTTTCCAGACACATTCCTAGAAGATTTTTTATTGACTCACGTGATATTTATGCCAAGTCACCAATTATGTCCTGAGCTTATGAGACAATATCCTTTTATTACCATTTTTTCTTGTTAAACGCAAAAATATTTCATGTATTATATCGCAATGTAAAATACTATTATTCATGTGTAACATTAAACATCACCACTCATGTGCAAAATATTATAAAATAAAGTATACATTTGTTTATTTGGATCTCGTTGATCCGAATTAAATTAAGACTTTGCTTAAAAAATTGTATTCACCAACATAATAATTTAAAATTATGATGACAGGATAGTAACTAGAAACACTCCAAACCTACATTTTATTTTTCTTCTATATCTAATAAACAGAAAAAAAGTATAGAGTGCGGGAAATTTTTCGAATTTTGACGGATTTGCACGTTATGAGGAGTGTTGAGTCCATTTTAACTAGAGAGGGGTAATGTCGTTCTTTTTGATGATCCGTTCATTGTTTTGATCCGTTCATTTAACTCAATCATTTGAAAGACTTCGTTTATTTAAAAAAGTCGTAGGTGATCTCTCTGCCCTACATACTTACGTACATTCGAAATATTTCATTAAATCAATAATATTCTTTGAAGGAAAAATAACTACAATCATCTAAAAGTAAGAAAATGTGTCCATGAAAAAGTTATCAAAAAATATTTTATTTGGGATCACATGTAGACAATTAAGTTATAATAGTTCAATTCAGATAAGAACAATTAAGTTGCTTTTTCGTCAGTGGGTGGGAGTAGCATACCCTAAAAAGAGCCTCACAGGTTTTGAAACGCGTCGCGAGCGAGCAAATAAACAAGGCGAAAACATTTCGTGATATATTATGCAGCAAATGTTGAAGTAAATACAGAACTAATGTTCTTTAAAGCAATTCAGAATAAGATTTGAAAAAAGACAAGATGCCATAAATTTTAACAGAATTATCGCAGTTACAGCCAATTAACTGTAAACTGGTTTCAAAGCAAAGGTTTTTTTTTTTTTAAGAGAACATCTGCTTTTAAAATTAAAACTGTCAAAACTGACCTTTTTTTTTACCAACAAAACTAACACGTGTCAATCATGACATCTACCCAAATGAGTTCGTTCCTTGAAATATTTCTTTCCCAGCTACAGCATTATATACAGGGTTTCCGTTTTAACCTGCAAGACCTTTATTTTCGCAACCGTTAATCACACATACATACTTCCAATTGCAAAAATGTTCAAAATCAGATGCCGAGTTAAGATGTTGAACGTTTACAGAAAAAAAATAAAAATGAGTCAAAAAATACAAAATTTAACTTTTTATACAGTTTAACTTTTTATACCTAACTTATATTCAGGGAAATAATCTCCATTAAAAAATAAGTCCAACACAAAAAGTTTGGCATTAGTACGACCAATATTCACCTAGATATGAAACGCAGCGTTTTGTAACTTACACCGCTTTACACTCGCCGTCAATAACCCTTTTTGGGGGGCATGCAGATGTTCCTAAGGGGGTCTTTCACACCTTTTTGGGGAAAAATCATTGTTAATATCAATACAAACTCAAGTGGTTTAATAGTTTGGCAAACACTTGGCGACATATCGCCAAACTTTTGGTCGCCAAGTTTTTCATCAACTTTCCGACAAAAAAAATTGTCGTTTTTTTATTATTTGGTTTTATTTTGGCCCCTATTGGAGATATTTAGAGAGTTAGCCAATGAATCATATTAAAATGTCCAATATTGCGAAAACTAATCTGTTTAAAACGCTTTTTTGCTTCAGTTCGCAACAAACTTGGAGCAAAAATATTTAAAATGTTGCTTTGCTCCTCCAAGGAGTAAAATGAAGTCATGTGATGCACACATCAGCTCGTCTGAGAATGAATTTATGCATTGGAGTTCTCCTTGACAAACTAACCTATAGGATAGACGCAGCCAACTCTAGACAAGAGAAGGAGTTTATCATAGCTAACAAGAAACGTGTCTTGCAGTTTGTACAAATATGGGCATCGATCATTCGATCAGCTTTTTTTGAAGATTCTAGCATAGCAACTTTTTTACAAGTAAGTAGGTATAAAAAAAAAAGTTTTTTTTAACTGTCTTAGAAGAAAATAAAAATTACTAATCTGTAAGTTACACTCTTAAGCCAGGGCTAAGGCAGAACTTCCAAGCAGATTTCGAATATTAAGGTTATGGCGTCCAGAGACCGTATCTTCTTCCTTTTTATGGACTCATCAGTCTCGAGCTGTCAATAACCGAGCTATAGGCATATATCTTGACATTTAAGACGAGATAACCTTTAACCTGGTAGCAAAAATTAATTTAGCAATCCAGCGAGAATTAATAAGCAATGGTGCTGCTCAACTCGTAAAATGAAGGCAAAAGCTTCAAGTTTGGTCATGGCTTAAGGGTGTTACTTACAGCTTGTCACCAAAACCAGTGGTTCCCAACCTTTCTGAGCCTATCGACCTCCTTTTTAAGGCTGACTGACATCTACCTCGCCCCCCCCCCTTTCTTCTTTGAAAACAAAAACAGAAAACGACAGTTGGTGCTAGGAAACATTGTTATTATTGAAATATAAATTTATAATAAAGCAACTTTATATAACATCTTTTAAATTAAGAAAAGTAATAAGAAAATAAGTTGTCCTATTGCGATTTTTTTTTTTTTCAATTCTTTTGCGAAACGAACCGATAGGTACTTGTAGGAGAATATTTAAATAAAATCTTTGACGTACTTTTCCATCAAAGCTGAAGTATATTTTTCTTCCTTGATCCTGACACTTAAAATGTAAAAAATATATATACTATATATTAATTTTAAACAGGAAAATTCATAAACTTGGCAATGAATGACGAAATACTTCCTTGAGATTCAACCGAGGTGTGAAGAGGAAGCTCTTGGAATTCAATTAATTTAGCTTTTTAACTTGTGATTCCATGTCTGAATTTTGAACAAACGGTTTCAATTTCGATACTCGCCGATTGTATGTTATTTTCTCTTTTAAAGACTCAGCGCCACCCTATCGCGTCTCAAGAATTTATCGTCCCCTTGAAGAGCCAAGTTGCCCCTTTGGTAGCGATCTCCTCTAGTAGTCCTGGATATGACAGCACTTCTGTAAGAAAGTTTGAGTAGGGAGAATTTTTGTTTTCAAAAATGTTTAGCAGGTGTCTTAGAAAGTGTTTTGGACTTGGGTGGACATCGGCCACCTTAAAGCCCCTATATATACGACCCGACGCATCAGCATAAGTTCAGCCATTTTGGATCGGAGCGCGGGTTTGAGTGGTTGTCTTTTTTGGCATGTTGTCGCGTTGCTGAGTTTTCACTGGGAACAATTATTAGCTGCTCGAGAATTAAATATTATTTTTGGCTAGTTTGGCGAAACACGAAACTATTCTCTGGTAACCCTAACAGTGCAACAATGAAAAATCCGATCCAAAATGGCTAAACTTAAGCTGATGCGCCGGCCTTTCTATATAGCGGCTCTAGGCCACCTGGTCCATTCTCCTGCTATGACGTAATCAAAGATGGCTGCCGCTTACTCTCATAAATTTCCAGCACGTCTGTAGAAAGTTCGTGAGGCAGAATTTTTCATTAAAAATGTTTAGTATGTTTCCTAGAAAGTACTTTGGATTTGATCGGACGTTCGCCACCTGGTGCATTTTCCTGCTATGACGTCATCAAAGATGGCGGTCGCGCTCTCTCGTAAGTGCTCATATCTATGTTAATACTTGACCGATTCGCATGAAACTTGCACATTTTTGTTAGAAATGTCCCCTAAAAATAAGTGAAATCATTTTTTTAATTTTTTTTTTCATGTTCAACCATCAACAGCTGATGGGTACTGCTCAAAAATGGTACTCAAGAGTTGTTTGTGTGAAAAATATTTATTTACCGTTTTCACTTAATATGACTAACTAATCAACCAGAACATTTGTTTCTCGCCCCCTTTTCGGCGACGCCCACAATAGCAATAGAGCGCGTTGTTGTTTTTCCAAGTGTACAGTTATATGATGTGTAGTGAATGCAACAGAGGGTGGATTTTGAGGAAGATAAAAATGTAAGCATGTGAGGGCATTTCATTTTAAGAATTTATTGCCGATTCTCGCTGGCTTGCTAAATCAAGTTTTGCTCCCAATTTGAAGGTAAAATTTAGCTTCAATGAGTGGACATCTGTCTCCAGCTTGGTAGCTTGGTTATTGTTCATTACAGACTGATGCAGGGGCGGACTGGGTCCCGCAAGAGTGCACCAACTTTAGCCTGCAAAGGGGAAAAAAATAAAAGGTGCAAAAAAAAAAAAAAATAATAATTTGAGTTTTGACATCTGGAATTCAAATTATGTTTTTCGCAATCACGAGTGTATGTGTCATAGGCGAGTGTGTTTGTGTCTGTGTGCAGGCATGAGTGTGTGGCTATGTGTGTGTGAAGGTGTGTATGTGTGTGTATTTGTATATGTATGCGTGTGTGAGGAGGATATGGAAACCACCTGGAGACGGTATTCGCTAGAGGAGCAGCATCAAGAGGCCGATCGATGATAGTGCTGCAGAGGAAGTCGGGGGAAAAATAAAATTATAGGAATTCTAAACAGTCAAATGAGAACAATAAGCAATGTGATTGCTCAAAAAAGCGAAGTGGAATCGCACAAGTTTGTTAGAGCAGAACAAAAAAGCCTATGGGCCGGCGGACCAGTCCGCCCTTGGATTGATGAGTCCCTAACAAGGACGAAAAGAGTCTGCGGATGTCATAACATAACCGGGCTGTTGGTGTATGCTTGTAATGAAAAGCAGTTTCATCTGTGTGTTTTTTTTTTTTTTTTAAATCACTAAAAATGATATTAGCATATTGAATTTTTATCAACGAGTTCATTTCTTGATTCTAAGAGCAATTTCCACAAAATATTCATTTTCTGAATATTTTATAGGAGCTTCATGAGGCTGTAGCAGAAGATTGTCCAAAGTTTGGGCTGCACGAAGAACTATCTGTAATATCTAAAATTTTAGAAACAAAACAAAAGTAAGTATCTTTTAATCCTTTTTTTGGAAACAACACGAAATTCGTTTTTAATGTCTGAAGTCACAACTCCATAGAATTTTTTGCAATTAAATGAAAGATTGTTGCAGATATTATATATATAAAAAAGCTAATGGTTTTCAATCAGGCCTGACATCCATAACTTAGTCGATAGATCCTCTAAACTTAAATGACAACAACCATGATGAAATTTTTTTTGATCACTATAGCGGCACTCGCACGACTTTGCCCATAGTAGAAAATTAAAAGGTCATTTGTTTCGCATGTATATTTACTAATAACGTATGATGGATTTCTCGCCAATTTGCTATGTTAATATGCCCATAGTCGCATATGGTAGTTTGCTCGTCCACGGTGTGGTTATTTGCTACTCCACGTTATGGAAATTTACTCGTCCATGTTATAATAATTTGCTCGTTAAAATGTTCTTAAAATTGGAATAGAAAAAGAAAAAAATCGTATTTTCAAAAAACTGCTTCAAGAGGCTCCCCCCTATGCTACGATTTAGTTTTGTGCCAAATTTCATGAAAATCGTCCGAACCGTCTAGGCGCTATGCGCGTAACAGACATCTAGGGATCCAGACATGAACAGGAACATATGACTACAGACTTTTAGCTTTATTATTAGTAAAGGTTATTGAACACAGTTTAGTAAGTCAAAGAAAGAGTAAACATGTGTTGTGCTTAAGAATTTTTTTTTTTATTTTTTGAACAATCTATGTTGTTTATTGTAGTCATAGTTCATTGCTATTTTGTTACATTAATTTCGGAAGCTTTGCTTCCGTCCATTTGTTATACTGAGAGTCCATAACTATATGACCCTACTTTAAAGTTGTCCAGCGGTGAAACTATTGCTCAGAAATTATCGAAATTTTGTGTTCAACACAATGACGGGATGGATGCCACATTTTCTTCCGGTTAGCAGTCACTACTATTTACTTACTCTGAGTTTGCGAGCACTGTTTGCAGTATTTCATCTCTGCACACAGCGCATAAGAGCAAACTGTATGCGACGATGATTTTGCTGCTGCTTCTTCTTGACCTGAAGCTAGGTAGCTTTAGTGCTAAGTTGGATGCGTCATACAAATGTTCAAACATGTTTGAAATATTTCATCTCTGCACACAACGTATAAGAGCCAACTGTACACGACGATGATTTTGCTGCTGTTTCCTCTTGACCTGAAGCTAGGTAGCTTTAGTTTTAAGTTGGATGTGTCATACAAAATGTGCAAACATGTTTGTTTTGCACAGCCATACTTAGTTTGCGAGCACTGTTTGAAATATTTCATCTCTTCACACAGCGCATAAGGGCAAACTGTACGCGACGATGATTTTGCTGCTGTTTCCTCTTGACCTGAAACTAGGTAGCTTAAGTGCTAAGTTGGATGTGTCACACAAATGTGCAAACATGTTTGTTTTACACAGCCATACTTATTGAGATTTTCTGAGTGCCAGCTTCGTGTTATCGTATACGATGTCTGTTTTAATTGCGATGGAAACTATTTCAAATCATAGAAAGTAATAATTCAGTCCATTCAAACGAGCATTGATTCTAGCATTTCCAGTACGAACAAGACTTGACAAATGAAATTTCTCAAACCTGAGAGTAAATTTAATTGTTTTAAGACAATAGAGTCAAGTTTTTATTGAATGATTAATTGAGAGGCTGACATGGGGAAGACAGTAAGTCACAAATTTCGATTCTTTCGTATTTTTTTCACGGAAAAAACATTAAACGCTGAAATAATGGCATTTAATGAACAGGAAGCCAATGGGCAAAATAGTTTAGTTTTTTTACGAGCGACGGATGGCACTTGCAAATAGTCCACGATACTTGGTTCGGCGTTTTTTGCTTCCCTGTAAAATTTACTTTTTGTGACTTACTGTCTTCCCCACGTCAGCCCCTCAATTGTCCCAGGTTTAAGAAAAATATTATTCCCATTAAAAATAACAATTTGCAGAAAGATAAAGCAGGTATAACGTAACTGATTTTAAAACGTTGTTTTTTCTTTTGTTCTTAAAACTTTTAGAGCTAAAAACATTTATGGGTACTTATCACTGTCCTCTATAATTTTAGGTACGAAAAAGACATAACTGGTGTGCCTCATCGGTGGAAAGTAGGTCCCTATGGGCAAATTCGTCTTCTTTTAGCCAGTGAATCTCAAGATGAGGAAAGAACGGAATTTCGAAGGTGTATAAAATCTTCCGATGAAGGTAACACGCTGTACAGATTTGGTTCAGAAACTGATTCATGTTTTATCTAAAAGGAAAATGGAAAGTGTTAACATAATACTAGGAATATCTGCATAGAATACAATAAATTCCCTCCTATTTTTGCAAGTAATGCTGGTTCCACTCGCTTTATGACTTTTTTCAATATTTGCTGACTAGATAAACTTTCACCGGATCGAAAGGTATCAATAGTCTCAAAAAATAAAGTCTTGGCAGTAAAGCAAATATTGAAGATGTTTGCACGAGAAACGCACTACAGATTGCCGACCACCATGCCTAGTGGTCAGAGAAATCTGACTGTGGAAGGGGAGGTTTCGTGTTTAAACCCCTGTTCGCACTTGGAGGTACTTTATACCTCGTATCTTAGTCATTTCTTTGTGTAAAGTGATATTGTACTGTGAATGGTTGCCTACCCTACAAACTGTTCCTTTATGGCAGGTGTGTACTATGGATGTCGAACTTCGCACCAAATTAGGAGAAAGTTTGAAAAGTGGAGCAGCGCTACCCAAATTGCCAGCCTAGCTGGCACAAGACAAAAAAAAATCGTACTGCAGATTACTTGCCCTTCTAGCTAATATAATATAAACTTTCTCGAGTACAATTATCATTTCAAAATTGAACTGCTGCTTTTCAGCCTTATTATTATTATTATTTTAACTTTGACTTGCACATTTGGGAATTCGGGAAGCAATGTATTTGCAGCCGGAGAAATTCCTTTCTAGTATTGTTTTTGAAAAATTATAAATTTTAGGTTTAACAAAAATGGCAAATTTTCAAAATTTTCTCGAAAATACAAAAGATTATATTCTTGTTCTAAAAATATTCAAATGCTTCCTTTTAACACTCTTTTTACATATTTTTACGATTAACTGTATTCCTTTAGTTTTTATTGCGCGAACAAACCGTGCATTTTTATGAAATTAACTGATAATCAATTTTTTTACCATTTTTTTACATTGCAATATTTTTTCTTTTATGGTCCAGTATATTTGTTTTTCATAATAAATGTGCACTGTGCATCTCTTTGTTGGAAATGCAAATAGATTTTATTGCATTAACAACAGAGAACCCACCACAAGGAAGTGGCTGCACTTCAAGCTCCACTCTGCCCTTCCCATTCATCCAACCAAGAACCAGTCATTACAAGACTTGCATTTACACTTACTGTACGATTTTAAACGAATTTCAATGTTTGGATCAGGGTATGAAGTTGTACTTATGGATTTAATTTTGACATTATGATAATAAGTATAAAATTGTTCTTATAAAGCCATCGTTTATGCTTTTTGATTCTTATCTAATGCCTTTCTCTAATTCAGCTCCTTTATATTTTGATTGTCGTAGGGTTATGACATAAAAATGCATGTTTATTTTCGACTCAGGACTTCCATTTTCCTATGAGTTTACCCATTTTGAGTTGATGGGTACAAAAAAAAAAAGGTTTTAGGAAAACGAATTTAGCTACTGAGAAAACATAATTTACATATAATTCCTGGATTTCTTTTAAAAAGTCTACATAATAATACATAAAATACAAATGCATTAAATCTAATACCATTCAAATGCTTCCTTATAAAACTATTTTCGCATGTCTTTATAATTATTTACGTTCCTTTACAGTTTTTAGTTCGCGCATTATCCAAAATGTTTCGTGAAATTAACCAAAAACCGATTTTTTTCAAGCTTTTTCTGCGCATCGCAATATTTTTTTTTATAATCCAATAATAATTTTTTTTGTTGGAAATGCAATAATATTTAACGTACATTTACAACCCCACCACACCAAGGAAGTGGCTGCGTTTCGAGTTCTATCCTGCACTTTCTATCCACCCAGCCCAGTTATTCACGTTTACTATATGACCTTAAACACGTTTCTACTTTTGAGTAAAGATTTAAAGTTGGGCTTTGAGTCAGTTTTAGCATTGGTGATCCCGAGTATAATGAGTATAATGTTTTTCTCATGAATCCATATCTTCCATCTTCTCT
Source organism: Uloborus diversus (assembly GCF_026930045.1). NCBI lineage: Eukaryota > Metazoa > Arthropoda > Arachnida > Araneae > Uloboridae > Uloborus > Uloborus diversus. Next base: position 9,333,481 of record NC_072731.1, read on the forward strand.
AAACACCAATCTACCTAATCCTTAACCAGTTTCATAACCCTGTCAGCAGCCGGAGTTTCAAAGGGCTTATTGTTTTAGCTTCAATTGTGTTTGGGTTATCATGAACTGTACTTGATGGATATTATCAATGTAATGCAGGAAGGAAATGCAACCCTTATCTTGCTGTCAAAAATTCATGACATTTCACTCATCAGCGTTCGTTAACGTGAGCTAATGGAGTTACAGAGCTGTGTACTGGGTGTTTCTGAACTCTTGGGCAAAACTTTAATAGATAATAGTATTTACCAGGACAAACAATACAATGTCAAAAATAAGGGTCCGTAACGTCTTCCGAAGGAGATAGGAGTCATTAAAGTTTAGGGTCCAAAATTTCAAATATTCATAAAAAAAAGATGGATTCGTTTGCGACTTTCACTAAAAATATTCTTTTTATCAGTATTTTCTTGAAAATTAATTTTGAAGATGTAGTTTAAAAAATGGCGGTAGAGGGCGTTTAGGCTTTGGAGTAACGAACAACTATTTTGATCGCTATTTTTGAATCTCATTAAATTTTTTTCTAATGCTTGGACTTAAACTTTAATTTTCAGCTCAAAATCAGAATCATTGGGAGTGATTAATCGCGCAAACTGAACTCTGTTCAAAAGTTGAAATACATTTTGTCACAAAAAAAAAAAAAAAACATTCACCTAAAAGGAAACGAGAGAACTTCACAAAACTTGAAATGCATGTAGTCTATGAGAAGATATGGAAATGATTACAAATTCAGAACAAAAGATTGTTTCATTAAGAAATTTTGACACAATGAAAGTTACAAAACCGTAAGTAGTATAGCCTCCTTTAGCAGCTATACAAGGTATAACACGGCGGGGTACGGAGTTAAATAGGTTACCTATGACCACTGGGACTAAATCGGAATTTATCGTTGAAGATAACACGCCTCCTTTCTCTCACAACCCCCAGCGTCTTCCAGTCTACTCTTGATTGTTTTTCTTGATAACATCAGTTTCTTTTAAGGTGTTAAACGGCATGGAATTTATGTTAGCGACCTTGTTGAACCTAACCGTCCGCGGTGGAGAGTGATTCATTTATTTTCGCTTACGCTAAGTCACTACCAACTCGCTCCGATCGAGCTGGCGGCAGATACGCCCATACAACTAACCTGCTTCTCTGAGACCTACCGTACGTCTCAAAAAGTCCAACAATTGTTCTTATACTTTTAAAAAGTCGGTCTGGTCACAAATGCGTCCTTACAACAAGACAGTTTCGTTTGAAGTATCCTTTGTCATACGCTTTCCTACTTTCAATCCTGCCCATCTGCGCATCTTTGCGCTTAGCGCGCTTACCCTTTCCTCACTAGCGACGAAATTTAAATCATCTCTTATCGAACTACATTCCTGCCGAGCTCGTTGGTTGCAGCTCGATTTATTCTTGAAGTATATATATATATATATATATATATATATATATATAATATATATATATATATATATATATATATATATATATATATATATATATATATATATATATATATATATATAAATCTCGTGTCACGATGTTTGTTCGGGGTAAACTCCGAAACTACTCAACCGATTTTTATCAAATTTCATACCTATGTGTCATTTGGTCGAACTTAAAAGATAGGATAGTTTTTATAATTTTTTATTGCAAATTCAATAGTAATTATACAATAATAGGTGAATTAATTGTTTAGTTCTAAAAAAATTTAATAGATGGCGGTGTAAGTTAATTAATCGATATAACTCTAACGTTGTATATTTTACTGCTAAAAACACTATGATAAAAAAAAAACGTTACTTATCGATTTCGTAGAACGTTTCGGGATTTTACAGGTTTTTATTAACTCCTTGAGTAAAATCAACTATCTTTGTCAAAACGTTTTCTGAATTGCTACAAATTGCAGGGTTTCTCACTTATGTAAAAAAATATTTTTTTCCTACCAGTATCAAGATTAACTAAACCTATTTAATAAATGTGTCGGTTTGTGTTCGGCAACGGTTCGTCCAGATAAACGTTGCTCCCGTTGAAAGAGAAAAAAAGTCTGGAGCACAAAGCTTTGGACGAGTTGCATTCGACCTGCTCGCTTGGTAGTCTCTCTTAGCTTTAGCGAACATTGCAGTAACGCTATGAGCGCTTACTTGGATGTGCAGGAGCGTGCCAAGCTTTTATATTATGCTTACGTTTGGCGTCTCTGAAGGTGCCAGACACATAACCGGTTTAAATCAAGAAAACTACCGAATTCTTGAAAAAGAATGCAGGATAATCTCTGGAAGGTTACTGAAGTTGAGCGGAAAACTTTTCTTTCTTTCGTTTTTTTAAAAACATATTTGATATCATAAGTTCTTGGCAAGATACGGTGGCAACAGAAAATTGCATTGTCAGGCATTGCTGCTAGATATTGTTTAGATGGTAGACGAACAGCAAATTTAGCTTTAAAGTTGCCTATTAGATATATAACAAGCCAAACGCAATGTGTAAAATTAAAGAAAAAACGCGGAATGGCTGTAGTGTTGCAAAAAAGTGCAATTATAATTTTGGGTAAGTGTACTATGGCCCATGAGCAAAAGCATTTATTTGAAGCAGAGAATAGGAGTATGCAAGATTTGAAAGGCAACGATAAACTTTTAGATGGTATTGTCTGAATACTGTCTGGGGACTTCCGGTAGACATTACCAGTTATTCCGATTAAATCAACGCATGTTTAAAACAATCGTTTTTATAGCGTAATGCCGATATAATGCGATTGACCGTAAACATGCAAGTACAAATGCACAATTATCTATTCGCTCAAGTATTTTCTAAGCAATTGCTGGGTATTGGAAACGGTGAAATTGAACTGTATCAAAATACACAGTACATCAAATAGCGGGACACAATTTCTGCTTTGCTGTTGAGACGAAAAATGAACTAATTAAGAGCGTATTCCCGGATACATCATTTTTTTAAAATCATAATTGCCTCTTTGATCGCGCCATTTGGGCAGCAAGAAACGTTTGTACAAACGCAATTAATTTTGAAATGCAACATTTGTTGCCCGGTAATTTGAAGTCATTTAAATCAATCGACGCACAATTATCTATTCGCTCAAGTATTTTCTAAGCAATTGCTGGGTATTGGAAACGGTGAAATTGAACTGTATCAAAATACACAGTACATCAAATAGCGGGACACAATTTCTGCTTTGCTGTTGAGACGAAAAGTGAACTAATTAAGAGCGTATTCCCGGATACATCATTTTTTTAAAATCATAATTGCCTCTTTGATCGCGCCATTTGGGCAGCAAGAAACGTTTGTACAAACGCAATTAATTTTGAAATGCAACATTTGTTGCCCGGTAATTTGAAGTCATTTAAATCAATCGACGAAATTGTTGACGAGAACGAATCCGAAAAGTTTCCAACTGAACTTTAAATTCTCTGGAATTCCAGGAATGACACCACACAATCTCCAGCTGAAAATCTGTTCACCGATTAATCTTCTGCATAATTTAATTCCATCTGAATTTTGCAAATATGCATGTATAGTTATCAAAAGCATCACCGGAAATGTTCTTGAAGCAACAATTTTCACGGGAAATTTTAAAGGAAAAACCGTCATATCTATTCGTGTAAGCAAAAGACAGATTAACAAAAATATTGTGAATAAATTAGTACAAAGACAATTTTCAATTTTAATAATTTCAAACAATCGAAACAATATTTTGAGATCTACTACTATGTTATCTACTTTATTTATAAAGTTGACTTTTTATAACTTATCAATTTATTTGGTATATTTTGTGAGAAGTCATTGATTAAAAACTATAGTTAAAGCTTAAATGAATAAAATGTACATACAAAAATTTGTATTTTGGTTAATGCTTAAGTTCAACATTCCGGTACTTTACCTATCACTTTTAAGTTATTTTGCACGTTTGGCCGAAGTAAGTACTTACTAAATTTACTAAAGGTAAGTATGGCAAAGTAATGCTTTTACTATAGGAAATTTAGTTAATACTTACCAAATTTAAAAAGTTTCTACTTCGGCCAAACTCGAGCATTCTCAATTCCCTGTGATTTAAAATCAAATGATCTTTTTCCAGCTTTGTTAAAAATATTAATTTAATCGTTTAAAAATAATGAACAAAAAATTATTTCCATTCTCAGCCACAGCAACGCGTGGCTGGGTCAGATTATATATATATATATATATATATATATATATATATATATATATATATATATATATATATATATATATATATATACATATATATACATATATAAAACAAGAGATACAATTTAAGACAAATTTAAAATAGAAATTCAAAGAAATTGAAAAATCAACGACATTAAAAAAACTGAAAGAATAAATACAAAAGTGTACCGTAATGCCAGCGCAAAGCTGCTAGAAACAAAAACAGTACAAACATATTCACACAAACAGTCAAAATACAAATGAAAAAGGCAAATGAAAAAAGCGAGAACATCAAAATGGAAAATGAAAAAGGTGAACCCAGGACCAACACTTTATCAAGATATTCTTGTGTTCTTGTGCTCTTTTATCTTAAGGTATGTTCTCTGATTCCTTTCTCTTTTAAGGCTCTCGGGGAGGTTAGCAAGCTATTGGGACCTTCCCTCTTGCTAGACAGAAAGGGCCTTGTGAACTTTAGGACCGATCCCACCCTTGATAAAGTGTTGGTCCTGGGTTCACCTTTTTCATTTTCCATTTTGATGTTCTCGCTTTTTTCATTTGCTTTTTTCATTTGTGTGAATATATATATATATATATATATATATATATATATATATATATATATATATATATATATATATATATATATATATATATATATATATATATATATATATATATATATATATATATATATATATATGTGCACATATATTGCGAAAAAAATAATACTGGACCATAAAATGAAAATTATTGCCATGTACAAAAAATGGTAAAAAAAAATAAATTTTGGTTAATTTCATGAAAATGCAAGGTGTTTTCGCGTACTAAAAACTAAAGGAATGTAGTTAATCATGAAGACATGTGAAGAGAGTGTTAAAAGAACTATTTAAATGGTTTTAGAGCTTGAATTTTCAAAATTTGCATTTTCTAAAAATGTTTGGAAAATGGTCATTTTTTGCCTTTTTTTCAAACTATTAGGCTCCCGGTATCTAAACCTTAATATTTATCAAAAGTGATACCAGAAATCAATTTCTCGGGTGCAAATACATTGCATCCCAAATGTGCAAATCAAAGTTCAAAAATTTTTTATGACATACCCTAGCGAATATATATATATAATCCACAGTATTGGAAATATCGGTAGCAATGATATCAAACAACTCAAAATACAACTGTAAAGCAGCATTAATTTAATCGATAGAACTATAGGATCAAATTTTTTAGCTGGAATGTCAAACATTTATAACAAAAAATGACAATTCTAGTACTAATCTGTCTATTTGAATTCATACTTTTAATGCCCTCTACTAATTCCTGTAAGTGCGTTTCATTGGTATATGGCATGAGTCTCATGTCTATTTGATGGTCTGTAGTCCTTAGTGTTTAGGAACTATTCCTTCATCCTTTAAGCTTTAAGTACAATTCCTTTCCTCCTCCTCAAGTTCAAGTCATACACTTTTCAAGTCCTTAAGTTTTCAAATTAAAAACTTGTAGTACAGTGAACGCCGGTTAATGGAATCAGTAGTTAATTGATCAACCGCTTGAATGAATCAAATCCGCAAAAACAGAACAAAATCCTGCAATACTAAATTCTTCGCTTTGTTGAATCAGCTGCTTTATGGAATCAAAACCGTTTCGCACAAAAGTGATTCATATAAGTGGCGGCGACTGTAGCACAGGGGCGGCATTTCAGCATTTCATTTGGGGGGTCGAGTTTCTTAAATATGTATTACCTGAATGCGGTCTCAAACAAACATTAGCTGACAGGAAGTGATCATAAAATCTCTTTAATATAAATAAAGATTAGTTTTTAGAAACAGTTAAAATTTTGATTCACTTTCTAATAAGTTATCATACAAAAAATCTCGATACTAAAGTTTTATACCTTTTGGAAAAGTTTTAATGCATGATTTTTGAAATTCGGAAAAGCAGGGTATCGTGTTACTAATACATCAGTGCCCAGTGTCGTGCTGTTTTGCTAGTACAGCTAAATAGAAAAAAAAATTTTTTTTGCCCACTGTGCTTCGAAAATAATTTTCTAACCTCCTGAGACATAAAAAAATCTTCCTCTACTAGCTGAGCTGATTGGAATAGTTAAAATATAATTGAAGCAACTAAGTTATGTATGAAAACACTTTTTATATCTTGCTCTTAAAAATCACCCAGGCAACTTCAAAAATTTGAGGGGCTTAATTTTTCATCATTGAATAATCTAGTCTCGTCGGCGCTCTCAGCTTCAATAAGATGTCATCTACCTCCAGCTGTGTTATTCACTATTCCAGTCTAATGAATCCATAACAAAGACGAAACTGCAGTCTCTGGATGTGATAACCGGCTTGTCGGTATATTGCTTGTAATTTTTCTTGCCTCGTGCTAAAAATTTTACTCATAATTGAAACATTTTATTTTTCGTTTCAAAAGTCCAATCCGGATAATATAGAGCCAATCATACAGAAAAATAATTATCATCAAATTTTGTGTTAAATTCATTTAAAACTGAATCCATTACTTAGTACAAAATTAATCAATCTTTGACTTCACATCATCATGTGGATTTTTTTTTTTTCTTTTGCGCCTTTTTAAAATTGGCTCGGAGGAAGAATTTTTTTTAAAAAGTTTTACGTTTGATTGAAATATACATCTATGTGAAATCTATTTTCAGTTTCAATTGTAGATTGAACTAGGGCTTGAACTGTCCAAAAATTAAGGGAAGCGGATTGAAGATGTTTTGATAGAGTAAAGCATTTTTCAAAATCTTTCCTCAATACAAACAAATTGAATAAAAATTCAATCGAAGTCATACATGCTAATGGTTATGAGCTTTTTCACCATTGAAAGAATAGTTTTGCAATAATTCTTTTAGTTGTCAAATCACTGCTTTAAAGTTATAGAGAAATATTTTTATGGTTTTAACTCTTGAAGACCATCTTGTGTCGCTCCAAGATTGCATAATTATAAATAGCCCCGTAAAAGGTATTTGTTGATATGTTTTTTATTCAATAATTACATGCATTTTTGAGAAGTTTCTATAAAAGCATATAATGCATTGAGCAGCTGAAACGTGTTTCTAGCAGAAGAAAGCGATGAACACTCATTAAATAAATATACAGGAATTTTCTTGTGAAAACCATGCAGCCACACCACTTTGCACGAGCCTCTCATATTGGACATACCATCGTTACACTGGGCACACAAGTATGAAATATTTCTCCTGTATGAGGAAATGTTTTCTTCAGTTAAAATTAACCATGGTTCTCTATCAGTTTTCTGTTCTGGAAAGGCCGGAACATACTTCATGAATTTCTAAGTCATCATCCAAATAACGAAAAACACTTTTTCTAGTTACTGAGAACCAACGAGTTTTTTTTTTTTTTTTTAATGAACTTTCCAACATACATAAATTGACTTCAACCATTTTCATTCATTCTGCTCAAAAAATTTGGGGGTGCGACCGCCCCCTCTTGACCCCCCTATTTGCCGCCCCTGCTGTAGCATAAAAAATACGTTGTGATATTTCTTTTTCTTTCAGTCGTTTTTCGAGTCTACTGCGTCGATCACACGTATACGACGATCAAGACTTCAGCGGGTGCTACAGCAGAGGCCATCAAAAGAAGCGCAGCTGAAAAATTGGGCCTGAAAGATGAACTCTTGCTTGTGGAAGTGAAATCCACGTCAGGTACATTGATCTATAAAATTTTTTCGAGTCTTGTTGGTTTATGGAGAGTCAATTGCTTTGAAGTATTTTAGTCTTTAACACGAATGACATTTTTACTTCCTTTTACAAAAAAGGAAGTGTATTCTCGAAAAAATTTCACTCAAAAATCGACCTTAATTTCCATTTTTCTCACCCTCAAATGAATTTTGAGTTTTTTTTCAACCCAACCACACGTGGATATATGCCTAGAAACGTACAGACACCCGAAATATTCATTTTGACAACCCCCGAGTTAATTACAACGAATTTTCTCGTGATGTACGTATGCTTGTGCGTATGTGTGTCACTTGGCGATAGTCTTTTGGTTGCCAAGTTTTGTCGTCAACTTGGCGACAAATTTGGCGCTTTTTTTTTAAATTTGGTTTTAATTTGGCCACGGTTGGTGATATTTAGAGAGTAAACAATTGAATCACATTAACATTGCCAATAATGAGGAAATGACATCAAATTTTAGTAAAAGGAAGTCATGTGATGCACACATCAGCTCGTTCTGGAATAATAATCAGGTATTGCTTTAAGAAACGAAACTGATTTTCTGTTTTTCGATTGCGGAAAACGTATTGGATTGGAGCTATTAATTATTTGTCAGAAATAGCAATGGTGCAATAATTTTTTTTAACTGCAAAAAAATTCAGAATGTTATGCAAAAAGCTATATAAAGTTATGCTACATCTGTAATGTGATTACTTCAATCTAAAAGTATGGAACTGCATTTTAATATTTAACAATGGAACTGCAGTACCATTACAGTGTGCAAAGCAGTTTTTCTACACACTGTTTTAATACATTTTAATCTTGCCTAGGTTTTTTTTTGTGTAAATTATTATGAATGCCAGCAGCAAGGTACCGCCCTCACGCTAGTGCTAACGCAGAACTGCATGCAATGTGCTGGCAGCTGGTTATGACATTCAGCGACTACAGTTTCGTCTTAGCTACCAGTTGTTTGACCCTGCCAGCTTCAATGAGTTGACATCCGCCTAAAGCACGGTTATTTACTATTCCAGACAGATGAGTCGATAACAAGGACGATACTGCTGTCTCTGAATGTCAAACCTGAGCTGTCGGTATATTGCATGTAGTTCTTCCTTAGTTTTGGCTTAATGGCGGTAAGTTACTCCTTATTGCCTGAGCTTTGCTTGCACTTGATGAGTTGAACCGCACTATTGCTACAGATTGTCGCTGGTAGGATTTTTTTTAGCTACCAGTTTGATGGCGCTCTCATCTTTACTGAGTTGACGTATATCACCGTCTTGACGATTCCAGGTTGCAGTCCATAATAAGGACAAAAATTATGTCTCTGGATGTCATAACCAGAAGAAGTCTACAAGTTTTTAAGCCTGCGCGAAGCAAAATTCATTGTCAGTTACAATTTTTTAGTCATACATATTTTCTGATTAACGGCTGTAAAATGAGGAAAACGGCTGTATTCAAAACAGATTTTGATTGAGGAGTAAATCGTGATATTTCATTGCTCCTCCCAATCCTAATTTATAAAAAAAAAAAAAAGTGTTCCAACCCTGAGTCAAATGATGCAATAAAACAAATCTCCCCTGTCTTAGAAAATGTTAAACAATGTCTCAAAAACAACGCAAATTTCACGTTTTTCAGAAATAAAACTTATTTAGTATAAAAAATGAAATAAAATTGAAAAAGTTCTCATTCAAAAAACAAAATCAATTACTGAAGCATAGATATAAACTCGCATTTCAAAAACCTCCGTTAACATAGGCAGTGCCAGTGTAATTTGTCTGCCAATTGCATGCACCCAATTTTGATAATAGGAAAATGAGTGTAAAAAAAGATGCTATAGAGCAAACTACTTTCTTTTGCATTGATCCGACTAGTCACATCTTTTTTCCTTGAATATCTCTTCGAAAATTAATCACACAAACTTAATTTTTGTGTCAAAACTCATCGAAAACTCCGCCACTTTCTTTTGTTTTGTCTCTACTCAACTATATTTTTCAGAAAGAGTCATCTTCAAAGATTCTGAAGTTAGTGTTCCTACTGGGCTGAGCGTGAACGGAAGAATATTTTTGGCCCCAACGGATCAAGTTGAATCATTAGTTAGTAATCATTTATTTCATAACATCTTGGAATTGGTTTATTTGTTTCCTTCGCATGAATGATCATCACGGTTTTGTACATTTCAGACACCTTTGCCTGAACAAGATGGCCCGACAGATGGCACTGGAATACTTTTGGAGACGTTAAATTCTTTGGATATTGCTTACAACATGACTGTTTATGAATGGGACTTGTTTTCATGTGTACATGAGGTAAATATTGTAAGTCTAGATTATGAGCGAGGTTTGGTATGTAGTTAGTGGTCCGAAAAAGGACGCACAAGCTTTTTATTTTTACTTCCTTTTGCATAGTAAAGGAAGTATTGCATTCGCGAAAAAAAAATTTTCTCTCAACAATCGATCTTAATTTCCATTTTGCTCACCCCCCGAATGAATATTGTTTTTCTTTTTTTTCTGAGCAATTACAATTGCTTATTGTTCTCACTTGACTGTTTTTGGCGTCCTATCATTTTATTTTCCCGCCAGCACCCCCTGCAGCACCACCGTCGGCCGACCGCCTCACGATGCTGCTCCTATAGCGAAAACCGTCTAAAGGTTGGCCCATATCCTACGCACACACACGCATACATACACACCTACACGCACGCACACCTACACACATATACGCGCACACGCACACTAACAAACACGTACAAACACACCTGCATATACACGCAACTACCGACACTTAAACATACCCCCCTCCCCCACTCACAAATACATAACTATCCGCACACACACCCAAATGTACATGCCTATACATACATACACATACCCTCCACACACAAACAAATATACCCCCCCCACACACAAACACACGCCTACACACACACACTCGTGATTGCGAAAAACATAATTTCAATTCAAGATGTCAAAGTTCAGATTATTTTTTTTTTCAACCCGACCACACTTGGAGATATGCCAAAGAACGTATTGACACCAGAAATATCCATTTTGACAATCCCAGAGTTAATTACAACGAGTTTTCTCGTGACGTCGTGTATGTGCGTATGTATCTCGCATAACTTAAAAACGTTATGTCCAAGAAAGTTGAAATTTGGTACGTAGACTTCTAGTGGGATCTAGTTATGCACCTCCTCTTTTGGTTGCATTCGGATGTTCCTAAGGGGGTCTTTTACACCTTTTTGGGGGAAAATCATTGTTAATATCAATGCTAACTCAAGTGGTGTTATAATTTGGCATACACTTGGCGATGTATCGCCAAGTTTTTGGTCTCAAGTTTTGTCGCCAACTTGGAGACAAATGTGACTTTTTTTCCTTTTAATCTGGTTTCAATTTGATTATATTTAGAGAGTTACACATTGATTGGGTAAATTTATCTGTATAAAACGTTTTTTTTTTTTTTGCTTCGATTCGCAACAAGCTGGGTGTGAAATATTTCTTTGCTCATTCTCAACTTACTTAAATAATTTTTATTGTAAAAAAAAGAAAAAAATTGTCTGCGCATTATGTAGAAACATAAGGGACTTCGAGTTTATCCGCCAAAAACTGAATGCATAAATTAAATTTAAGACTGAAAATAAAAACAAGTCATATTAACAAGAATTAGTTCACAGTTAAAACCATGGCTGCAGAGTCGGAGTTGTTGTCGATCTCATTTTGGGATAAAAGTGTCAGATTCGGGAGTCGGGACAGTCATTTCCCTGAGGGGCCGCAACTCTGCCAATGTTTGCGGAGTCGGAGTCGAACTTATTTTGGGATAAAGGAGTCGGAGTTGAATATCCAAGGATCAGGGTCAGTCATTTTTCCCCGTCCCCGTGGAAATTCTCGGAGTAGGGAGTTTGTCGTCAAGCGCTGTTTCCAAAAAAATTTGTTTGTAGATTTACTTAAAAGATATTGGGGGGGGGGGGGCAGACAGACAGACCGACCTACCGACAGACATTTTCCCCCATCTCAATATCCTGCTTTCCAATTTTTAATTTTTCGATATTTATTATTTTTTTTATTATTATTTATTATTATTATTTTTTTTTGTTTTGTTTTGTTTTTCGCAATATTTTCAAGATGCATTAAGCCTTCTTTCATGTTTTTTTTTTTTCTTTATCTGACTTTTAACGGGAAAGAAGGCTAAAAGAGAGAGAGAGAAATGCTAACCCCATATGTTTGTTATTCAAACGCAGTATTTAAGCACAAATATAGTAAGTATTCTAGGCAAAACTCTGGGGTACAAGGCAGATGTTCCAGTTAGGAGGTTGCCTAACGTGAAACCCACAGTGTTTCATTCCCAAGCATGATTTGTACTTAGGGGCCGTCCATTAATCACTTGAGACTCGAAGGCGAGGGGGAGTGGTCCTGAAAAAATCCCGAAACATCACATGGGGGAGGGAGGGTTGTATATATGTATGATGTGTATTTATTTTTTTTTGACAAACGCGCAACACTCAACCGAAAAGCGCCTTGTAGTGTGGGACTTTGATTCGCCGCCGCGCCGTTGCCAAACAAGTGAAGTGAAGTTCTTGATCGCGAGCCGCGACAACTACCCGCGCGCCCGCCAGACTCCACTATTCTGTTGTTTTGGCACTGAATACACGCGTAAATTGTTTAACCTCGTACGTTTGCATTGAAACAAAGTTTAAACTAGGTAATCTGTATAAAGACCTATTTGCAGAATATAAGATAGGAAAAAAAAAAAAAACCTGTGTAGCTCAAAAAGAATTTAATGAATTGTGGGCTAATGCGAAACAAGAATATACTACAAAAGAATTGACGACGACGAGTGGTTCGATGAAACCGATGTGGATCTCGAAGAATTAAGTACTGTGCCTACAACTAGAACTGAAGATGCTTATCCAGTTGTTGGCATGAAAGAAAGTCTTGGTAATCTGTGGTCCGAGGATACTCTACTTTAATATTTTTTTCGCATACCTTTCATTATTATATTCCTTGTTATTATTGTAGTCTTTCTTTATTAGATGATACTTATAGTATTTTATAAGTAATAATAAGATTTTTCGTAGGTACTAAAAATACACGTGATATAGTTGGGGGGGGGGGGGCGTGTTAGTCTTCAACCTCAACGTGTATCACCAAGGGGGAAGGGGGGTTAAAAAATCCCCCCCCAAAAAAATCACATGATTAATAGATGGCCCCTTATTTTATCTGATACAAGGCTAAGTTGACAGTGCTCCACCTGGTTACCTGCGGCGGGAAGAACGGAGCTCTAGTGCTTTCTGTTGGGTTGGGCATGCTTTAAATTATTCTCTGACAAACCGAGCGCTATTTTTTTATTTTTTTTAATTTTTTAGAAAATTGCTCAATTTTCACATCTCAATGCAATTTGTTCATACGACCGATAAAACACTATAAGATTTATTACCTATCGAAAGCAAAATTTACATTACATAAAATCTTTATAGTTCTTTTTTTACTGTAAAGATGGCAGCACTACATACATGAGGTGCACTTAAAAAAAAAAAATTAAAATTGTAAAGGAGTAGAGTGGCTGGATATTTATTGATGATTTAAGTGGATTATAATTATAATTTCGATACTCTTGACTGCTCAACTACTAATTTTTCTTAATTTTCACAAAGAATTTCGTTATGAAAATATTTCTAATGCTACAGAAAATCTACATAATGCATTATATTCTTTGATACTCGGATCAGAACATGATATGAAATTAATAATGTGTCTGAATTCCGCAAATTTGTGATTGTTTTTGAAACAAATAAATGAATTACATTAAATTTTACGAAAAATAGTGTAGTTTATATAATTTTGTATACATCCATAACGGGAAGCATATAAACGTGATTGTAAATATTAGTAACGGGGGAAAAAAAGATGTTTCTGCTTTAAATAATAACATTGAAAGAAAAAATTGAAAAGTGTAAGATTAAATATTCTTGTAATTTTGATTTTTTTTTTCCATGTAACTCTTCTTAGAAAAATTATTGCATCGAATAAATAAAGATCTTTTCTATTTTTATAAACCAACGATAGATGGCAGCATTAATATAAAATAATAAAGTTCGTCTTTGAAGAGAAGTAATAAAAATAAAAGGCATGGTGTTTCCCCCAACCTTTCATCCTTAAAATAGAGCATGAAAATAGGGAAAATATTTTGGAGAGTAGACAGGGAAAGTCAGTTGAAAAAAAAAAAAAAAAAACTGCTGCGTGTTTATTTAATGCAGCGGCATTTGTTGCAACAAATAAAAAATAATACCTTGTTGTGGTTTCATTCAAGAAGGTCTATTTTGCTATCGAACCCCTTTCTTTGTTTGTTTTTGTTTATTTTTTTTTAAATGTAACACTTAGGATTTTTTTCTCAAAAAAAAAAAAAGTGGAAATTGGTCAGCAGTCTTGTTTTAGATGCCCTAAGTCACGCGCACAGAAGCACCCTTCGGAGGGGGGGGGGGGGCCAACAAAACGAGCATGGGGCAGAAATCCCTCTATTACATTTTACATTATTGTGTAAATGTTTTCAATTTAAAAAAACAGTACATTAATATGTTGTTCAAATTGAGCTCGAAACTGGTATTGTAGGGTGGATTTATTACGTTAATAAATAAATTTAAAAATTTAAAAATCAATAAATTTTAAATCATTGTATGTTGTAAAATTGATTAAGTTCATACTCAATATTATCTATTACAAATTGCAAATGAATTCTAGAAATATTGTGTGCTGTAAGCTTCATTTGTAATTATCAAAACCATAAGACACTTTTGATAGAAAAGATCGCGTCTGCTTGCAAACTCACCCTCTTGCAAAGACATTTTCCAGATGAGATGTTTTGCATATTTTCAAATGTTATGAACGATACACAACTCGATTGACAAATTTTAAAGGAAGCCACAGTCAGGCTATTTTAGAATTGAGTTCCGCAACCTTATATAAACTTTGGGCGGGCTTGATTACTGAATAGGCCAACTAGGCCGTGGCCTTGGGCCTTTGCTTTTAGGTGCCCCAAGGTTGCTAAAAGTGGATTAGCTAGTTGCAGAAATTGTGAGGTTTAACTACAAAGGGCCCCCAAAAAAGCATTTGGCCTAGGGCCGCCTGATATCTTAATCGGGCCCTGACTTTAAGAGATTCAATCTGAAAATAAGCAGGCGGGTCGCCGCGAGCAAAGGAGGGTCCCTTGACAGTTTGGTAGACGGGACCCCCCCCCCCCACCCCTGCAAAAAACGTATTCAACTCACGACTCCGTGCAGGGCCCCATCAAGAGCCAAGCTGCTAGTTTCCGTTTTGGCTGACATGTCCTCTCGTCGGCCCTGATAATCTGTTTGTCGACGCATCTTATACGTTCGCGAAAATTCGAGCTTAACTTAAAAATGAGCTATTTTAGTGAATTTCATGAAAATCGGCCGAACGGTCTAGGTGCTATGCATGTAACAGGCAGTACAGACTTCCAGCTTTATTATTAGAAAAGATAAACAAACCAGCAAATACTTATTTAACTGAATTTCTGCGACATTACGCGCTTTCATATTTTGTTTCTATGCATGCTCCACTTAATTTTGACAATGCATTTTTTTATGTAAGAGTACGGTCAGAAGTATCGCATTACATGGGTACAAATTGTCTTTCCAGTACGAATTGATCTATCAGGTGTTTGGTCGCCATCAGTTTCGAAAGATCATGTCAAACCTGGACGTCTTCTTAAGGCGCTTCAACGAGATTCAGTTTTGGGTTGCCACAGAAATGACACTCGCCAACACCATCGGAAGGAGAGTGACTCTGCTCCGCAAGTTCATCAAGATTGCTGCCCAGTAAGTCATTAAAGTCTGTATTTGAAAAAAAAATTGAATTTTGACATCTTGAATTTAAATTATGTTTTTCGCAATCACGAGTGTGTGTATGTAGGCGTGTGTGCTTGTGTGTGGGGGGGGGGGGGTATGTGTGTTGTGTGTAGGGGTATGTGTAAGTGTGTGTAGGCATGTGTGTTTGTGTCTGTGTGCAGGCATACGTGTGTGAGTAGTTGTGTGTATGAATGTGTGTGGGGGGGGGGAGATATGTGTATGTGTGTGTAGGCATATGTGTTTGTGTCTAGGCATGAATGTGTGGGTAGTTGTTTGTATGTGTGTGTATGTGTGCATGTGTAGGTGTCTGTATGCAATTGTGTGTGTAGGTGTATGTGTGTGTATGTGTTTGTGTGTATATGTGTGTGCGTGCGTGTGTGTGTAGTTCTGTGTATGTGTGTGTATGTGTTTGTGTGTATATGTGTGTGCGTGCGTGTGTGTGTAGTTCTGTGTATGTGTGTGTAGGTGTATGTGTGTGTATGTGTTTGTGTGTATATGTGTGTGCGTGCGTGTGTGTGTAGTTCTGTGTATGTGTGTGTGTGTGTGTAGTTGTGTATGTATGCGCGTGTGTGTAGGACATCGATGCAACCTGGAGACTGCTTTCGGTATAGGAGCAGCATCGTGAGGAGCCGGTCGACACTGATGGTGCGGGTGGTGTCGGTGGGAAAATATAATCAAAGGACATCAAAACAGTCAAGTGAGAACAATAAGCAATCGTGATTGCTCAACAAAGAACAGTTTTTGAGGTAACTGAGTTTGTTTGTTTCTCCCCAAGAGCTAGTTGCCATGGGATTTTGGGTTGCATCCATGATTTCAATATTTGATCACACACAAAACTCATTTTGTCGTTTTGTTGGTGAAGTAAAATCCTGGTTCGCTGGACTTAAGTTATTTTACATGCTTTTGTCTGTGCGAGGATCGTTCAGCATATTCATTTCCAGAAAATGTCTGATTTTTGTGTAAAATGACAGAAAATAATTTCAAATGACATAAAAGTGCCTGAAAACTGCTATTTAAAACTAATTACTAATTACAAAATAATTCGTAACTAAAAGAAAAACAGTTCAATCTCTTTACAGCGAACCGATGAGAACCTCATGAGAACCGATTTCATCTTAAAATACATGTCGGGTGCCAAACTAGAGATAAACCACTATCTTGCAACCATAACTGCCGTTTTTTTCGCCAAGTCACCCTCAGAGTCACGTGATATACGTGAGAACCAATTTTCCTCGTCAACAAGTACGGCAAAGCTCGGTCTACTCTTATTATTTGTCTATGGCCTATTGCCTCAGAATTTCTAAATCGAGTCTTATGTAGAGTTCCAGATTCTTGAATACAAACCACACACCAAAGATAAATACACGTTTCTTGCTCCTTTGCACGTAGGGTAAAAATCGGTAGTTAAGATAAAAGAAATATATGTGTTCAAAGAAATTTGCCAAGTTCTACCCTTCATCATCGTCACTGAGATATTAACTTGCCGCCGTCGCGTCGGGGTTCTTCAGAGCACAACTATTTTCAACTAAATTTGCTGGAAGCATCTTTGTGGGAAGAACTACTTCGCTGAAACGAAGCCATTTCAACTCCCCGAATGGTAACTTGGTTGTAGTCAGAAACATTTTCATACTCACAACCTAAAGGCAGGTCTAATAATGTTTAGTTTTGTCTATACTTGTTTGCAAAGTTTCTGGGCAATCAAGTCATGATTCGCGGAAGAAAAACCGAGTTAACAGATAAAACGTCGCACTTTCTAGCTACCTACTTAGCGAATTAGATGAGATCGCCAACTGTCTATGAGCTGTCTTTCGATTCAAATGGATGTAATACTCCGTGCTACACCGCTCGATAGAGAGTCGATTTAAAATTAAAGTATTTCAAAATTTACAGAAATGATGACGGAAAAAAAGGTTACATATGCGTAGATATAACAAACTATTCCGGTTTCTAAAGCAAAGTATCGAATTTCCACCAAAATTTGGACACCGAGCTGGGGACTACTTCCTTCGCTTGGTCACAGCTTATTTCTCAACTGTCAAGAAAGATAACAGCTGAGTGTAGTGTATTTATGGTTTGTGGCTGCATATCGATCATAACAAATAATAACTTTTATCACATAAAATTAGGAGTTTAGCGTTGAAACTATTTTAATCCATGGATTTTTAAGAGAGTTGTTTCTTGATTTAAGATTTCAATAGTCTTATCTAACGAGACTCGGCGTGTTAAGGCCAAATAACTCTCTTACCTTCCACCCATTTCCCCTTCTGGTTTTCATGGTTACAGAGCTATGAACTCTTTCCCATCTTTGCTTCTGCCAATGTTGTGCGTTGCATGAAAAAAATAAACTAGTCAATTTAGCTACGGCGGGAGCTTAAGAAACTCATAATAGTGGAAACAAAGGAAGCAATTCAGGTACCTGTCAGGACAAGGAGAATTGGAGGAAAGAATACACAGGTAGTTCATAGAGAAATTTTGAGGAAAACATTTTTGTGCATTAAAAATTGTTTTACGGAAGTTTAAAAAAAAAAAACTGAATTGAATTTTGCTCAGAAGATAATAAGTGAAGATTTAGTATGTAAAAAAAAAAAAAAAAAAAAATACGCCCAAACCTGTTTTTGATCGGTCTTTTTTTTTTTTGAGCAATCACGATTGCTTATTGTTCTCATTTGACCGTTTTTGAGGTCCGTGCCTTTTTCAGCTTGGAAGAACCAGAAGCTCTGCAGCACCACCGCCCACCGTCCTCTGCAGGCGGCGCGGCTGCTCCGGTCCTGAGCTATCCGCTTCTCCTGGTCGGAGGCGTCATGTCCTACACACACGCACGCTCACACACTCACACATATACACACGCCTACGTGCATACACACAGGTCTACGCACACACACAAGCCTACACACTTACACATACAACTATGCACACGTAACCGCCCAGGAGGAGAGGCAGGCTTGGGGGGAGGGGGACAGGAGCTGTTTCTAGAAACAATAACTCCAATGAGTAGGGTCCTGTCTCAGTTCGTGATTGCGAAAAACATAATTTGAATTCAAAATTTCAGAATTCAAATTATTTTTTTTTTGTGCGAATTCTTTTTATGCGGTATATGATTTTTTTAATAAAACGGGCGGAAATTATTCACAAAACGAGTGGGAAGTAGTATTTTCAAGTGACGACATGCGTATCTCGATGGGAAGTCACTGTGACCCCCCAAAAATTTTCTTATTCGGGAAATTTTTCGGGAATCGGCAAAATTATCATCACTTGGTTTATTTTGATTTTGTTTAAAGATAACTTTTCGGGTTATTTTCTACACGAGACTTTTTTTATGTGGTCCCTATCCACCGCATAAAAAAATGGTTTTTTAACTGTTTGCGAAGATAACTTTTTATAGCTACTCGTGAAGTTTCGAACAATTTCACATTGCTCAAACTTGTTTTGTAAAATCGCTCAAAAGTTTTACGATATGCACATTTAAAGCTTGTAACAGTGTTATAGATTTTTCTTTTCTAAGAACTATGTTCCGAACATTTTTCTGAATACTCATCCTGAATTATTCCGAATTTTTTTAAGATTTGAAACGGTGTTAACATCTATTTATCTTAGCGTTATAAGGTATTAAACGCATTTGTTTGGCATCAGAAATCACATTATTTTAACAATGGGAGTAAAATCAGTACTCAAAATCCCATTTTATAATCAACGAAAAATTGATTTTTTAAAATGAACCGGTTCTCCTTAATTAAGCCGAACTGATACAAACAGTAATTTTATGCCTCCCGAGCTCTAATCGAACATCAGGTTAATTACCGCCGTATTCTTATTTTGGGCCATTTTCTTCGGTCGATTGTTAAATAATTACCAAGCTCATTAGATAAAGAGACGACTGTTGTAGTAGCTTCGGTATTTAAGCTACTGACTTAAAACCTCTGTAGTTTTCGCTGCTTCTAACCCAGACGTCATCTTAGAAGGGCTTGAAGTTTCCGAATAAAGGCTTAAGGCATCTGCGGTAGACACGACAGATCAAAAAGCCATAGTTTTGAATGGGAGCACTGATGTAATAATATATTGAAGTGCGTCTTGTAAAAGATTTGATCGTGTCTTTTAATTATAAATAAGTGTTGTTTAGTTTGCTTATTTCAGTGCGGAAACGTTAAACTATCTGCCATCACTTGTTTATGATCAAAAGTTTGAAGTAACTTTTTGAGGTTTTGCAATTTGAAATATATTACAAAATATTCTATGTTTTTCAAAAAAAAAAAAAAGACCCAGTTCATAAATAAGTACCTCAAAACCAGACTGACGTAAGTTCAAAAATTGCAAATTTTAGTTTATTAGTGAATTGTATGTAGGAGCTTATTCCGCATCCAGTCATGTGAACGTAATTCTACGTAACGTTAAAAAAATCCTTTTCAATTTTTCAGCAGGGTTAAAAGAGCGCGCTGTTCCATCCTTTGCATGCGACGCCGCTCAGTGGAGCGAAAACGCCAAAAAGCGCTTAAAAATGTTTTTTAACCACTCTCGCTTGCTTGTTTACACAAGCATGTTATTATGGAGTTTTTATCGATTTGTTTCGATTCAGGGTTTAAAGTTCGAAGGTTTACGCAGCTAATTCTTTTCAAGGTTTTTCTACAGACCATTTATAACTAATTAATATTAACTTCTAAGAGGACATAAGAGGATATTTTTTTGTAGAGTGTTCGGAAAAAAATAACCTTGAATTACCAAGTTTTCGGTGCTGATCAAAACCGATTTTCGATTTGAGAATTCGAATACTCACTTTTTCGTCTGTTACTTTCCCGTTGGACACGAGAGAAATTAAATATATCCGCCTTTAATAAACAAAAATTATAGACTGCTTAAAAGCTATTTTTGTAAATTCCCGCACTCATGGGGTTTTTCAACTTTCTAAAGGCTTCTTTCATGTTTGTAGTGGCGAAGAGCTATGAAATTCTAGTTCTGGGTACCTAAGAGGTAGGCCTGTGCGAATTTATTAGTACTCAATTGGTTTAATATAGAAAAAACCCATTTATAAGCGCTTTTTGGCGTTTTCGCCAGACTGTGCGCCGTAGGGAAAAACGATTTTTCTCTCTAATATAAAATTACCGTAATGTGTGCTTACGTTCTTCTGGCTCTGAGTTACAGAAACGGTATCCCACTTTTTACTTCAACATGTTGGACCCTGTCCCCTTTTGTCGCAAATCATAAAATTTTGTCGTAACAATTACTGGCATCAATGATGCCAGTAACTTTTACCGTAAAATCCTATTTTCCTGCAAAATATTACGATAAAATACACGGGAGTTTGAAAACGCAACATGCATGCAGCAGGTTTGATCTCGGAACCTTCGTATTGGCAGGCGGAGTTGCTGACCACTGTACCAGTTGTGACACATCGAGTGAGGTGTTATGAGCTTCGCACTGTAAGTCACGTGGTGTATCCGTTGTCACTATAATCTTTCTTTCGGTACAATTCACTGTAATTTTTTTCTGTAACGCTCCATTTTACAGTAATATTTACCATAAAAGTTTCCTGAATTTTTAACAGTGTGTGACACTTTTTTTTTTTCCATCATCTCCGTCTTATGTCCTATGTCCCATGTCAGGCTGGATGACTTAAGATAAAGATAAAATTTATTAACAAACAAAATACACACACATAACAGTAAGCAAAATTAAAAAGTAAAGTTAAAAAACTTACAAATTATAAAACATAAATTACAAACGTCATAACAAAATATTAAGAAAATCTTGACTATAGTTCAACATGAGTTAGTATTAAATTCAACACTAAAGAGCGCCAAAGGCACTGTCCGCAGTGTTTTTTAATTGGTTTAGTATGGAGTACAAACACAAATATGTATTAACAGTAATATTTACAAATTAATTTTACACAAGTAGTAAAAATTTTACACAGAACAATTATTGGACTGTTTGACTCCAGAAAAAAAAAACATTAACTCGCATTGAAACATTCAATAGCGTAAAAAATACAATACAAAATCCCCCCCCCCCCCCCGGTTGGCAAGTCAGTATATTTTATCAGCTAAAAGTTAATTATTGTGATAGAATGTCATTATTTTGTAATATATATTCATTGATACTTATTATTATAAAAATGGTTTTTTTTCGACAGCAGATACCAAACTTCGTGTCTCATCTTGTCTGAAACTGTCACATCAACCCTCATCACCATTAAAATTCTCATCAGCATTTTACTTCATTTGTTGACGATCCTTAAAAGTTTTGAGGGCTTTGTGCTCATTGAGCATAGCAAAAGATTGAAACACAATGGGGTTGTTTCCGAAATCTTAAAAGTATTTTTTTCTGAAAGAGCATGCTTAAAAATATAGGATCTAACCATTTTTTAAATAATTTGACTAAATTTAATATTTTTTAACAATTATTTTAACCGATGCGCAAATTTAAATTTAATTTTTACTTTTTTGCACATGACATCACAAGTGATGAAATACCATTCACTGATGCCATTAGCGCGCACCGCAAATCATCGTAATTTGGCAACGCGGTTGACAGCAAAGCGTAAACATTTAGCACGGCAATGAAGTAGTGCGCAAAAGTTCCACCCTTGGTTCCATCATAAAGACCACGCCTTGTTTTCAAAATCGGACGTTTAAAAAAATTAAATCAAAAATAACAATTTTTCAGGCTTCATGTTTTTTGTTTTTTGCCCATTCTGCTAATTTCAGTAACTAAAACTAGTACTTTTGACTGAATGAAACAACCCAAGTATTTGTTTTTTTCGAATAATGAATGAAAATAGGCAAATAAGAGGTTTTTGATTCGCGATGAAGAGTTTCTAGCATGATATTTTCTGCTACGTATGAGCTATTGAAAAATAAGTGCTAAAAAAATTAATTTAGTGCAGCAAAATTGTCACAAAATTAAGTACACTAGAGCTACGATGAAACCAAAATAATCCGGAACAAACCACCTACGGTAAATCGAAAATTCCGGATAAAAGAGGGATTTAAAACTAGCTGTCGGAAGACCGCCGGAGCTTAAACTCTGGATTTAAATCGTTTACAAAATGTCTATTGAATGTTATTTTTTGTCCACACTATTATTATAAATAATAAGAAGGTGATTAATTTAAAATAACAAAAAAATTTATAACTATATTATTTTGATCAATTTGCATAGATAAATGTTGGCAGAAGTAAGTGTACAACAGTTTATTATGTTTGAATAGCTCTGTATGTTTTTTTTTTTCCTTCCGCTTAAGGAGCGCGAAGAACAAGTTACTAAAGTAGATAAATTTATTTGAAACCTTAACATTTTATTAAGAGTTAAGATACACTCTGCAACAAAAAAATCGACGCACCAAGAAGGAGTGATCCGAATGAGACGAAAATTGGTGGATAGGAAGACAGTGCACAGAATATTAAATGATTAAATTCTCAGAAGAATTGAATAATTTATGTCAGAGTTACATTAACAAGTTCAATAAGGTATTGACCCGCCTCTAGCCTAGATACAAGATGAAGCACGACGTGGGAAACACCGATAAAGCTCCCGGAGGGTGTCCTGCGGCATTTCTGGCAAAATTCGCTCCAATTGTCGGACGAGGTTATCAACATTCCTTGCCAGGTGTAATCGCCATCCCATCATATCCCAGACATGCTCGATGAGAGAGAGATCTGGCGATGTGGCAGGCCACGGAAGATTTTGACAAGCTTGCATACAGTTCACAGCAACAAGTGCCGTATGTTATCTGGCATTGTCCTGCTGAAAACCAGCCGAGGGTACTGCAAAAGAATTGACAGCAACATAGGTCTTAGGATGTCGTCGACGTACCACTGTGAATTAAGTGTACCTCCAATTACGACTAAAGGGGTCCAGTTGTCAAAGAAAATGGGACCCCAGACCATGATGCCTTGTTGAGGGCCAGTGTAGCGTGTAAAAGTGAAACCAGGATCCCCCCTCTGCCCTGGGTGTCTCCAAACACGTCTTCGATGATCGTCATGACACAGTTGGAAGCAGGATTCGTCGCTAAAGACTATACGTCCCCAGTCGGCACCATTCCAACTTGATCGAGCCATGCACCATTGTAATCTGGCTCGGCAGTGTGTAGGCGTCAGTGGCAGGTGGCGTAACGGTCGACGTGAGCGTAGATTTCGTTGTCTGTAAATGGTCATGATGGACACTGGTGTTTGGGTTGGATGTCTGATGGTTCATAGAGATGAAGAAAGTGCTGTGACACCTGATCGGACAATCACTCTGCCATCACGATCTGTTGTGACCCTAGGTCGACCGCTACCATCCTGACGCTAAACTCTGCCATTTTCCACCCATCCTTGCCAGCATCTTCGAATCGCCGCATCGCTTCGACTCAAATGACGAGCGATTCTCCGATTCGACCAACCGGTCTCTTTCAATCCTATGATACGACCTCTTTTAAACTCTGACAGTTGCTCGTAATGAACCCGAACCATGCGGCGAGGAATTTTTAAGTTGTTGAAAGGTAATCTGAGTCGCAATCAAACCGAAAGTTTTAACAACTCTTGAAGAACTGCTCTTTATATACATCTGCTTGATGCGCTGGAGATCAAACTATTCATTCATTGGGCACTAAATTTTAATCATTTGCATATCTAGTCAAAACACTAATGCATACAAAATTTCAAAGCAATCGGATGATTGCTTTTTGGTGCGTCGATTTTTTTTTGTTACAGAGTGTACTTTAAAAACCTACATTTGCATTATTATTTTAGTTTTCATTATAAATAATAAGCTAGTTGATTAATTGAAAATAATAAACAAAATTAATATAACTATATTGTTTTTATCAATTTGCATAGATAAATGTAGGCAGAAGTAAGTGTACAACAATTTATTATATTTGAATAACTCTCTGAATGTGTTTTCTTCCGCTTAAGGAGTGCGAAGTACAAGTTACTAAAGTAGATAAATTTATTTGAAACCTTAAAATTTTACTAGGAGTTAAATACTTTCAAAACCTACATTTACAGTATTATTTTAGTTTGCGAGAATATTGTATCAATTGTTAAAATTTCAAGTTGAATATCTTGAATGCAATCTAGAACACTTAACGGATAAAGAATTATGACTTTAAACAGAAAGGATATAATTAAATCCCTAG
This sequence comes from Uloborus diversus, assembly GCF_026930045.1. Lineage (NCBI taxonomy): Eukaryota > Metazoa > Arthropoda > Arachnida > Araneae > Uloboridae > Uloborus > Uloborus diversus. The sequence continues at coordinate 9,358,336 of NC_072731.1, forward strand.
AAGTAGGAAATGATCATACCAAATGCAAAATTGCTCTTACGAAAGACAGAGGGTTTACCCGTAATGAAAACCAATAGCAATTCCTATTTCCAGCTATTTAAAGAGATAGTATCCTGCTAGCAGAGTCAAAAGTTTTAGTTTTTGGGAAGAAAATACATTCTTAATTTCAAATAAACAGTCGATGCATAAAATAATGTGTAAAAACTTAGAAATTAACGAGATAATTTCAAAGGCTTTTATTACGTTTCGAGAAATCGTTATTTCCGCTGTATTTTCGAACTTTTGAAGCCTTTGAGCTACCTCTAATTATTTTAGTACATTGTCCAAACTTTTCATGGATCTTTTTTATGGTAAATGGAACCAAATAAAAGGGTGCGGCATGAAAAAATATCAGATTTTTTTCCCCACAGCTTTTAAGCTCCACCCTAATGCTGTTGTTGTGAAACGAAAAAAAAGGAACTTTGAACTGTTTTCTTATTTTTAGCTAGTGGTACTCGCACGGCTTTGCCCGTAATAGAAAAAAATAAAAGGTCTTTTGGTTCGCCTGTATATTTACAAATAATGTATGGTGAATTTTCTCGCCAATTGGCTTGTACCCATGTTACGGTTCCACGTTATGATAATTTCGTATCTCGCCAATTGGCTTGTGCCCATGTTACGGTTCCACGTTATGATAATTTCGTAATTTACTCGTCCATCTTACGATATTTTTGTTCTTAAAATTGGAATAGGAAAAGAACCACATCGAATTTTCGAAAAATCGCTTCGAGGTGCACACCCCCATGCTACAAACTAACTTTGTGCCAAATATATGACAATCGGTCGAACGGTCTTGGCACTATGCTCGTCACAGAGATCCAGACATCCTCCGGACGGAGAGATTTCTGCTTTATTATTAGTACAGATTATTCAATACTTTATTTTATTGTAATATGTGTATGTAATTTTTTTTATTAAGTTAATTAAACTGGCAAGTGGCGCCAGAGTGCCATGTTGTGTTGGACGGCGGGCATTGTAATAAAGTTGAACTCGCATCTAGTGATTTGAATTAGTCTTGTATCAATAAGTTCTATATCATGCTTACCAATATGATCAGGGTGCATCCGAGGAGTTTCCTACAGCTATAATACTTCTCAATAGAACTGATTAGATTTACATTTCAAAACTTCTCTTAGAGTTCTATATAGAATACGCATTTTGACAAAAGGTATCCATTTTAGAACATACAATTTAAAGGAAATCAACTAACTGCATTTTTATGTCCATGTTCTTAGATAATTACTCTTTGAATTCGGGAAAAAATTCGAATATAATTTCTCCTTAATTTCTCGCAAGTACTTTAGTATCCACCGAATTTATCGTACTGCTAGCAAACTTCCAAGAAATATATTTAGTTTGTTTGTAGAGCTTACACAAGACCGTTCTAATCGGGTTACATTTCTCAGGAGGTACCACTGGATTGCTCTTGCCAAAGGGAGGGGAGAATTTTCCTCGTTCTCTTTGCATTCAAATATTTGCTGAAGAGTATTTATTTGGATAAATTAAAGGAAGAATCATTATTCTATTGATCGATTCATATCTAACAACTCCTGAAATAAATGTATTTGGAAATAACTGATTAATGTGTAGACTTTTGCAAGTATAGTTTAGTAAAAGATTTTGTAAAATTAAATTTGTCTAACACGTGTTTTATAACTTTTAAAGCTTTCTAAATATAAATACCATGACATTTTTGATTATATTCGTTAAGAATGCATTTTTGAAAGAAATGTTTCAAACAGTTTAAATTAAAAATTAAGTTATGAATAAGGTAATTTAAGAAGAATATTTAAATAGAAAATGTAAAATTAGATTTTTTTTTCTTTTTTTTGAGGTGGAAATTTATTGTGACTAAGAATGATAATATTTCAATAAAGTGTTATATTAAGTGTCTGATATAAAACACTTTGTTTTCTCTTTAAGTAGTTTTTTTTAAAACAAGTTTCCGATTTGTTCATTTTGAAAAGGTTATTTCATACTAACTATCTTACTTTGCACTACATTCCTCTACACATGTAAAAAGTAGTTGAAAAACTTTGTACTAAGAAAGGAGTAAAATAAGCAAAAGTGTGGAACAGTACAAATATATATATATATATATATATATATATATATATATAAATGCATTAATAAAATATAACTTTTTTAAGTCTTTGAAGACTATAAGTTTAATACGCACTAAAATGTATGAAATAAATAACTGTACCATTTCTTGATTGCAACACTCAAAAACTTAAGTTGATACGGCAACAGTCACAGACATGCTTAGGACATCGCTCTCAGGTTAACTCAATTTTCTGAGCATGTTAATGAATTTAGACTCTTAAAATTATTTTTCAACAATTGTTTGAACTTTTTATTGGTTACTAGCTGTACCCGACGCGCGTTGCTACGCCAACAAAAAAATACATCATTACACTGATTTTCATGACAATCGGTTGAACGGGGCAGAAGTTGCTACTCTGCAGTGCCACCTGGTGGCGAGTGGCTTCAATGAGCATATTATGCACCTTCTCCGTGGAAAAATACATATATATATAGCAATTTTCATAATAATCGGTCCAGGTATCAAGTGAAGCCGTGAATATACTCAAATTTTGTACTCACGCAGTTTGCAAGATCAATCAATCGCTAAAAATATCAAATACAAAAAGTTTTAAATCCCCCCGTTGCATGAAAAGCCATAAAACAATAAAGAAAGAATTTATTTGTTCAAACTCGAGAAAAATGGCAACAGCTAACTTCTTATCGATGAGATCTTTCACGCGAATTAATTTCTGCAGCCGATAATTTTATTCGTATTTATCCAATGGATTGTGACTTAAATTGGAATAAAAAAGGAACTATCTATCGGATTTTTTTCGAACTGGTCTATAAACATTCCCAGTACCAAAAATAACAAACGGTGAAAGTTTCAGCCAAATCTGCCGGGTAGTTTTTGAGTTCATGGATGACATACAGACAAACATTCATTTTTTATATATATAGATTTTAGGATATATATCGAAACAGTATTATTTTGAGAGCATACATAATATTTTAGAAAGGAAAAATCTTTATTTTTGACCAAGTTATAAGGAAAACAAAAAGTACTAGGCGGTCATCTTTTTGATACAAACTTAGGGAACTTTTTAGGATATACTCACCATGCCATGACGAACTAATTCTAAAATTATTTCTTCCTAAATTTATTGTTGCACTGTGTTCATGACCACAACAACATCACATTTACATTACACTTAAAAGACTTTTTATTTAAACCCAAACTTATGACTGTCTGCTACTGGACCCTTGTCTGTTACGGGTGACCTTATTTCATTTAAATTAAATATTAAGAGGATAAGAAATACAGGCGGTACTGTAAAACCTATCTGTACAGAGCTGTATACTGCTTGTTTCTTCTCTCAAATTTTTAATTTTAATTTCATTGGCTGATTTATAGAATTAATAGAAAGATATTAAGATCAAATTCAAGTTTTGAGTGCTGAAATCAAGAAAGCATATACTAATTTTATTTCATACCTTTTAGTGCGAACAAAGTTTGTGGAAGCAGACACAATATAAAAACATTTTTTATATTTTATTTTAAAGTTTTAACGTTTTAAAATTTATTTGACGTGTGACTTTTCCAAATTAAAAAAAATATTTACTTGTTACCTATCCTTCTTTGAAAGAAAAAAAACGATATTGACTTCTGTTTTAATATTAACGTATTGTACATAAAGAGATCATAGCTTTATTTATTTATTTTTTTGCTAATAATCTTTTTGCGATTTTGCCGATTTGTATGCTCGAATTGAAAAGCACTTTTGAACAAATGTAGTGGAAAAAAATATTTTAAAAACGTTCATAAATATATGGTTGCTCGAGTTCTAGTTTTGGGCAATAAAATTAAAATTCAAACGATATGGTACTTTTGTGGCTTTCGAAAACCCCTTCTCCGGTGCGCAAGTATCTCCCTGCCAAATTTTGTTCGAGATCCTACGTAAACTGTGGATTTGTGTAGGGAACATACATATTTACACACATATATGTACACACATATGTACACACACATATATTACTTGTTTACTTCATATATATTAATTTATTCATTCTTTCCGTTTTGGCAACAATTTAAAACCGAAAGCAAAACACAGGGATTAGGACGGAGAAAGTAAACTGAGAAATAAGCTTTAATAAAAAGTTTAAAACTCAGCAAACAGCTATTTTGAGATTTTTAGAAACAAACCTCTTCCTCAGTGCGTAAACGACTGCTTGTGAACCATTCTTTCTTTTTATGCACTGGTTAAGAGGCTTCCTTTTAATAGACTCGAAACTGCAGTTGGCTGAGTTTTAAACTAATTTCAATGCTTTACTTTGTTCTGTTATAGACGTTGACTAATTTTATTTATTCCTCTACATATTGAGCAATTGTGTTTTAAATTAGGCAAAAATTGAACACTATACTACCAAACAAATTTTTCGAAATTGCTATTCATTTTCATTTTTTTTTAAATTCCGTCACGAATGATAAAACTCCTTTTATTGAATAAAATATAATACTTCTTACATTGTCAAAAAAAAAAAAAAAAAAAAATAGTTTCATTTGAAATGTTATTTACAAATCCATTAATATCCCTTTCTCCGAAATATGCCGACCTTGCAGCAGAAGGAATTTCTTTGTAGAGTTTTTCATTCCTGGCATGTGTCTATATTAAGTCAAACTCCGATGGAAAACAAAAACTATTTCCAAAATCTAAAATGGGAAATCTATTAAGCTTGCTATCCGGAAGGTTCATTTCTTTATCTAACGCAAAAACAATCTTCAAAGCGAGATTGATAATGACAGTTCGTCCATTTGTTTCAAATGATTATAACATTTGGAACTATTTTTTCCCGCCATTCGCAATAGCGTTGCTTTCAGCTTCTATTATATTTCTTCAAATCTGCGGTAATGTACGTTTTCTAGTTGCCTTTGATGCTCTAAAAATCCATTAAAAGATAAAACATCTGTTTTTCTTTCAAACATAATTTTAGGCTTTCCATTAGTGTTTTCGATTGGTTTATTTTCGCGATTGAGGTGATAACTCTCGAGTGGAGTCTATATATTTCCTTTCGTTTGTGCTTATACTGCTTGTGTGTACTCTCTAAATGGATTAATGTGGGTTTAGAGAAAACTTAGAGTTTCTTATACAGTCAACCCTCGTTTATCACGGTTAATTCGTTCCAGACTTTACCGCAATGATTGAATATCCACGAAGTAGGATTCTATATTTATAAACCATATATTTTCCTCATTGGAGCGCATAAAACTTACTTTAGACAATTTAAGTAGGTTTTTAACATAGGTAGAGCCCCCTTAGACATGAAACGTAGCCACAATTACATTTGCATTACTTAAAAAAATTGCACAAAATATGAGAAAATGAGATATGTTAGACGTAATAGGTATCACATTTTTAATTATTGAGAATTAAACTACACACACACACGCAGTTCGTACACACTTCTACTAATCTATGAAAATAGCTCAACTTGTTCGATGATGAATTAATTGCCAGTTAGTGACCGTATGTGCCCCCGTTCTTCCTCTACATTTATCCTCATTTAAGGTATCACGTATACAACTTAAAAGTCTAGTATACATTGTTGAACACCATTTACAATTACAGATGCAATAATTCAGTGATTTGTATTTTTCAGTCAATGTTTAACGATTAAAATGAGATAGCGATTCTTAACTCTTTCTTCGACGATTTTATACCTCCACTCCCTCAACTAGTACAACTACAGCCCTCAGAAGAGCTTACCTTACTTAAAAGACATACTTTGTTATTCTTATGTAGGAAACAGTTTACACGAGCGCATAAAAAAAGCTAATTACTATATTGAAAAAAACAAAAAACAAAAAAACAAAACAAAAAAACCGCGATGTAGTGAAGCCGCGAAAGTAGCGAGGGACGACTGTATAGTAATTTGAGGCTTAAGAATTTGATACTTGCAAATTCTAGTAAAAGACGTTAATTATAATGCTGCTGGTGAGCAATTTCTACTGTTATATATGGCCTGATATGAGTAAAGTTGGATGTTCTCAAATTTTTTCGACTCGCGGTACCCTTTGAAGGTTTAGAACTTTCTCGCGGCAATCTAGTCCATCTATATTATTTAAGATACGTGCAGCAAATAAGGCCACTCTAAGGTTCATAACCAAGTATCTCTCTCATTTATGATTGAATTGGCTCCAGCTTTTGCACGACCTTGAGGGTCACGGATTTGGACAGAATTCTAGAGAAAAGCCAATTTCGACTAGATATGAGCTCAGGTATAGCGGTTTGACTGCATAGGCCTTAGTTTGACTGCAACGAAGGTCCAAAGTTGATGAATTGGACCCAGAAATGCAATAGAGTTACCTTTAAAATTATTATTTTTATCGCCTTTTTCTACTATTGTACTGCAGTATGAGCCGTTTGCATGCTTACCTTTAAATTAATTAGGTTGAATACTAATTTTTAATAAACGGTTCTCAAGTTCAAATTGGCTACTACTTTTAATTTTACTAACTTGAATGCCAAAATAACATAGTTACAGGATATTTATCGATTGCAAATGGAACTATTATTTTCGTTTTATATTAATCGTCTGCTAGGTAAAAAGTATTTATCGTTTGCTAATAAAAACATTTACTTTAGCTGGATATTTATCGTCTGCTATCAAAGGTATCCCATATTGATAAGCAGAAAATGGTAGAAGAGAAAAAGCTCTGATTTGTTGCGCATGGCACACAAAAGTACAAAATCGTTTCGACTTTTCAAATAACTTAGATAATGCCCATAAATAAGTACGTGTTATCCCTTATACTTAATTTACTAAAAAAAGATACCAAAGGTGTTGGGAGATCGAACATAGTGTGGAATTCTGAAATTCCAATGGAAACGCCATTGCATTTCTGAGACCAAACTAGCAAATTTGGACCCCCGTTGCAGAGAAACTAGGGTCTATGCAGTCAAACCGTTTTACCTGCGCTCATATCTAGTGGGAATGGACCTATAGCTAGAGCTTTGACTAAATCCGTGACCCTCAAAGTCGTGCCGTTTGGTCGTCAGATGATTCTGATTTTCAGCAGTTTTAAGAAAGAAAGACGGTTTAGCCTCATTAGAAACATGGGTTCCTTATAAGAAAAACTGTGGTGAAGAATTACTTTGCGCAAAGTTTAAGAAAAAAAAAAACGCCAAAAAATATTACTAAACAAATAAGAATTTTAAAAAAAAACGCCAAAAAAATATTATCAAACTAGCAAGAATTAAAAAAAATCTTTAATAGCAATATAAAAACATACACATTAAACCACATTTGATAACTTCAAAAGCATTACCAAAGATTTCATATTTACTTAAACGAAAAAGAGACGTCACATTTAGGGTAACTGATAATAGTTATTTTCTGTGTTTTGTATCTGCTTTACATATGTGCAGCATATGTAGCACAGGATTCTATCCTCTACCTGATACTCCAGTGTATTATTATAAAAGCACCGGAGTAAAAATAAGGCAAGCATGGCCTTATTGACCAACGGTATAGTTTTTTAGATTATCAAATCCAAAGAAAAAATGACGGTATACAACGACATTTTTCTGCTTTAAACAATGGGAGGTTGACCTCTTTGATCTATATGACCTTATTTTGCACACCCACTTTAAATGTATATTGATAATATGATCACTTTGCGGCACCTGTTGTCTCTTCTTACGGCACCCCAGGGTACCGCGACACCCAGTTTGAGAACCTCTGAGTTAAGTGATAATTTGAGTATTTTTACTTCCTTTTACAAAAACGGAAGTATTGTATTCGAGAAAAAATTTTACTCAAAAATCAGCCTTAATTTCCATTTTTCTCACCCCCGAATGAATGTTGAGTTTTGTTTTCGACCAGACGTGGATAAGTTCCTAAGAACCTACAGACACCCGAAATATCCATTTTGTCGACCCAGAGTTAAATACAATGAGTTTTCTTGTGACGTCTGTATGTACGTGCGCATGTGGGTATGTATCTCGTATAACTCAAAAACGGTATGTCCTAGAAAATTAGAAATTTCGTACATAGACTCCTAATGGGGCCTAGTTGTGCACCTTCCCTTTTAATTGTATTCTGATGTTTCTAAGGGAGCCTTTTACCCCTTTTTTTGGGGGGGGGGGAATCATTGTTAATTTCGATGTAAAATCAAGTGGTGTCATAATTTGTCGGACACTTGGCGATATATCGCCAATATTTTGTCCGCCGAGTTTTGTCGCCAACTTGGCGACAAATTTGGCAATTTTTTTTTAAAATTTGGTTTTAATTTGGCTACTGTTGGTGATATTTAGAAAGTAAACAATTGAACCACATTAAAATTGCAAATAATGGGGAAATGACATTAAATTGGAGTAAAATGAAGTCATGTGATGCACACATCAGCTCGTTTAATCAGTAATTTGATGCGTAAAAATTTGATACTTGCGTACTCTTTTACAACAGATTTTTATTTAAAATGTTGCTGGCTCGTTTTATTAGTACCTTTTATTGGTAGAAGTCGCAATTTCTGCTGTTATATATGGCCTGATGCGGGTTTAGTGATAACTGAATTATTTTCTAGATAGTAATTTCAGACGTAAGAAATTGATACTTTTGCTTACCCTAATACAACAGGCTTCTATTAGTAAATGTTGCTGGTGCGTTTTACTAGTAAACTTTTACTGGTAGATATGGCAAGTTCTACTGTTAAATATGGCCTGATGTGAGTTTAGTGATAACTGAAGTATTTTCTAGATAGTAATTTCAGACGTAAGAAATTTATACTTTTGCTTCCCTTATACAACAGGCTTCTATTAGTAAATGTTGCTGGTGCGTTTTACTAGTAACCTTTTACTAGAGAGCCCGCCATTTCAAAACTGTTAAATATGGGATCTATAATTATAAGAAAATGTACCTATTTGCTTTTACAGCGCGATTTTTGAAAACTTTTGTATTACCGAACGTAACTCATAACCCACCGAATCGTGAGTTAAACACTAATTTAACTAAACGGGAAAATAGTCTTTAAAACTAAACCTATTCAGTTAAGTTAGGTAGTAGTTTATAGAAGTCACAGACTGCAAAAATGGATTAAAAATTAAACGATATGATTAGTTAAGAATTAAAATAAATAGTTTATCATAGTTATTAAAACCAGGGTTTTTTCTTTATAATTGGATGTTTAGTTGATTTTAGTATTGGAATTGTAAAATAAATGTGGTTTAGGTAGGAAATCATATGTACGTATGATCAATTATTGTTTGCTTTTTAATTCCTCATTTTTTTGAAGTCGGTTCTTTTTTAATTAAAAATAACTTACAAATTACATAACTATCAAAATAAAATTAGGATATTAATCATTAGAATTTAAAATTTTACTGCTTCTTTACGGCTAACCCTTTATAGAGCCATTTATTTCCTGTAGTGTTTCAGAAAAATATTGTTTACATTAAGAATAAGTTAAAAACGTAAATTTATTAAGGTCGTTAAATAAAATATATTCACTGTTAGTTCCCTACCTTTTTGTGTATGCAGAGTTATTATGTTTCTAGTATTTTTAGTATGTACTTCCCTCAGTCTTTAAAAAATGTACTTGACAGACAACATTGAGTTCATGAAATTGGCAACTATGGACTGGCAGCTGTAGAAGAAGTTGAGATATTGTTCTCAACAGTTCAGAAGTTTGACTTGAAATGCACATATAAACGAAATTCTCTTTTACATTAAACATTTAACTACCAGCAAAAAAATAAACTTTTAGTGGATGGGTCGCTTCCGACAAAACTTCATTCAAATCATTCCAACACTTGTCAGCGTAGTTCATTCAGTCTGTCATTTGTTCTATTACATTAAAATAATTTAAAAAAAGCAATTAAAAGGTTTTCAGTGTAAAGAAACTAGCTGAAGCAAATGAATCTTTGTAGAAATCGGATTCTGTAAATTGTTCTGCACAACTTGTCCCCAAGTGTTAAATATTTTAGACAGTTTGTCAAACATTTTTCAACGCTTACCCTCTAGTTTAGGTACTCTCTATTAATGAAACGTCATTTCATTTGCTTTGCTTTTACACATAACTTTTATTTAAAAGAGATATTTTCTTTTTGTATTTCTTTTTATTATTTTCTATTGTAGCATTTTTTAGACTGTTATTCAATCTGAAAATTGTTTAATTTACCTCTTTCGAGAAAATCATTAAAAAAAAATGAGAAACGATGATCTAGAAATATTTTTGGCTTTTATTAACACTACCGACTTTAGATAGCGCATACAATACGTTTTTTGCGATTATTTATGATTGTTTAGGTTTTTTAGCCATCAAAATTGCTTATTGTTCTCACTTGACGGTAGTTGATGTCCTTTGGTTTTTATTTTTCTATACTTAATCGAATTATTTCTAAAATACTTTCTTGGCTTTATACGTAATCCTTATTACGCGAAAACAGTTTCTAGCACACAGCATCCAGTATCCAGCACATAACAACCACCATACAGCTCCTGGCATTCATTTGAATTTTGACATCTTGGATTCAAATTACGGATGCGATAAGAGCCTTTAGTAGAAACAGGAGGGACAACTCAACGAGTAGGGTTCTATCGCAATTCGTGATTGCGAAAAACATAATTTAAATTCAAGGTCTCTAAATTCCAACTTTTTTTTTCTCTTTTTTAGCTGTCGGGAGTACCAAAACATGAACAGCTTCTTCGCCATCGTCATGGGCTTGAGCAACGTGGCTGTTAGCCGGTTGAGCCAGACTTGGGAGAAACTACCGAACAAGCTGAAACGTACATTTGCTGATTTCGAAGCACTAATCGATCCATCCAGGTAAGATACATTTTCTCCATGCAGGGTGTTTCAGTCACTCCCTTACTTTAAAATGATGAAACAAAAAACGATATTATAATACAGGGTCCATTATGAAAGCAATGAGCATTTACTGGCAAAATGTATTTATTGATCGTAATTTGTACAAATGTTCAATATTCTTCAAAATACATTCCTCCTGCATCAATACACTTACGGAGACGTGTTTGCTACGCCTGAAAGGCACCCTGAAACTCTTCCAAGAAACGTACTACACATAACAAGAAGAAACGTACAAGAACATAAGAAACGTACAAGAACTGGTTGTGCCTCTCAGGAACGTTGTAACATGGTGTTGGATGTTTCCCAAGGTTCCCCAATGTTTTCCTTTCTTCTCTCTCTCTCTCTTGAGTCGCGGAAACAAAAAGAAGTCACATGAAGCTAAGTAGGGACTGAAGGTGGTGAGGGATCACCGGGGGGGGGGGGGGGGGACATCCATAACGGCGTTCGTCGGCAACCTCCTCCTGGCTCTCTTTGAATGCCTTGTGCCACTTCTCAGACTGTGATCTTGAAATGCAATCGTCCTTGAAGGCTTCTTGCAGCATCTGGAATGTTTCGGTTGCATTTTTTCCAAACCTCACGCAAAACTTTATGGTGTATCATTGTTCAAGCGAACACTCCATTGCGTTATGTTACAAAAGTTGAAAACATACTTCAAGCGGAGGCACTTATCTCCGCTCACAGTGCTCGAAAGCAACTGACGACTGGATGCATTGAAAGGGCATATCCCGCATCACATTTCCCCAGCCGGTTTCACCGTGTTGCCATCTATCGTCGCGTCACAATAACATTATGCTCATTACTTTCATAATGGACCCTGTATATGGTGGCATTTATTTCAAAAGGATTTTTTTTTTAATTTTTTTTTATTTATTTATTTATTTTTTTTATAGATTTTGTTTATTCAAAGACTTTTGATTTTTTGAAATTTACTGGAGATATATTTCTTTTTCAGAAATCATCGAAGATATCGATTGACGGTGGCAAAAATGGTTCCCCCCATCATCCCGTTCATGCCCTTGCTCCTGAAGGACATGACCTTCTCGCACGAGGGCAACAAGACCTACATGGAGGGCCTAGTGAATTTTGAAAAAATGGTAGAGTAGACATTTCACTAGCTTGGCATGCAATTTGAGTGTTTTTGGGATGTAATTTGGTGTGTCGAACTGTGAATTTCACGTTCACAGTTAGACACACCAAGACGTCTTTTAGTCGTCCTATGGACTATAATAGCCTGTGAAACGAGCATCGATTTAGAGCTGTAAGTCTTCTGTGGCGTTTGACATTCTCTCGAAGTCAACAAAGTCTATAACATAAAGGAATGAATGACGTCTTTCAGACGTAGTGTAGACATACTTGTAACATACAGTCGAACACGCTTAATGGAATAGCCTTTTTGCCACAAAAAATATTCTAATAAGTGGGATATTCAATTAAGCGGGATCAAAATAACACATTACATTGGTTTGGTACATTGAAAATGTATTATATTAAGCGGGGTATTCTTTTAACCGATATTCCAATAAGCGGGCTCGACTGTAATTTATATTTTTGTTTTATTTTTACGTCAAGGGGTTCGTAATAGTTAGTATAAGAAACTGAACCCCAAAGTGTACACAAGGAATGAATGATATCTTCCAGACGTCATTGTGAATTAATGGTTCAAAGTGATTAGGAAGTCATTCATTTATAAAGGGTGTCCCAAAATTAACGCAAAATTTGAATTTTCCGCCATTTTTGCAATAAATTGTGGGCAATCTTGAAAAAAGAACAATTTGGCAGCTGAGGGTCTAGGGTTATTTATTACAAATGGAGCGTTTTCGATTCTATAATGCGTTTTCATTATCGAACAATTATTTGAAAAATAATGAATGTTTGGGCGGGTCAAGCAGTTTACTGTTATTGGCGCTCGATATCGCAATTAGGTAATGCGCAGGTGGTTGTGGGATTGCTGACATAGACGTTTGACTTCAAATAACCCCATAGTGAGAAGTCTAATGATGTAAAATCACACGATTTAGGGTACAATTCATATCACCGAAACGAGAGAGTACACGAACAGAAAATTCCTCATGTTGTGATTGAATTGTTTCGCTGGCTGTATAATAGCATAACACTCCATTTTTACTAACCCTAAACTCCCAGCTGTCAAATTGTTCTTTTTCCGTGGCTGCCAACAATTCATAGCAAAAATTGTGGCAAATTCAAATCTTGCGTTAATTTTGGGACACCCTTTACTATGAATTGCGGTCTTACCTACAGTTGTCACTTCATTAGTAGGTTGAGAGGTTAGTGGTTTAACTAAAAAAAGGAAACTGAACATTAAAATTTACAAAGATGAATGTTACTTTTCCCACGCCGATGGTTTTCAAGAAGTTATTTTTAAAATATTCAACTGCCCCATTTTAAGCACTTTTATTGTACTTGACATGTTTGTCTCGGAAAAATATGAGGTCTGCTTTTGTTTATATCTCCGGAACTAGAACACTTAAGACTTCGAGATTTCATTAAATGATTTGCTTGATCTTAAGGTACAACATAACACTGAAAAATTAAAATTCTAAAATAAAATTATTCTTTCGTTTAGGATGGAAAACAGCAAATTTCGTGTAATTTCTTCATTAAATGATTAAATATAAAACACATTATTAGAAATATTCGTTGCCTTACTACAGTAATATTAATAGTAATTATAATGAAAATTTTGAATGATGGCTTCTCTGGAGCAAACATGAAATGTATTTCCTATCATTGCTCTCATCTATGCCAATAATCGAAAACAGGGCTAAGTAAACAGGCGTATTCTTTATCAAGAGTAACTGGTGTCTTTTGAAACATAAATTAGTCTGATAAACCTTTTTATTTAAATAGTTTTAATTAAATTAGCAAGCAAATAAATCCCGGAGAGGAACAAGGATTTATCTTTAGTGCCAATTGCTTAAAGTTTTAGACGCGTACATAGGGTTTTTTTTCCTTTAAGTACAGCATTTATATCAAAAAATAAGGTGAAGTTTTGTGATGGTAAATTATTCTATTTCGGAATGTTTCAGCACTCAAATTTATGATTGAAAGCTAGATAATGATAAGAAATTCTCTGCCTGACCTGAGCCGCACTTTTCTTCGTTTGTGATGTTATTCTCTTGAAATAATTGGAAATTACAGGAATGCTTGAATTGTACTTTCTGACCCAGAAAAGTTGCTTTTTCCTTTTGAGTGCATAGTTAAAAGTGCTTTGTAAAGGGTGTCCCAAAATTAACGCAAGCTTTGAATTTGCCACCATTTTTTCCATAAATTGTTGGCAACCATGAAAAAAGAACAATTTGACAGTTGAGAGTTTAGGGTTAGTAAAAATTGGGTGTTATTGTACCATACAGCTTAGAGAGAGAGTGAAACATTTCAATGACTGCAGAAGGCATTTCCTGGTCGCATACTCTCTCATTTCGGTGATCAGAATTGGCACCTTAGATCGTGTGATTTAACATTTTTAAATTTCTTCTTATGGGGCTATTTGAATTTAAAGGTCTATGTCAACAAGCCCACAACCACCCGTGCATTACCGTGTTGCGATACCGAGCGCCAATAACAGTAACTGCTTGACCAGCCTCAACTTTCATTATTTTTGAAACAATTGTTCAATAATGAAAGCGCGTTATTGCATCGTATAACGCTCCATTTTTGATTACCCTAAACTCTCAGCTGTCAAATTGTTCTTTTTTCAGGGTTGCCAACCATTTATTGCAAAAATGGCGGCAAATTCAAATCTTGCGTTAATTTTGGGACACCCTTTATTTAAAAAAATGTTTCTAAGTGTCGAGAAAAAAGGGAATATTAGTGAGATTTCAGTACCATAGTTGGCTTTGTAATTTTAAATCAAGAGGTGATCTCCATTTCTATTTTGTGATTCTCGTGTTAATGAGACAAAATTCTTCAGAAATAACTATTTTTGAGTCGGATGCATGTTTGATGGTGGGTGTGTAATCATTCTGGTATATTCTGGTAACTATACAAATGGTATTGTTTATGGTGTTAAATAATTCTATTAAACATTTGGTTTAATGCAAACTATAGATTTTTTATGTATATAAAAAAGATTTTTTAAATTAATGATAGTGCATTATTATACTTTCTTTTTATTTCATAGCATATGATTGCACAAACTTTACGGACCATTAGAAATTGCAGAAGTCAACCTCTTGGTAAGCATTATTTAACTTGTAGTAAAATCAATAAATAACTATTTTGGTGCTATTAATTTAATTTTAGTGGATCATTATATTTCTTCTGTTTCGTAAAAAAAGCTACATTATGCATAAAAAGTGGCGTACACTGTTAAAACTACAGGTTGCGTTTGGCACCTTTCAGGGGTGAAAAGCTTGTTCAGCGACACCCAATATGGAGCCGAAATGGCACCTCTTATTTGGGTGAAAAACAGGCACCTTCTAAAAGATAGGCAGCTGGGGTGACCAGAAAGAACCTTCTGAGAGAAAAATGGCACCCTTACTGATTTCTACTGTAGATCCTACTCCCCCCTCTTCGGTATTTTGTGTGTTTTTGAATGCAGTTGTGTAGTTGTTCTTTTTTTTACATATATCTAGTTTTGATTCATGATATTCTACGTTTTGGACATTTTTCACATTGAATTAAGCACTGGAAAAGATTAAAACTTGTAATTGCAGCATTTGATCATATTTCAGAGTGTTCAACATAGTTAAGAAGCGTTGCTTTAATTCATCTGATCGTGCTCTAACTCAGTGTTTCTCATCCTCTTTTGACCCACGACAGGTAAAAGCAAATGAAAGTAATTACCGACCAGTGAAATTTTTATCCTTTTCTTTAAATTAATAAAATAAATAATAGTAATGAAAATAACAACTCTGGGGCCGTTAAAAACGCGTCAAAAAATTCTGCGTATTGATGAGTTTTTTTTTTCAGTAATATTAAAAATAAATAAAACAATAAATATCTACCCCCTTTACTTGATATCAAAGAGCCGTCACAAACATATTTAAATTTAAAGACTAGAAGTTTTTCACCACTTTTAAAAACCAAAAGAAATTTCTAACGCTATATTATCGGCTTCACAAAATAACACCCAATTAGATAACCGCTAACAGGAAATGATTCAAACACTTGAATGAAAAAAAAAAAAAAAAACTAGACGGAACGAGTTTTATTTTTTAGTTCATTTTTTCCCGCTTGCTATTCTGTTTTATAATCTACGAAGCACAAGAATCATTTTTTTTCATTAATTCATCTCACTTGTTGATTATTATCTTACTGCTCGTCAATAATGTGATGGTTAACCGTTGCTTATCGAGTGCTCAAGAAAATAATGATAGATATTTTTAGTATCGGTTTGAATGTTGGAAATAGCAATACAGTAACCGTTAAACAATAAAAAGCAGTAAACGTACTTTCAAAAACACTTTTAACTGTGTGAAATACACCGCCAGCTCAGTCATTCTCAGTCGAAACTGCAGTCCCCGGCTTGGAAATGACTGAGCTGGCGGTGTATTTCACGTATTTCTGCTTTAACCCTGGCTAATGGGCGGTAATATACTGAATATACTTTTAACTATGTTTGAAAGCCCTGAAAGCTACAAAGTGGTCAAAAGCTGTACTTACTTTTTATTTTGGAGTTGAATCCTCGAAAGTTTTAATCCTAGAAGAGTTTTAATCCAATATTTTACTTAATTCAACGTGAACGTAACATCGAGCTACTGATCCTACGTCTGGCGTATTGAAGTGGTTGAATGAATGTCAAAGTCAACGTGCATGCGTAACGATTCATTCTGCGATTGCCTGCTGTTTTCGCACCCCAGCTGCGTTTCCTGGCACCCTTCGGTACCATGCCTTCACCTTAGGGGGAATATATTCTCTCGTCTGGAACCCCTGGTTTTAACAGCGTACCTAGCATGGTTGACAACTGGGGTGGTAATTTGAGGTGTTATTCCCCTCCCCCTGTAACCCCCCCCACCCCCAAAAATATATATATGTAAACCCGGAAACATTAAAGTCATGCAATTTTCAGAAACAACTACATTTGTGTTATTACGAAATTTTAAGTGGACTAATGTACAGAAGACAAATTAAGGGGGGGGGGGGGGGGTCCGGTGATCTCTCCCCAGAAAATTAGATTTTGTAGTCTAAAAAATGCATTTTTGTTTAAAGTTGTTCAAAAACTTGCAATTGCACTCACCCGGTGCGGACTCTCCCCCCCCCCTCGTAGCAACGCCATTGGTATAAATAATGTGTAGTTTTATAAAAAACTAATAAGTTTACTCTTTTTAGTTTTGGACCAGCCCCCTGGAAATAAATCTCAGCAAGACGTGAGGAATTACATCAGGTAATTGAAATTTGTTAACATAAAAAAATATTGACTTGAAAATTCTAAATATTCATTTATGTTAATTGTCAAACTTTTGAGGTAGGGTAAATTAAGGCACCAAATATGGCGCTAAAGTTTAAAAAAAATGGAGTCATTTCTGATCTTACTCTACCAGCAACATAATAAATACTAAATTCAGAAGAAAAAATATATTGTCTTTTTTCTCTATAATCCCAAAGCCACCACAGACTTTCCTCTTTACTTACAGTATTACAGTTAAAATAAGTAAAACATATTCTTTTGATAGTTACTTCTTATTGCAATCAGGCAAAGACGAGATCTTAATTTATTATACATATTTTTCTCATATATTATTTCTTATATAAACTTCTTATATTATATTGTATATATAAGCACAAAAATATGCACCTGAACACATGTTGAAATGTAACATGAAGCCAAACTTGGTCTGATTGCAGTAATGCGTATGTATAGAAACATCTTACATGAAATACACCGCCAACTCATTCAATTCCAGTCGAGGACTGCAGTTTGGTGCTTATTAGCACTCATCAGCCCGGCATAGGAGTGATTGAGTTGGAGGTGGAAAACCTCTTAAGGAAGCCTAGAGTGCCAAACAAACTGTCAGCTAATACAGAATTAGCACTGACCAGACGAGTGACCGAAACAATGGTTTGGTTCAACTCGAATATTGAAGACAAGGCAGGTATATTCAGTAAGTTACTGCCATATAGCCCTGGTCAGTGCTAATTCTGTATTAGCTACTAGTTTGTTTGGCATTCTAGGCTTCCTTAAGAGTTTTCCCACCTCTAGCTCAGTCACTCCTATGCCGGGCTGATGAGTGCTAATAAGCACGAAACTGCAGTCCTCGGCTGGAATTGACTGAGCTGGCGGTGTATTTCGTGTATTTCTGCCTTAACCCTGGCTTTAGGGTAGTAAGTTACTGAATATAGAAACAACTTATTCCGTCACGACATCGTGTCCTCAGAGCAACACAACATCTAATTCCAAAAATAACTCTAAGATGTCTTACTGTTGTTCTGAGGATAGCCCAATGAAAAAAAAAAATGTCTTTAGTCAATAGGTGCAGAAATAGAATTTTACAGCGCACCGTCTTCAGTCAGATCAATGGCGTCAAGTATAGTCTGGACAGGGAAAAGTGCTTAATATAAAGTTCACGCTCAATGGTCATATTTGGATCCTGATCTGAGTTTGTAGTAAACTGAAACGGATTATTCAAGACACCATTGCTAGAAACGAAAACCTAACACGAAACACTCTTAAAATGTAATGATTTATGCTTCCTAAATTTAGTAAAGTTTAGAAAAAGAGTTAGAAAGATCTCTCTTGAGAAGCTTACTCTGTAGTACTAAATTCGATGAGTAACAAGGCCATATTTTATACTAAATGATAAAGAAATTTAAGCAAACTCTAATAAAAGAAAAGTTGCATAGATGTTTCTACATATTTATAATGCGTAATCTTATAACTTTTTGTTTAAGTTATAAGTTTAAAATCCCGCACAAATATTCATTGCATTCTCAACAGCGTTAAGTTGGAGCTCTCGTGTTATACGAAACCCTTTTGGAGAAAGAGTAAATGTGAAATTAATGCATTATCTAGTAGAACCTATCCTCAGAGGCTTTATCTCGGATCTTGTTATGTGTTTTTCACTGACTATCATTTATTTAAATGGCTTTTGTAACTTTTACTTTGTTCTAAAATGCTAATTAAATTTTAAGGAAAGCCTTCTTCGAAGTCATTTATATGAAGCAGAATTTTAATCCTACGGGACTTTCGGAGTTAAAATTTAAAAGAATAGAGAAAAATTACTTTGTCCTCAAGAAATTTCGGCTTTAAGTGAGGTTTTAATGGCTCGTTTTGTATTTTTGTTTCGTCTTGTTTATTATACTTATGAATAATTTTGCATTTACTTGCTAAACTGCTTAAAAATCAACTGTTTGTTTAAAATGAAAATTATATAAGTGAATCATGTCCTGAAAATCTTACCATGCACATACATTTTCTAAAAAAAATATGTGGTTGTTTTAAAATTCTTTGAATTATTATTCTTGAAGTTAACTTCTAAATCTTAATTCCCTAAAAACAGTTGCCTCATATTTAAGAAACATGTCTTTAAAAGTATCTTATTTATTGTCTGTTTTGGGAGTAGGAGAGAAATGTATATTAATGAAACAAGTGCGGTTAGCATAAAGTTGTATTTTTGTTTGTTGAAAAACATGCATTACGCTTAAACAATAAAAAAATCCATTCATGCAAATTTTAATGTATTTTACAGTTTAGATAGACAAACGATAAAAGAAGTATTTAAGGAAAATAATCAGCATTCTAAAGCAAAAATTGAAAACTGAGTTTAAATTGACTGAAGTTATTAAAAAACCACACAATGGGGCACAATGAGACATCTCATTGTGACCAAAAAATTTGTCTCATTGTGGCCAAAACAACAAAATAAAGATTTTTGTTTCATATCATTAAAATAAACCATGAGTTAAAAATAATATAGCTGAATAATAGAAGATTAAAGTGTCAGTAACAACATAAACTACAACACTTAGCTTAATTGTTGAAGTTTTACAAGATTATGATAGATGCATGAAATTATCTATATAACTTTCAGTGTGTTCAAACAGTAACTAATTTTTTTTCTACAAAACAAAAGCATAGAACAGAATGGAACTAGGAATTCTGGGAAGCATTTTGGTTATGTTTACTCCTTGTAGGTGGTGGTAGCTGTCAGAATTGTATTTATTTTTGAATTTACAATGCTTCATTGTGGCCCACCCTCTCCTATACTACACTAAAACCATTTCCGTTGCGTTACCTAGCCTATAATTTACTTTTTTAAAGACGTGGTTTTGGGTTAGTTGTTCCGAGGAACAACTAGCCCAAAGCTTAAGTTCCCTAATCAAATATTGTCAATTGACAACCAGTCTTTCTCCATGGAATTGCTCATATTTACATGTTATGTCAATGTTTTCTTTGCAACTAATCCTGGTATTTTAGAGAAGGTTGAATTCATTCTTGAAGGAGAGCAGTATCGATCCTATTTAAATTCCGTTGACATTGAATAATTCTAGGTATTCCTAGTAATCCTTGAAATCCCATTACCTAGAATCCCTGCATCGTAGCAAAAAAAGGAAAGGATTCAGTGAAGCGGATAGGGTTGGCAGATTTGAGTTTGAAAAAAAAAAAGACCAAGGTTATGTAGAATTATTGTTGAGGCTATCACTTTTGGCGATTGTTTTATGTTCATATGTGCTTCTTTTCTTTTAGGAATTTGAGGATAATAGACAATCAGAAGCGGCTGACACAACTGTCCGACACATTGGAACCTAGACGGCCATGAGTCATCTGCACATCCTCATCCTTACTAAACACGAACAGTTGCAGTGGCACATCGTCCCAAATAATTTATTCAAAGCAAATGTGAAGCTTTCTGCTGAAAACATATCAGAATATACCTGAGGGAAAAATTCTGGAGAAACGACTGTCAGTTATTCTATAAAAACTTCCAAATTGAATGTGTACAGAGAGTGTGGCTGAAGCTCTAAATGACAGGACCCTGTCGAACTGGTTTTCTAAAGCCATTTTGATTAACTTCATTTAATCGCCTTTACCTGAGCCTGAGCAAATAAAATTCATAGAACTTACGATGAAACGTGGCAGATTATTCCCGATTCCATAAAAATGATCTCACCATTTCATTTACATGATCACTTCAATTCTAGTCAGAAAGTTGTCATTCATTTGTCCTTTTTTGCACTGAACTTCATCGTCCGTCATAGCGAAAATTCTCAATTTGTTGTACCAGAAATATGTTTCAATACTAGTCGTTTAAAAACACATGTTAGGTACATTCATATGTTTATATACATCTAGTTGAGTTTACCATCGCGTGTCACAAAACCTCACTTAATATTCTGCATTCATGAAGTCTACTTCAAGTTTTACCTGAAGATCTTTGGTGGGCTCCTCTATTGATCTTGAATTCATATCGTTATCATTTTTCGTCATATATTGTCATTCCCTAAGTTTGTATTTGGATACCATGACGACGTTATTTTCTATATGATTTGTTCTAGAACCGCTATATATACAGGTCGACGCATCAGATTAAGTTTAGCCATTTTAAATCGGAATTTTTCATTGTTGCGGTGCTGGGGTTACCAGAGCAAAGTTTCGAGTTTTGTCAACGTGGCTAAAAATACTATTTTATTTAATAAACAATTTACGAGAGAGCTGCTAATAATTGCTCGCAGTGAAAAATCACCAAATACGATAACTTGTCAGAAAAGATCTACTCAAAACACGCGATCCGATCGAAAATGGCTGACCTTAAGCTGATACGTCGGCTCGTATATATAGGGGGCCTTAGTTTGTTCATTTTGTTTAGGAGAATTTCATATCCATTCGTAGTTTCCACTTTTTGGCGATATGTTTCATTAGTTGTTATCATGTCCTTAAAGAAAACTCTTCAGCAACATTGGAGTTTTGTTAGAACGTGAGCATGTTAAATAAAGGGGTGTCGTTTATACGCATTACATTAAACGTTGCTCATTTCAAACCATGATATTTAAAACTATTGTTACACATTCATAAAAGTAAGAGCATGTGACCAAAAACAGTACTTTTTCAGGACAAAAAGGATTTAAATATTGATGATAAAAGCTTAAAGAGCATGTAAATTTTTGGTTTTTAAATTGGTTTGGGATTATCTAAAATTTGAAAATGTATTTTTTCTTTTTTGTTTCAATTTGTCCATTTCTTGAATTATGTTTTTTTTTGAATGAAATTTAAATTCTTTGGGTAGAAATCTGTCTCAGAAAATATTTTTTTTTGTTTCGCTTCTTCACTATTTAAAATAAAATGCGCTTGAAAATATTACTTAAATATTTAAGTTCTTATTCTTGATGTTACAAAAAATCATTGCATTGTGAAGTTATCCACATATTCTACTTTTAGCTAGTGTTATGGGAGTTTTAATAAAATTGCTCGTTACAGAACAATTTTAAGAAAAATTGTTACAGATCCAAATCCTTTTGTGTCACAATTTTGATTTTAAAAACTATTTTTGTTGTTGGGGAGAAAAATCTATACTATCCCTATGTTATTGTTTCAAAGAATTTATTTCAAAAACAATATTTAAGTATCGACGTAAATGCAATTGAATGAAAGATTCTTTTAAATTATTTTGCTCAAAATCAGTTCTGTTCAGTTTTGTTCGCATGAAAGTGCGATTTTCACATTTTTATGAAATTCCATTAATACATCCAAAACTATAATAATACAAAAATGTTCCTATACCCGAATGCATTTATATGTAACTTGCTTACATATTAAACGATTTGAGCCTCTATTTTTGTTAAATATCATAACCATCACAAAAGCTCTAAAATGGCTGTGAGTTGAAGCCTTGATTTGAACATTTTGTATTGATTCTGGCAAATTCAGTCAATTTCAATTTTCCAATGATCAATCAGTCCTTTCAATTTTCAATCAAAAATGGAAGATTTAAAGCTTTTGTTTTGATTAATGAAGCAAAGTTTAACATGTAGAGTTGATGTCGATCAATGATCCAAGCTCAACTTCAAAAAAAAAAAAAAAAAGGCTATAAATTAAAAGCTTACAGTTTGCATTTAAATGTTCGCACTTTAGCGATATAAATCATTTTACTTGCACTGTCTATTTTTATTTCTGATCATTCCAATAGCTAGCAATGAATAATAATGATGATGATGATGATGATGATGATAATAATGATAATGAAGATGATGATGATGATAATAATGATAATGAAAATTATAATAATGATAATAATAATGATAATGATAATAATAATAATAATAATAATAATTCCACCAAGATTGTAAAAAGTGCTTCTTGTTATTTAATGCATTGGTGTTAAACATGACGGACATGCACAAGTTTCAATTTGCTGGAATCGGGGATAATTGCATTCATTTCAGTGCTGGAATTTTTATTTTTAAGATGGATAAAGTAACATGAGTGCTACATAGTTATAAATCTACTGTAAAAATATATATTTTTATTAATTTTAATGTGTGTTCACTACTGTATTTTTTTTCTGTTTGAAAGTGGCAGTTTGTTAGACATCTCAGCGAACAAATGTAAAAATTGTTCCTCGCGACATTTCGTCACGTCTGTTGCTTTCTAGTCTTGCATTGTTGAAGCTTCTGTCTGTATTTATTAAGAAAACTTCTTTGTTATTAAAGTGCACTGTCAGTTTGTGTATGTAAAAATGTTTATATTTTAATTCGCCTCTATTAAAATGCGCATTTCACTTGTGGCTTTATCTTTTCTTTAAGTTGTGGCTTCTAATTCCTCACAAGCTCGTGCGTCATTTAGAAACAACTGTGGCGCCTGTCACCACCCAAGATGCGTCATAAATGGCAGTATTAGGACTGAGTGACCCCATAACTCCACCCTTAAATCCTGTAAGGTCGAAACTCTAAACATACGTTATATATGGCTACTTTAAGGCTGAATGATAACGATTTTATACCACACTTAGCTCGTAAAAATCTAACATACGTTATAAATCGCTATATTGAGGTTGGGCTACCACACCATATGCAACGTGGAACTTCCTTATGTCCATTTTATGAAGACATATTCATGCTGAAAAAAAATAATTTGAATTTTCACATCTTGAATTCAAATTATGTTTTTCGCAATCACGAGGATGTGTGTGTGTGTGTACGTAGGCGTGTGTGTTTATAGGTGTATGTGTGTGTCTGTGTGCAGGCATGATTATGTGGGTATGTGTGGGTGCGTATGTGTGTGTACGTGTAGGATATGGACCTAACTTGCAGACGGTTTTCGCTATGGAAGCAGCATCGGGAGGTGCCGATCGGCGGTGGTGCTGCAGAGGGAGGCGGGAGGAAAATAAAATCAAAGGAACGCCTTTCAAAGGCCAAATGAAAACAATAAGCAATGTGATTGCTCAAAAAACTCGCAAATCTCGACTGTTAAACCACAGATCATACCAATATGCATAATACTCGTATGTGGCTCTAATAAGGTTAAGTGACCCTCAATTCCACTTTGCACCATATGTGATATGGAACTTCCTTATGTATGTAGTAGTTATATTAATGCCAGGAGACAAACCAATTCTAGTTTTAATCCGCACGTTGCGTGTAAAAACATAACTTATGCGCAAAAAGGCTAGATAAGAGTTCAGCTCAAATGGGGTTGTTTCCTTCAGTCAAAAGTACTACTTTTAGTCATTGAAATTGATCGAATAAGCAAAAAAAAAAAGGACCCAGAAAATTACCCTTTAATGTTTTGCATCATTTTTTTGGTTTTTAATTGAACCAGATTGTATACCCTCTGACTTACTTACGCAGATTTTACTGCGTTTGGAGTTTGTTACTAAAAATTATTTTCAAAAAGTCCGAGTTATTAGCAATATAACTGTTTAGTTAAATAAACACTAAAAAAAAACACTATAAAAGCTTTTTTTTAGTAAATAATTTCTGTGTTTGTTTTTCACCTAAAATAATAAAAGTACGTTTTGTACATACGAGCATCGGGTTTTAATCAATATAATCAATTAGTATCTTCATTTTGACGTCGTCAAATGCTTTGACGCGTAAATTGAGATAGGTTTTAAACGAGAATTTTTTTTATGTAAGAGCAGTTCAAATATTTGTCTCTGTATAGAAAAAACGCATGCAAGTTTCGGAGCCAATCAAACTTGATTAACTTATATTTGATGTTTAGGAAATTGGTTTTCTTACAAGTGCTCAGGTGATATGACTTCCGTTAAGAGTCCTTTTGTTTTCGCAAATTTAATGAACCGGTTAACGGATTAGTTTTAATCTTAGGGCAAAAGATATCTTGCAGAGTACCTTGTTCCTAACACTAAACTGCCTGGCAGTACATCAGTGTTCTTTCGCTAAAACTTTCAGCCCGTTTTTTGGTGCTAAATTTGTAAGTAACGGAAAAAATGCAGCCTCTAATGAGTGTCTTGTGTGCAGAACTCATGAAGTAATAGTAGAGGAGCCCAATGTGTTTTTCGGGATTTACTCCAGCGCGTCGGACATATTCTATTCACCCGCCTGATTGATGTCACTTTTTGATAAACATCGAGGGGACACGTCCTGTTGAGTACCTACACCAAATGCTTGCCCTTTTTGCTGGAGGATGCGTCTAGGACAACCCGTCAGATTGGTAAAAAAAAAATGATCATCAGATTTATTAAAGCGCGTCAGATTACGATAATTCTGGTTAATTTTCGTCAATCGATACCAGAAATGTATCTATTTTAATAGAAATTTTCTTTTTTTAATGGAATTTCAATGAATTTATTTGATCGGTATTAATTAAGGCAAGCTCAATTAGAGCTCGTTAATATTTTTTAAAATTTAATTCATTATTAATGCTTTAAAATATGGCAACATATTTTAAGGCATTTTGCTTTTAAACGCATTTTTCTCCGAAACCAATTTTAGTCTTACCTTACACGACACTAAGAGTGATACCTCAAAAAGTGCTTTAAATAATTGCCTGAAATTTAGTACCAGTGTTGAGAATTATAATACAAACGTTTTGGTCAAATATGAAAACAGTACATTTTTATAATTTTTATGATTTCTTGTTTTCAGTCACAAATGGGAATTTTTTAGAAAATTTGCATTTTTTAATTCCTTGACCTTGTAGTTCAAGAACAAATGGCAGTTGCTGAAATATAACCGAATAAAACACGGACAATAACCTTCTGAAAAACGTGATATATGATTTTTTTCGTATCATGCAATAGAACCTTTTTACAGTGAGAGTCATAAAGCCAAAAAAAAAAAAAAATGTTTTTTAAACATATTTTAGTTATCAAACTTTTAATTTCTCGCCTTAAGAAAGAAGATGGTTTTGCATTACAGAAACACATTTTAACTTTTATCTTGAGTCTTAATCCAATACACTACATTTTTAAATCTCTTGGTTTCCTCACATTCTTGAGAAATATGGTTCTGAAAAAATTCTTTTACAAGAAATGCACTAATTTTTCCCTAAAAAAACTTTTAAACTGAAAGGATGGATACAAGGGAGAGGCGATAAGAGCAAACTTTGAGGGACCCTACATCCGCAATTTTTCCGAAATGAGGTCCTTAAAACGCACATGTAGGCCATTTTTGATGACGTTAAGGAAAGTAATTGAGTTCGATTCTCCCTCCCAGAGACTTTTCAAAACTGAAGTTTCAGAAAGGCAATTTCAGGCGATCTTTGGTGTTGTTAAGAGGAGGAGTCTGGTGGCCTTCTCTTAGGCATTTTGAAAAATTTAAATCTTAAAAATGGGATTGCAGCATCTCGTTAATAAAGTTTTTTAATATAGTCTAGTCGATAAAGTTTGGAGAAAGAATAGGTTCAGTTACTTTTCTCTGGTATTTTTTCAAACAGAAGTTCCAAAAAGCGCAATTTTAGATGACCTTTGATGATGTTAAGGGGAGGGAATTTCGAAACATTTCCCTGGAATTATTACGAAATTGTAGTTCTGAAGCACAACTTTAGCATACCTCTTTCAACGGGTCAAAACCTGTTCCGCATCGAGCCATTAAAACGTTATTCTAAAAAAAAAAATCTAATTATTTTCCAGTGTTAAAAGAGCTCGCGTCCCATCCTTTGTATGACAAACGTCTGGAGCATGCAAAAGATGGATCCATCTCTCAAACATCTTGCGGCCTCTCTCTTGTAAAGTAGCGATTATGTGATTTGCGTTCGTCTGGGTTTGAGGTATAGATTTATGCTAACTAGTTTATAGCAAACTAGTCTTGAGATTTTGTAGTTTTACTTCACTATAAAAAGATTTTTTATGCAAATTGACTAGATTTTCATGTTTTCTCAAGGCGATAAGTGGCTTTCAGATGAGTAAAAATTGGTCAAAAAAACGTTTTTCATTAATTATATTTCTAGAAACTAGACCTTTAGTAGCTGAACCGTTGGAAAAAAAAAAGAATTGAATCGCTGGAAAACTGGCAAAGTTACGTCACTTTTTGTGGGAGCCACGCCCCCTTTTTTACTAAAAATTGCATGTAAAAATGCATATAAAAAATGCATATAAAATGCATGAGTAAAAAATGCACATAATGTTTTAATTTTTAATACTGATACCATTTCAAATGAATCATAAGACCTTATTCGTGGTAAATGTGTATTAAAAACTAAATTGTTGATTTAACAATGAAATTTGCAATAGTAAAACAGAAAATTTTCTCAAACCTAATTTTCGACATAATTACAAAATTCAAACTGCTCCTTGGAAACGTATTGTTGTTTAAATTTGCTGAAAATAGTATGCCAAGTATTTAAGTGGTTTGTTAACATTTTGTTAAGAAATTTTTCTGTTTGGTTAGTTTTGTTGAGTATATTTCCTATATTTTATTGAAATATGAACATATTTTACTGAAAAAACGTCTAGTTTTTGGCTTTTTTTAAACATCATTTATCTTTACCACAAAAGTTTGAAAAAGCAATTCCAACATTCTATTTTTGGTTGTTTTACGTATTATATTTAGCTAATATTTTATAATTTTGGTGAAATTTCATTAGCAAGGAGTAATATAACAAATGCTAGTAAAAACAAAATTTAAATTTTAACAAAAATTAAATTTTAAAATAATTCAACGAAATTGAATATTTGAATTGGTATTAGCATCATGTAACTACGATGCAAATTTCAAAGGAATTCATTGAAAATTACTTTAAAAAAACTGAAACCCCCGTATCGCCGAGAGAGATATCTCCTAGTTTCCCTTCCATAAACGACCTGATGTGTGCATCACATGACTTCCTTTTACTCCAATTTAATGTCATTTCCCTATTACTGGCAATTTTAATTTGATTTAATAGTTTACTCTTTAAATATCACCAACAATGGTCAATTTAAAACAGATTAAAAAAAAATAAAGAACCCTTCAATTTGTCGCCAAGTTGGCGACAAAAGACTGGCGATATATCGCCAAGTGTCCGCCAAATTATAACACCACTTGAGTTTGCATTAAAGTTAACAATGATTTCCCCCCAAAAAGGGGCAAAAGACCCTTTTAGAAACACACGAATGCAACCAAAAGGGGAGATGCACAACTAGACCCCACTAGAAGTCTACAAACCATATTTCAACTTTCTAGGACTTACCGTTCTTGAGTTATGCGACATACTTACGCACATACGCATATTAGCACATACATACATACGTACATACAGACGTCACGAGAAAATTCGTTGCAATTAACTTGGGAATCGTCATTATGGATATTTCGCGTGTCTATATATGCTCTTAGGCACTTATCCACGTGTTGTCGAGTCGAAAAAAAAAAAAAAAATCAACATTCATTAGGGGGTGAGTAAAAATGGAAATTAATGTCGATTTTTGAGTGAAATTTTTTTTGCAAATACAATAATTCCTTTTTTGTAAAAAGAAGTAAAAATGGAAACACGGGCCTGTGCAAAGTATCCAAGAAAACTAATTCTCAATTTCCTTTTCCGTGTAGATATTAACCATGTCAGAGCAAATAAATTCTATCTAACATTCAGGTTAATAATCCTGTTTACATCGTAGATATTAAAAGGAACGGCGTAAAAGGGTATTATGTGTACGGGCGTTGTAATACAGCGACTCAGATACACGTTTTGTTTACTTCTTAAGTAACGCAATGTTTAAGCTACAAAACAATTCTTGCATATTTTCACTTTGTGCAATTCACAGTAGCTATAAAGTATATGTTTATGTATTGATAAAAAACAGAAGATGCAATCGAACCTCGATAACTCGATGCTTATAACTCGACTGTTCCCTTATCTCGAAGTTTTTATCGGGTCCAAAACTTTTGAGACTGGTGTGGAAACTTTCCATAACTCGAACGTTTTTGCTGTCCCTTGGGACTTCGAGTCATCGAGAGCTGACTGTATATACATTAAAAGTTCACTTTCTTAATTAAAAATGTTGAAAAATGCTGGCACAGAATACCATGTTCAATCGCAGAAAAGGGCAAGAACTGTCTTCATGTTGGATAAATTGTCTTGTTGGCGACAAAATATATCATTGAAAAGTGTTTGTCGATATATTAACACCATTTATTTAATAAAATTTAAAGCTGTAATGTTCTTTTTAATTAATAATACTTCACAAGTTCAACAGTTTTTATGACATCGTAACAGAAGAAAGTGTAATTCTCATGTACATAATAACCATTTCACTGATCGAGTAACGCTCCTGACTTCATCAGCAATGAAGCTCGCGCAACGGCATGATCATTTCATAATGTTTTTCGGTAATGTTTGACATGCTGAGAAAGGTTTTATTTTGACAAGGCAGAACTGGATCCGTACTCTTAAGATTGCCATTTTAGGAGAATGAATAAACGAAAAAGGGGTCAACAATGAGCGCTGTCTACTGGAGTTAAGGTTTAATCTACTGGAGTTAGGGTTAACATTTCAACTATCAAAATATCACCGAAAAGGCAATTGCTTCGTCCGAATGTATAATAGAAGCAATATTTTCGCCCGTCATACCTTGAGAGGTGATTTTCAAGTTATAAGTAATCATTGTATCGTCACAGTAAGAAAAACAAACGTCATGTGAGGCGTTTAATCATTTTATCTTTACCTTTACTTAATAATAAAGCTGAAAGTCTCTTTGTCCGGAGGATGTCTGGATGTCTGGATGTCTGTAGGATGTCTGTGACGCGCATAGCGCCTAGACCGTTCTACCGATTTTCATGAAATTAGGCACAAAGTTAGTTTGTAGCATAGGGGTGTGCACCTCGAAGCGATTTTTAAAAAATTCGATGTGTTTCTTTTTCTATTCCAATTTTAAGAAAAAAAATATCATAAGATTGACGAGTAAATTACGAAATTATCATAACGTGGAACCGTAACATGAGCAGAAGTAAATTGGCGAGATACGAAATTATCATAACGTGGAACCGTAAGATGGATACAAGTCAACTGGCGAGAAAATTCACCATACATTATTTGTAAATATACAGGCGAACCAAAAGACCTTTTGATTTTTCTATTACGGGCAAAGCCGTGAGGGTATCACTAGTCAAACATAAAGCAATACCTTTCACTACCAAAGCTCAATATATGTAGCATTTGGGGATGAACTTGAGTACCGTTTAGATGTGGTTTGAGCAGCATACATTGAGCTTTAGTAATGGAAATTATTGCTTTCTGTTTCATAAGATGATTAAATACCTCACATGACGTGTGCTTTTCTTACTGTGAAAATACAGCCGTCTATGTAAAGTAGATATAATTACACTTTTCTCTAATTTTCCTTTTTACTTCCTTTTACAAAAAAGGAAGTACACTGTTAAAAGCAGGGGTTCCAGACGAGTGAAAATATTCCCTCTAAGGTGAAAACATAGTGCCAGAAGGTGCAACACAGGCTAGAAAATAGAGCAGAGGAGCCAGAACATCATGCAATCGCAGAAAGACTCATTGCGCATGCGCTTTTTGCCTTAGACATACATTCAATCACCTCAATATGGCGGACAAATGATGATTGCGTTTGTGTGTCTTTCACATTGAATGAAGTACACTATTGGATTAAAACCCAACTTTTCTAGGATTAATTATCCGAAATTACAAGTAAGTACAGCTTTTGATCACTTTGTAGCTTTTAGGGCTTTCAAACATAGTTAAGCGTTTAAAAGTGCATTTATTGCTACCGTTAGTCTTCTAGTTCCCGTTTACAGTTACTATTGTGAAATTCCCATCATTCAAAACGCTACTAAAAATATCTGTCATTATTTTCTTGAATACTCGATAAGCAGCTTTTATTAGTCACCAAAAGAACCTTAATAAAAATGTTTCTTGTGCTTCGTAGATTATAACATAAAGCTAGCGAAAAAAAAAATCTCTCTCAGTCTAGATCTTTTTTGCTTTTTCATTCAAGTGTTAGAATCATTTCCTGTTAGCGGTCCTCGAAAGCGTTAGAACTTTCTTTTGGTTTTTTATTTAACTGTTGAAAAACTTTATGTGCATTTTCTTTTGTTACTCTTGATTAACGTTTATGAAATGATTTTGTTTTTCCGTAATTGTAATATCCCTGAATATTTTTGGCTCATCATTTAAATAATCCATAAGTACAGCTATGCTTCATTTTCGGAATACGTCAAGTTTTAGTAAATGTATAATTTCTCACATGTTTTAAATAATTACTCGTTTTTAAATTATAACGTATTTGTGACAGATCTTTGATACAAGTGAAGGGGTAGATATTTATTGTTTTATTAATTTTTAACATTACTTTTTGTAAAAAAAAAAAAAAAAAAACATCAGAACCCTGAATTTTTTCACATGTTTTTTAACGACCCCAGAGTTATTATTCATATTATTTATTTTATGATTCTTTAAGAAAACGATAAAGATTTCACCGGTCCGCAAAGTTTTTCATTTGCTTTTACCGCGCTCGTGGCTCAAAAGAGGTTGAGAAACACTGAGTTAGAGCACGATCAGATGAATTAACGCTATGAGCACTTCTTAACTATGTTGAAAACTCTGAAATATGATCAAATGCTGTAATTACATGTTTTAATCATTTCCAATACCGAGTTCAATGTGAAAAATGTCCAAAACGTAGAATATCTTAAATCAAAACTTAAAAAAAAAAAAAAAAAAAAAAACTACACAACTGTATTTAAAAACGCACACAATACGGGGGAGGGGGAGGAGGATCTATAGTAAGGGTGCCATTTCTCTCTCTGAAGGATCCTTTTTTTCACTCCGGCTGTCTAGTTTTTAAAAGGTGCCTGTTTTTCACCCTATTTAGAGGTGCGATTTCGGTTCCGTATTGGGTGCCGCTGGTGAACAAGCGTTTCTCCCCTGAAAGGTGCCGAATGCATCCTGTAGTTTTAACAGTGTACTGCATTCGCGAAAAAATTTTCACTCAAAAATCGGCCTTAATTTCCTTTTTGCTCACCCCCGAATGAATGTTGAGTTTTTTCTTCAACCCGACCACGCGTGGATATATGTCTAGGAACGTACAGACACCCGAAATATTCATTTTGACGATCCCCGAGTTAATTACAACTAGTTTCCTCGTTACGTATGTATGTGCGTATGTGCGCATGTGTGTATGTATGTCGCATAACTCAAGAACTGAATGACCTAGAAAGTTAAAATTTGGTACTTAGACTCCTAGTGGGGTCTAGTTGTGCACCTCCAATTTTGGTTGCATTCGCATGTTCCTAAGGGAGTCTTTTGGCCCTTTTTGGGGGGAAATCATCGTTAATTTCGATGTAAACTCAAGTTGTGTTATAATTTGTCGGACACTTGGCGATATATTGCAGTCTTTTGGTCACCAAGTTTTCTCGCCAACTTGGTTACAAATTTGGCGATTTTTTTAAAAATTTGGTTTTAATTTGCCCATTGTTGGTGATATTTAGAGAGTAAACAATTGAATCACATTAAAATTGCCAATAATGGAGAAATAACATTAAATTGGAGTAAAAGGAAGTCATGTGATATCAGCTCGTATAATATCGCAGTAAGACACAATTAATGATACAAAAATTATTAATGGTGCAGCATTGTATTTTACTGCATCCAATTGAAAACTACTCGCTACAGCTCACCTAAACTACACATTTTGATTGTAAAACAGAAAATGAAAGAAAGTTAATATTAACTACTTTGTTTTTTTTACAATGTCATAAAAAAATTATTGAACTTCTGAGCCCCATATCCATACGAAAATTTGTCGCTTTTCTACGAATTTATTAAAGTGTGTCAAGGACTTTTCGGGCACCCTATATTATGGTTTAGAAGTTTTCAGCTCACGCCAACTAACTTTCAAATCGGATTAAATGAACTGAAGGCTGTATTTGAAGAAAATGGATTTCCAGTTTCTTCTATGTGACTTGATAGATTTAAATTCTATATTTATAACGCCGCAGGGTACAGTTTTCTTCGTAAATCGACTTTAGTAGGTGAACGTATCAAGAAGTTTAACCCCTTACTTTAGCTGATATAGAGACATCCTAATCTCGTTGCTATTCTTGAGCTTTAAAATTCACTACCTTTTTCAGAAGTCTTGACTATTTTTCTCTTTCAAAGATCGGAGGATTTTGAAGTCTTAGAAAATTCAATTCTGAGACAGTTTTTTTCAGCCGGAAATATAGAATGTAGGATGAAAAAAACTCGTTCATCAGATAAAGTGCTTTTAAAAGTTTCCTTTTTTTTCATGTCGTATGTTTTTCCATTTATTAAGTTCATGTTTGCAAAACGAGCGTGAGCACAAATTGAGAATATATGTAGACTATATTCTAAAGTGTTGCGAAGGTGATGGCATTTTCTTCGTTTCAGACATTTCTTCATTAATGATTTTACCGTAATTCATAGTATTTTTTTGCAGAGACGTCACTCTGTATCAAAAAATAAATAAATAAATAAATAAATGCAGTAGGCGCCGCTTAATGTGATCACGGTTAATGTTATCATTCGTTTAATGTTATCAGAACCATGAAGTCTCGGAGCACTTGTATGTTCATAAACTTTCGATATTTCACCGTTTTTGTTCCTTAATTAACAGAAATACATAGGCAAACCCTGACGAGACTAACTTTCTGTGTAGCATTTTGTAGTTTTCAATAGCAGTTCAAAATTTTTCTAGGAATGAAGGTACAGAAAGTTCGCCCCCCAGTGACCACAGACTCCCCCTAAGAAAACTTTCTTTTGCACCTAAAAAAATTCAGTCGCTGGACATGGCATTGATGTAAGACCTCCATTGTTGCCGTTGCTTTGTAAACTATTAAAGAATTGTGTCGAGATTGAAAACAAAGCGAAGTTAAATTAAAGTTTAAACAACAAGCAAAACCATGCTGGAAAAGATAGAAACGCTGAATGTGCTTTAAAACTGGTTTACGAATGTCAGGGAAAACGGTCATATTTTACTTCACCTATTACAATGTGATTAAAAATTGCAAAATTTAGCCTTAACTTTTTATAATTCAGATATTTCCATTCTGTTAATTTAACAATTTATAATTTGAAAGTGCGTTTAGTTGAATCACTGTGATTTTAATTTGAAGTTTCCAAAATAAATGCACCTTCATTGGAAAAAAATCATTATTTTGTGTCTCCTGGATTCTTTTTGGTTATTGTTATCAGTCACTTATTCTTATCAAATTGTATTTGTCTCAAAGTGATCACATTAATCGGCGCCTACTGTAAATAAAAATAAATAAATAAAAAAAACCTCGATTTTACCAGATCAGATTTCCCTGAAGTTTTAAGAAACATTTTCTTCGAGAACTTAAATTTATTTGATTTAAAAAAAAAAAAACCCCACTATTCATAATTAGGTTTGGCAATGCCAGAGGAAGCATTTTTAAAAACTTGTTAGCAGCGTTTTAAAACATTATAACTTAAGTTCGGTGGAAGGTATATTCCGTAAGTTACCGCCTTATAGCCAAGGCTAATGCAGAAATACACCGCCAGCTCATTCAATTCCAGCCGAGGACTGCAGTTTCGTGCTTATTAGCACTCATCAGCCCGGCATAGGAGTGACTGAGCTGGAGGTGGAAAACCTCTTAAGGAAGCCAAGAGTGCCAAACAAACTGGTAGCTAATATGGAATTATCACTGATCAGACGAGTGACCAAAACGATGGTTCGGTTCAACTCGAATATAATAAGCCCGAAATTGCAGTCCTCGGCTGGAATTGACTGAGCTGGCGATGTATTTCTGCCTTAGCCCTGGCTATAGGGCGATAACTTACTGAATATACCTGCCTTGCCTTCAATATTTGAGTTGAACCGAACCATCGTTTTGGTCACTCGTCTGGTCAGTGCTAATTCCATATTAGCAACCAGTTTGTTTGGCACTCTTGGGTTCCTTAAGATGTTTTCCACCTCCAGCTCAGTTACTCCTATGCCGGGCTGATGAGTGCTAATAAGCACGCAACTGCAGTCCACGGCTGGAATTGATCTGAGCTGGCGGTGTATTTCGGTGGTTGTATAATCAGGGCCGCCGAGAGCCAAAGTGCGCTCCCCTCATGAAACTGATACATGGAACCTAGTTTCTGACTAGGCTGACAAAGCCTCTCGTCAACCCTGTGCATAATAGCAATTAAAAAATAACATGCATAACATAACTTGATTTGTAGATTAAATAGTTTGAAAAAGTTATTTTTCACAAAATTCTAAATTTTAAAAATTGAAAACGTTTTGAGATAATTTATTTTGAATATTTTGAAAGGAATGTAGGATCTTAAATTCATTTTCGTAAAAACTAATAAAATGTCCTAGAAAATTTGATGCAACTGTTGAGCCTTTCACAGTCAAACTCAAAAATTTCGGCTGTATTCATGAAGCATTTTTAAAATCGGAATTTTTCTTAATTTTCGAAAACCACTCTATCAACAATTTTTGGAAAAGAAAAATCTAAGTCAGATATCAAAGTGCATGCAGATGTATTTCAAATGATCAATTATACAGCTATGTAGTGATACCTCAAAAAGTTCTTCAAATATTTGCCTGAAATTTAGTACCGGTGTTGAGAAATATAGTACAGATGTTTTGGTTAACTAAGATAACAGTATATTTTTTATGGTATTTTGTTTTCAGTCACAAATGGAATTTTTTTGGAAAATTTGCATTTTTTCAAATTCTTTGACCCTGTAGTTCAAAGACAAATGGCAGTTGCTGAATGATAACAGAATAAAACAAAGACAATAACCTTCTGAAAAACGTGATACATGATTTTTTTCATACTATGCAATAGAACTTTTTTTATAGTGGGTGTCATAAAGCACGAGAAAACGCTTCATTTAAACGTAAAATTGCTCATTTCTTCAACAAAAAAAAGTACTTTTTTGTCAGTTTTATTTGTTTTCCTTAAGAACCAAACAAAAAATTAACTTTAAAGTAAATTCTCAACAATATTTCAGAAAAAGAAAGTTGTCGTAACGAGTCAGATACCTTTATGTTTCTGGTATAAAAATAATATATGTGAACTATAGGATGAAAGTGTTCTGATTTTCTGCAAAAATATATTGACGAATTTTACCATGTTCTTAAAACGGTGAATAGGCTTGATATTACTTTCCCATCATGATAATTTATTTAAATGTTACAAAATTAGTTTTATTTAAACCCTCCTTACACTTGCATTCAGACTCTCTAGACTAAAATGAAATCCTAATTGATAAAGTTAACCTACACGTTTTGATAGAATTGCTTTTGAAATTACTTAGAATGCTAATGGTATAAATACAATAAATCAACTACATAACTAAAATGTCACGTTATTCAGCAGAAACATAATAGCTATTTTTACAGGATACTTGAAGTGATTACCAGGCTCGATATTAACCCTCTGCATCAGTTTCACATTTTATAAAAGCAATGAGA
Source organism: Uloborus diversus (assembly GCF_026930045.1). NCBI lineage: Eukaryota > Metazoa > Arthropoda > Arachnida > Araneae > Uloboridae > Uloborus > Uloborus diversus. Next base: position 9,395,017 of record NC_072731.1, read on the forward strand.
AATTCACAATCCCAATAGGTTTTAGATCAGATGTTTAGGATGATTTGATCAATGTAAATAGAAACAAAACAATAAAAATATCCAAATTATTGCAATCAGTCTGTCACTAAAGGATTTGAATGATAAACGTATGAGTCCTATTGGTTTCCTATATACATTGGTTTCCTATATATAGGATGCGCTTCCTCAGGTAGACCACGGTCTGAGAAAATTTACACCCAAAAGCCTACTTGTAACATTAATTCTATATTTAGACTTAACTAATGTATTTTAAACTTATTTTATTCATTAATTTCTTAAGAGTAAGGGAATTCAGTAAATATTTTGATACTTGCACTAGTATTTCTTAATAAAAAAAGGGGAGGTGGGAGGGGGGTTAAAAATAAAAAGGTTGGAAACCACTAGCTTTAACTTGAAATAGTTAACCCTCGTTTATCACGGTCAATCCGTTCCAAACTGTACCACGATAAATGCATTTCCGCGAAATTGTATTTCTCATGTATGCTTCAAACTCATAAAAGTAATGAATTCCTAGTATAAACTCCTAGTTAGAGCGTCGAAAACTTACTTATAATTTTAATGCATTTTGAACGTAATTAGAGACATCTATAAATGACATAGCATTCCTTAGCTTACACCTGTATTACCCCATATATTATATACTAGTGGTAACCGCACGGTTTTGCCCGTAATAGAAAAAAAAAAGGTCTTTTGGTTCGCCTGTATATTTACAAATAATGTATGGTGAATTTTCTCGCCAATTGGCGTGTACCCATGTAACGGTTCCACGTTATGATAATTTCGTACCTCGCCAATTGGCTTGTGCCCATGTTACGGTTCCACGTTATGATAATTTCGTAATTTACTCGTCCATCTTATGATAGTTTTGTTCTTAAAATTGGAATAGAAAAAGAACCACATCGAATTTTCGACAAATCGCTTCCAGGGATCGCACCCCCATGCTACAAACTAACTTCGTGCCGAATTTCACGAAAATCAGCCGAATGGTCTAAGCGCTATGCGCGTCACAGAGATCCTGACAGACAGAGGGACTTTCAGCTTTATTATTAGTGAAGATGATGAAATATTATATATGAAAAAATAAGGCCCATAAGATGTTCAGAAAACACAATGTTATTATTGTGCATTAAACACACACACAAACACATAGTACTTACCACCGCTAACACACGCCTTTGAAAGTACTGTAATCTGTTCAGTGATGAAATAGGGTAGACCTGGGCACGTTTACGCGAATTTTGTTCAATGAATTTTCTAAATCTTATGATTTAACATAGGAACTTTTAGTCAATGCGCATTTATAAAGCAGTTAATGCAGTAAAAATTGGTGTATTCAGTTGTTACTCAGTTTGTGTTTTTAATCTTTAAAAAAGTTATTCTTGAGTCCAAGTCAGTTGCGTAAACTTGTCCCGGACACGGGACACGATTACGCGGATTTATTTTGACACCTAACATGGTTATGTCAGTGTTTAGAACATAATGTCTTACCATCATTAAAATAAAGCAAATTTATTACAGACTGAATAGTGTATAAAGTAAAAAGTGAATGGGCATGAAGACAGCACTACATTATAATGAACTATACGATACGAATTTGTAACTCAATTACAAATTAAATGGTTATTTTCAAAACTAAAGAGCCTGATAATACTAAAAAGGTTTGAGACAGTTCGGAGCGAAAAAAGATTTAGGGAGCGTTTGGAAGTAAGACACCGTAAGAACGTGCGTAAAAGTGCTCAGACGTCAACGCGTAAACTTGCCCCGTTGTCAAGTTTGGATTTATTTTTAACGTGCAAAAAAATTTAATACGATTTCAGTTCATACAAATACAATTCTCAAAAAAAGACTAAATTTTGATAATTTTTATTTATCCGTTCTTTTTTAATTAAGTATTATTCATTTACAATAAGCTTCAAAACATTCAATTCAAAATTTAGTCGACTAGGTAGAAAACCGATTATTCTTTCTGCATGCTAGACCGAAGATCGACCTGATGATCAAAAACTTGTGAAGATATTTGCTAAGGAGCAGCATCAATGTGTTATGACTGTTGATCCTCCAGTTATGATGCGTTTTGAAAAAAAAGGCACTGCGTAAACGTGTCCCGGTTTACCTTACTCATACGTACAAATAAGTGACTATTCCTACTCCTCGCCACAACATTTTCCCCATATTAAACCCTCAGACGGTCCTGGGTCATGAGCAAATTGAACATTTATAAATGTATTTATCCCCTTATAATATTACAATGATATACACTCCCGAATAAATATTTAACGGCTGAAAGAGGATAGCAGTTTTTGGCATTTCTTTTCAACGTTTTTGTAAATCCTCTTTACCTCTAATGGCTCAACAATAGCTCCTCAAAAGAACTTGGCTCACTTAAAAATAATATATTGCTATTTTTTAGAGGAAAGACTTAGAAAATGCTCCTGAATATGTTTTCTAAAGCCACGTTAGAGTGAAGCCGTGAAAGTCGAAGCGCGAAGTGGCGAGGGGTGTGTTTTAATCAATACTAGTTTCTTTTTTAAAAAATAAACGGGGCTTAATATCATATCCTAAAACTTTTACACTATCCTCATACTTTAGGCTATCATAAGACAATAAATTCTAACTGTCAAAAAATGCTTACAGAAAATACTCATAGCTTTACCTTTAAAATACTATGAGCATATTTAGTAGAGTGACTTAATTTCCTTTTTAGTTATGGGCAAAATATAAGTTTTCTAGAGCTTATTTAGGACACTTGATTTTTTCCATGATCCCGTGTTCTGAAAATTGTTTTGTAAAGTTGTATTTTTATAGTTCCTCTTTTCCTTTTTAAGAATATTTTTGTCGTGTTGTTTCCCTTAGTTATCGAAACTTTGACACTTAAAGTAATACTGTTTTGAAACTTTTTTTAAATTTTTTTATTGCGAATTGATCAGTGCTTTTGTATGCGAAATCAGGTAGAAATACTGTAATAACGTTAAAAAGTAACGGGATTTAGTAAAAACTTTATCATTGTTCTGGAAGAGCAAAAAAAAATGTCGTTGATCATTGAAAAATGTTGGTGCTTTTTTTTTAAATTGTAAAGTTGTAAATTTATATAATTGAATGAACTGTTTTTTAATAATAAAAACTAAATGTTGTAAACATGTTACTCCTGAAATTTTGAGAGGAATATGAAAAGTAATAACTTAATAAAAATAGGCTAATTAAATAAAAAATGCACTGATAAATTGTAAGTTTTTTACAGAACGTTTTATATCAAATGCATATATTAGGGGACTGGAAAGTAATATCGTTATATTTTCAAGCAAATAAACTTTTTGAAGTTTAAATTTTTTATTAGCAATGTACTAACCATTGTTGTCAACACCTTCTTGCTGTGTAGTATACAAATTTTCAATCCCGTATATAGATAAAAATTTATTGTAAATATCGTATAGATAAAAATCCCGTATAGTAATAAGCAAAATGTCTGGAGATGTTTTTTTTTTTTGATATCTGACAAATTTTCAAGTTTTCATTGTCTCATATAAAGGAAAATCAGAGAGTATAATGTCTAGTGAGTATGGTGGGTGCATTAAGCCCACCACTGCTCTTTAAGAGTTCGCCTTGAGCAGCGTGGTCTTGCATTATCATGTTTCAAGATAACTCCTTTTCTGTTATTAGAAGTATTCTCACCACAAATTGCACCATCTGATTTATCTTTCTTTCGATCACTATAACATTTTCTAGGAGCCCAAAACTTGAAATTTTGACTTGTTTCTAAAATGCCATTTAGAAATATTTTAGTCCAAAAATCCATTGATGTTTGTATGTCCGAGATTGAAAATTCACATACTACATGGCAAAAGGCTGCTGTAAATACATGGCTGATTTAACATAAAAACTTTTAAAAGTTGAAACTCTTTTGTTTGAAAAATATTTATGTGTCCACATTTATCTATATGTACACTGGCAGTACCCGCATGGCGACACTCCTGCTACCCCCTTAAAGGAAGTCTGATGAATAAAAAAAAAAAAAAATCCACACCCTCCACCTCCCGCCACTGAAGTGAAATGATAAATTCTCTGTAACTAAAATGCGTACACACCTATTCGAAAAAAAAGATTACAGTTTCTTTGAAACCTTTTGTTAAAATATTAAGTTACATTTACAGTTGCTTTAAAACTCAAAATAACCCTCCAACTGTATAGTTCATTACTTAACGCGCCAAGCAGCCACTCTACCGTACCCAGCCCTTTAGTAAGTAATGCGTTTTTTTTTTATTTCTTTTTTTTTTTTTTGGCAATTTAAAATGTTCCGCCAAAAACAAAAAATACATGAACTAGTATCTTTCAAATGTAAAATAATTCCATAACCATATTGTTTATCGCAAAGTGGCTACGCTACCGTAACCCAGCTGTTAGCGTGCGAAGCCAACTCCAATTAATTAACTATCTCATCCGTACAACGATTAAAATGAAAAAAAAAAACCCGTTGGACATTCGAAAAGCGTTGTCAGAAAATAAAGAAAAAAGTCGTATATTTCACTTGGTTAAAAACAAACCAAAAATTTCTTTGGCGGTCAAAACAATTCGCTAAAAAAAATTACATTTAAAGTAGCTTTGAAACTTAAAATCATCCTCCAACTGTGTTGTTAAACGCTTAAAGCGCCAAGCGCCACTCTCCCGGAACGCAGCCCTTTTGTGAGGGAAGAGGATGTTTTTTTTTTTTTTTTTTTTGCAATTAACAATGTTTCGCCAAATAAACAAAAAAGGTATAAAATTACAATAACAATAGCCTTCAAATGTAAATAATCCCGCAAAACTATTGTTTATCGCCAAACTCGCTAAGCGGCCCTGCTACCGTAACCCAGCCAATTAGCGAGCGAAGCGAACTCCGACCAATAAGCGATTCAATCTTTTTAACGAAAACACTTAAACAAAAATTCCCCAGCAGAAAAACAACGTAATTTAACGCATGGTACATCTGGGACAAAAAGGAAATCCCGTACCGGTATGAAAAGAGTTTAACTATGGAAAAGCTATCGTTTAAAGAAAAGGGAAAAAAACCCCTCTAGAATAAAAAAAATGAAGCATCACCCTCCCCCTTTTTGATGTCAAAAAATCAATAATCATATTCCTTAAACGCGTAAATGCAAAATGTTTTTAAAAAAATTAAAGAAAGTGGGCGAAAAGCCATACTTTGGGGAAAAGAAGAAAACTCCGGTGGGGTATTCTTAAACAGTAGTCAGAGAAAAGAAAAAGTCACAAATTGTATTCGGTTAAAAAGTGCAATAACGAAATCAAGAATAATCCCCGGTTGATCTATTCGAACCCCGTCAGCCGAAGATGACGTCACTGCAGGAAAGACATTTGAAAAAAAAAAAAAAAAATTCTAGAGAAAAACTTTTAGCCTTGAAAAAGACTATAAAATTGACTTAATTAGAATCGCCTATATCTCTTGTTCCAATTAATCATAGTGGCGTACCTAGCATGGGTGACACCCGGGGCAGTAGTTAGTGGTGTCACACCTCCCTCCCCCACCACAAAGGCAAAAGGGAAAAAAAATATGTGAACATGAAAGTCATGCATTTTTTAAAAACAACTACTTTTGTGTCATAACGAAATTTTAAGCGAGCTAATGTTCAAAAAACAAAAAAGTGGGGGTCCGGGGGTTTACCCTGCCCCTCCAGGAAAATTTTCAAATTTGTAGTCTTAAAATTGCATTTTAGCTTCATATTTTTCAAAAACTTACATTTCCACTTTGGGTGTCACCCCCCCCCCCGTCGCGACACCACTGAATTAATTGAGGGAGATGAAACGAACACCTTCTGGTTCAGTCAGAAACGAAAAATCTTTCCAACGACGTATAATGTAAGGGGGTGGGGTTACCCCTTATTCGGTACAATACGTAAAATTTTAACTTTATTATTAATTTTGAAAAAACGAATTCGAAATTTAGAACTCGGTGCCACGTTTTAGTGTTGTAATTACTATTGGGCCTCTTGGCCATCGGGTACAAACAAAAAAAGAAACGAACACCGTCTCCTTTGTATATTCAGATAAATACATACATACATACAATGTGCGTATATTATATTACTGAAATTTGAATTGTACATTTGTTTTTTAAACTGAAATAATCAGACTTTAATAATTCAAATTGCTGCTAATATTCTTTTACTGTTAGTTATACATTTAACAGTGTGCGTATAGTAAATTTGATATTTTCTCAATTCATTGTCTTTTTTCACCCTGCTGGGCGAAATAACGAAATCATCACTCTATTATAATCTATTGTAAAGAATAGTTTATTGTAATACTTTCATATCTATTCAGTGCACTAAATAAGTCCAAATATTCAAAGATACGCTGCTAAGGCATTCTATTCAAGTAATAGTAAACTATGTTGAAGATAATATCAATGTAGGTACAAAAGAAACAGTTTGTTAAGCAAAAGAATACCAGTAACAATAGAGCGAAAATATTCAAAATGTTCCTTGAAAAAGTGAAAAAAAGTGAACAAATTGTCACCTAAGGTTTTAAAGATAGACGTTGTGTATGAAGTGATAAAAAGAAAATAACTTCTATTTCATGAAAAGTTTGCATTAGTTTGCACGTGATTTGTGTAGTTCTATCTATTTAATGAAGATGTACTTACAGCATAATATCTTTCCAGTGTGGTTATTTTTTTTAAATGCAATGCATTTAAATACAAATGAATCACTTTAATTTTACATAATTAATAGTTTAAATAATTTGAAAAGTCCATTTGGTAGTACCTAAATAAAAAATAATACTTTAAAAAAAAAAGTTTTCCGTCCCAGGAAATAAAATTCAAATACATTTTCAAAAACAATTCTTTATGCCAGAAGCATTTAATGATGTAGATGAAACTAAAAGCGTTAAAAAGAAAACTTAGTTAGAAAGCATTGGAACTAGTGAATTCATTTTTTCGGCGTTTAAGAGGCAAAAGCAAAGCAAAAAAGAGAAAAAAACGTTTTATACGATCAAAAAGAAAAACAAATAAAAAAAAAACTAAAACAATCTTTGGATGATAGTAGTCGCATTATTTGTAAGTTAGAAAGTTAACAAGCTATAAATTTAAGAATTCAAAATTTCTTTGTATGCTGGAAAAAAGCGTTGAATAAAACATGCATTAAGCTATTGATATGTACAAGGAAACAGTGAAGACAAAAATAAATAATTTGCACTATGCTCTGTAATTTTATTTTTGTATATCTTTTGAGCAAAACTTGAATAAGTTACTGTGGTATAACTAGGCTTCCCAGATTTCTGAAATGTTTAACCCCTTCGTCCTAGAGAAATGTTTTGATTCCGTTGTTGCAACTGTCAAAGCAATGCAAGCATGCGACAGAGAAGTGTAACGATGATTTTCTACAAGTGATCTTCCGGTGTCACATCCTTTCGTGCATCCGTCAAAATCATATTCAAGATTCCGTCAGGAGCAATATCCAATTCCGAAAGTTTCGGCACGAGCTGGTCCTTCCTATTTTCCTAAAACCCTATCCAGTACTTCACCAATAAGTTCATGCTACAGGTGTACCTGGTGTTACGGGACAGTTAGATATCAGTCTTTATGTTTGCTGCTACTTTTTAAAGTGATTTGTAGTGGAACTCATTGAGGGACCCATACCATGAGAGATACATATGAATGTTGATATATACCTTACATACATGTTGTATGATTTTGGATTTCTGGTGCATTTGACACAAACCCCCTCTCTCTTGAGATACGCTATAGATCTTAAGTTCTTCTTCCACATTTTAGCAGCAGAATGTTGTGATCAGTTGGGGATTTGGCTATCAAGAGAACAACCAGGAGGACTTCTTCTCATATAAAAACTAACGAAGAATTTTGCCATCTGTTGATAGCTGTCTTTGCAATATCAATGTCAGCATCACCTAACGCTCGGAGTATATTTGTCTCGTTTTTCAACAGCTTCATCATTAGCGAATTTGTCTGCTGACTGTTATTGTGAAAGTTGGACGGAAACCTTCTTGTTTGACCGTCGTTTCAATTTTCCAACTGACATTGATGTCCATATGGTTTATACAGTCGTCTCCTCTTGCCAAGCGGTTTTGCAGACTAAGTATCTTCAGCAACAACAAATTCAAATTTAATTACATCAATGTCGTAATCAATTTCCTTTAAAAAGATGTATAGTGCTGACTTTCTGCACTTCGTCAGTCCCTCAATTCATACTGCATATACTTAATTCTGAAAATCTTAGTCTCATTCCTTGGTAATAAAGGGCTGCCCATAAATGATGTCATAATTTCTTACAATATTTTCCCCCTCCATCTTTTTCACAAAGTACGTTTTACAAGCTACTTTTCATTGACATATTCGTATTAAAAAATGCTTGATGTCAAACTTCTTTTTACTCTTTCCTTTCCCCTTTTCACGAAGTCAAAATCTCACGAACCTCCCCCCCCCCCGGAAGAGTGACATCATTTGTGTTGTAGTAATCAAAAAATACTTCTTCACTGTCAATCAGGATTGTCAATGTCATTGAGGAAATAGGAAATGCACGATCCTTTCGAGTCAGTTTGATGTTTGTGAACTGCTAAAGTTCCATTTTTTGTCATTAAGGTGCGTGTTTGAAATTCTATAACTTTTGATTGGTTGAATAAAATGTAACAAAATAGCGTATCAAATTTAAGAAAATATAAAGCTCTACAACTTTGTAGTAGACAGTTTTTATGGTCACTGATCCTGGAAGGCAATAGGAGCAAATGTTTGACAAAAAAAAAAGATCGATTCACCCCCAGGGGCGGTGACTATTAGTATGCTTACTTACTAACTACCCCTAACAATATTCTGAAGTCAAAAATTATCGCATATTCAATGCTACATTGTGTTCATTGACTGAGCTAAAAAAAACTTTGTACGTGTCTTAAAACTTTAAGCAGTTGGCATTAAAAATTAATCCTTGTTCCTCTCTAAGATTTATTTGTTCGCTAATTTAATTAAAACCATTTAAATATTGAAGGTTTCCCAAGCTAGTTTACATTTCAAAACACACAAGTTACTCTTGATAAAGATCCTAATATGTCTCTTTACTTATATGTCCTGTTATCGATTATTGCCATAGATGAAAGCAATGGAAGGAAATATATTTCATGCTTGCTCCAGAGAAGCCATCATTCAAAATTTTCATATGATTACTATTAATATTACTGTTGTAAAACAAAAAATATTTGTAACAATGGGCTTTATATTTAATCATCTAACGGGGAAATTGCATGAAATTTGCTATTTTCCTTTCTAACCGAAATAATAATTTTATTGTATCATTTTAATTTTTCAGCTTTAAGTTGTACCTTAAGATTAAGTAAATCATTTAGTGACATCCAGAAGTCTCTAAGTGATCTAGTTGCTGAGACATAAGCAAAAGTAGGCGTCGGATTTTTCCGTGACAATCATGCCAAGTATAATAAAAGTGCTTTCAATAAAAAGTACCACAGATTTTACAATTTATGAGATTGGTGTTACTTTTACAAAAAAACAAGGCTCTAAGTGACAAATAAAATGGAATAAAACAGCGAAAAGAAATAGAACGTTAAACATTGGGGCATTTTTACAAAACTTCTTTAATAAAAAAAAAAAATGCAATTTAATTTAAACAAACAAAATTATCGCTACAGCCGATCTGTTTGCTTCCACCTCCAGAGGAAGTATTCTTTTAAAATGCAACTTTTGCTGTTTATATATCGCTCGTTTGGAAAAAGCATGACACAATACGAAATTTTGAATTTTCTTTTTTTTTCGCTTAAAGGCCCTCTAAATACGTTATGTTCTTTGGAAACAAATAATTTTTTTTCGAATATGAACCACTGGAGAGCACGGCAAAGTTACTGTTTAATGCAAATTTTCTGAAGAGTTTAACTTCAAACGTTTCTCCTGTAAAATTTCATTTCTTTGTATTGTACCACTTTTCTTCCAAATGAGCGATATACTTTATCGATAAGTGTCAGTTTCACTTTTTTATGCTAACAAATATTTATCAAGTTTGGGCCAAAATTTCAAATTTACTGACGCAAATTCTTTATGATTTCTTAATATCCAGAAACATGTCGTTTACCACTTCATAATTTAGACCCCAACTTTTCACAAGATGAACACACCTGACGTCTCATCATGCAAATTGCCCAGGATTTTAGTTTAGCGTAGAGCATCCAAGCCAAACAAATAGGTGATTACATACATATATATAATAGGTATGTTCAAGTGACAAGCATTATCATTCCACATCGACCTTAGCGATTTTATACTTCTTGAAAATCTTCTAGTGTGATCCGGGCTTGTATTAACAACGTTGGGTATAAGAGCCCAAAGCCTTTGTCATGCTGCATTATGGACAGTAGAAATATTTGCTAAACCGTAGGAAAAAATGTCTCTGAAGCAAAATTCAAATATTTTTAGTAAAAAGAAAATGTGCTAAGAAAATGCATTTTACGTACACAAAATAACAATACTAGTAATGGGGTCGTTTCCAAAATTTTAAAAGTATTTTTTTCTGAAAGAGCATGCTTAAAAATATAGGATCTGACCATTTTTTAAATAATTTGTTCAAGTTTAATATTTAAAAAAAGTTACTTAAATCGGTGCGCTTTCATTGCTTACGTTTCTGTCGTGTGACATCACAACTGATGAAATGCCATACGGTGTTGCCATTCGCGGAGAAAAATATTTAATTCGCATCTCTACTCAGGTGTATTGGCAACGATATGGTTGACAGAAAGCGTAGAGTGCAATATTCAATTCGCTTCTTGATTATCATAACGTGGAAACGTAGTAGAATGATGCGCCAAATTGCATCATTTGTGACGTCAGAAAGACCACGCCTTGTTTTCAAAATCGGACATTTTAAAAAAATTACTTAAAAAATAACTGTTGGGAAAATGAAAGTATTTTCTGGGTCCATGTTATTTTTTTTTATTCATTCTATCAATTTCAGTGACTAAAAGTGGTTCTTTTGGCTAAAGGAAACAATCCCATTCACGTTGAATGCATTAATTTAGCTGAACAGTTACGAAATACTTTTTGCGAGTTAAATGAAATGTTTACCTGAACTTTGTATTCATTTAAGCTGTTTTTCTTCTTTTTAAAGTATATGTAATAAATACATAAAATACACCATAAGGCATTCCAGACGGGAACTGCAGCTTCGTGTTCTTAGCACTCAAGTGCTAATAAGCACAAAACTGCAGCCTCCGGCTGGAATGCCTGAGCTAGCGGTGTATTTCATGTATTTCTGTCTTAGCCTTGGCTATAGGGCGGTAACTTACATAAAAGAAAACATGTGTAATAAAGCCTTTTTTAAAATAAAAACAGCTTAATACGATAAAAGATCCCGTTACAACGACGTTAAACGAAACTCGTACGTTACAACGAAGTCCAAGGGACCGATAAAAATTTCGTTGTAACCAAATATTCGTTGTATCGGAATCACCTTAAAACATTCCTCATTTTTATAAAAGTTGTTTTTGCCAATCTGTACTCTAATATAACTAAATCTGCAACATTTACTCTAACGATCTAAAATATAACTAAACACATTAGTTATTCTGAAAGAACAAAAAGAAAAAATATTGAACACTAAACTTTTATTTATTGGTCGTCTTCACTAAAGTGTTATTTTGTACGAAAAATTTGGTGCCTAGGGACACTTTAAAAGATTTTTATTTGTAAACGTCATTTATGCTGACCACAAGAAAAGTTGAAAACTTGCTGACCCCCTTGCAAATTCTTTCGGTGCGCAGAAGTAGACTAAGCATGCTTAAATACTGCCTCATATCAATTTACGTTTCAGAATGAAGGGATTTGCACCTTGCATGGCTCTGTTACGAAAGTACACGCGGAGCTTTTACATTACGAGTTGTGAAAGTCGGTTTTTAGCTTCCGAAAAAGCATTACGGAAAAACATTTAAACTGTAATCGAGAAAACCCTTTCGTTGTAACCAATTTTTGAAAAAAAAAAAAAAAAAAAAAAAAACACTTCCTTAAAGCGAGATTTTTTACACATTATCTTAGTGAGTTTTAAAACGGGACCGAATGTTTAGTTCGTTGTAACGGATATTTCGTTGTATAGATACTTGCTGTAGTAGAATTTCACTAAATTTTGAAACGTAACTTCAAAGCGACAAAAAAGAACTGCTCATTTATTTTAGCAGTAAGCTTAAATCGTCTCAAAGAAAGGAATTTATTTCCCTACTATCGTACAAGAATACAGCTATGCGAGAGGAAGAAGAATTCTTTCTATTTCCAGACCTTTAGATAAATATCGTCTTATAGAGCTCCAGGGAGTAGTTTTTTTATAAATCTTCAAAAAAGGTCTAGCAGAATTTAAAATGGTGTTGAGAATTTCTTTTTTTTATGTCGCCCTTTCTAAAGTTTTTAACTACATTATTTCAAGAAACTCAACATCTCTTTCAGTAATAACATTCTTGGAAAGAAAAAAACTTTTTTTCTGAGAAGGTCCAGATTGGGTTAAAATACTGATTCACTTAGTCTTTGCAAAACTACAAAAATGGAAAAGATCCGTCTTCTGGAAAACTTGAAAAATATTATACATTGTTGTATTTGTAAAACGCAACTCAACTATTTCATCAAAAATAGAGCTGACTTTATGTAATTCATAAGCTCAGGATCGATGGCTTTAAGAGTTAGGCAGAAAAAACAAATATTAAATCGGCAGTAAAAATAGGCTAAAATAGTTAAGTGCTTTAATATGAATGTTTTACATAGATATAATTTTAGTGAAATTATCTTTTGAAAACGAAAGAAAGCTGTACTAAGCATATATATTTTTAGAAGGAAAGCTGTTGCATTGCATAAACTAATTGCAGTCATTCAAGAGAACTTTGGTTCATATGTTCTCTTTTTTTTTCACTGTGCCCCAAGTACCTGTTGAATGTGTTTTTGTATTTTTTAACAATACACTAAGGAACAACGTCTAAAGCATTGCATAGTTTGTCCAAATTAGAATTAAAAAAAACTTTTAAATTGAATTAATTACACTGGTTATAAGTCATCCTTCTGTAAGCATGCAAGAAATCGGATGCATTATAAGTTTTTAAAATAAAAGCAAAGCACTTTTGAACTCGTAAAATAATTTTTCTAATTGTTTAGACACGTGTAAAATGTATTTGTTTAAGTACAAACATAATGTAAACAATTGGAACATTATATAATAAGCTATTTACAATGTTGCCAACTTAGTTTGTAAATAAAAACTTGGAAACTGACGTTGCAATTTTGACAGCAAAGTACAGTTATAATGTCGTGGGAAGGTAAAGCGCAGTAACTACATTCTTCATTTTTCGCATTTCTGTCATCTACTGTACTTTAGCCTCATTGCACAAGTTTGCTTATTTGGTTTCCTCTGGAAATAAAGCAAGGAAAAAGCATCAAAACCGAATATTTCGCTTTATTGTGAGTATAGGGGGAATCCAAAACTCGTTTTTTTTTCTTACAATACCGCAAAACTTATTTCTACAGATACTGTGCTTTACCTTGCCGCATCAGTTCAGACATTCGGCAGTTTATGTTAAAATCAATTCTACGAAAAATAGAAGTGCTGTAACGTTGACGAACAAAGTTCAGAATTGCCTTACATAACTTTCCTCGTAGTAAATTGCAATAATTTTATTCCTCCACGGATTAGCATTGAATTTAATTTCTTCTGTGATCTAGAAAAATTGAACAAGGCAAACATTTATTGAACTAGACATTTTCCAGAAACAAATGAGCTTTACCGCCTTGTACAATAGCAGTAATTTCAATGATATTAACAAAATGTATGAAACCGCGTCAGATCAGAAAGGATAATTATGCTCAATGCCAGTGGAATAATTCTCCTCTCAGATTCATGATCGGCGCTGCAGCCCATTCAGAAAGGCAAGTGCCAATTAAGTCAAGACATCATACATTCCATCAACAAAGTCATTAAAACCAAAAAATCCTGCACGTTACAATGGATACCGGCCCATGTAAATATCTTTGGAAATGAGAAAGCAGATGAGCTTGCCAAGGAGTCCAGATTCTACTTCCAATCATCGAACCTTAAATCTTTAATTGATGCCGATGCTGTGGCCAACCGAAGACTTATCAGAAATATTTCGAAATTTTGTATTCCAGCCCTAAACTAATCGCCCAATAGCATCGATAATGCTACGAACAAAACATGTAAAGGGCATGAAAACCTCAAGCGGCCCTGACTTTCAGCTGTCTACTCAGCATATCTTCGGCTGCCCAGCAATTCAGGCCAGGCTTCTCAAGATCGGCGTGGATGTACCAAATGACTTGATTTTTTCAGAAAAGGTTGTGGAGGTCGCCGAGCCTGTCTTCGACAGCTTCGGAGCAATCTAGTGCTTTTCTTTGCACATCATGGACAAGACAACAACAACATATGAAACTGCTAAATCGAACCGATAACGAAGTAGATAAATGAATTTCATTTTACTTCACTTGGATCACAGGTAACAAGCTAATAGTTGATAATTTGGAGAAAATTTTATGTGTGACTATAACTTGTGGTCTAAGCCGATAGATTTTTCTGACATTAAAAATTCAATAATTCTGTAACTAAGCACACGCTAGCAGTACCATTTGGTATCGGCAATAAGTACATGGCAATCATGACTACATTTCCCCCTTAACAACATAAATTATTAGTTTCTGCTGTTATATGGTACCAAATTTTTGACATGTTCAACTAATGACCTAAAAGCGTCTGTTATATTTGCAATATTCTCTGGGTGTGTATTGTGTAAGGAGGGAAGTAGCAATGCTTGTATTTCCCTACACTTTCTAGGAGACATGTTTGGAGCTTGCGCATTCTAAAAAAAGTTTTGAAAATATCATGCAACAACAATTATCAAATATTGAAATTTGATCGAAATCTAAACTAATATTGCTTTATTTAAGTGTTAATTACGTATTAACTATAGCAGACACTTAAACTTTCGAAGAAATAATTCTAGAGTACTTAATATAACCGCGCAGCAACAGCAGTCTTTTCTCATTAAAGACAAAAACTGGAATAACCTCAAATATTTCTAAAATGACGCAGACTGGTAGCGTTGCCACTTCTAAAAAATAATAATAATACCAGCAGTTATTCAGAATTAAAAAAAAATGTGGGTCGTGGTTTATCTCTTCAAAAAAAAAAAAAAAAAAAGAGCCTAAGCTTGAAAATAAGAGAATTTGAGAAGTGTCCCTAATAATTTGGCCACCCACTGTACTATTATGCCAAACTACACTGATAAAAATTCAGGAAACTTTTATGGCAAATATTACTGTTAAATGCAATCTATTTAGAGTACAAAAAAAAAAAAAAGAAAAAGTTACTGGCAAAATGGATGCCAGTAACTTTTAACGTAAAATTTCATTATTTTTTTGAGCAATCACGATTGCTTATTGTTCTCATTTGACTGTTTTGAATTCCTATGATTTTATTTTCCCACCGCCTCCCTCTGCCAGCACCACCGTCGCGTCGACCGGCCTCACGATGCTGCTCCTCTTGCGAAAACAGTCTCCGGGTTGCGTCCATATCCTACACACACACGCATACACACACATACACACACTCATGCCTGCGCACAGACACAAACACACACTCCCACACACTCACACGTACACACACTCATGCATGAACACAGACACAAACACATATGCCTACATACACACACGCACACGAACGCCTACACACAAACACACACTCCTACACACACTCATGCCTGCGCACAGACACAAACACATATGCCTACATACACACACGCACACGAACGCCTACACACAAACACACACTCCTACACACACTCATGCCTGCGCACAGACACAAACACATATGCCTACATACACACACGCACACGAACGCCTACACACACACGCGCGCGTACACACACAGCACTGCATACACAACACGCACACACATGCATACATACACACACACATGCACCCACACACATGCGCCAACACAAACACACACGCGCATTCATACACACACACGCTCGGGATTGCGAAAAACATAATTTGAATTCAAGAAGGAAAAAATTCAAATTATTATATTTATTATTATTATTATTTTATTTATTTATTTTTTTTTTTGACAGTGTAGCGAAATCCCGTTATCCTTAAATAATTACAATCTGACCAAAAAGGACCTCTGTGAACAAACAAAACGGGATACTATATTAACATATCATCAGTTTGTCAGCATAACTTGGCGAAAATTTTTGTTATAAGTAAATAATTTAAACTGATTTTTGTATCATAAAGCTTCTTTACTATGTCTATTTTTGTACCAGGCTCATAATGAAACTGCGCTTCTTTGACAGTAAAACTTTCACGGCATGAAATTTTGATTATATTCCTCATAAAAGTGATAGATTAATAAAATTCTTAAGAATGCGATAAAGCAAAATTCGAAAGTTTGAATAAACGCATAGAAAAAAAAAATCAATTTAGCATTTTAAGATTTTTAAAGGTAGCGTCAGAAGATTTTCCCAATTACGCTCTCCTTTTGTATTTTAATATAAAATTTCATTGCTTGTATCAATCACAAAGTAGCGATCTTATATGCTCTATACGTAAATCATGCATATTGTTTGGCACAGAATATCAGCACTTTCTCTTTAAAAGAGGCTTAAACCTTCGTGTACCAAGATAAACGAGATATACTTTATTTGCCATAAAAATGAGCATGCAAAGTTTTTTTTTGAAATATAAGTCTTGATTATTTTCTTTAAGCTGTTGTAATAAGATTTTGGAATGTTGGGATTTTTATTATAATATCAGTGAAAAGAGGGATCTGTTTTTATTTCAAATTTCCTAATTTAAGCATGCCTTTAAAATATTTCATTTATGTTGTAAGCACTTGTTGAAAAATATGCTATTGAGATAAGTGGTCAAGAATCAAACCAAATTTTAACTTAAGTTTTAATTTAGATGAAGATAACAGCATATAATTTTAAATTTACAGTAAATAAAGCTGTACTTAAACTTTAATTACGATAAAGGTGAGGAATACTTAAAATCATCTCTGTCTACATTGTAGTATTATACTGCATTTAATTAATTTCAAAAAGAAATGATAATAGTAGGTTGAAACTTGATAATAGTAGGTGAGGAATGCTTAAAATCATCTCAGTCTACATTGTAGTATGATACTGCATTTAATTGATTTCAAAAAGAAATGATAATAGTAGGTTGAAACTTTAATGTGCGGAATTTGAACAAAATAATTTATCTGACGCGAAAAAAGACTTTCTTACTTTAAAAGTCTTTAAATAACGTTTGTTTGGAATACGATTGCAATAAACATTTTATGAGATTTAGCTTTTCGTCTGTTTAAATTCAATGAATCTTTTAGCGTTGACGCGCAAAACATTCCAAAGATAAGAGAAAACATTTTTTAGTAAGTGCTTAAAATCACTGGACATTATGACGGAAAATAAAATATTGCATGCTGAATGAAAGTAACTTTAATCCTGCCTATGGTTAATTTTTATTGAAAAGTCTTCTTTTATACTATTGTTTCATGAACTATTTTTTACTGTTTTAAAAGCAGTACATTTTTCATATTGTACGCGTGTGTGGGGGGAGGGGGTAAATAACAGATAAAAAGGGAGAGTTGGGTAATCACAAGGAGAAAATTCAAAACGTTTTTCTGTGAAACTAAATACAGAATTCAAGAATAATATAAACTCTGCTCCGAATCTAAAATTTGCACAGGGAAAGTAGTTGGATGTCGCGAATTGTAACCTGCTTTAGTAAGCAACAATATACGAAACAAATTTAAAATGAAGTCCATTTTTGACAAACAAAAGTTTTCTCAATGAAGAGTAACAGCTAGGTTTTTAAGCAAGCTATTTTTATTTTATTAAAAATATATTTCCTCTCTGTTTTTTTCTCTCTCTGTTCGTATCTGAAAAGTAAGACTTTTGCATAAATATCAGTTTATTTTTCTTTTTTTTTTAAATAATTCCAAATGTCACACAAAAGGGACTTCACAATGTCATTTTTTAAAAGTTATTCCGAAATATATCTATCATAAACAAAAAATATTTAGGACATAGTGTTAATAAATGATGTTTTTTTCCTACTATTTCTGCAAACTTTTCTACTGATTAGACATTATTCAAATGCACAGGATAGTTTCCATACATATTCAAGGACACAGACATTGTCGACAGAGAGGTGTAGTAGTTATACACTCTTTTCTTACCCCCAAAGGTGCAGGTTCGAACCTGACTCCAGTCTGTGGATTTTCAAGGTTCATAAAATCGACAGCGTCCATCTCTCATGATTATGTGTCATATACAAGATCCCTCAAGTACGCGCTTGGCTTGAAGAGCTCTTCGCAAAATTCAATTTCGAGTGACATTTCAAATCCTAGGTGTCTCCATAAAGTGGGAAAACTGGGCGTCAAATTCTTGTGGTAACAGCATTCGTCAATGGTGGTGATGCTACGTGAAGGAATGGATGTTATGTCGGGGGATATCACACTAGGCCTGTAAAAGGTTGTCCACTATATATATATATATATATATATATATATATATATATATATATATATATATATATATATATATATATATATATATATATATATATATATATATATATATATATATTGAAAGAAAAAAAAAACATGGGCAAAATTCAGTAACTTGAAAAAAGTTATTCAACTGTGATGCCCAATAAGCGGATTTGATATGAAAAAAAGGTAATACCTTTGCATTATCTAAAACTGTTTTTGTGGCAATAACTGCCGAACTGTTACAAAAACAAATAGAAATTAGTCCTTAAACGAAAGCGTATGTAATAAATAAATCGTGTTCGTATTTCAGTCCAATTCGGTTTGTAAAATCTCATACATTTCCGACTTTTTCAGAGAATTATCATCCCAGACCAAATAATCTGTTACTTGTAATACTAATCATCACACAAAGTAGGTCACTTACTGTAATACTTTTTCATTTATTTTGAACAAAACTCCTAGAATATTTTTTTTCTATCAGTACCAAACGAAAAACTAATTACTCCAAAGAAACCCATGTACACAAAAGCCCTTGACCAGGTTAAAAAAAATTATAAACATTTTCATTTACGTGCCTTTTAGTGCAGTTGAAAAAATATAATGTGCTAATGTACTACATCTTTTTACCCCCATTTAATTATCATGTTTGATAATCTAGTGGTGACAGTTAACATTATATTTTCATTTAAATAATATGTATAGAAAACGATTTGGTACAATAGTACATTAAAAAAATCAAGATACATTTATTTCACTGTATTCTTATTTCGAAACAGTTACAACAAACATTAACTCGAAAATACACACGAAGTTTTGAACTTCCTTTTCTTCATTTATCATGGGGGTAAAGTATGATGCCCCACTTACTTGATGCCCCACTTACCGCCCATCTTTCGGTACACTGGGGAAATCAAAATGTACTCTTTTAAACGCATCATTGAACGCAACATGTCTAATTCAGTTAAATATTTCTTCTGAATGCTTAATTTATACGATCATAATACATACGAAATGTATCAAAAGTTTCATTAAAATGTAATAGCATGATTTTGGGTTTTTTGATTTTAACCCTACATTTCCCATCTGATTTTATTTTATACAACGCATTTAGAACTATTAATTTTGTAATATATCTTATCATTATTTTATATCGTATCATGATTTGTGCTTTCAGAGTTTAAACTTCTTGTTTGGCAACACCAACAGTAATGGGGTTAATTCCTTCAGTCAAAAGTAGTACTTTTTGTCACTGAAATCAAGAAGGGAATTACAATTGCGCTCTACGCTTGCTATCAACCATATAGTTGCCAGTACAGATGAATAAAGATGCGAATTAAATATTTTGAACCGTGAATGGCAACACTGAATGGCATTTCATCATTTGTGATGTCATCGGCAGAAGCGTTAAACGATGAAAGAGCACCGATTTAAGTAAATTTTTAAAAATATTAAACTTAAAGAAATTATTTAAAAAATGGTCAGATTCTATATTTTTAAGCATGCTCTTTCAGAAAAAAATACTTTTAAAATTTTGGAAACGACCCCATTCAATTAAGTTTCCGTTCTTGTAAATAAAGGTTTGTTCTTTTTAATCTTGTGTTCGTCAGTGTTCTGTACATGAAGTAATTTTCACATAGAGTATTCTTTTATGTGCAGTAGTCGTTATTCTTCCACAAGTTATTATAAATTTCAAGTTTATTTATGAGTAAATCGATAAAAAGAGGCGAACTGAGCACCATAAGAGTTTCTTTCAAATGTCAGGAATTTTAATGGGAGTTAATGTCAATCGCTCATACATTACTTCTTGTTGAAAAACCGTTTAATAGAGAAGACTATCAAAAATTAAAAAAATGCATTTTATTTGCAAAAAAGTTTAATGATAGCAGTAAACTAATATATCTTAAGTAGAAAAACATAGCATTTTGAAAAAGAAAAAGGATTTTTGAATCTTCTAATAATGAAAAACATCTATACTCATTGCAAAAAAAAAAAGTATTTTAAATATTTTTCTGGTTTGGATATCAGCACCACACAATAGTTATTTTGCTAAACTCATAACTATGACAAAGACATGAAAGTTGAGCATGCCTGAAGCTGTAAAGATAAAAACGGTTTTTGCTCGTAAAATTGTACTAAACCTAAGCTATATAAGGTTCTTTCATAAGGCATCGATGTTCTTTTTAAGTTACCGTGATATTTATACGGCGATGGCTAAAGTAATACTCTCTTCTGTATATATTGGGGACAAAAGATTGCCCCATAAAAATCGTGACAGAATGAAGAAAATCATTTTTTCCTTAAAAGCTGAATTATTTAAGAAAGTATGTTAGAAAAGTTGTAAAGTCTGACGAAACAATGCTAAAAAATGAAAGTAATTTGAATTCTGAAATTTTCAATTCAAATTATGTTTTTCGCAATCACGAGTTGCGACAGGGCCCTACTCATTGGGGGCTGTTGTTTCTAGAAACAGCTCCTGTCCCCCCAAGTCTACCCCTCCTCTTGGTCGGTTACGTGTGTATAGTTGTGTGTGTGTGTGTGTGTGTGCAGGCGTGTGTGTATGGGTAGGCGCGCGTCGTGCATGCATGTGTAGGCTTGTGTATGTGCGTAGACCTGTGTGTATGCGCGTAGTCGTGTGTGTGTGTGTGTTTGACATGGACGCCATCGACCAGGAGAAACGGGTTCCAGGAGGCAGTGCTCGGAGCCGCGCCTGCAGAGGCTTTTGGGCGGTGGTGCTGGTGTCCCTGGTCCAAGCTGAAAAAGGAACCAAACGCCACGGACGGTCAAATAAAAACAATAAGCACTCGTGATTGCTCAAAAAAAAAAAAAAAAAATTGGAAAGTGCGTTTTTGTCATCAGTTCTGTCATCAGTTTGTATCAGTTATTTTTACAGCATAGCAACTTATCGTACGACATAGCGTCTATAGTATAGTACATTCATAAGTACTTGAAACAAATCTGGATCCAAAACGCTCTTGAAACCAAATTCGAAGACAGGTCGGCCTGTCCCCTGAAGGCTTTTTGGTTCATCGAGTTCGTCCAATGAAATGGCAATACAACCCTTCCCCCAATTTAGTACTTTCCATTGATAAAAAAGTTTCATTTCTTTTTATTATCTTTATAGACACATTTTTTTGTCAACTTGGTAACATTTATAATGCAAAAATGTGACATAATAAGTCCTTTAAGAGTGTCACAGTTTTAGAAAAAAAACTCCCTTTTCCCAATAGATGGCGCAAAATGTTGCACCCTGGTTGTGACGAAAACAACATGCTCAGTTGTACGTTTTAGCCGCAAAACTAGTTTGACAACTGACAGGATTTACGCGACATTAGAATAGGGGACCTGAGGCTGTGTGTGTGAAAGGGGAGATACGGAGATAGTGGATCAGAGGAGTGGAGAAAGGAATCAATCCCTTTCATTGTTGTAAACCCACCCCTCAAGTGCCTTCGGGCTTTGCCAGCGCAAAGAAATCGGAAACAGAAACAAAACCGCAGAAAAGGAATGAGATGAGAAAGTCCTGGATAATAATATTTTTGCTTCGATTTGAAGTTTTGATCTGAAGTTATTTTGTTGTACACATGACCGGCGCCTTTTTATCCACGGAAACTTCAATAAATTTGTCGCAACATGATTTAGAATTTTCTTCTTTTTGGCTATTGAATCCACTATACAAAATTGACAATCTGATCCAGTTTTTTTTTTCTTTCTTTGAAATATTAACCTTTAGAAGTTTCTTGCCCTTTTTGCCGCATTTAGAGTAATTGCTCAATAGTAGTAGAAAATAATAATGGAGACAATAATTATTACTGCAAAACAAAAGCCACTTTAGAATTAACAATACTTGTACGGTCGTTGATGTGCGTTAAGCAACCCGTCGATCGCGATCGACCTCCAGCCTGTTTTTAGTAGATCACGAAAACAGAAATAACACGATTTTTTGCCAGAGAAAAAATTAGATTCAACTTCTTTATCAAAAGCTATTTGGATATGTCTCAAAAAAAAAATTTTATTGCTGGAAGGTCACAATTTTTAATCTTAACGTAGAAAAATATTAATTTTGCCTTCTGTTCTTTGAAAAAAGTCCACAAAAGTTACCATGGGTTTATAGAGAAAACTTGGTAGGAATCTTTTAAGATTTTACAGTTAGAAAACATAGTTTTCGACGGCATTTTTTACCAGTGGCCAGTCGTGCAAAGAAGGGGATGATCAGCTATCCCCCTCGAAATCGAACTTAGTTTTCGTATAACTTAGAAAGTAGATCGGTATTTCTTTTAGGTTGCCTATCGCTGAGTCCCCCTTTATTGCAATGATAGCGATGGGGCAGATCCCAATCACGACGATAGTGGGATTCAGAATTAGAAGCGACTTCCGACTTGTTTCTCTTGGTAACGCGCAGGATCGATATTGTTGATTTGGTCATTTTTCAGTGAGTGAAATAACTTCAAAACGAGATAAATTACTTTTAAATAAAAAAAACCGCCTTCAAAAAATACCCAGGAACTAAAAAGCAAAAAATAACTGTGATTACACTTACATTCTATTTCCTACCCAAACATAGAAATGAAATTTATTTTACAATTCCAGTACAAAAATCAAATAAACTAAACACCGAATTATAAAATAAACACTGATTTAAATTACTATACGATGAATTATTTTCAATACCTAACTAATTATATACGATCTCTTAATTTTTAATAACCTTTTCAAGTCGGGGCCTCCTATAAACAACCACATAACATAACTAACAACAAACCGAATCCTGAATTAAACACTAATTTAACTATAAGCGAAATTTGTCTTTAAAACTAAACCTACTCAGTTACGTTTGGTAGTAGTTTATAGGAGGCTTTTATAACCCTTACCAATAACTAAATAAATAAACAATACAACGAAGAAGTAATAAATAAATAAAAGATATTTTTGATGACCCAAAAATTAGGGGACCTGTGGTTGATTTCCAGGCCCGAATCTCAGTACCCGCAGTGTGTGTAGGGGGGGGGGGGGCAAAAAATTGAAAAAAAAAAAAAAACTAGCACGGAAGACTTATCAACGTTGCAAATATACTGTTGGGCCCTACAGATTGTGTTTCAAGGTGTAGGTGGGGGGGGGGACATTTATTTATTCGGGCCAGTCGATTTTCGCTTTGGCTGTGCGATTATATGATCCCGTGATATTACGTGGAATCTTACTACTCAGGACCTTACCTTACGACATAATTGGAATAGAAAGTACACTCCAAGTCCAAACATCTTTGGATTTCACATATTTTTTATTATTACAGTGCCCGCCACTAATAAAATCACTGGATTATAAAATCAGCCGCTTTATAGAATCAAATCTGGAAGAACAGAATCATTTCTATATCAAAACATGTTAGGTTTATCCTTTAATAAAATCATCCTCGCCGTTTTATAAGATCAAACTTTTGGTGAGCATATGTTAATTTTTCTCTGAATAGAACCAGGATTTTTTTTTTTTTTTTTTTTTTTTTTTCAAGGATTTAAAACATTGCAGTATTAATAAAATAACAAATTCCACATAAACAAAAACGAAAAAAAAGTGAAGGTTGTACAGTTTTTTTTTTTTTTTTTTGGGGGGGGGGAGTTGAATGAAAAAAAAAAAGAAGAAGTATTAAGCAGTCTCGAGAGAATTGTTTCAGAGCTATATATTTAGTTGGTGCTGTTTGTTTCTACTTCGCAGAACTGTTTCCACATGCAGCCCTGCTCACTCACCACTGAGTCAATCAGTTCGTTCTCATTCAGCTATCTACAAGGGTTGACAGTTCATTTTTACAATTGAGTTAAAATTGTTAGCTATCAAGTCGTGACTACTTGAGTGCGAAAGATTAATTCGAAATTTTGAATTAATATGACAAGCTTCCTAAATGTAGTTAGTGTGATGCTGCAATTAAATTAGGGATTTCTCAATCTTTACTTTCAAATTCTCTTCTTCAAACATACTTAAAGTCAATATTTTAAGACCTTTGAAAAATTTTAAAAATGCACCTTTTGTAAGTTAAAATGTCAACTGTATTTTGCAACTGAACTAAAATAATACAACTAGACTAAAAATAAAATACAACTAATCGTAATTTGTGTTTCTTTCATAGAGTATTTATACTTAAAAACCTTATATTTTTTTCACTGTATGAGTGCCGGTTTATAAAATCAGCCGCTTTATTAAATCAAATGTCCTCAGAACGAATGTGATTTTAGTAAGCGGCGGGCACTGTATTACTATTTATCTAAACAGAGAAAAAAAAAGTGGTTGTCCCCTCACCTATGAGCATGGGCGCTAGTGTTTTGTTTGGAATGTTGTTGTATTGTTTTCACTTGACCGTTAAATGAAGTCTGTCCGTTTTTACTTCCTTTTACAAAAAAGGAAGTATTGTATTCGCGGAAAAAGTTTCACTCAAAAATCGGTCTTAATTTCCATTTTGCCCACCCCCAAATGAATATTAAGATTTTTTTTCGACCCGACCACACGTGGATACATGCCTAGGAACGTACAGACACCCGAAATATCCATTTTGACGATCCCCGAGTTAATTACAACGAGTTTTCTCGTGACGTCCGTATGTAGGTATGTATGTGTGTATGTATCTCGCATAACTCAAAAACGGTATGTCCTAGAAAGGTGAAATTTGGTACGTAGACTCCTAGTGGGATCTTAGTTGTACACCTTCCCTTTTGGTTGCATTCGGATGTTCTTAAGGGGGTCTTTTACACCTTTTTTTTTGGGGGGGGGGAATCATTGTTAATTTCAATGCTAACTCAAGAGGTGTTATAACGTGTCAAACACTTGGCAATATATCGCCAAGCTTTTGGCCGCCAAGTTTTGTCGCCAACTTAACGAAAAATTTGGCGATTATTTTTCTTTTTTTTTTATTTTTTAAGTCTGGTTTTAATTCGGCCAATGTTGGTGATATTTAAAGACTTAACCACTGAATCACATTAAAAGTGCCAAATAAGGGGAACTAAATCTGTGTAGAACGTTTTTGAGCTTCGGTTCGCAAGAAACTAGGGGTGAAAATATTTAGTGTTTCCTTGCTTACTCCAAGGTGCTACTATCATTAAATTGGAGTAAAAGGAAGTCATGTGATGCACACATCAGTTCGTTTTGATTTCATTTTTGAACCGCCTGCCTCTGCAGCAGCACCGTCGACTGGCTTCACGATGCTGCATTTCTAGCAGGTGGTAGCGTTCATATCCAACACACACAAAGACGCCTGCACTCGTACATACACACTCGTGCTAGTGAGAAGCACAATTTGATTTTAAAATGTCAAAAAAATCCAATATTTTTTAAATTCTCCTTACTCCTATGAGCCATATCATATTGCTGAAAAAAGTTTCGTGATGTGAAAAATAAACACTTCAAATAGCTGTCTGTTATTCAGGGTAAATTAAAACGATCTATATAAGGGCGGGGAGTTACAAAAATGTCCACTATTTGAAAATGTCTGTTAACGGAGGTTTTAGTGTAAATATAAATTACCGGAAATCAAATATTTCACGCAAATTCCCTTCACACTTTATCCAGGCTTAGGACTGGCAGCTTATGCTGGCGTGTTTAAAAGATGCGATCTTTCCAGATAGCAATGCAAATCGAAAGCATTATTAAAAACTGGCAGTTGTTGCATTGTGCTATTTATGAAATCATGGACGGTGGTGGCGCAAAAAACAAAGTGGAGATCATTATTCATTATAGTAGGCAGTGATGGTGAAATATAAATCTTACATACAGCAAAACACATAAAAATACACGGTGAGGTCATTATCTTGAGTAAATATGAAAATAGTGAAACAAATATCCTGATTAAATATAAATATGAAAATAGTGAAACAAATATCCTGATTAAATATAAATATGAAACAGTATAACAATAATCTTGATTAAAATATTTCTGTTTAAAAATTCCATATGTACAACTAAGAAGTCGAAATTCAAGGAACAGTGCAAGCATAAACTAAATTAACAGTTGAGCTTCTTTTTCTTTTTCTTTTTCTTGATCAACGCGTCCAGAATAATCTTAGGCTCTCGTAAAGGCATATTTCTGGTGGCTCTGGGGTCAATGATCTCAGGGAGCAAGCAATGCATATAAAAACTTTCTAATTTCGGCAGTATGGTAAGCCAGAAATTTGGATCTGCCTCTACTCTAATTGACAGAAAATCTGCCTCACACCAGATGAGCAAGTCGCACCATTTCCTCTTAGCTATGGCCAGTTGACCTTGTATTTGATAGTAAAACTTATGTCTCTTGGATAAGGCAAATGTTTCATTAGGAGTCCATTGAACCCCACAAGTGTTTGATTTCTTTAGGTCATCCTTCAAGTTTTGAGAGTACCTGAGTGTGTATGGACATTTTACTTCCACAAGCCCAGTTTCTCCAACCAAACCATCAGGACTAGTGCATAAGTAAGGGTGAGCAACGTCTACAAGCAAACCACAGGGCACTACCTTTTCCTTACATACGTTTCTGTAAGATTGCAATGCATTTTCTTCATTTGCAATTCCATATTGCATTGCTTTATTTCTGAAGGTGTTCCCATATATTATTTTTTTGACTAGATTTGCTGATAGCGTCGTTGGTCTCCGACAACCAACGTCATAAAAATTTGACGATGGTATTCTCATCGATCTCTTGCCTCCATCGTTCACACATCGACTGCCCACGAGTTACTTTCTCAAGATAATCACCTTGAGGAACTTTGATCTTTTCCATATGTACATTAAGTAGATTGCTAAAGTCTTCATCAGAAATATCTGGCTTTTGGGCATTCTCTCCGTAATTGCTATCACCAACACCTCTGATTACAGAAT
Source organism: Uloborus diversus (assembly GCF_026930045.1). Lineage (NCBI taxonomy): Eukaryota > Metazoa > Arthropoda > Arachnida > Araneae > Uloboridae > Uloborus > Uloborus diversus. Next base: position 9,422,409 of record NC_072731.1, read on the forward strand.
TTGTTTTGGGAGCTCGACGTTTTTGAAAAAGTCTCTTCCTTTGCAACCTTTGTGTATGTCTTCTGCGACGGTTCAGTATAAAATTTCGCAAAGGTGTTTTCGGGCTCCGACCATGCAATTCTTTATATGTAATATGATGCCAACCTTGAGCAGGAGTCTGATACGCCAACGCAGCAACATTGGCTCTTCTATTGATTCCTCCAGCTCGAGAAAAATCAACACGTTTCCCACCGGAAGTTTTGCAGAGCTGGCTCATAAAATTTTCAGCGGGATTATTGGTGGCATTCCATATTAAGGTGCTGCTGCAAGAAATGAGGGTTCGATTTAATTCCTCATTAACAGCACTTAATATTCCAGAATCTTCTATTACCTTGAATATTATACCGTCCCGCTCAATTTCTTTTCTGGTGCAGCTTTCTCCACAGTTTTCGTGATTGCCGAAAACATGTCTCGGAGTATTCCGGAGCTCTTTCACAAGCACTGACACAGCTTCTGAGGAATGCTGGTTATGATTTTTCACAGCATTTGCTGCGATAGCTGATCGTGCTGAAGTAATAAGGCGAGGCATTCGATTTAGCAACAGCTTTCTAGCTGAGACGCCTTGGGGTCCAGAAAATTTTGAGGTGTTTTTTTGAATACGTTGCAAAGCTCTGCCGTATCGTCGTACGGCATGATTTGCACACTCTACTTTCAAGATTCTACCTCCATATGAAACCTTTTCTTGCACACGGCTCATTGTGTTTGAATCTCCATCACCAACAAGCCGAGTGCATCTAAGGTTATGAGCACTTTCTAAATGCTTCAATCCCTCCACAATTATGTCGCTTTCCATGGCTGTTGAAGCAGAACTCCAATTCTTCCAGCAAATGTGTTCTTTGGCGTCAATTTTCCCTTGTTTTATGGATTTGCAAATAATGCAAGTTTTGTTCCGAACCCCAATAAAAATAATTTTCTGAGTAATCATACCTATGATGACTCCAACGCCACTTGCAGCATTAAATCCGTGTCCATAACTCCTTTTGCACCAACCACCGTCCATGATCGCAGTGATGCAGCAAAAGTCGCCCACATCTGTATCCTTCCGGAGTACAGCCAGTCGTTTTTCTTCCTCTATAGCATCTGTTATACTCTTTTGAGCACAGCCTTCTAGAATATTGCCAAGAAATTTTTCATTGGCTCTATATCTCTCATACGCCATGTACTTAATATTTAAAAGGCTGTACTTTTCTTCCTCTTGTGCATAGCCGGAGCCGGTGCATAGTGCACCTAAGACTGCACATTGGTTGACAGATTCTTCTTCTGGATCAGAAGTTATAATGAAGGTTTCATTGCAAAATTTGCTACTACAAATGTAATAAAACTTTACTATTAGACCAGCAGAGGACATTTTTTGAAAAATCAACGAGCCACCGAATTTACAGCTTATTGAGTGTCTTTCGACTTCCCTGGCTTGCTTTATTACGTGTGACATTTCACATATAAACCTAGATGAAGGCAATGACTCTTCCTTGAGATAATCAATAGTTTCTACCACAAAACTTGCATCATCTTCGGTCAAGTCCACGTCAGGATCTAAGTTGTCTTCTATATTTGATTCTATGCATTCCGGGAATAGAGATGTGTTTATAAGATGCGTCTCATTTTCAACATAAGTCTCTTGCAGATCGGTTGATGATTGCAACCTAAAAATAAATTTTAAGTTAGGTTAGTTAAGTTGTACTTTCAATGAAAAATGTTTGAAAAAAAAAAAAAAAAAAAAAAAAGAACTGAGTTCAAAATTGATCTAAAAAGTTAAAAATAAATTTATTCTTTAAACACCATCGTTAATACTTTTGAGCATAATTTTTGAAGTTGCGCAAAAACAAAAAGTAAAATCCAGTGTAACCATGCTTCGTTCGTATTTTTTTCAGAAACTCATCCAAAGTTAGGAACCAAACATTTATATCGTTACTCAAATAATCTGTAATCAATGCATAATGTATATGGTAGTGAAGAAACTGGGCCTGGATAAATTTATAGTTGTAGTTGAGTTATATGGCTGTAACTGTTTTATTTATCGTTTTCACGCCAACTTAAAAAATTATGTTTAAAAGTATTATCGATGCTGTTTAAAGAATAAAATTATTTTTCCTTTCTTAGAGCAATTTTGAAGTCAGTTTTTTTTTCTTTTTCAAAATTCTTTTATTTTATTCTTTTTAGTGTAAATGTATTTCAGAAATAGTAAGAAGTTACCATCACGAAACTTCACCTTATTTTTTTCATAAAAATGCTCCATACTAAAAAAAAATATTAACACGCCTTACACTTGAAGCGATTGGCACTAAAAATTTCTCTTTATCCTCTCTGGAATTCATTTCTGTGTTGATTTAATTATAACCATTTAAATATGGAGTTTTCCCTAACTAATTTACATTTCACAGCATGCAAGTTGCAAATCGGTCAGGAATAAGGCACCTAATTGGGGTTAAACGTTGCAAATTATTTTCATGAGTAATGAAACAAAGTAGTAGTTCAAATATTTACTTTGAAAAATAAATAATGAAATGAAAAGATACTGTCATCGTTTACATTTTGTGCACAAAGTGTTTGAACACAATGTGTACGGATACTGTTGTCGACGGGTTAGGGTGTTGGGGGGGGGGGGGGTTATGACACCCATGACCCTCCCGTTGTATTCTCCACTCACACAACACATACCCCTCTATAAATCCGCTCATATGATGATTAACAATTTTCGTTTAAAAAAAATCGTTAAAGAATCTCTCAACTATCGAAAATTCGACACCAAACATTCAACTATTACTCCATTCGAATAAAGCAAGCGAAAAGCAATCATTCGATTTTAAAATCATTCCAAATCTATCCATCCCAAGAGCGAAGGCGCACTAAGTATGAAGCAGCCCGTCACTCCAAATTTTTCTGGGGGAAGGGTTCAATGCAAATTTTTTCGGAAGACAACAAAAACCATGCCTATTCATAATTAAATCATTAATTTTTCAAAAACAGCCCTCTGACCCAGTAAATGACGGGGCCGCCCCTGCAACTCTAACACTTCAGAAGCAGGGGTGCCCACCCGCAAAGAGGTCAAGCGCACCCACTCTCAATATCGCAGAGACCCCTCCCCCCAAAAAAGCGAAAAAAAAATACCCCCCCCCTCCCTCAAGAAGGATGCTCCATAAAAAAGTCTAGCGTCCATGAAGAATTTCAATGTCGCAGTCTGCGCTATGACCCACCTCCCCTGTGGACACTTCAGCGCAGTCCGTCACTCCAAATTTTTCTGGGAGAAGGGTTAAAGAGTCTCAATGCAAATCTTTTCGGAAGAAAACAAAAACCATGCCCATTCATAAGTAAAATCATTAACTTATCAAAGCCAGCCCTCTAACCCAGTAAATGACGGATCCGCCCCTGCAACTGAAACACTTCAGAAGCAGGGGTGCCTACCCGCAAAGAGGTCAAGGGCACCCCTCTTTCTCAATATCACAGAGACCCCCCCCCCCCGAAAAAGAAAAAAAATACCCCTCAAAACAAACCCCTAAAAATGTCAATGACGCAGTATGCGCAATGACCCCCCCCCACCCCTTCCTAGGTGGGCCCCCGTGTCAGAAGTCAACTATATTGAGAGGTTCTTTCGATTATCAAATCGATCGAAAAATACACTGCTGGAGTGATTGACATCTCGATAACTCATTATCTCGAGAACTCAACATCTCGAGAAGTTCAAAGCGAGAATTCGAGCAGTTGATCGCTCGAGCACTCGAAAAGAGACAATCGAGAACTCGAGATACGATAATTGAGAATTCGTGGTAATCGAGTTCTCGAATGATCTTGAACAATCGAATAATTCGATTATGAGAACTCGATTATGCCCTTCACTAGATGAAATCACCCCCCCCCCCCCGTGAGCATCCCTGGGCCCTAAAACAGCACATGCACCACGAGAACATTTATTGAATTGAAAATAAATAATTAAGTGTGTAGCAAGAGGCCTAAAATTTATAATTTTCTCCAAAAAATTGTTTTTCTATCCTTTTTTTTAATGTGAGGTATATTTAAATATAAACAGTAAAGCCTTCTCCTTCTGCAGCATCGCCGTCGACCGGCCCCTCCTGATACTGCCCCTCTAGCGAGCAAAGTCTCCAGGTTACGTCCATATCCAACATACACACACATACACTCATGCCAGCACACAGACACAATCACACACACACAACAAACACACTCATGATTGCGAAAAACAAAATTTCAATTCCAGAGATGTAAAAAATCAAATTAATTATTATTTATAGAGCAATCACGATTGCTTGTTGTTCTCACTTGACTGTTTTGATGTGCTACCATTTTATTCCCCCCCCCCGCCTCCCTCTGCAGCACCACCGTCGCGTCGGCCGGCCGCATCACGATACTGCTCCTCTAGCGAGAACCGTCTCCAGGTTGCGTTACTTGCCTACACACACACGCATACATACACACACACATACCGTATGTGTGTAGGTGTGTGTGCGTATGATACGCACACACCTACACACATACGCACACACATACATACACGCAGACTAGCAAACACATACACACAACTTCCCATACATAAACATAGCCCCCCCCCCCCCACACAAACACATATACACAACTTCCCACATATAAACACCCCCCCCCCCACACAAATACACAGCTACCCACACACACACAAACACACATGCCTACACACATACACATACTCCCCACACACAAACAAACATACTCCCCCCAACACAGAAACACGCACGCCGACATACGCACACTCGTGACTTCATTCTGATAGCGCGCCCGCCGCAGGGCGGCGTCATTAGGAGTAGAGGGGATACCTCTTTTACCTGGTCTCAGATAGGAAATTCATAGATAGATTTCATAATATTAAAAACATAATTTGAATTCAAGTTGTCAAGGTTCAAATTATTTTTTTTTTTTTTTTTTGAGCAATCACGATTGCTAATTGTTTTCATTTGACCGTCCTTGATGTTGTGGTTCCTTTTTCAGCTTGGACCAGGGACCTCTGCAGCACCGCCGCACCTCCCGTCGGCCTCTGCGAGCGTGCCTCCTCTGGTCCTGACCACTGTCCCCCAGAGTCCGGTGGCGTGCATATCCAACACACACGCGCGCGAATTTCTTTACACACATACACACTGATACACACACACACACACATACCCGCCTTTACACCCGTACACTCACGCCTTTGTGCATACGCGCAGGTGTACGCACACACGCAAGTCTAGCCTACACGCACACACACACACACACACACACACACATATATATATATACACACGTAACCGCTCAGGAGGAGGGGCAGGCTTGAGGGGACCGAAGCCGTTTCTGGAAACAATAACACCAGAGTAGGGTCCTGCCGAAACGCGTGATTGCGAAAAGCATAATTTGAATTCAAAATTTCAGAATACAAATAAGCTTTTTTTATCTATTTATTATTTATTTATTTATTTTTTGAGCAATCACATTGCTTATTGTTCTCACTTGACGGTTTTGATGTCCTATGATTTTATTTTCCCCCCACCTCCCTCTGCAGCATCACCGTCGACCAGCCTCACAATGCTGCTCCTCTAGCGAAAGCCGTCTCCAGGTTGCGTCCATATGCTGCACACACACGCATACATACTTAACTACACACACACACACACATACCCACACACTGGTGCCTGTACACAGACACAAACACACACGCCTACATACACACACACTCGTGATTGCGAAAAACATAATTTGAATTCCAGATGTCAAAATTCAATTTTTTTTTAAAACTTTTTCAGACATGTGATCCCAACAGGATAAAAAATACTGAAATTGCACGGCTGTGTGAACCAACCACAACACTTTGTATATTGTACTACACTTGAAAGCTCTCCTATGTATTTTTAAGTCCATATAGCAGACTATTTTGATTGAATGCAATAGGTCGAAAATATTCCTCTTCATTGCAGTTAAAAGAATTTTTTCACTACGTAAATAATAAAACAATATAATAAAATGAAAAGAAATATTTTTGTAATTGAAAAAAAAAATCATGATAACAGTAATCAATTTAGTTCAAAAATATTAATTAAGATTATCAATAATAAAAAAATTGACTGATTTCAAAACAGAACAGAACATAAAGATGAAACTACCTATTAGCAGGGGTGCCCATCCCCTCCCCTCCCCCCAGTTCAATGGCGCAAATTTCCCCCAATATTTTTTCTCAACCCACTTTCCTTTTTTCGGAAATTTTTTGTAGCTTTCTTTTTTTTTTTAATCTTTTTTTTTAAGTTTTATTTATTTATTTTTAATTATTTTTATTACTCTTATTTTATTAGAAAATTTCTGTGCTACGCCAATGACACCCTCACACACACACACACAAACTAAATAAACAAATGAAATAAAAGAGAAATAGAATAAAAAAAATAATTTAAATTAAAAATAAATCAATTCAAATTTTAATAAATAAATGAAAATCATTTAAAAAATCCTACCTAAATTTTCTGATGGCGCAGCTTGAGCTCCCCCCCCCTCTCCCCTTCTCGGTGGGCACTCCTGCCTTTTAGTTTTAAATTATGTTAGAAAGCAGAAATAAGAGAAAGCAGGGGTGCCCATCTGGGGGGGGGGGGGGTCATGGCGCAGACAGCACTATTGAAATTTTTAGGGGTATTTTTCTCATTTTAGGGGGTGGGCTCTTACTTTTTTGGAGGAGTCTTCTCGATTTTTAGGGGGTGCGCCCTAGGTGTCAGGAGGGCGGCACCCCTGCATTTATTAAAATATTAAACATATAAATGATTAGTAACAAAGACCTTTGCATTGTGTTTATCATCAAAACAATTCATATATTGACTTACCTGGTGCATTTAAAATTTTCTTCGGGGTCTTCTAAATGTCTTTTCTTTATCCAACGAGTTTTCTGCGCCAAGGATCGTTTGTTTCTTGGATGTTTTTTTGGTCTATTTCTGTTCGTCCCTCGATTTTTCGCCATCATAAATTGTCACAAACTAAGTGCATAATAACAGGTTTGTCAATTCAGCAACGCTGACTCGAAAGCATATTTTTCCCGCGAGAATCTACTATCTCCCGCGTAACTGCTGTCTATTTGCCCGGCAAGGTCATCACCTCAACCGGAATTAGTTGGTTTCGGATAAAAAACTTCCAAAATGCATTATTTTACACAGAAAAGAAATGAAATTCATCTCAGAAAGTGTATGGCCTGTATAAAATTATCTATTGGCGTAAAAACAAGAAAAATAGCCGTGTTATTAAATAAAAAAAGACTTTGGTTCACGTATCCTAACTTATTCGAACTTTTGGCGCCATCTATTTTCATTTTAAGGAAGTGTAAGATTGGTGGATGGAATCGAGTAAGTTTTAGAAAACATGAGCATTAAAAAAAAAATTTGTGATATTTAATAAATATTTCAATTGCAATTAGTCTGTATCGTTTCTGTAATTCAAGGGAAAAAATCTCGAATTTCTGTGTTTTGCTGATTTTTCTTGAATGTGTTCACGAGAAATATTTCATTTTTGACGAAAAGTACTTTTTAGTATCCTTTTGTGAAAAATTTAGGTATCTCAGCTCCTCTTTACTTCATGCACGTACTTCTTTACACATTCATCTACTACAGTATAAAGTTTTATAGGAATCTGGCGATTAGATTTTTATTGTCGCTGTTCCCAAGAGTCAAGTTTAGCATGGTGTTCTAATGGAACAGCCTTGCAATCACTATATTAGTTTCGAATGTTGTGTGAGAGTAAATAGTTTGGCATTTTAAAATTCTGAGTTTAAATAAGCCTAATATTGACTGTAGAAGTTGAAAATTTACGACAAGATTAAATAAAATAGGGTAAAATAGAAAAACATATACGTAAGTCAATAAATAAAAAAAAATGAAATAATATACACGAATAAAAATGATGTCATATAATAAATGTAAAATAAAAAACAGGTATTCTACAGTTGTTTATATTTTGTTGCATTCATTGACAAATGGATGAATCAACATAATGTCTTTTAAGAATACAAACTTTTAAATTTTCAATTTTGGAAAGTGTTTTCAAATTACATGCAAAAAAAAAAAAAAAAAAAAAAAAAAAAAAAACCTCGAAATTCATGGTATTTTCTCGCTGGGTACGTAACGTAATGTGCTTCAGAGTGTTAACAACAGGCATTTATATCTTTCTTGGCAACATATTTTGAAAATAAAGCACTCACGATGCCAATTTATGCAGAGTATTGCGATAAAACAACATGTAAATTTTCTTATATTCTCTTTTCTTCTACAAATTGCTCGGATATTTGAAGCTGCGGGGATATGTAACACTGCATACGAAAAGTGAATACTTTGCGATGGAAACAAACTATTTAAACAATTTGACATTAAATAACTTCTACGTTAAATTTGAATAATTTTCTGCTTTCAAGTCAACAACATTCAAAATTAATTTTCGTATATGCGAAATAAAATTTTATAGTGTTTCTACAATGTAATACGCAACTCTTATCAAGGGAAAAAAAGAAAAACGAAATAAACGTTTCTAAGGGGAAAAAGTAATTAAAATAATAATAAACATTTGAGAATAAATGAATCAATGATTTTAAATGCTCGAAAGCATATTGTAATTTTCAAAAGTAAATGTTGCATACTAAGCAGTAAATCTCACAGTAATTGTCATCAGAAGAATCTCCAATGGTTTAAAAGAAAGCTCTATAGGAAATTCACGAAATAAGGTCAGGTAAATAACAAAACACTTTTTAAAACCCCTTCATTCGGAATTATGAAATATTGGACCAAAAATGTTGATATTTGGTACACAGTGTACTATGGTAAAGGGTATCTTATAGACAAAATGTTGAGTTTGTAAGAGAAAATTAAATGAGTTATGGCACGTCCAATATTCCGGACTCATATTTTTGAAATCAAAATTTCATATAGAAAAACGATAAAATACCGAATAAACTTCATTATAAAATGTTCTAGAAACAATTATAAAACATAATATAAGCGTTTGAAACCATTAATTAAAAATTATATATTTTTTAAAAAATCAGGAAAAAAACCTCGCTTTTCAGATGAAAATCCATGGTTGGATAAATGAGCCATTCTCTATCTTTCAATCCTTATATGTCAGTGTTGTCAATCCCAAAACGAAAAATTATTTTGCAGATTATAATAAGTAGAATGTAAAGAGTCAACTACAAAAAATATATCAACTAATTAAATCAACTATTAAAATGATTAGCAGGCTGTTTAAAATGTATGTCCGGTAATACCGGATACCAATTCTGAACACCAAATTTGGCAAAATATAGCAGAAATGTCGCCAATTTTTCGGTTCATTTTCTTTACATTACTTCTGTTTCAAGTTGTTGAAATTCAAACCATTTTCATTATGTAAAAAAAAAAAGGATAACTTTGAAAACTTGTGGCATAATATTTGTAGCAGCAAGGAATATCCAACATCTTCATTTATGGGGACTGGGGGAGGTTGAATATGATCGTGGTCACAAAGCCCTCCAAGTGAAACGATACCTCTTGGGTGCTAGACCAAGCATTGTTGGCTTTCTGGTATGGATCAAAAATCACCACTGTCTTCAGGGTCCTATCCAAGTGGTTAAATTACAAAAGTGGTAGATACGAAGGACCCTGGAGTAAAAAGTGGGAAACAAAATGTTGCTCCTAAACGAAGTAAATTATTTTAATAATCATTATTTATTAGAAAGAAGGCTTTATCAAAAGTATGATGGAGTATATGGCTCATAATGTATCAAGAGTAAAATGAAGTATGAATATATAAGAGTATATGACTCAATAATATTGATCCACACTGTAAAAAAATAATTTGACGATTTAGGAATAGTTTTTTAAACCTTTTTTTTTTTTTTGAAAGGTCTGTTGCAAAAAAAAAAACATTATACTTTCAGTTAAAGAGAATTGTACTTCAAAAAAAAAAAAAAAAAAAATCGTATATCGTTCAGAGATAAAACTATTTCAAAACGTTGCTGTAAGCCGCAAGGGAGAAATGGTGCCTAAGTGGCCCCTCGGTTACCATCTTTGGCGAGCCTTATCTAGAGACAAAATTTTTTTTTTGAGGAAAAACAAAAATATGTCTTTATCTTACTTTTTTCCGTATTTAAACATACGTTAAAATCAAAAGCTTCTGAGATTATGAAGGTACAGTAAAACCTGTGAAGTTGACCACCCTTGTAAGATGACCACCTGTTTAAGTTGACCGCTATTTTCAGGCACGGAATTAGCCCTTATCATATAAATCAACCTTTGTAAGTTGACCACTAAAGTAGTTCACTGCAAGTGGTCAACTTACACAGGTTTCACTGTAAGATCTTTTTTTTTTTTTTGTCTGAATCGACATGGGTTTTGCCAGAAGAGAAACACAATATAAAGAGAAATTTACACACCCTGTGATCATACTAGATATGGCTTAACAGTCCCTTTTGCTGTGCTAATAGATACGCTGTAGTAACACATTGCGAGCAAAACTTTGTCATGAAACATTTTTTTGATGTTGCAGTCTTTACTAATAATAAAGCTGAACGTCTGTGTCTCTGGATGTTTGTTACGTGCATAGCGCCTAGACTATTCGGCCGATTTTCAGGAAATTCGGCACAAAATGAGTTCGTAGCATAGGCGGGTGTTCACCTCGCAGCAATTTTTTGAAAATTCGATTTTTTTTCTATTCCAATTTTAAGAACATTTTACCGAGCAAATTATCATGACATGAACAAGCAAACCATCATAACGTGGGCAAGCAAATTATCATAACGTGGAAGAGCAAACTACCATAGCATGGGCGAGCAAAATGAACATAGCAAATTGGCGAGAAATCATCATCCATTATTTTTAAATAGATAGGCGAACCAAATGACCTTTTAATTTTCTTTTACGGGCAATGCCGGACGGGTACTGTTAGTAACACAATAAAAGTAACGTAATTTATGAATACAATATTACTTTACAATAGGACTTTTGACATACTAAGTTTTCTGCTGATATTCTCCAAACTTAAAATACTATATTTCGTCGGCTAGTACAGTCGTATAACCACTTGAAAAAACATTTGCACTAAATTAAAATTTTTATTGGAACACTTTATAAAGATATTACTCTCCACTCCCCAACCAAATAAAAGTAAAACAATAAAATGCAAAAAATTGATTATCATTCATGCTTTGCATTTCTTTTAACGGTTTTTTCATATAAAAACTCAAACAAAGAGTAAAATAAAAACACATTAAACTGAAGTACGGCTTCGGAAATATATTGTTAAGTCTAATTCAACTTAGTTTAAATGACAATAAAATAACGCTGACTTTAACGTAAAATTCGCATTAAAATTTGCTTTTCACTAATGAATTCAAAAGTTGTTTTTTCCTCTGTGCTTTTCTTGTTAATTTTAAAAGTTTTTGTTTTGTTTCAATTTATATGTATTTTCTTTTTTGGCAATTTTTTCTCTCCCTTCAACCTGGTTATCGAATGCATATTTGCTGAATAAGTATTTTATTTATTCATTTATTAATTATTATTATTTTATTTTTGTAGAATAACTATTTTTTAAACATTTTCTATTTGAATTCAATTAGTCAAACTCATACAAATTATTCGTTTACATAGTTAAAATGGTAAAATACAGAAAATCTTAAAAAAGCTTTGTAAAACATAAAATAAATAATAATTAATAGTTTATTGATTAAGCGATGCTCAGTGAAAAAAAATCTTGAAATAGTTAGCAAAAAAGTAATTTACCCAAGTTTAAAAAAATCAAAGAACAGGAAAAAGAGAAATTACCACAGTTCATTTATTTTACAATTTTAGAAAAAATGGAACAATTAAGATCATTACAAGCATTTATTAACGCAAAAAAGTTTATTAGTTTGAACTGAATATTTTCAAATAACGCAGAATATAATTTTGTGATTTTTCTGTTATAATGTTCCAGAAGCTTTGTGCAAGTTTAAAAGACAGATAAACTATGTAGGGTTTGTAGGTTTAAGTAGATATATTTTTGATGAAATTAAAAATCATAGTTAAAAGAATTGTTCCTTAAAGTTTTTTCTGGTAAAAGCCGTGTAACAGAAAAGTTAGACTTTTTGAAGAATGACCCTAGGGTCATTCGCCAGAAAATGTATCTTTTGAACGCAAATATTTTTCAATTTCGAAAACTTTTGATTTCTTTTTTTTTTTTTTCATTATTACGTGAACGCGTTATCTACCAGAAGTAGCCATGAACAATGGCTCTGATAAGATCCAATTTTTTTTAACCATAAATGTAAAATATAATAAAAAAAATGCCTTGTTCAATGAAATAAAAAAATAAAGAGAAAACTTTTAATGTTTAAAAATCGAGACCAATTTAATATCAACGAGTAATTTTGTTAATTGTGCAAACAATAAGCTATTTTAATGGTTAGTGGAAATCTTAATATTAAGCTCTAAAGTAAGGCTTATTTTATAGTTACCCTTTTAGTTCAAATGTGTGTTAAAAATAGTATTTAGTAAATTTGAGAATATACTGCCAACTTATAACTTTGGTTGAATGCCTAATATTGATGCATTTTCCCTCCATCATTTATTTTCACCTCACAAATAATGACATTGATAAGGTTTGTCACGTAGGTGAGATACACGGAAGTGAGGAATTTTCCATCAATATAGGCCTAATGGATACATTTTTCAGGGAAATATTTTTTTCTTCGTTGCTTCAATCTGCGCATGTTAAACATACGAAAACATATTCAGTAAATTACCAACCCATTAGAAGAGCTAAAGCAGAAATACGTGAAATACACCGCCAGCTCAGTCATTTCCAGCCGAGGACTGCAGTTTCGTGCATATTAGCACTCATCTGCCCGGCATAGGAAAGTGACTGAGCTGGAGATGGAAAACCTCTTAAGGAAGCCAAGAGTGCGAAACAAACTGGTAGCTAATATAGAATTAGCAGACCAGAGGAGTGACCGAAGCAATGGTTTGTTTGGCACTCTTGGCGTCCTTAAGAGGTTTTCCATCTCCAACTCAGTCACTTTCCTATGCCGGGCTGATGAGTGCTAATAAGTACGAAACTGCAGTCCTCGGCTGGAAATGACTGAGCTGGCGGTGTATTTCACGTATATGAAAACATGTTCACTTCCTTTTTTTACATTAATTTACATCCCTGAAATTCAAGTTCACGGAGGGGAGAGTTCACAATAACCACACTTAGTTTTTCACACAAAATCTACCTTCTTGTTTTCGACAAAAATCTGATAACTTCTTCATGGCTGAAAATAAACAAGGGGGCTCATGGGAAATAAAATGTGATGTCAATACTGTCACGTGTTGATGTGAAATTGCGATTTGTGTTTGGGTAACGGAGGTGAGAATTTATTGTGCGACATGATTCCTTAGCCTATTAAAACGAACTAAAACACAATATTAAGCAACTAAATATACTTAAACAATTAGTGAAGTAAGTATATTTACATAAAATCCAGATTAATCTGCACCAGTAGCAACGTAGCTATTTCGGAAGTTCGCTACATACATAGATATAATCAACTAGACAATAGATTTGATGCAATGCTTGTTTAGAAAGTTTTAGTGGTGCTAATTGCTACATTAACTTTCAAAGGACGCAATGATGTTGAGGAAAGTTATGACTACATTCTGAGTTACTATTAATTTTTTTGCAAAGAGTAAAAAATATAATTATGCTAAGTAAACCTGTTAATACTCGACTGAACTGAATGATAAATAAGCATCATTTAACAAAATGCCGGAATTGACTGTTCGATCTGGAGTAGAATTAATAATTAATGTAACAGATTTTGACCGAAAAAAGAAATTAAATCTTGTAACGTAGTTTTTTTTTTTTTTTTTTTTTTAAAGTGTAACGTTAAAAGCTTAAAATAATTTGAAGATCTCGTTATTATTTGCATTTTTTTTTCAAACTTCCGGAATAAGTTTTTTAATAGCTCTAATTACTTGAGCGCTGTTTCAAAGTAAGCGAATTACTCTTTGCAAAGAATAGTAATTGCAATGCTGTTGAGTAAAAGCAAATAATATGTATGAAATGTTTTTTGGATAGATATGCTGTGTGACTGGACTGATTACCTCTTGTTGCTGCTTTAAACTGTTGCTTGTAACTGTTTACCTCTGATTAACTGAGGGTTTTTGCTTTAAAAAACAATGGACCCTGTAAATGAAGGTTGCTTGAAAAATTTGCACCACTTAGAGCAAAAGTGCAGCTTAAAGCCACTTAAAGCAAAATCTTTAAAAAAATTGCACCTCTTAAATGAGAGATTTTTACTCCATATTTTCATTATTTCAGACACTTTAATCAAATTGTAATCGAATTTGATCAAAAATTAAAAAATAATGATTGATTAAAGTGTTTGTTGTTTGGTTGTTTAGTTTTTTCATTTTGTTCAATGGATTTTACTAACAATAGCACCATTTTCATACGCATCTCTTAATGTGCTTTGCGAATTAACGTGTCTTCAGGGACATTTTTCAATCCTTGTTTGTCATGAAATTGATTTGCAGAATTGCTTTGCACAAGGACGGGCTGGTTCACCCGCCCGCGGATCGGTATGCCCTCTTGTATGTGCGTCTTCTAACCTGTGCGCCTTTTTTTCCCCGCACCCTCAAAACTGTTGCAACTCGAGGTATTTTTAAATCCTGAGACATATGATTTGGCTCTTTTACAACTTTCTTTCGCTTCCTCGAGCCTATAGGTCTTCGAATCTGTGCGACTTAATTTTTAATTTTTATATTTTTGAGCCCTGTAGGACTTCGGGGTTTTTGCGCCCTCTTATGGATCCAGTCAACCCCTGGTCTACGAAATCAATATTTATCTTTACTAATAATAAAGCTGAAAGTCTCTCTGTCCGGAGGATGTTTGATATCTGGATGTCTGTAGGATGTCTGGATGTCTGTAGGATGTCTGTGACGCGCATAGCGATTAAACCGTTCGGCCGATTTTCATGAAATTTGGCGAAAAGTTAGTATGTAGCATGGGGGTGTGCACCTCGAAGCGATTTTTCGAAAATTCGATGTGGTTCTTTTTCTTTTCCAATTTTAAGAAAAAAAAATATCATAAGATGGACAAGTAAATTACGAAATTATCATAACGTGGAGCCGTAGCATGGGCACAAGCCAATTGGCGAGATACGAAATTATCATAACGTGGAACCGTAAGATGGCTACAAGTCAACTGGCGAGAAGATTCACCATACATTATTTGTAAATATACAGGCGAACCAAAAGACCTTTTTATTTTTATATTACGGGCAAAGCCGTGCGGGTATCACTAGTACACAATAAAGGTGGAATAGGGTGCCGTGTGAAATTTCTTAATCTTTCAAAGGGTGCCAAGAGTCGCAAAAGTTCTGGAACCGCTGGGATAAGAGTATATGCTTTCTAATGTGACTCGAAACAGTGGTCTGAGTGTTGGGGAATTTAAATTTACGGTTTCTTCACACTTAAGAATTTTATTACAGAGATGCAGTAACCACGTTTTACAGATTTTATCTATTAAAAATTAAAATTTTATAAGTATGAATTCTTCTGTATTGACGTTATGTACATGCATTTTTTTCCATTTTGCATTGCATTTGATTTCAAGCATACTTGAGTTATGAAATTACGAATCAAAAATAAGGGTGGAGAAGCACGTAATACGATGTAGAGCGCAATCCTCTGCAAACTATGCAATACTACAGGTACCCGCACGGCTTTGCCCGTAGTAGAAAATGAAAAGGTCATTTGATTCACCTGTACAATTACGAATAATGGATGATGAATTTCTCGCCAATATGGCTTTGTGAATTTGCTCGTTCACGTTGTGGCAATTTGCTCGTCCACGTTATGATAATTTACTCGTCGCTCGGAAAAATGTTCTTAAAATTGGAATAGAAAAAAAAACAAAAGCGAATTTTCGAAAAATTGCTTCGAAGTGCTCACTCCTATGCTACAAACTAATCCTGTGCCAAATTAAAAAAAATATCGAACGAATGGTCTAGACGCTATGCGCGTAACAGACATCCAGAGACTCAGACAGTCAGCTTTATTATTAGTAAAGACTGCAACATCAAAACCATGACAAAGTTTCATGACAAAGTTTTGCTCGTCATGTGTTACTACAGCACAGTCTATTTACAGAGCAAAAGGGACTGTTAAGTCATATCTAGTATGATCACAGGGCATGTAAATTTCTTTTCCTATTGTGTTTCCCTTTCGGCAAAATCCATGTCGATTCGGACAAAAAAGAAAAAATCTGTGACCTACTTCCCCCAATTAATTCTAATTTGAATTCCGAAACTTTGAATTCAAATTATGTTTTTCGCAATCACGAGTTGCGACAAGACCCTACTGATTAGAGTTATTGTATCTAGAAACGGCTCCCCCCCCCAAGCATGTCCCTCCTCCTGGGTGGTTACGTGTGTATAGTTGTGTGTGTAGGCTTACGTGTGTGCACGTAGGCGTGTGTATGTGTGTAAAGGCGTGCGCACGTAAGGGAGTGTATATGAGGACATGGACGCCACCGCCCAGCAAAAGTGGATTCCGGTGGACAGTGCTCAGGACCAGCCGCGCCGCCGCCCGCCGGTGGACGGTGGTGCTGCAGCCCTGGTCCAAGCTGAAAAAGGAACCGTAACGTCAAGGACAGACAAATGAAAGCAATAAGCAATCGTGATTGCTCAAAAAAAAAAAAAAAAAAATTGCATTTTGACATCTTGAATTTAAATTATGTTTTTCGCAATCACGAGTGTGTGTATGTAGGCGTGTGTGTTTGTGTGTGGGAGTATGTGTTTGTGTGTACGGGTTATGTGTGTGTAGGCATGTGTGTTTGTGTCTGTGAGGGGGGGGTATGTGTATGTGTGTGCAGGCATATGTGTGTCTGTGTGCAGGCATGAATGTGTGGGTAGTTGTGTGTATGTGTGTGTATGTGTGGGTGTCTGTATGTCTGCGTGTGTGTATGTGTCTGTATGTGTGTGTATGTGTGTGTAGGTGTGTGTAGGTGTATGTGTTCGTGTGTGTGTGTCTGCGTAGTTGTGTATGTATGCGCGTGTGTGTAGGACATGAATGCAACCTGGAAACGGCTTTCGCTAGAGGTGCAGCATTGTGAGGAGCCCGTCGACGGTGATGGTGCGGAAGGTGGCGGTGGGAAAAATCAAAGGAACGCCAAAAACAGTCAAGTGAGAACAATAAGCAATCGTGATTACTCAACAAGTGAGAACAATAAGCAAACGTGATTGCTCAAAAAAAAAAAAAAAAAAAAAGAAATCTTGAGAAGTCTGGCTTTATTCGCTGTGGAGGTCGTCGAGGCTGCCTTCGACAGCTTCGGAGTAATCTAGTGCTTTTCTTTGCACATCATGGACAAGACAACAACACAACAACAAGAAAAAAAAGTCATACCTTCATAATTTCAGAAGCTTTCGATTTTAACGTATGTTTAAATACAGAAAAAAGTAAGATACAGACATATTTTTGTTTTTCCTCAAAAAAAAAATATGAATTTGAATTTTGACATCTTGAATTCAAATTATGTTTTTCGCAATCACGAGTGTGTATGTAGGCGTGTGTGTTTGTGTGTGGGGGGTATGTGTGTCTGTGTGTAGGGGGTATGTGTATGTGTGTGTAGGCATGTGTGTTTGTGTCTGTGTGCTGACATAATTGTGTTATAGTTGTGTGTATGTGTGTGTGCATGTTTTTGTGTGTGTGCATGTTGTGGTGTGTGTATGTTTGGGTGTCTGTATATATGCGTGTGTGTATATGTTTGTGTGTATGTGTGTGTAATTGCGTATGTTTGCGCGTGTGTGTGTAGGATATGGATGCAGCCTGGAGACGGTTTTCGCTATAGGAGCAGCATCGTGAGGAGCCGGTCGACGGTGATGGTGCGGAAGGTGGCGGTGGGAAAATAAAATCAGCGTAACGCCAAAAACAGTCAAGTGAGAACAATAAGCAATCGTGATTGCTCAAAAAAAAAAAAAAAAAAAAAAATCCTGACGCTAGATAAGGCCAAACGGACTAGCCGCTATGCACATAACAGACATCCAGACAGAGAGAGAGAGATCCAGACTTTCAGCTTTATTATGAGTAAAGACAGTCGAAGTAAGTTTTTTTTTCCATTGAAAAAGGAAGAACGGAGAAGTGAAAGTAAAGATGAAAATAGTATTGTGTGTCTTGAGGATGAAAATAGTGTTGCGTCTCTTGTGGAGGAAAATAATGTTGTGTGTGTGTTTGTTGAGGATGAAGATAGTGTTTGTGTCTGGTGCACAAAAGACTTTTCAGATGATTAGGGTTTGCACAGTAGATTCAGAGTCAAAAATTCCTAATATCAGATTTTATAATAACCAGCGCATCCACTTATATATAACCTGGTAATCGAAAAATAATATCATTTGCTTAAAATAAAAATTGATGACTTCTAAAATGCAAACGATAGTTTTCTAAAAATTTTGTGATACCAATATCTGGATACAGCTGTGTTCACAAATGGTTTCCGGGTTTATTTTAATTTATGGGTACATTTTTTGGTTTAAGCGTTTTAACTTAAACTAGGGGGCTATCGCCCCCTGCTCGCTGTCGCTCGCCAACCCCCGGAACTGCTTACGCAGTTCCCTGTGGATCGCTTCGCGATCCATGCTCGCTTCGCTCGCTCGCTGTATGCCAATACATTAGCCTAGCTAAAATTTTCCGTAAAAATTAAAGTTGGTAATTGCATTTAGGTCACCATCCATTTAACCAATATGAAAATTACGTTCATAATGTTAATTTGTCTGCTTTAGCCAGATTTTCGACAGTTTAACTTTGCTGTATGTAAGATGACTGCCTTGGCAATGTGCACAACTTTACCATTATAGATACAAAAGTGTCTGTCATTGCTTTGGAGAGATTGCACTTCTACCTGTTGGTCCGCGGAAGGTATTTTATTTCCCTTCTACCACCCATTGGAAAACCAATGAAGGCATTCCCCTATCCGCCACCTGGGGACGCGCCCTCTAGGGGTTACAGGCTCCCCCGAGGGATGTATTTACATTATTTACACTCTTATATATTTACATATTTACACTCTTATATATTCTAATCTGAGAAAACTTCCTCATATACACAATTAAAAATGTCCCGTTTGGGAGCCACAACTGACACTGCTTCAAAAGATCTTGTTCTTGATAATGCCACATAGAGCTGGCCATGACTAAAAACAGGCTCAGAGAGCACCAAACATATTTTCTCAAACGTTTGTCCTTCTTGTTGTTATTCTGAATCCTTGCCACGTCACGAACAAAAAATGGTTTAACTAAAAACGCGAAAACTCGCCAAGGCTACTTTGCTTGCACAATACTAAAACTACTATAACCCTAAACAAATTTGGCGAAACCTTTCAGCTGAGAATAAAAGGAATAAAGTAAATTCTTTCTCGGTTATTCATTTTGAACTGAACTGTCGTACTGAAGCAGAGAATAGACGACGCTCAAAGCGCCTACGCGTTCAAAACAACATTGCCGATGAACATGATTGTGGAGCAATGTGTGAAGAATGCGAATTTTGTGGTGCTCTTTATTGGCAGAAAGAGCGTAATACTGCAAATAAATATACTAAATGTTGCCATGACGGAAAGGTGCGCATTGTGTGACGCACCTGATCTGTTGAAGGAACTGCTGACTGAAAATTCCCCAGCCGCTAAAAATTATCGGCAGCGAATCAGAGAATACAACTCTGGAAATGGCTCGTCTTAAATTGGATTCAAGAACGGTTTCCTGCCTTCTTTGAGCTTTTCTTTGCTGATTAAGGTTGAAATGGGCCACAGCCCGACTCAAACTCATCTCAAAAAAAAAAAAAAGTTCGTTGAGTATTCTGTGATTCAAGATTTCAAAACAACGTAGAAGTTTGTTTACATGATTTATCGGCGAAGTGTTGCCAACAGAGGTTTAGAAATTCACCCCTTCATTTGCCGGCACGTAAGAGAATTATATATATAGATGACCCTACTTCCAGCACCTGAATTTCATTTTACGCTCGATATTGTTATTTTTTCTGTTTTATTTTTGTAAATAACAAAAGCAAGAGTCGGTGCTTTCATCCTATCAGTTAAACACCTTATTTGCAGTTAGTAATTAAAGACGCACAAACAGAAAATGAAATCGTACAAACAAAATTGTTCAATTTTAATCTATGTTATTTTTAAAAGCCGCTTATACGGTATTTAAGAAAACATTACATTATTGAATGCTTTTTTAAGCAGCATAAAGAACGGAAAAAGGATAAAGTGGACGATTGCTGCAATACAGCTGTTACCCATTCAATTACTAAAAAAAAAGCTGTCCGTGAATTCCTTCTCTGGCGGTGACATGTTTATTTGCTGCATTGAATCACAATGAACAAAATGGGCAATGACGCAATGCGCAGGTAAATAATATATCTTGTTAGGTTTTTCTTACGCTGTATGAAAAACAGATAACTAAATATTGGCGTGTACTAACTATAAATACTTTTCGAATTTGCAACATGTTTTCAAGCATGCAGTTTTATCGTTTGAATGCAAAAATGGATCACATTAGGATTTATTAACTGTTATAAAAAAAAACAAGAAGGCTAATAATAGCACGAAAACAATAGAACTACCGAAGTTCATAGATGTTTTGCAAAAAATTTATTTAAAAAAAATTAAATTGAATTTTGAAATCTTGAATTCAAATTATGTTTTTCGCAATCACGAGTGTGTGTATGAAGGCGTGTGTGTTTGTGTGTGGAGGATATGTGTATGTGTGTAGGCATGTGTGTTTGTGTCTGTGTGCAGGCATAAGTGTGTGAGTAGTTGTGTGTATGAATGTGTGTGTATGTGTGGGGGGGTATGTGTATGAGTGTGTAGGCATATGTGTTTGTGTCTGTGTGCAGGTATGAATGTGTGGGTAGTTGTGTGTATGTTTTGTGTGTGTGTGTGTGTATGTGTAGGTGTCTGTATGTTTACGTGTGTGTATGTTTTTTTGTGTGTGTAGGTGTCTGTATGTATACGTGTGTATATGTGTTTGTGCGTGTGTATGTGTTTGTGTATGTGTGTGTATGAGTGTATATGTGTGTGCGTGTGTGTGTGTGTGTGTGTGTGTAGTTGTGTATGTATGCGCGTGTGTATAGGATATGGATGCAACCTGGAGACGGCTTTCGCTATAGGAGCAGCATCGTGAGGAGCCGGTCGACGGTGATGGTGCAGAGGGTGGCGGTGGGAAAATAAAATCAAAGGACATCAAAACAATCAAGTGAGAACAATAAGCAATCGTAATTGCTCAAAAAAAAGGAGGTGATGATGTTTATTTTAATTGTTTTAACTTTAAATGAAAAAAAAAACTTTAAAACACTCAAATTAGTAAATCTTTACATGTCATGTTATTGGTTAATCTTACTAAATCGACCGCATATTCAATCAAATGCATGAAGTGAGTTTTTCATTTTATTTTGCAATCAATAAAGGAGTCTGGGATGCAAATTTTCAATTTTCATTCTTTAATGCATGGTTTAAATCTACCCGTGCTTTGCATTAAACTACTTTTTGTTTCTGAAACATTTAAATGAAAACCGATACTCGTTATCTTTCATTCAGTAGCTGCATGCAGGGAATTTCATCCATTCTTTTAAATGTTCGTCAAAGATCAATAGTTTCTATGCAATATGTTCATAACGATATAACAGCGACCACTCGGGCTTATTTCAATAAGGGTAAGGTTTATCTCTAAATGTTCTTTTTATGTACAAATGAATTCACAGCTTTATAACTTTTAGAAATACGCTACAACGGTTTTTGAGCAATCACGATTGCTGATTGCTTTCATTTGACTGTTTTTGGCGTGCTATTATTTTATTTTGTCACCGCCACCCTCCGCACCATCACCGTCGACCGACTCCTCACGATGCTACTCCGGGCCGTCTTCAGGTTGCATCCATGTCCTACACAACGCGCATGCATACACAACTACACACACACGCACACACATACACCACCTACACTCATACACAAACACATACACACATACACCCACGCATACACAGACACCTACACATACACAAAACATACACACAACTACCCACACATTGATGCCTGCACACAGACACAAACACAATTGCCTACACACACATACACATACCCCCCCCACACACACATTCATACACACAACTGCCCACACACTTATGCCAGCACACAGACACAAACACACACGCCTACATACACACAGTCGTGATTGCGAAAAACATAATTTGAATTGAAGAACGTCAAATTTCAAATTATTATTTTTTTTTTCTCTTTCACTCGCATAAATTTTTCCAATTCTCACTTTACTCCTCTACAGCAGAGTCGGAGTCTGGCGAATTTGTGAATAAAGTAGTCGGAAACTGAAATTAAAATTTCAGTTTTAATTGGTCATTCCAGCTGCCCCTGTCTGCAACTTTCTGAAGGCTGCGAGGTCAGAGCCGGACTGATTTTGGGTTAAAGTTGTCGCAGGCTTTAAAATTCGAAGACTCAGAGTCGGCCATTTTTCCTGAACGACGTAGCCCTGCTTTTTTTTTACTTCTGAAAGGATGAAGTGTTTGATTTGTGAACATTTTCAAAGTTCAATTTGCAACAAATTGAGGCTTGAAAATATCGTTCGATGTCCTACGTCCTCTTGTTCTGCAGTAACTGTAAACACGTGACTAATTCGATCAGCACGTAGGCCGTCCTACTATGCGTCCAACGTGATCCCAGATATGCTCGATTTGTAACAAATCAGGAGATTGAGCAGGACAAAAGATGGCATAATGTAGAAGAGGAAATGCCCGGACAGTCTTGCTGTGTGTGAGCGGGCATTGTCTTGAAAATAACTCTAGGGAACCCCGCTAAGAGTGCCAAAACCAGTGAGTGAAACATTCCAAATGCGTACCGTTTGGCTGTCGAAGTGGTCTGAAGGCCGTGTGAATGAATTTTTAAAGGTCCTGGGTTCGATGCTACGCGGTCAAAGAGCTTCCGTGTTCGTTAATGTTGACATGTTGACTGGGGCAAGTTAAATAACGTGATCACAAAGTCTTCCATGTGAATCAATATTTCTAGGGGTGCTCGACGAGGGATTGTGTGGATAAATACTTGAGAGACCCTATTTCATATATTATAGCATCCCAAAACATCACCTCAGCTGTGGGTGCGGTGTGTATCTGAAAAACAAAGGTACTATTAAGATGTTTGGAACAAGGTCTCCACAAGCGCACCAGATTGAAATAATTGTTGAACTCAAATCTTTATTCCTTGCTGAGGACGATCTGGATCTATTTGGTTGCAGTCCAATCCCGTAGAACGCGACGCTACCTCAAATGAAGGAAACGCAGAAAGCCCTTACCATGCCTCTTCTTCCAGAGCCACACTGCACCTGCAGCAGGTCTGATGTTTTGAAATGATAACAAACATAGTCCTCTCCTAACATTGATCAACTACACCCAAACAGCCTATATGTATTTTGTAGTAAGTTACCGCCCTAAACCAGGACTAAGGCAGAAATACTTAAAATACACCACCAGCTCAGTTATTTCATCCGAGGACTGCAGTTTCGTGCTTTTTAGCACTCATCAGCCCGGAATAGGAATCACATGAGCTGGTGGCGAAAATCCTCTTAAGGGAATCTGGTGTGCTAATTCTACATTAGCTACCAGTTTGCTTGGCTGTCTTGGCTCCCTTAAGAGGATTTTCGCCACCAGCTCATGTGATTCCTATTCCGGGCTGATGAGTGCTAAAAAGCACGAAACTGCAGTCCTCGGATGGAATAACAGAGCTGGTGGTGTATTTTAAGCCTATATGTATGTTTGTGGCACGGTTCACGCACATGTGTTGGCACTCAATGAGGGGCCTGGAGCCATTGTTTAACAGGACGATGCTCTGTCACACACAGGAAGGGTGTTAGGGGAGCTCTTCTTCCACATTATAATTTTTTTTCTGGTCTCCTCGATCCCCTGATCTGTCACAGTTCGAGCATATCAGATATCACTAATAACTCTAAGTTGAACGGCTTACAAGTTTTATTGAAATCGGAGTGTTTTTACAGGAAATGTAGGACGAGATGACGTAGGACATCGCACGATACCTTAAGCTAAGGCTATATATATGAGTCGGCGCATCAGCTTAAGATCAGTCTTTTTGGATCGAAACACGTTTTTGACTGGTTGCCTTTTCTGGCGAGGTATCGCGTTTGGTGATTGTTCACTGTGAGCAGTTATTAGCGGCACGTGACTTGTTTATTGAATAAAATATTATTTTCGGCAAATTTGGAGAAATCCGAAAATTTGCTGTGGTAACCCTAGCAGTGCAACAATGAAAAATCCGATCCAAAATGGCTAAACTTGAGTTGATGCGTCGGCCTATCTATGCGTCGGCCGTGCATCCATGCCAAAAGGGTATTAAAACTTCCATTCAATTGAAATTGTTCGTGTATTAAGTTAAAATAAAAGTACTACTTTAACTCAGTGGTTGGAAAAACTACATTTTTTTTGTAGCGAACTACAACTACAACTACTTTGTTACAAATGTAGTTAACTACAACTACAACTACTTTTTTCAAAATGTAGCAACTACAAACTACTTCTGAAATGTAGTCGCTACTTTCCAAAAAATAAGTAAATACAAAGCATACGCAATAGGTTGTCCCTCAAAAAATGAAAGTCAATTTTTCAAATTGCATACACTCTTATATTTTTCCTTTTGTGTAAAAACAATCGTGAAAATAAATTACTTTTAAATTTAAAAAAAAACACCTTCAAAAAAATACCCAGGAACTAAAAAGCAAAAAATAACTGATTGCACTTACATTCTATTTCCTACCCAAACATAGAAATGAAATTTATTTTAATTAAATGAAATTCCAGTACAAAAATCAACTGAACTAACACCGAATTATAAAATAAACACTGATTTAAATTGTTATACGATGAATTATTTTAAATACCTAACTAGTTATACACGATCTCTTAATTTTTAATAACCTTTTGAAGTCGGGACCGCCTATAAACAACTACATAACGCAACTGACAGCCCACCGAATCCTGAATTAAACACTAGTTTAACTATACGCGAAATTAGTCTTTAAAACTAAACCTACTCAGTTACGTTAGGTAGTAGTTTATAGGAGGCCCCGATTTCAAAAGGTTATTAAAAATTAAGAGATCGTATATAACTAGTTAGGTATTTAAAATAACTCATCGTATAGCAATTTAAATCAGTGTTTATTTTATAATTCGGTGTTTAGTTCAGTTGATTTTTGTACTGGAATTGTAAAATAAATTTCATTTCTATGTTTGGGTATAGGAAATAGAATGTAAGTGTAATCAGTTATTTTTTGCTTTTCAGTTCCTGGGTATTTTTTGAAGGCGGTTTTTTTTTATTTATTTATTTAAAATAGTTTTTTTTGCTTGGTAGTGGTGTAAATAACACGGCGAGCGTGTCGAAGGCTTTCGACGCCTGTGTAGAAAGGCTTTTGCAAATGCGTAACTAATTACAAAAAAAAATTATCTTCATCATTAGTTGTTCAACTTTATCAAAGTTTGCTTTCCGCAAGCACATGCACGAGTCACTAAAAAAAAAGTAAATAAAAAAACGAAATCGCTCTAAGTTTAAATTTGTAAAATTGTAAATTTTAGAATTGTAAATTGTAATTTATGTTTCACAATACGTGTCATATAACTCGTGATAAAAGTGGCATGTTTCTTCACATGGCCCCACTATAGATGAAGTTTAAAAATTCCACTGGAATGAATTTTATGTTTGCTTCAGAGAATCCTTAATTCAAAATTTTCATTAGCATTACTCCTAATAATATATTTTTTTAGTACTTTCTTTAACTATAGGTAAAGAAAGTATATACCTTTGTTTTATGGCTTTTGTTTATCAATGGGTTTTATATTTAATCGTTTGTGAGGGAAGTTGCATGAAATTTATTGTTTTACCCTTAACTTTTCCCTAAAGAACAAATAGGGTAAATCAAAGATTTGGAACCTAAGTTAGACCACCCCTAAACAAAAACCACCACTAAACAAAAAAAAAAAAGCAAAAAAAAAAAACCGGTTCACTAAGTGAGACGATATACAAAGTTAATAAAGTACAAATCGATTTAAATGTGAGTATGATATTTGAAGAGTTCCCTCAATTTCATCAAACCTGAACTTGATGACCAATAAACCGCCGAGGAAGTAGACCGTTTCAAACAAAAAAAGAATTTTTCTTATCGGTACAGGCAGGGGCGTGTATAGAAATTTTGGAGCCCATCATAAATGACTTTTCCGGATCCCTCTCCATATTGTTAACCCTATATTTCACCCTTAGTTATAAAAATATTGGGCCCCCTTTAGGCTCGGGACCGGGCCAACAGGTGTCCCTCCCCCTCCCTGTGTACGCCCCTGAGTACAGGTGTCTTCTAGCATTTATGGAACATTGTACAAAAGAAAAACAAATCCGACGAGTTCAGAACCTCCTCCTTTTTTTTTTTGAATCCTGCTAATTAATATAACCCTAATTTCAAATTGAACTGGCGGCATCGTGAAATAGTAAATCTAGAATATTGGTCAAACTTCAGAAATCATACACAGTTATAATGTATATTATTAAAGAATATAAATTAAATCGTGGGGAAGGGGTGGTCTGTATTCAATTCCCTCGCAATTGAACACTAAATATAATTAAAAACTGGAATATTAAATAAAGAACATTATATTTTAGTGCCTAAATAAAGGTATTTATTAGTAAATAAAATATTAAGGTAATTGATTCAATTATTAAAGCAGCAAAATATATTTAATTTACTGCTTTGCTACGCAGTAATAAATGCATTAGTAACACCTATAATAATAAATTAGCAAGCAGCGCAGCGTTGCGAAAATTAATCACCCATGTGCCGCGAGAATTAAATATCGCTCAAGAGAAAGCCAAAACCTTAGGTGTGAAAATACACCGATCACAGCAAAACCACGTGACCGTGACGTATGAAATTTAAAGTTTCTTGGATTTCTAGAGACCCCTTATCAGATCCAGACCAAGTTACAATGGGACCATCTGGGAAGTATACCCTTGCAAACAATTTTTTTTTTTCAAATCGCTCCAGTAGTGTTGGAATAATTCGAAAACATACATAAAATGCCGCAATACGAAATCATAACCTCCTTTTTTGAAGTCGGTCAAAGAGTTTCATATAATTTGCACAACGGCAACCCGTGTCGACTTGCACCCGAAAGTGTAAAACAGTACTTGTATGCTAGGCCAAATCGAAAAAAAAAAACTTTTTTTAGAAACTCGAAATTTATGTTAATAAAATGTTGCCCCTATACCCAACACCCCACATGTACCATAAGAACATTTATTCAAATTAAAAAACATTTAGATGTGCCACACTTGACCTAAAATTTATAATTTTATTCAAAAAATTGATTTTTTTTCAGTTATCTTTCAAAAAATTACATATAAATTTAAATAGAATATCTAGTTCAAAAATTGCTGGCGAACACATTTACAGATCAACAATTACAAACGAATAATAAAAAAATAATATATTTTAAATGAAAAATTTAACTCAACCTGAAAACAATCTATATTTTTGAGTATGTGGGAGACTTAAAAATTGCAGGAAACAACAATTTCTATTTAACGCTAATTCAGTACTTTTCTACTTTACTGTTGATATTTTTCAGCTTAATAATTTCGTAAAATCTTACATATCTGAAAATATGTATCAAAAGCTTAATTTTTTGAAGAAAATTATGAATGTTAGGTCACGTGTGGAATATCTAAATGGTTTTTATTTTGAATAAATATTTTTGTGGTGCATATGTGTGGTATAGGAGCAACGTTTTATCAACAGAAATTTTGAGTTGCTAAGAAAAACATTTTATTTTAATTTGACCTAGTACTACACAAGTGCTGGTTCACACTTTCAGACATAATCGGCACTTGTTGC
This sequence comes from Uloborus diversus, assembly GCF_026930045.1. Classification (NCBI taxonomy): domain Eukaryota; kingdom Metazoa; phylum Arthropoda; class Arachnida; order Araneae; family Uloboridae; genus Uloborus; species Uloborus diversus. The sequence goes on from NC_072731.1 coordinate 9,450,370, forward strand.
CGTTGTTCAAATTATATGATTTTTTTTTGACGTAAAAGGATAAAATATAAGAAAGTGTGCGACTTGAAAAATCAACTTTCGATTTTTTTGGGGGGGCGGGACACCCTAATACACAAACACACCGTAAGAGGATTGAACAAAAAAAGATTGATAAATTAGCTCATCAGAAGACACTAAGAAAAATGTCCGTTATAATACTCTCATACACTGTAATGCTCGCATTTATTGTAAGTCCTCCAGAACAGTTCAATTTCATCCTTTTCTATAACAGTTTCAGTAGCTTCTTTTTATTTGGTGAATACTGTCAAAAATTTAAGCCTCGCTAAAATATTTTTGTTTTTCAATCTTCGGTCTGTTCATATAAAATTCTCCAAATTTTCAACTCGCGAAATCACCGATATCTTCATTTGCTTCAAGTGCTTTTTTCAATGTAAATATTGGTGAAATATAAAAATTACGACGGCAAACAAACTAAAGGCGTCGAACAGATAGCAGGTATGGCGTCAAAATGAAATACCTGAGGTTAGCTCGTACTTTCATTAGTCTTATTTCTCATTGCATCTGCTGATGTACTTGTGTAAAATTTGCGCCAGTCAAATTCGTTTGAAAATTGATTTTTTTTCAGTTTATTTGAAAGTAGTTTCCAGAAATCGCTACAAACTACTATTTTTTTTGTAGTTAACTACTCACTACACTACTTTTTTTAAAAAGTAGTGCGCTACACTACAAACTACTCAAAAATGTAGCTACTACAGTAGCGTCGCTACTTGTAGCGCGCTACTTCCAACCACTGCTTTAACTCACTATAAAACTACTCACTACTAAACTCACATTTCCCGCATACATTTGGATATGGTGTTCCATGATGACTCAAACATTAAGAGCTGCCTATTCTAGGAAATTTTCTAGATTGATTCACACTCTGTTACTTTTATCCTATTGACTTGGATTTCTTCTCATTGATCCTTATTTATTTTAATTACTTTTTTTTTCATAATTTAAAATGATGCCTGTTTTAATTTCCTCCTATTAAAGGTCTTAAAAAGATTGCGCCATTTAAGAAATATTTTGAATATTTCATAATATTTCGAAGTGTCAAAATAATATTCTTAAAGAAGGAAAAGCGGTGTTTTGATTATAATGGGTTAAATAGTAATCTTCTTTACTAATAATAAAGCTCAAAGTCTCTCTGTCTGGATGTCTGGATCTCTGTGACGCGCATAGCGCCTAGACCGTTCGGCCGATTTTCATGGAATTTGGCACAAAGTTAGTTTGTAGCATGGGGGTGTGCACCTCGAATCGATTTTTCGAAAATTCGATTTTGTTCTTCTTTTATTCCAATTTTAAGAAAATTTTCCGGAGCAAAATTTTCATAAGATAAACGAGTAAATTACGAAATTATCATGACGTGGAATGGAAGAGCGAATGAACATTGGCGAGAAATTCGTCATCCATTATTTGTAAATATACAGGTAAACCGAATGACCTTTTAATTTTCAACTACGGGCAAAGCCGTGCGGGTACCACTAGTTTAAAATAATCTGAGAGATGCTCACATAAGGACAATCTACCATAAATTAACGAAACTCTTTACAGTGAACAGTAAAAAATAACAAACAGATTTATCTAAAATATTCTAAATTTTAAAATAGATAGGGGAGAGTGGTAATGAATAGGCCAGTTTTTAGTTTTTAATTTTTGTAATTTTTTTTCTTTTCTTTTCTTTTTTTTTAAAGCTCAGAATAGGCTCTTTAGTTACTTTCCTTATTTGGTTATACAAAAAAGTCATAAAAGTTGGATTAGAAAATTTCTATAATGAATAATAATTGAAAATAAAAAGATTGAAATTTGGCCCATTCATTCCCACCCATGGCGCTGAATGAGCCATTGAAGGTAATGAATGGGCCACTAAATGAAGTCAATGAAAACATGTGGAATTAATATTTTATTTACTAAATATGACAAAATGAGTGGCACTTGACAGTCAATTTATCAATTTCATTACAATTACTTTTAAATTTTGCATCTTTTTTTTAATAATTAACATATTAATTGCTTCTGGAGAAACCCAACATTATCATTGACAAAGTGTCAATAATAAATAAGAATAATTACCTAGGTTTTCAAACAGACAAGTTATTTTTTTAAAAAATGTATTATTTAAATATACACCAGTCTACCAAAGCAAACAATAGGACATTTTCAAAAAATCATATAAAATCAACAAAGGAAAAGCACACTATTCTACTCGTACTTATTTATTAAATACTGGATGGAAGCTCTCATTTTTTTAATCAAATGGTGAAATACTGATAGGTGTGGTCAATAACTGGACAGTTCATCTTAATCATTTGTAGAATTCCACTTCTTTACTAATAATAAAGCTGAAAATCTCTCTGTCTGGATGTCCGGAGGATGTCTGGATGTCTGTAGGATATCTGAATATTTGTGACGCGCATAGCGCCTAGACCGTTCGGCTGACTTTCATGAAATTTGGCACAAAGTTGGTTTGTAGCATGGGGGTGTGCACCTCGAAGCGTTTTTTTCAAAAATTCAATGTGGTTCTTTTTCTATTCCAATTTTAGGAACAAAATTATCATAAGATGGACGAGTAAATTACGAAATTATCATAACGTGGAACCGTAACATGGGCACAAGCCAATTGCCGAGATACGAAATTATCATAACGTGGAACCGTAACATGGGTATAAGCCAATTGGCGGGAAAATTCACCATACATTATTTTAAATATACAGGCAAACCAAAGACCTTTTAATGTTTCTATTACGGGCAAAGCCGTGTGGGTACCACTAGTTTCTAATGAATAGCTAATTTTTCTTAGGGTTAAAATGTGCAAACTATTTTTTTGAAATTACTATAATCTTATTCTAACAAGACAGCAATCTAAATCTATAACAGCCAGTTATGTTTCAAAAAAAGAGAAAATCAGAAAAAATGGAAGAAAAACCATATTTTGGTGACCCATCCATAACCATGATATAGTGGCCCATTCAGCTCCACCTGTACGTCTGGAATATGTTTAGGTTTTTTTTTTAATACATTAAATGCGAATAACATCAAAATACATCTTGAAATTAACTGATATGGAAAGACTTGCTAATACACATTTTTGCAGTAAAATAATAGATACTTTTTAGCTCGTATTTATTTTACTGAAAAGAGAAAAACTTACTTTTCAATCAGCTTCTTGACCATCCTACTCTATAAGGGAAAAAAGTCATCTCTCAAAACAATTGAAAATTGGATGAGTTTAGTAGAACAAATAGCTCCAACTGTTGATAGTATCTAAAATAATTTTATGCAAATACTTTTTTATATTTTGTTACTGACCCATTCATCCCCATAGTTCATTCATTACCACTCTCACCTATCTTTCCATGGAGTTGATATCATAACAATTCTGTGTATCGTCAATAGGATATGAATTACTTTTTGCTCATCATGAATACCGAAATAAATAATTATACGGTGAATGAAAATGGAATGTGTTTGAAATGATTGTTAGCCCTAAAGACATTTTGTCGAATTTATGAACAAATCGATAGATTGAATGCTGTCATGAGGATTACCATTTCTCAAAGAGAAACGCAAAATATTAATTTCCCTGCTATTTATTGCCATAATAAGCAACTGTATCTCCTACAGTATTAGTTATCTGCTGATCATTAGTCGGATTTAAGGAAGGAGTACTGGCATTAGAAAACCTTATGTGGAAGAATGCTTACGGACCGAGCTTTGAGTATGAGCCATTTATGTAAAGTTTAACGATATCTTTGTAACAAACTTTAATCCTCTCAACGAAGGTTTGGTATTTCTACGGTAACGCTCAAGCTCACCTGGGAAGCGATCCGTTTTTTTTTTTTTTAATTTAAAAAAAGATAGTTGTGGGACTGTCCGAATGATGCTCTGCTTTTATTGAATAGCATAAGCTTCTAACGTTGAAGCTGATAATGCTGAATTTATAAATTTAAATGTATTAACTGAAAATGAATGTGTTTTGTTGTTTCAGATCTTCAACGTTGTAATTCAGAAAAATGCATAGCTTCTGTTGACCAGTTTCGCGATTGGCCTTTTGTTTTTCAAAAACCAGCTCAACCTATTTTACCAGTGAAAAAACTAGAAAGTACTGCCGATTTAAAAAATAATTTTGGAAATATTATAAAGATAGAGCATAAAATGTTTTGTATCATAAAATTCAAAAAAATAATAAATCTGATTTTAATACTATACTAAACACTTTAAGTATTTTTTTTTTAAACACAGTTTAAACTGATATTTGGAATACATGTTAAAAGAACATCCCACTTAATGAGACAAATTTTCAATGTGCCAAACGGTTGTAACTTCCCTATTGTTCCCGAATAATGGAATAACCCGCTTATCAGAATATAGTCGAGCCCTCTTAAAGAAATAGAAATGTTTCCTTAAAAAATATTCTAATAAGCAGAATAGTCCATGATTTGAGAACAAAATTGCAAACATCAACGGTAGGATGCAATGAAACATTATTACATTAAACGGGAAATTCTTTTAACCGATATTTCAATCAGTGGGCTCTAATAAAAATTTATTTCTTCGAAAGTTGGCCAAACGGGTTCCAAACCAAGTAGATTCAAACCAAAACATTTGAGGATAATTCGTTTTAAAACTTTTTAGCATACATAAAAGTAAGAAACAAAATATTTCAATTATCAAAAACTGGTCCGGTAAATTTATTTTCGGATTAGCAAGTATTACACAATAAAAAAGAACTCTACCATTAAATTATTAAAAGTCCGCCAGTGTGTTGGTTTCACTGATCAAGTGTTTTCAAGTCAATATTGTGTCATTGTTGTATTTCTTATTTTGCACAAATCGAATTGAACATTTAAAGATTATATGCAATTTTCGCAACTTACGGTCATGAATTATTTTCTTTAATCTCTTGAAAACAGTTCTTGTCTATAACTTCAGAGATTTTGTCATAGTTTAAGAAAATTTTATCTGATGGAATATCGCCGTAGTATTGGTATGTGATGCAATTAATCACCAGAGTTGCTTCCGAACATTGTTCAACAAACTCATGCTCAAAAAAAGACGCTTTATATTGTGAAGTCGTAATGTAATACAATGTTCTGCAAATTATGAATTAATAAAAATATTAATTTTTTAAATTGTAAAATTTGGAAATAAATTATGATTAAAAGTATGTGAAAAATAGTCTTTTAAGGAAATATCTAGCATTTTCATAGAATCAAATGTATTTTGTTTTCACGTAGCATTTTGTGATGTCCACTCTTGTGTTTTTCGTTTCAAGTTTTTGTTACCTTGTTGCATGAAAACATAGAATCGTTAGACGTTTTCTAGAAATGGCAAGTGTCCTCAGACTCGGAAACGAGACTGTATAACCTGGGTGAATGGTGGTAATCAGAGATATTAAGAAAACTATGTATACATTAAATCTGTATACACAGGGGTATTAGGGGTTTGTGTACCTAGGATACTGTTTACCTGGCGGGGTATCACATCCCGCCAGGTAAACCTCCACAGTAATTGTATTTTGCAATTTCAGCAACAATGTGCACCTGTGCCGACACTTTCAAAAGCAGTTGTGCATGAAGAAGTTTTACGCATACACTAAAGCTATTTTCCGTGAATTTTTAAAGGTAACGTGGTTGCTTCCTTCAGTCAAAAATACTACGTTTAGCTACTGAAATTGATAGAATAAGCAAAAAATAAATAAATAAATAAACAAATAAACGAATAAAATAACAATAACATGGAGCCCGAAAAAGCTTCTATTTTCCTAACAGTTATTTTCTGTTTATTTTTTTTAAATAAGCAAAATTTATTTTGCCAATTTTGGAAAAAAGGACGTAATCTTCTCCAGGTGACGCTTTCCTGGCAACCGGGCTATAATAATTTGCGCTGTGCGCTAAGGGCATCAGTGAATGACTTTTCATCACTTGAGATGCCACGTGCAGAAGCGTAAAAAATGAATTTCAATCTGCGCAGGAATTAAAATAATAGTTAAAAAATGTTAAACTTTGTCAAGTTATCTTAAAAAATGGTCAAACCCTACGTTTTTAAGCATGCTCTTTCAGAAAAAAATTCTTTTTAATTTTGGAAATCAGCCAATTACAGCTTTATAGCAAAGTTTGTAAAGACATTTTAACGCACTTTAAAACCTTTTTCTTTTTCATTTTCATTTTCCTACATTTTTATCCCTATAGGGAAAAAATGAATTTGACTTTTCATTTCGTTGCTCATATTATGGGCGGTCATTCCAAGCTCGTCAGCTTGCGAGATCGAGATTCTCGCTCACGTGATTGGTTGTGACGTAGAAATGTCGCAAAGTAGCATTCTAATCTACTCGAACCTAGCCGCAAGATAGGTTCGAATAGATTAGAATGCTACTTTGCGACATTTCTACGTCACAACCAATCACATGAGCGAGAATCTCGATCTCGCAAGCTGACGAACTTGGAATGACCGCCATGATCTTAATTGATTTGCATTAATTTAATTGATTTTGACTCTTTTTGCTTGTTGTAACAAGTTTGCTGATGTTACATCGAGTGGGATATTTACCTTGATGAAGTGGGGCAAATTTCATGACTATGAAGTAAATATGCTCAAAAAGTGCAATTTTCATTGTTGCAACTAAAAATTTAGTTCGTTTTTTTTTTTTTTTTGTCATGGCAGATTTTAGCCATCATCTAGACCTGCATTAAGAGAGGAAGCAGATATTATATTTTATTTTTCGTTTTTTTTTTTTTCTTTTTAATTATTCTGCTTAGGAGAGCCGTGATTCCCCGACTGACTCCAATTAAAATGCACAATTAATTACATTTTCTTCAGATTCATATTTTTCTAGATGAATTCTTAAAGATAGTTCTTTTAAATGACGCAGCAAATTAAGAAAAAAATGATGCAAAAATGATAGGCAAAATAAATACAATTAGTTTTTAGGTAATTTTTTTTTGTTCAAGGAATAATAATTAATGAATTTTATTTTTGCCATTTTATGCTTTTTGGATATATATTAAAGAACTGATTACGAAGCAAATAAAACTCTTTATATTATAAATCTCTTAGGGCTATTTATAAGGGAAAACCTTTAATTAATAAAGACAAAGTGTAACCAGATAAAACACTGGTAAGGAAACTGTGTTTAAAATAATATTTAATAGATAACGATGTCTGATTTAGGTGATTAAGCAGCTGCACTTGTAATTTACAGTCAATTTGAGAGTCGTCATACAGACATTTGTTTGTTTTTCAAAAATCATCTTTTTACAAAACGTGTGATTTATATCCCCTACTTTTCGCCGACACGAAATTTCCTTCCCCCGTGTTTTTCAAATTCAACCTAACATTCTGATATATTTAAGGGGGGAGGAATCTTTAAATGTCGACGAAAGGTAGGGTTAACCGTGTAATTAATAGATTATTTACATAGTATAGCTTTTTAAGTGGTTTTAAAAGATATATTTTAAATCTACGTTTGAATTAGTTTTTACAGAAAACACTCTTCCTTTCTTATAAGCATTTATTGGGCAATCGCATTGCTTATTGTTCTCATTTGCATGTTTTTGATGTCCTTTGATTTTATTCCCCCCCCCCGCCTCCCTCTCCAGCACCACCGTCGACCAGCCTCACGATGCTGCTCCTATAGCGAAAACCGTCTCCAGGTTGCGTCCATATCCTACACACACACGCATACATACATACACCTACACACACACACGCACACATCCACATATACACACACATACACACATGCACGCACATACACACACGCACAGATACACTCACGCACACACACACACTCATGACTGCACACAGACACAAACACACACGCCTACACACACACAGACACACAAGCTCGTGATTGCGAAAAACATAATTTGAATACAAGATGTACGAATTCAAATTATTTACTTTTTAGTTTTTTTTTTTTTTTTTGGTCGTTTTCAAAATGTGTACTTAATTGTAATATATTATTCAATAAATAATACTAATATTTGCTTAATATATAAAACAAAACCTGTCAAGTTACTACTTGATTTATATATTTTTATGGAACATAAACTAAAAGATTGTGTAATATATTTAATTTTTTATAGCTTATATGAAAGAGGTAACTTTAAAAAAGAAAGAAAAAAAAAAACAGAAAGAAATGTCTATGACTTTTGCAGAAACCCTCTCTTTTTTTTTTTTTTTTGAAGCAAATGGGACATAACTAATTCTACGATGTTTAGAAAAAAATATTCTTTTACTAGAAATCATGATAATGGCCTGTACATTTCTGATTTTTTACACTCATTTCAGAAATAACTTTTGCTTTTTCTCGTAATAAATTAAATTCAATAGCCGCCATATTTTAACAGAATGAGTTCCCCTATGAGCAAGAAATGCGAATTACAGTAAGTGCCCACTTGAAGGTCCGACAATCTTCGTATATCAAAGCAATAGGCCTCTTGGTATTTCGCACTAAATTTGTGTGAATATTACGCTAGAGTTAGCTTTGATACATTTAAAGCGGAAATGTATCATGCTCTCTGATTTTATTGCCCATTTTATAAGATGTATGTTCTTACGTTTCCTTCACGAGTATTTCAAATATTTTAAGTGTTTGAGAAATATTTTAATCCAAACAATTGCTGTAAAGACATAAATTCGAGGGCTTGTTTTTTCTTATATCAAACATTTTATATGGGATGAGAAAAACGACACAACGTGTATAAAGTACAAATAAAGTTTTAAAATAGAGTTAAAAACTCAGCAAGGAGCTGTTTCGGGGCAGTCAAATGCAAGCCCCTGCATCAGTGTATAAAAGAAGAACGAAAAGCTCACGCAATGTAGACCAAACCACGAAGTTGAATCTTGTTTCTATCTTAATTAGAACGAAAGATATAATTATTTGTGTTGCTTGTTTTTATATAATATTATGCTTAACTTTAAAACTTTAAACACTCCGTGATGCAATTTTTTCCGATTCTTTGCATTCAAACTCTTATAAGTCAAGAACTGATAAAGATAAAATAAGGAAATTTGGAGTATATGTTATTCGAACAGTTTACTTGAATTATTATCCGGCAAATTAAAAAAAATCGAAAGATGTGATTTTTTGAAAAAAAGGTAGTTTAGAATATTTCGAAATTTTCATTCAAATATTTTTTTTATTGAATTAATTATTTTTCAATTGCCGAATAAAAATTAAAGCTTAGGTATTTTTTTTAGATTTATGAAAAAAATTTGAAAATTGACTTAGAATATAATGAGATTTAACTATTTAAAGCGACCCAATTTAAAAAGAAAATAATTAAATGGAAATGAAATGTTTTTAAAAATATTTAAGTTATGATTTTACTTATTTAATTGATGGTGCATAAGTGGAAAAAATTTCAAAAGTCTAAATTGCTTTTTTTTCTTCAAAATCTGTCCCGGACCCCCTTAAAATATGTATTTAAAATGAAACGAACTGTTCATGTCTCAAGAGAATTAAACTGGTTAAAGTATTTGCGATTTTGACTGTGTAGGATAGCGTGGGGCTAATTGTGACATTTTTCGTATTTTATATTTTTTATTTTTTTCTCTCAGTCTTTTTAATCGGCAAAAACATATTAATATTACTTCATGCTTTGCTCACGTAGCCAGGCTATTTTTAACTTATAGATATTTCCCCTTTTTTAAAAAGAATTTTTGAAAGTTAAACTTTCAAATGTATCAACCTTACCCACGTTGGGGCAAGTTGATACCAGTGTATAAAATCTTACATAATGTAACTTAGGCATACATAATGTAATCGGAGGAATAAGAAAATTGTATTAAGAATAAATAAGAGTTATTCCATTTCAAATCAGGCAGGCTGGTATGAAAAGTATCATATGACCATCACCGATGTTTTTGAAAAAATTACAAGGATTTTGCAATAATTTTTTTTTCTTCAGTTACAGCCACTGCACAAAATCCGCCATTTTGGAAAAAAAGCAGCAAAACACTCCGTTTGAAATGTACATTATTTCAAAAGTATTTAACCAATTTGAATAATTATTTTTTCTAAAAATAAATAAAGACCCATATATGCTCTGGACATTGTTTTTTGAAAATTTAATTAGGTTTTTTTGATAAAGAAAAAATATTTATTTTTGTGGCGAGAAAACTGCCTTTTTACCGATTTTATGATTTTTTTTCTCCGTGAAAAAAAAAGTATTTTTTACTAAACAGAAATGGTAGTCTAAAGCCTTATATATAAGTTCATATCATATTTTATTATAATCCTCAGATGCATCCCTCTCTTAAGTAAAAGAGGTATGAGGTATTTTTATTTTTTGAAACTAGTTTTTTTGTTTTTACTTCCTTTTACAAAAAAGGAAGTATTGTATTCGCGAAAAAATTTTCACTCAAAAATCGCCCTTAATTTCCATTTTGCTCACCCCCAAATGAATGTTGAGTTTTTTTTTCGATTCGACCACATGCGGAAAAGTGCCTAAGAATGTATAGACACGCGAAATATCCATTTTGACCATCACCGAGGTAATTACAACGACTTTTCTCGTGACGTCTGTATGTATGTGCGTATGTGTGTATGTGCGTATGTGCGTATGTGCGTATGTGCGTATGTATCTCGCATAACTCAAAAATGGTATGTCCTAGAAAGTTGAAATTTGGTACATAGACTCGTAGTGGGGTCTAGTTGTGCACCTCCCCTTTTGGTTGCTTTCGGATGTTCCTAAGGGGGTCTTTTGCACCTTTTTGGGGGGAAATCATTGTTAATTTCGATGTAAACTCAAGTGGCGTTATAATTTGTCGGACACTTGGCGATATATCGCCAGTCTTTTGGTCGCCAAGTTTTGTCGCCAACTTGGCGACAAATTTGGCGGAGTTTTTTTTTTTTTTTTGGTTTCAATTTGGCCATTGTTGGTGATATTTAGAGAATAAATATTGAATCACATTAAAATAGCGAATAATGGGGAAATGACATTAAATTGGAGTAAAAGGAAGTCATGTGATGCACACATCAGCTCGTTTTTTTTGTTTTTAAAGCATGTTAAAATAATTAAGGTTTTTCCTCTGAATTTTGTGAATGCAAAAAATAATTTCTAAGAAATAATATATTTAGATTAATCCCATCTCTTCCTGTTCTCCCATATACACAAACACATGCCAAAAATGAACGTAGGAAAATGACCTCTAATTCAGAGTAAGAAGAAACTCCCAAAAAGAAGGGAAGCCGATTTTTGCTGAAACTGGTCCGAAGGCCGAAGAAAAGAGAAATGAAATCTATTTTTTGCAGATTAAACATCTAAAAGTAATTGATGAATTCTCGTAAATACTAGTATGTATGTGCAGGGGGTTCCATTTTAACCTGCAAGACCTTTTTTTTTGTTGCACCCGTTAGTCCCAGATGCATACTTCCAATTGCAAAATGTTCAAAATCAGATGCAGATTTAAGATATTGAAAGTTGGGAGCAAAAATAAAAATGAGTCAAAAAATATAAAATTTAATTTTTTTACGAGCCCTAGGTCCTCTAACTTATATTTAGTGAAATAACCCCCATTGTAGAATAATTCCAGCACAAAAAATTTAATATTAGTACGATCAATATTCACCGAATTATGAAACGCAGCGTTTTGTGACTTATATCACTTGACACACGCCGTCGAAAACATCTTTTGGTGGAAAATATAGTGGTTAACAATTGAAATCATATGTGCGCATAGAGAGTGGTTTTTCAAAATTTTTCGAGGTTTTGTAGTGTGTTTTTGCGTATCAGGGCATAGCATTGGCAAAAATTTTTGGATAGCAATGAAAAATACAAATACTTTGCTTCTTTACTTCGACAACCTGTCATTCTTCAAAAAGGACGATAAGTTCCTATCTCTTCTTCTGTATGGGCCCTGAACAATTTGAACTCGAATATCTCCTTCAATTTTGGTAGCACAAATGTCAAATTTTTTGTGTTAGTAATATTTTTCAATGGAGATTATTTCTCTAAATATAAGTTAGGAAACCTAGGGTTCGTACAAAAAGTTAATTTTTGTATTTTTCGACTCAATTCTTTTATTTCGCTTTAAACTTTCAATATCATAACTCTGCATCTGATTTTGAACATTTTTGCAATTGGAAGTGTGCATCCAGGACTAACGGTCACGAAAATAGAGGACGTGCAGGTTAAACCGGAACACCCTGTGTAACAAAAGGGAAATTGGCACTAATCAGATGTTGACACCTATTACTCAATAAAGTGTGTGAAGTTGAAAGATTTTCCCATCCCGATTGTCAAAAGGGAATGCGATGAATGACAAAAACTGAGAAACTGAAAGTTTGCGGGGATATGTATGAAATATATACGTCAAAGATTCATGCTGTCTTCAACAATTACTGAGATCTCTCTAATCTTGTCAAATTTTTAGAGTTCATTTTTTATTTATAATAGATTTGATGTTTTTACTTATTATTTTAAATTTTTAATTTTATAATAGTGTTTACAACTTGCGACAATTGATGTTGTTATAAAATATAATTTCAGCAATTTTTACTGCAGACAAAAGTAATAGTGTTTCCTAAACTGTTTAAACTATCCCAAACAATGTCCTTACAAATGATAAACAATTACGTTACTGGTACTGATAAAATGCATTAAAACTTGCGACGTGAAAAGTTACTGCTCACTAGAGATTTTAAAAGTCTTTGGAATCTGTCCAAAGCTCTTACCATCTTATCTGCCCTAAATTATAATGCAAAGCTCGAGAGGTTACAAACATTGAAATACGGAAAATGTACTGTTAATTATTTTAACCATTTGAATAACTGATAAGTAAAGTCAAAGAGCAAAACCAAAGAGAAAATTCCTTTTCAATGTTTTAGAATCCAAACATTTATGTTTGAGGAATTTAGAATCTTATCGCTTGAATTTTTAAAACTTCACACGTATTAATTTGGTGAAGTGATTAACTTCTGCCAAAATTTCAACAAAAGTGTAAATTTATAACCTTTAGCCAGCGGGCGTATGTCTGATAGATATACGAAGAGGTAATTTCTCTTTCTACTTTCAGTAATTATTGGAATTTCTGTTGCATCTGAAGCAGTCTGCACAGCTGCTGCTTGCATCTGAGAGATACATACGACTGCAGATTAAGTTTTTGTTGCATTCGATTGATTCTTAATATTAATATTTTAGGCTTAAATATCATATTTTTTTATCAATGGCTCCAAGAAATACGTTTAAACGTTTCTTCACTCTAAGAAAATCTTCCCATGAAACACAGAAATGGAATACAACTAAAACTTACATAAACGGTCTAGAGTATCTCACAGATTCAGTTTCCTTTTCTAATACTAACTTGAGCGAAACAAAAAATAAATACCGATTTTAGTGAAAAAACAAACTTAAATAAAGCACAAATTGTCATGAAAATACTCCCTAGGGCTATTACAAGGTTACACTGGAGCCTTTTACCGGAGCAAAAAAACTCACCACACAGCCAAGAAGTCGTGAGAGAACTGAACGTCAGCCTTCACCTTCACAAGTATTTTCATCGGGCGTACAGAGATAGGGTTGCTCTTTTACCCGAGGTCTTTATTGGATGAGCGAATGCATTACAACTGCGTAAGCCAATGGCATCAATTGCGTCTCCACCTTAGGGGCGGAGCGAAGAAGTGAGGAGAGAGGTTAACGGTAAACCGTGTGGAGCTCAGTTCAATGGGAGAGAGCGGAGAGCAAGGACTAAAAGAATATCTCGAGATAAAGTCTGTGCCTCTGGCTTCCGGAGTAAACAAAGATATATATTTTTGTATTTTCCAAAATTTTATAATTTTTTTTGAGGATTTTCTAAGTTTTTTAATTGTTTTTGGTTATTTTAATACATATTTTTTTTTTTTTTTTTTTTTTCCTGATTAAATAAAATACATAAGCAAACACGAACACGAAACCGACAAGAACACACGACAAAAGGGAAGCGAAAGGCACAAGCTAGATGGGGCCGAGCTGCGGATTAGGCAGGGGATTATTGATCGTGCTGAGTGAGTCATAATTAAGGAATTGAGTCGAATATGGATATGGGTATTTAGCGTTTCTGTCATCAAAAAGGATTTGGTTACTAACCTTCGGGTTATTATGAATTTCGACTTCGCGGTAAAAGTTTCTGGCCTGTTTGATGATGAATCTTGAAATGGATGGGATGTTCATTTCACTATGCAGGTCTTTGCCCCTGTCATAGCGTCTAGCATCAGTCATCTGCCTAATCATTTTATTTTGAATGACCTGTAGTTTGTATATGTTAGAGATCGCAGCGTAGCCCCAGATGGCTGATCCATACATGAAGGTCGGGAGTATCACAGTACTGTAAAGTAATTTTTTGTTTTTCCTGCTAAGAGCACTGCGATATCCTAGGATCGGCTTTAACTCGAGAATGCGAGATTCCGCAGATTTGATACAATTGCTGATGTGTTTGTTAAAGTACATTCCCTGATCGAGCGTGATACCAAGATACTTTACTTCTTTAGAGAAGGGGATGGGGGTGTTATCAATTTTGATAATGGGGGGGGGGGGTTTCTTTTTGTTGGCTTTTTTAAAGTGGATAATTTTGGTTTTGCTTGGGTTTATTCTTATCCGCCATTTATTGTACCAACTGGAGGTGTTGTGCAAATAATTTTGAAGGTTATTGCTGGCACTCCGCCTATTGTAGTGTTTCGAGATAACCGCAACATCGTCAGCGTACATTGCAAGAAGAATATCGTTGGATGTGGGAAAGTCAGAAATAAAAAGATTAAAAAGAAGGGGGGAGAGAACGCTGCCTTGGGGAGTGCCGGAGTAGATATTGGTTTTTGGGGAGAGGTGAGTTTTTATTTTAACCTGGAAAGTCCTACCGCTGAGAAAATCGTGGATAATTTTGACAATATAGTAAGGAGTGTCACAATTTATTAATTTGTAAATCAGCCCCTTGTGCCAAATCCGGTCAAAGGCTTTGGAAACATCTAAGAAGGCACCTACTGTGCATTTTTTTCTGTTTAAGCCTTCAATAATGAAATTGGAGACCCGGAGCAGCTGATGTAGTGTGCTGTGTCCTTCTCTAAAGCCGAACTGCTCGTCGGGGATGAGAGAAAAATTGTCGGCGTGTTTGGAGAGTTGTGATTGGATGATTTTTTCGAAAATTTTTGAAATGGAATTAAGGAGGCTAATTGGCCGATAGTTCTCAGGGTCGTTAATGGGGGAGGATTTTTTGTGAATTGGGACAACGATTGCGTTTTTCCAAGAGGTGGGGTAGTAATTATTTCTGATGCAGCTGTTGTAAATTTTGGTCAAATTAGTGATAACATTTTTTGGGATATTTTTGAGGGCCATGTTGGTGATTTGATCCTCGCCGGGGGCTTTTCTATTTTTAAGTTTGGAAATGATACTTTGGACTTCCTGTGGAGTAATAAAGGGGGGGATGAAATCATCGGGGGGGTTATTAAAGAAGTACTCAATCGTGGCATCAACATGCTCTTCAAATTGGGTGTTTGGGTGGGGGGGGGGGTGTTGCTTAAAGTTATTGCCTATGCAAGTGGCGAAGGTAGAGGCTTTATCAATATCTTCGGTAATGGTGACGTTCCCGACTTTTAGATTGGGAATTTGAGTTTTTTTGTTTTTGAAGCAGTTTACAGCTTGGTAGAGGGTTTTATTTTCGACTTTCAAGTTCTTTATGAAATTCTCCCATTTATTGCTCTTATAGTGCCTGATAAGGTCTTTTATAGTGTTTTGCATTCTGTTTATTTCTCTGTTCAGGTTGTTGTTACGGGTCAATCTCCTTTCCTTTCTTAATCTGTTTTTGACAAGTATGAGGTGTCGAATGAAGGGGGGGAGTCTCATGGGGGTGTTATTGACATGTATGAGAGAGGTGGCAAGATTTGCAGCATTTTGTATTGCAAGGGTGGTTTCTTTAATACAGTTATCAATATCAGTTTTGTTTCTAAGTTTGGGATTTCCGGGGACTGTGGTGGTAAGAATACTATTAAATTTTCTCCAATTAGTGGAGGGGAAAGTAATGGTCCTCTTGGGAAGGGTAAAATCAAGTCCAATGTAAAGCATGACAGGGTTGTGGTCAGAGGAGAGTTCATCATATGAGTCAATGATGAAGGGCCAATTGTTTCCCCTTAAAAGTGCAAAGTCTATAGTGAACGTCAGCCGCGTGGACACCGGTATTTATACCAAATAGGACAACCAATAAGAAGTCGGAAGAGACGACAACCAACCAATCAACAAACTAGACATAAAACCCCAGTACACGCAACAAATATGGGGGGGGGGGAGGGGGAGAGGCAACAAACAAACAGAAGCCAGGAAATAGAATGTAGCAGAAAACAAACACCACGAAAAAGCAACTATAAAAAATGCTTCCAAATATCAGGAAAAAATGTAGTGCTGGAAAAAAATATTGACTAGAGATTGAGACTTTGTCCAAATGTAATAAACTTCCCAAAAATAGAAGTCATAGTCCGAAGAAAATTTACAAACAATTTTGGAGGAAGAAAAATCGGATTGTAAGTTCACTTCTTTTCGTCATGGGGAACTTTATTTTCTCTGCTTTCATTTACAATTCATAAAAGGTCACAGTTAAAGATTTATTATGAAACATAATGTAACTATTGTAGCAGTTTATATGCGACATGTTCATTGTTCATACCGTATTTGTTAAAACAAAGCGAAACCAAGAAAAAAAAGAGAAAATGTTTTCAAAGTAAGATTTTATCCTTTTCTAGGCTTCATAGCACGAGAAAGTGAAAAGTAAGAAGAAGGTGAAAGTAGAAAGACAATTTGAATGGGGTTAATTCCTTCAGTCAAAAGTAGTACTTTTTGTCACTGAAATTGATAGAATAAGCAAAAAAGCATGGACTCAGAAAATACTTTCATTTTCCCAACAGTTATTCTTTAATTATTTTTTTTAAAAATGTCCGATTCTTCAAACAAGGCGTGACCTTGATAACGTCACAAAAGATGCACTCTGATGCATCTTTCTACCGCATTTCCACGTTATGATAATCAAGAAGCGAATTACAATTGCGCTCTACGCTTGCTATCAACCATATCGTTGCCAATACACGTGAGTAAAGATATTTTCGACCGTGAAAATGGCAACACTGAATGGCATTTCATCATTTGTGATGTCATCGGCAGAAGCGTTAAACGATGAAAGAGCACCGATTTAAGTAATTTTTAAAAAATATTAAACTTAAAGGAATTATTCAAAAAATAGTCAGATTCTATGTTTTTAAGCATGCTCTTTCAGAAAAAAATACTTTTAAAATTTTGGAAACTGCCCCATTAACTCAGGGACTTTAAATCTCCAATCGATGACGTAAAGTAAGCGAAATAATTAAAATACGCAAAAAATCATTACACTAGTAGGAAAAAGTGGAGTGTAGATAAAATTAGGAGTTCAATTGTACAAAAATTCATTCGCTATGAAAAACTTCGTAGTGAAATGATCTAAAATCCTGACTCTATCTCCTAAAAAGGAATTCAAGAATAATTTGATTTAGTTGCATAATTTAACATTACAAATGCTTTATACGGTAAAAAATTATATTTAGAGATACTTCAAGGAAGAGCCGCTATATAGACAGGCCGACGCTTCAGCTTAAGTTTAGCCATTTTGGATCGGATTTTTCATTGTTGCACTGCTAGGGTTACCACAGCAAAGTATCAGGTTTCGCCAAATTTGCTGAAAATAATACTTTATTTAATAAACAATTCACGTGCCGCTAATAATCGCTCGGAGTGAACTATCACTAAATACGATAACTCGCCAGAAAAGACAACCACTCAAACACGCGCTCCGATCCAAAAACGCTGATCTTAAGCTGATGCGCCGGCTCGTATATATAGGGGCCTTACTTCAAGGTAATGCAAACAATTTTGTTGACGTTCAATAAAATTAAGTAAATTAAATGAACAAAAAAAGTTAATTTTGAAGAACCTCTGATTAAAGACTCCAAGTTTAGTTTAAAGTCAAAGGTTGCAATAAATATTCGATTTAATTTGAAACCTTTTTTCTTCTTAAATGATATTTTGTGCATTATTAAAAGTTCTAAAAGTTCTTCATGTTATTTCCCGTTTTTCACGTTTGAGTGAAAAAGTTCCTTGTTATAGTGAAAAGCGTTCCTGTTTAGCAAATTTAGCTTGAAAAAGTATTTGCAGAAAAGCACATATTTTATTTCTCGAGGCATAAAAAAAATGTTTTCCTCGTAATCATTTATTTTTTTACTAATGCAATTTTAATAGCAAAACCGATACTCCATGAAAATAAGTTGCCATAACTCTTCAGTTTTAAAAAAAGGAAAATTTCCTATCGTCTATATCAGTGAATAAAGAAAAACATATTTCCATGTTAGTAACAAATAGAAGGAAATCATAAATCGTTTTCTATGTGGTACGCATTAGGATTTGGGTAAAGTTCGTTTAGTTATAATTAGAAAAATAGCAACATATCGCGTCAATCCTTTCTACTAATTTTTACAAATAATTGAAATTTATCGTACCTGTTAATTAATGTCCAAAACTTGCTTTTCTCATCTGTCTTTCCTTGCACACGCCTTTTTTTTAAACACTTTTACTGAGCAATCACGATTGCTTATTGTTTTCATTTGACAGGTCATGAGCAATCCGCTTCTCCTGGTAGAATTACAGTAACCGGGTCGCGGTGATAAATGTTTCATTCTGGCAACCCGCTACCTCAATTGGCGACAGAGCAATATTAGCAACCCTACAACAAAGCTGATTCGCTATTCGTTTGGCCAATCGGCAATTCACAAAACTGTAATTGATTTGTCTTATAAATTGCTGCTTTTGCTTGTATCTCAGCAACTGGACTACTAAGAGACTTCGGGATTTCACTAAATTTTTTGCTTAATCTTAAGGTACAACTGAACGCTAAAAAATTAAAATTCTAAAATAAAATGATTATTTCGGTTAGGATAGAAATCAGCAAATTCCACGTAATTTCCCCATTAAATGTTTAAATATTAATCCCATTTCTACAAATTTTGTTGCCTTGCAACAATAGTGTTAATAGTAATTATAATGGAAATTTTGAGTCAAGACTTCTCTGAAGCAAGCATAAAATGTATTCACTGTCATACATCGATAACGGGGCTAAGTAAAGAGACATATTAGGATCTTTACCAAGAGTAACTTGTATGGTTTGAACTATAAATTAGTTTAGGAAACCTTTAATGTTTAAATGGTTTTAATTAAATAAACATTCAAATAAATCTTAGAGAGGTTAAAGATTAATCTTTAGTGCCAACTGCTTAAAGTTTTAGACACATGTATAGGTTTTTACCTTTTAGTACGGAGGATTTATATAAAACAATTAGATGAAGTTTCGTGATGGCAACATCATTCTATTTCTGAAATAAATTTACACAAAAAATAATAAAATAACAGAATTGAAAAAAAAAATACTAAGCACTTTTCATAATGCCCTCAAAGGAACAAAATAACGTTTCTGGGTCAGAAAGGACAATTTAAGAAATTCCTGTAGTGTTCGGAAATTCCAAGAAAATGACACCACAAACGAAGAAAAGTGCGGTTCTAGTGATTTCAAACCAAACTCTCCCAATAAGAAAGATATGCATGTTTCAACACTCAAAGTTATGATCTAAAGCTAGATAATGATAATAAATTCTCTTCATGACTTGAGCCGCACTTTTCTTCGTCTGTGGTGTCATTTTCTTGGAATAATTGAAATTTACAGGAATACTTAAATTTCCTTTCAGACCCAAAAAAATTATTTTGTCCTTTTGAGTGAATTATGAAAAGTGTTAAGTATATATTTTTTTAAATTCTGTTTTCTAATTTTAAACGTAAAAATTATATTTCCGTGCAACAGTCTATAAAAAGGTTAGAAGAATGGTTTAAATTCTTAGAAATAGTAACAACTAATTGACGATATTGCAAGGATATATTTATTGATTAACCACTCGTGGGAGGAATGGTGGAGATTAAATGACCACTGACATCATGAAGTTCAAACTAGTAGTAGGTAGTTGTATAATCTTCTAATGGTTTAATATGTAATTTTGTTACATTAAATATATTCGCCTCTAAATATAGATGAAACAAATGGCTAAATAAAGTTTTATACCATGGGATACGTTACACTAAGAACCATTAGTAAATCATAAAAGTCAGGTTCAGTTATTTATGTACGTATTATACGCATTATTTATTGGTTGAATTTTCTTCTTGCACTGATTTTTATTAACGAAAAAACGGAACAGAAGTTAACAGAAAATGAGGTAAAATAAATTCCAGTTTCGTGCAAAGAGTAAAAGAAATCGAAATACAAAAAACCGTTATCGGACAGATGAGAACCATGTGTGATACTGTCCAAACACGGATTGTATGGAATTTTCAAACGTCCAGATGAGACGAATCTATCTGAATGAGGCGGAAAAGTAAAAATTTGATGCGTGTATTCCGCTCATTTGAATGAAACTCTGCTTCTGCAAAAGTTGACATCGTTAAAAATAATAGATTTGTCCATTTCCGGCTGTAAAACGGATGTTTGTCTTTCCATACAATCCGTGGTCAGACAGTAGCTGATATTTTATTTTAATTTTCGATCGAGCCTTTATTTTTTTTGTTTAAAATATTATTTTATATTCGAAAAAGAAAATCCTAATTGTCAAGTGTAATGAGCTCCAACACTTTGTTTTACTTAGAAAAAAAAAAAAAAAAACATATTTCATTTTTACAGCTTTAAATTTTGACGCGTCAAAGTTTTTCTCTCTCTTTTTTTTTCTTTTTTTGATATGTCATTCAGAATTTCCATGCTAAGTTGATATTAATTCAAACTTTGGCTTTTTAAAAAGACGGCAACAATGTTAAACTAGTTGAACAAAACGGTGTTCAAATCGAAAAAAAAAATAATAATACGTGTTTTAATGAGAGCTCTGATAGTTTTGAAAGAAACTATACAAAGTTTTCATCAGAAAACTGGACAATTCACTTTTTTATGTTCAAAGATCTGTCAAGCACTTTAAGTTTTTTTTCTGTGAAAATGTCCCTCTCTTTAGAATTGCCATTACTTTTAAATGAAAAATAAAAAAAAATATATATGTAATAAAAATCGGAATATATATTTAAATAATGATATGAGGCAGATCAGACATCAAGCTTAACGTGTGAGTTAAGCTTGGCTTAGTAAGCCAAGGCTTAATAAACTTATAAGGCTATCAACATTCTGATATAGGATGTCCAATCCTACGCTGATTTCAGTCCCGCGAGATTTCGGGATTGTAAGGAGCCAGTCCCGCCTGATTGACTTTATTCTTCTAAAAATAGAAAACGTTTCGTTTTTTAGGAAAGACTGCTTTTGTTACTTGAAGAATTAGTGTTTTTTTTTTTTTTTTGAATTCCGTACACCAATTGAAGATCACTATAAAGTCAAATTACAATTAGTAATTATTGTTTGGTACGCAAAAGTGTGCACTAAAAAGGTTAAACGCATCTTGACAAAGCATCGCTATTACAGGAGAGGAAAGGATTTTTGCTCAACTTGACGAAAACACGTGCTGTGGCTCCACTTTTGCAAAAGATCCCCATTATCTTCATCATCTTCTGAAATAGATTTTTGTATTCTTTTGCTTGATTTTTTCCCAATAACTGCAAATTTCGGATAAAAACGATGGCTATGTACGTTTTGCTGCATCCAGTTTAACTTGCATTAAGAATATCATTGTTGTTTCATAAACGTTGGTCGTTGAATCGGTGAATTTGGTTCATTACTGCAAGGTGTGAGTGCTGCTTAGTTTCATCAAGTCGTAGGCTCAGTAAAAGTTTTCGGATAATTTCACTAATTTTACCTCTCACTTTAAAGAGACATTCAAATACTTGAGCAGCTTACCTTACTGCACTGTCATGCGAGTCACCCTATGTTTCATCCAAGTTTCTGTAACCTCTTTTAGAATCGTGCCGAATATATAAATAATGGCAGGGTTTTCATTGCTTTCTTCTTTGTGGAAAAATATTGTGCACTTTAACTTAAAAGTTTTGAATGCTTTTCTTTTAGCTTACAGAAGTTTTCCAATATTGCATTGATCACCCAGCGTGTTTTGCAACCCCTCTATTTTTTCTAAACCGTAATTTTCTGGAATTTAAATTTCAGTGACGATTTTCGAAAATGTTTTTAAATTATGCGCATTTTCCCCATTGCTGAACGTATGAAAACTAAATTTTCCCGAAAGAAAATACAAACTCAATCTCAGAAAAATAAATTCAATTTTTATTGTGTTCTTAAATGGTAAATCCACCGTTCATCAAATGAGACACAAAGTTTTTTTCCTTTTATGTCTTTAAATAAGAACACCGATATCATCTAAAATAAAAGTTTATAACTCATAGAATAAAGATTTTGAAGTATTGACAAGAAACTGTGTTATTTTATGAAACAAAAAGGAATATATATATGTATGTATATATTATGTAAATAAAAATTTATTTCCTTTCTCTGACATGTGAGGCCTGCACGTTATTTTCTGTCGAAAAATATTACTTTACGGGAAACAGTTTCAAACCGGCAACAGTTTATGACAGCCACATAACTTATCCTTGCTTAAAATTCAATGTTAGGAACAAAGAGACCGAATGAATTCTTTGTATTTCTCCTTTGCTGTGAAATCGGAAGTGAGGAAAAATTTATCGACGCTGTGTAAAAGACGAAATGAATAATTTATTTTGCTTGCAGCGTTTTTTAATCAAATTATTTCTGTTGTTCCAATTTTGCTTCAAAATGCTATTTGACATACTTTGAATATGACATTATTTAACTAAAACTACTTGAATAACACGTAAAAAATTCAAAAAACTATTTTTTTACTCCCCCCGTAGTTTGTACTTTTGCAGAATCTAATTACATTTTGTGCAAGAACACTTAAAAAAAACTTAGTACATTGATGAGTATGACATTTTAAAAATGTGCGTGTTTGTCGGTTTTTGTTTATATCACCAATTAATTTATCAAATTTTTACCCACTGATTTACTTTGATTTCTCAATTTTTATTCATAACAAAAATCACATAAACTTGACGTTATTTTCTAGTTATTCTAACTTAAACTAAAATGCCTAAGTATATTTTAATTAGGATATTTTTTCATAAAAGTTCTTTAAATCAAAGTTCAAAATCACTTTGAAAAGAAGAAAAAAATAATAGTAATAAATGATGAGCCTATATTCAGTCAAAATTAAGCGTTTCCAATTTGTTTAAATGGGGTTGGGGGTTCAAAAAGTTATGTTACAATGTTCATCCCGATCATTAGGAAAAAATAAAGAGTTAACTTTTATTATTATAACTTGAATATCCCGCGATGCAATATGCGCGGTTTCAGATCGTAGAATAAAAAAGAGAAAGACATACAATAATATGCTAATGAATGACATACTAAAATGCCTGTCTAAGCGAAATTTGGCAAATCAGAAAAAGATTCCCCCATGCTACCCGAATGATGTTTCGCAAAACAGTATTGCAGTTAAATATAATTGTAACTGGTTTACTTACTATTATATTTATAATATCGTTAAGAAATCTATCGATATCATGTGATAACACTTGCGCTACCACGGGCAAATACATAGAAAAAGATGCTGTCCAAGCGGAATTGGGCAAATCAGAAAAAGTTTCTTCTGTGGTACCCAGGGCCCGATCAAGCCAAAGTGGTTTCTAGGTCCAGGAAAAATTTGTTACCCTTCTTGCAATTCTTGCAAGATAGCCTGTACATTTTCGAAGTTGTAATTACAAAAAAAAAGTGCAGAAATAAAGAAGAAATTTACCTTATTTTGGTGCCCCTAAAATTGTGGTGCCCAGGTCCATGGACCCGCTGGACCATGCATTAATCAGGCCCTGGTGGTACCCGAACGGTGTTTTGGCAGAATAGTTAAGTGGTTATATTAAATTGTAGTTGATGTGTTTATTTATTGACTTTTCTTCTTCTTCTTCTTTTTTTTTTTTTTTTTTTTGGAAATGTAGTTTTAATTAAACAGGTCAGACTAGGCACTAACTGAAACATCAACTTCAAAAAGATTATTATTATTAGCTGAAATACACCGCCAGCTCAGTCATTTCCAGCCGAGGATTGCAGTTTCGTGCTCATTAGCACTCATCAGCCCGGCATAAGAAAGTGACTGAGCTGGAGATGGAAAACCTCTAAGGGCGCCAAGAGTGCCAAACAAACTTAATACAGAAGTTAATATAGAATTAGCACGGACTGAATATACCATGCCTTGTCTTCAATCTTTGAGTTGAACCGAACCATTGCTTCGGTCACTCGTCTGGTCTGTGCTAATTCTATATTAGCTACCAGTTTGTTTGGCATTCTTGGCGTTTTTAAGAGGTTTTCCATGTCTAGCTTAGTCACTTTCCTATGCCGGGCTGATGAGTGCTAATAAGCACGAAACTGCAGTAATAGACTAGAAATGACTGAACTGGCGGTGTATTTCAAGCATTTCTGCTTCAGCCCTGGCTAATGGGCGGTAATTTACTGAATATATTATTATTAGGTTTACAGAAAGAAACTGACAAGATCATTAGCTGGACCTGGGGTCCAGCGTCAACGGTACTAGCAACATCAAAGCCTGGCAACACAATCCGCACTTTTTGTTATGACGTAACGTCTAACGCCTAGGAAGACCACTAATAGGACTATCCTAATTTTATCCTACGTAATATGCAGCTGTGGTGCAACCATTTTTGGAAGTTATCTGGAAAGACGTTTTTCTGTCCAAGGTGCTTTACACTGACAGGAAAAAGTTTTTTGTATCAACATTACTGTACTGGTAAAGGTTAAAATTTAAATTCACTGAAATCATTCAAACATGTTTTTCAAACCTTACTCTTGGTTTTTGAAAGCTATATGAAAATAATTAGAAGTGCAAGAATATATAGACGGGGTCTTTAAGTGACTCCATATCAACAACTTTAGTGCATAAACTGCAGCTGTGGTCTTCTCACAAGTCGGCAATGTTTTACCGAATGGTTTTACTCATAAACAAGCTAAAATTCGACATGAGAGCTCTGAATTGCTGTAGGGGTTCAGTTCCGTTTGAATAAATTACTTGTATATTTCATGTATCCAAAATTTATGACAAAGAATTTATAACTATTGTTTTCTTGCATAGTGCAAGAAGCTAAAAATATTTACTACATAACATATAAAGGAACATTATTTTTATAAATCTCGTTTCTGTGTCTTTGAAAGTCGTCACTTCTGCACCAAGTGCAATGATATCAAACATATATGTATAATGTGCGCTTTTCTGTACGTAATTTAAATGTTTTAGGTTATTTAACTAAACATAATTGTGTCTATGTACAGAATGTTGTTGTGAATAAAATATGTAAAGTGTCATAAATCTTGATTTTTTTAAATTAGTAAATTCATGTCAGAAGATTTTTGAAGAAAAAAAAAAAGAAAAAGATATCTCTCGGTGCGACTTGAAAAAGAAATACAGGAAGTCAACTATTTTGTGTCACTTTGTCTATGTATCTGCGTTATCTGCAACAGAGAATGGCTTAAAACTAATGTTTGATAAAAATTCAACTTAGAAATGTGTTTTTCCCTCCACGAAATAAGGTCAGCATAATCTTAAATGTAGGTGGTCTTGTTTTTTAGGAGCGAATGGAATTCGAGAAATTTCAATTTAGATATTCACTAGAGTACTTTTTTCCACATCACGCAGAAATTAGAAAAAATAACAAAAACCACTTTTACTTCCTTTTACAAAAAAGGAAGTATTGTATTCGCAAAAAAATTTCACTCGAAAATCGACCTTAATTTCCATTTTGCTCACCCCTGAATGAATGTTGTTTTTTTTTTTTTTTTTGTCTCGACCACACGTGCCTAAGAACGTATACACACGCGAATTAACCATTTTGTCGATTCATGAGAAAAAAAAACGAGTTTTGCATATGTGCGTATGTATGTCGCATAACTTAAGAATGCCCTAGAAAGTTGAAATTTGGTATGTAGATTCCTAATGTTGTCTAGTTGTGCACTTTCCATTTTGGTTGCATTCGGATGCTCCAAAGGGTGTTTTTTGCCCCTTTTTG
Organism: Uloborus diversus; assembly: GCF_026930045.1. Classification (NCBI taxonomy): domain Eukaryota; kingdom Metazoa; phylum Arthropoda; class Arachnida; order Araneae; family Uloboridae; genus Uloborus; species Uloborus diversus. The sequence goes on from NC_072731.1 coordinate 9,476,469, forward strand.
GGTGGAAATCATTGTTGATTTCGATGTAAACTCAAGTGGTGTTATAATTTGGCGGACTCTTGGCGCTATATCGCCAGTCTTTTCGTCGCCAAGTTTTGTCGCCAACTTGGTGACAAATTTAGCGATAAAAAAAATAATAATAAACTAAAAAAAAATTTTTTTTTTAATTTATTATTATTTTTTAAAAATCAGGTTTCAATTTGGCCACTGTTGGTGATATTTAGAGTGTAAACTATTGAATCACATTAAAACTGCAAATTATGAGAAAATGACATTTAATTGGAGTAAAAGGAAATCATGTGATGGACGTTTACTACAAAAAATGAACTGAAAAGGAGTCATCAGCTCGTTTTTGTAGTAAACATTCCTTTTACAATAAAGTTTTTAAAATATGAAGGGAAGATTAATAACGAAGACTTAATAACTTAAGAACAACGAAACTTCGAGTCCAAGATACCCTGAATAACTGTAATCATGTTCCTTGGCTCTCTGTTAAGCACCACATGTTAAACTATGGACCTGTCTATTGTTTTTAAGCAGAACTTATTTCTCCCCAGTTTTTATGAAGTTGCTTTCAGTTTACAGGGCTTGTGAGAGTGTTCCTAAAATTGCAACACTAAAAAAGATCTAACACACATTCAAAAGAAATCTTAGGAAATAAATGAACAAGTCTCGTTTTCACAAAAACTAAATACTGTTAATAATTCAATAAACATAAACACATCAGGGCTGAAATAGATCTAAAAGTTACACGAGAGAGTATGATACATGCAAATTACGCAACAGGATGATGGGATCAATATCAGTTTTGGTATAGTTTCAATATAATCCCCAGGTACGGCCATTTTTTGGGAACTTTTTACGCTAAAAACTCTTTGTGCATTTATTGTTTTGTTTGGTTGCCCTTTACATCTTCTGTTGCTATTTTGCGTTTTTGTTTTTACCGTCAAAAAAAATCGCTAAGCTGAATAGTCACCAATCCGCAGATTATTAACGCTGTTCCCCGGCGATACAAATCGGTTACGATAAATAAAATAGCTTATACACACACATTTGGAAAGATAAGTTTGCATTTGTCACTCAGTAAAACTTCAATATGCTGTAATGTGAAAACCTTCAAGCGTATATTTGATTTTATTTATTTGACGGATATTTTCAAACATTTAATGGCTTAGTTTATTAATGTGAATTTTTATTTTTCGTTTCATATTTTTACTTTTTTTACAAAAAAGGAAATATTGTGTTCACGAAAAAATTTTCACTCAAAAATTGGCCTTAATTTCCATTTTGCGCATCCCCGAATGAATGTTGAGTTTATTTTTCAACCCGACCACACGTGGATATATTCCTAGAAACGCACAGACACCCGAAATATCCATTTTGACGACCCAGAGTTAATTACAACGAGTTTTCTCGTGACGTCTGTATGTACGTATGTATGTGCGCATGTGCGTATGTATGTCGCATAACTTAAGAACGGAATGTCCTAGAAAGTTGAAATTTGGTGCTTAGACTCCTAGTGGGGTCTAGTTGTGCACCTCCCTTTTTGGTTGCATTCGGATGCACCAAAGGGGGTCTTTTGCCCCTTTTTGGGGGAAAATAATTGTTAATTTCGATGTAAACTCAAGTGGTGTTATAATTTGACGGACACTGGGCAATATTTCGCCAGTCGTTTGGTCGCCAAGTTTTTTCGCCAACTTGGCGACAAATTTCGCGATTTTTTAATTTTTTTTTAAAATTTGGTTTTAATTTGGCTTCACTTAGAGAGTAAACTATTGAATCACATTAAACTGCCAATAATGTGCAAATGACATTGAATTGGAGTAAAAGGAAGTCATGTGATGCACACATCAGCTCGTTATAGTCAAATTTCATGGATTTGGGCGAAGAGGGGGGTTGCCGAGCGAAGCGAGATATGAGCGGAGCTCTCTGGTTATTGCTATTCATTTTGCTGCTATGACTGTTATTATTATCACTAAATCTAAGGTAGACACATTTAAGGCGATGCTCACTAAGGTCACATAAATTGAACAACCATCCAGTTTCGCAATGAATATTTATACCACGTGCATGATCAGAAAGCAGAAAGATCCAAGCTCTATATTCATCAGAAAATGCATAAAGCTTGTTTGCAAACATGTAGTTTATGTTATGCTACTCCATAGCACTTTGATGTGCTATGATTAAGGTCAGAAAGTATTTTGCTACTTTAAAAGGAGTTTTGTGCTCGGTATCAAAGGCATTTAATTTTGGCAAAGCTAATTCTTTGAACGAAATGAACGCAGCTCAGAATGAATACCCTGAAATCATGTAAAGGTTACTAATCCTACACCATGTTAGCTAAATTTTACGTAAACGTCAGATATTTTGATATCAAATTTTACAGAGCATCTGAATGAGATTTTCGAAATTCCAGTCGAGTTATTTATTCATGAAATTCGGCTTAAGATCTTCAGGTAGTTAATCCTAGCGAGATAGATGCTTATTCAGGCAATAAATTGCTGAAAAGCTGACATTTATGCGATCTCCTTGGAGCGAGCATCAGAAATTTTAATCCTCAGAATAGCTTCCTGTTTCGCACTGATGGTGTTCACTAAGCAATAGAATTTTTCTTTATGTTTTAAAGGTATCGTATTGGTAAAGCTTGAAGTCATGAGATAAGTTTTGTTGACATAGAATAACTAAGAAAAGGTAAAGATCTGAAAATAATATTAATTGCAAAAAAGAATGCGAATGTCCTTAAAGTGGGAAATACCAAGAAAATAACAGACGCACTTGTTTATTGCGAAGTCGTACATACGAATTTGTGGTTATAACGTAATAGTTTAAATTCTTGTTCCCGTTTGACTGCCTGTTTAATTTTTTACAGAGAAATCACGACTATAACGACATTTTCATTTGGCCCCAACAATATTGCTATAAACGGGTTATGACTATATTTTTGTTGCTAGAAATGCAATCTTTTTGATGTATCAAGTTAATCAACTTATGTTTTATTAGATTACTTTTCACATAGAGACGAAATTTAACAAAAAAACTTTCCGTTTCAAAATTTGTCAATTAAAAATAGCATTTTACTGCGGAAAATTCAGACTGATGGGAAAAGAATCGTTGTAGTTCATTTTGAATGTTAATAGTAAAAAAATAATAGCCTTTTTTCATTTCTTCATTTGAAAAAAAAAGACGATTCACTTTTCATAAAAGTGAATCTCGTGACAGGATTTGCGATACGACACTTTATACTATAAATGTATAATGCTTATGGAAAAATTAAATTGAAGAAAAAAAAATCTATTTTCCATATCTACTCTTACTTAACTTCTTACTTCAATCGATATTGTCCTTTTAAACAAAATTTGTTGTATTCGTTTTTAATTAGTTTTCCTAATGTTATACAAGTCATTGTGTTACTTACAAAGAAACTTTATCGCTGCAAACTAACGCTACTGAACAAAAAAATCACGATCTTGCGAATTTTTTCTACCATACACTGAAACGTATTAGATTGACCATATTTGGTGCATTGTTTGTGTCAAATTTTTGTAATACTAATGTAACAACTTCTTAGTAACATCTAAATAAATAATTGTGCTCATCACATTAATTTATTAAGTCCAATTAAAATAATATTGTAAAAATAATTGAGTAATGTTGCTAAAATAGATAAAACACATTTAATTATTTTCTCCTCTTTAACAACATTCTGTGCAAAGTTAGAAGGTTTGTTTTTAGAGTCGTTGTATTGAATTTTTCAAAAAAATTCTTTAAAAAAAAACTCCAGGAAAAAAAAAGGTAAAATACTTATAAAATCAGCCGTATTTTTGGTAACTGCAAACCAGGGCTTCCCAAACTGTGGTCCGCAGACTCCCTGGGATCAACAACAAACTTCGGTGAAAAAATGTTATTAAAAATAATGATGTTTAAATAATACTTTTTAAATGATGTTTAAATAATGCTTTTGCATTTGAAAACCAGAATTTTCACTTTTAAAGTATGGAGTTGTCTTTTGAGTACCTACAACTTCAATCCTTAGTCGTAACCAGTTTTTTGTGATAGAGGACCGGAAAAGAAATACCGGAACTGCATCGAATCGCCAACCAGAAATACTCCAATCGTTAGTCGTAACCAGTTTTTTTGTAATATATTTTGTGAAGAGGACCAGAAAAGAAATATGGGAAGTGCGTTAAATCGCCAACCAGAAACACTCAAATCCTTAGTCGTAAACAGTTTTTTGTGATAGAGGACGGGAAAAGAAATGTCAGAACTGCGTTCTAATGGCACCAAATCGCCCCTGACCTTGAGTTACAATGCTACAAGGTCATGCAGAAAACGTGTTCAAATTGCCTGAATGTGCAAATGTGTTCAAAATGTGCTCCATTAAAAGGAGAGTGTTGTGAGTGTCTTGCCCGTGTCCCGAACCTGTTTTGAATTAGTCCCGCCCACTATATTTGTTTAATTTAAGCTTATAACACAGTCAAGAAGATTTTGAGGGCATATTTTGGTTCAATTGTAAAATGATTGCTTTCTTTCTTACAATTGAGGCAGTGAGAAGCAAAGGAATGCAAGTGACAAAATAAAAAATTTCGAGATAACCAGTACAAATGGTATATGAACCCCTCCTCTGTCTTGGAGCAAGAGATAGTACTAGTAGCTCTGGTAGGTGCTGCTATACAGCATGATTTAGAAAAAAATTCAATGAAAGCTTATCTGGGATCTTATTTTCAAATTCCTTTCACTCAAAATTTGTAAATGTCTACTTGCATCCCTTCTCAATATGACGCTACTAGAAATTTTGTTGTAAAAATCCCTGTCGGTTGATGTCGAGAATGCCGTCAAAAAGAAGGACACGCATTGCTCGACGGCAAGTGTAAGCTGCCTCACAAGTGTGCTGTAAAATTCACAGCAAAAGCAAAAGTTACTGGTAGAATCAAAGGAGTGTTTCATAAGTGCATCAAAAAGTGTCTCAAAAAGTTATGAATTGATTTAAAAAAGGAGACATGTATCAGTGTTAAAAAAAAAAAGTTCTCAAATACGTTCCCGCAAGTGGTAAAGTTCAAAAAGGGGGAGTTCAAAATGTGTTCACAAAGCGTGTTTCAAAACTCAAAACTAAATATGGAAGTTGTCAATAGTCTGAACCCGGTATTCGACTAAAGCAGTCAAAAATATCTTCAATGTAGTAAAATTGTGTCAGCTAAAATGACTTCACTTTTCCCATTAACTCGAAGTTTAATTTTAAATTTTACTTACTTTATTACCATTTGAATTCTGTCTTATCAATTTTTGATCTCCAGAATTTGTAAAAACAATAAAGCATTGTAAACTTCCCACCAACTGTTTTTCTTTAACTAGTAATGTAGTCCTCAAATAAGTAATACAGCTAATTTAATTAAGTTCAATTGACTACAAACTACAATTATTTATATTAAACTCAAACAACAGGGATCCGCACTAAATATTGGTCTCTGGAAGGGGTCCGCCGGTTGTAAAAGTTTGGGAAGCCCTGCCGCAAATCATTTAGATAACTTAAAAATTTTGTAAACTCTACGTGAACTAATCATTTAAAAAAAAAAAACCCCTTCCACTAAGTTAAAATAAAAAAAGACGTTAAACTGAAATGAAAAAAGTGAAGCCTAGTCTCCAGTTTACCATAATCAAATTTTAACAATAGCTATCCGTCTCTTTTTATCCTTTGCGTAGCTATTGAATTAAATTACTAGAAAATAAAAGCAAGTTTTCAACAGTTAAAATATTTGTAGCAAAATCGAAAAAATCCCCTTTATTACCAAAACTAAAACTCTAAATTAATCAAAATTAAATTTCGAGCCATTAGCTGTGAGCAATTTCAAAACTTATTATTTTCAAAGATAAAATTTTTTCTAAGAAGCAAAAAAAAAAAAAAACCTACAAGATGCGCAAAATAATCAACACAAACCTCCTCTAAATTTAAACTTTCAAAAAGTTGCACAAAAATGAAGAATTATATAAAGCAAGAGCAGTTTAATACAGTGTACAATAAAGCATCTTACTTTTGAGCCGTAAAATGGGCTTATTTAAATCGATTATGTTAGTTTCGACCGAATCCTATCTACCAGCAGCGAAGTGAAAAACTTATTTCTGGGTGACGCAAAATAAATTTCTGTCTGCGTTATTGGTAGATACAATTGACAGTAGTAGATTCAATCGACTTTTTTGAAATTTGCCCCTATATTGAGGTTGACAAGGAGCAATAAGCTTAGAAAAAGAAGGTTTGCTGGCTAGAGCAAAGTTATCATTGCATTTTAGAGCATTAATTTGAGACCTGTTTAAAGGAACAATTGAAATATTAACGACAACGTTTTTATTTACCGCTGGTAAATTTTCCGAAAGAACGTGTACTGGAAAACGCAATTTATAAGCATATATCGAACTAACAAAATTTAAAAGAAACTGTATATTAAAAATTATAAATATTTATGAGTTTTACAACAAGCTAGGTCTTTGCATATAAATAATGGTTAACAATTTCAAACGCACAATTGGTGAGATTGTTTCTAAAATGTGTAGATACGTTAAGAGGTAAATGCATTTAGTAAACCTATTGGTTTCCATTAAAACAACTACTAAGCTTGATAAAATTTAATGAAGATATTATTTCCTTTATATCTTCATTCACAAATCGTGATTCAAGTTTCGTGCCACAAATAGTTTTGTAAAATTTCACGGAAACGGGTCATCAAAGTACGAAAACAATATTTTAACACCCTAAAAAATATTCAATTGCACCAAAAAAAAAAAAAAAAAAATACGGTTGTGTACATTCCTAAACTTTACATTGAAAAGGTAATTTTCAATTTAGAATTTAATCTTTCAACGGTTAGCTTCGCTCTGTTGATAAAATATATGTATATATTATTTGGTGTTCAATTTACAGCAATCTTTTATGTTTTAGACGCTTTTAAATTGGAAATAAATACACTTTACTTCGGAAATGCTGAGCAAAAGACTCATTATGCTGCTATGTTTCAAAGTTTACGTATTTTAAACTCAGCCAGTACTCTTTTCTAGAGTATTTTATTGGAATTCTGCTTTTTCAGAGGAATAATCAAACAAACTCAATGTTTTTTGTAAAGCAATTTAGCGTTCACTTCCCCCATAATGTAATAATCACTTCATCTTAAAAACCAATGCTAACAGACATGTAAGGTATTTTTCACAATGAGAAATACATCTGTAACTGTGCCACGAAAAAATGAAGTAGGCAGTATTTCCTGAAATTTTTTACAAAATGGTTAAAGCTTTAATAAAGAATATAAAAATCTAATTCTAATAACAAAATTACTGTTGAATTAGTTGCTTAAAGTTTGATTTGGGTGTTTCATTTAGCCTTCTAACATTGTATTGGTTTTCAAAAGTTAAAAAAAATAATAATAATAAATAAATAAATAAAGACATGTTTAAATCTTTAACTGGTACATAATTGTGTAATCAATTTTACTTTTCAAAAAAAGAAAAAAGTAAGATACTTATTTAGCGATTATTGAAATAATATAGCAAATTTTCTACAAAGCAACCGAAAGAGAGATAACAAATATCGGTTTTCATTTACGCATTTAAGTTGTTAAATTTCGGCAGATAAATTGATTCTTTCAGCCAAGCATTACAAAATGAAATTGAAAAATTTACAACTCGATTGTTTTCATTGATTTGCAAATGAAATGTTTACCGCAGCATGAAAAACTGCATTATTTTACTCGATAGAAAACGGCAAGCAACATATAACATAAAATTTTAAACATATAACAAAAAAAAAATAATATTTTATCTCATAACACATCATGCCGTAAAGCTTAGAATACTAGATTAAGACTCCAAAACAAGGTAGGAGAATAATGAAAATATAAGCATTGCATCAAATTAAATCATCCACTTTTCTGTCTCATTAAAAGCATTGTAAAGGCTTAGTTACAAAATATTTAAAATTATCTCTTTCACTCAGAGTGAAATCAAGCATAACGTGCATTAATGTAATGAATAAAATAAATGCATCGATTGAATATACCATAAAATATTTTCCTCCTACATATAAGACGATTTTTCATACTGTATCATATCTATTTCGTTATTATACGCACAGCTTGTTGTTTTAGCAATTGAGTCAAATCGCTTGTTCATTTCTATATAGTATGCAACCATCAGGAACTCAAATTTAGCATTTTGGGACTTATTAAAAATTTAAAACTAATGTTGGCCGCCTAATGTTTCGAAATATAATACAGGTGAACTATTTCGTTTGCTACAGTAGAACTATCGTTGTAAGTAAAGCATTCGAAATAAAGCATTCGCAAAAAAAATCAAGCATTCGCAAAGGTTTCGAAGAAGATTTAATCTAAGGATTGAAAATCCTTAACCCTCGTAGCAGAATAATAAACTTATTTTGTCAAACGTAGGACTGAATTTGTGCAATAAATATTAATATAAGAAACATGGTTAAGCGTATGATTATATTTAACTTATTATTTAATTATTATTTAATTATTATTAAATTTTTACTAATGATTTTGTTTTTGAAATGAAATTTAAGAAGATATAGATGGGAAAAAGAAAAGAAAGCCGTTTTTTATAACCTGAACTATTCTTGAAATTAATTGTTTTTAACTTATAATTTTTTATTTAGTTTATTCAGAAATTCGTTTCGAGAGGAAATTATTTTTTTTTTACCCTGACAGTATATGCCAAGTGATCAGATCTTGTTGTTGGTTAGATTATAATAACTTTAAATAATAAGTACATAGCATATATGGTTCAGCCTTATGGTTTGTTGTTAGTCTTATGGTTTGCTAAAAATGTGTTACTCTTGTGCTTTTTACATTCTGCTGATTTATTTGGTGAACTCAAGTTTTTTACTATTTAGTTCCATCTCACATATTAGGCTTTCAATATCAGAACACTTGAAAAATGTTAAATGTAATGAAAATGTATGTAGAATGCTTACAACTTGTTTATTTAGTACACAAAAGGACACAAACATACATCTGAAAATCTATATAATACGAGGGCAAATCAAATAGTCTTTGCGCCTATTTTTTATTCGCCAAAAACAGGTACATACAGGTATTTGCAAATATACGTAGTGTACTACGTCCCTTGCATTGCTTCTCCACATAGTTACCACACCGGTTCAGATATTTGTCGAATCGCAACACTAAATAAGAGATCCCCTGTGGTAATTTCTTCCGACTGCCTGTGGAACCACCGTCGGACCTCGTTCCTAGATTCTTTGTCACATTTGAATCGCGAACGTGAAAATCAGTAGGGCAAGATCTACTAGTGCATTTCCCTGTGAATTGCTATGTGCTTTTGTCCCTTGATCCACACAAAACGGATAAACTTCGCTGCTCATAAGCTGTGGACATCTGAAGAACAACCGTCATCTTAAATGACTGATGGCAGCTCCACTCTTCTGATTAAAAAATAGATACGGTTGATACGGTTCAAGAAACTCTTACTACTGAGAATTTATATGTTTGCTTTGTATTCTCAGCCGTATTTTGTCTAAAAAAAATAGGCGAAATACTTTGTGATTTTCCCTCGTATATAATGTAGATGAGAGGAGGATGGTACGAGTCAAAAAAGTCAAAAAAGTCATAAAGTCATAAGTCAAAAAATAATTCAACAGGTTTTTGCTCAAAAATCCTCAAATCAGCCTTATTGAATACAGCCAAAGAGTATCGCAAAATTAACGCAAGATTTAATTTTGTCGCCTTTGATTACAGTAAATTGTTGGCAACCCTAAAAAAAGAACAATTTCACAGCTGAGAGTTTAGGATTATTAGAGATGGAGCATTATACTATACAATAACGCGTTTCCATAATTCAACAATTATTCCGAAAAAAATGAAAGTTGAGGCTGATCAAGCAGTTATTGTTATTGGCGTTCGATATTGCCATGTGTCGTGATTTTTGACACAATATTTTCATTAAAAATGACAAATGTCAGAGAACTCTATCTAACTATGATATTTATTTTTCCATTCATTTTTTAAAACATGATGTACCATCGGTTTTTGCAACGTCCTGAATGCTTTTTTGTTTCTTGAAAATTGTTTGAAACCGATATTTCGGTCGTACTTACGAAAGTGCTTCCATCGGCTATCGGCATCTGTCATCGGCCATTTGAAACAAAAATCAATCGGCCATCGGCACCGGCTGATCGGCCAAAAATTGCCATCGGTCAAGTCCTACTGTCTATGCAACAGTTCAATTGTGAGTAAAACTTAACTATAGTAGGTAACCAGAATGAAGTTGCAAACTAGCACTTTAACTTCATTAAAAATTTAATTGATATAACGTTGTACAGATTTGAAATACCATATTTTGTGCCTACATTTTTTAAGTTTGTTTAGGAAAATTATTTCTTTAACTTCTTTATTATGGAATTAAATTATTTTTTTTTCTTTTGTAAATGTAAAAATTTAAAATTTTATACTTATATTATTTTTGTTTAACATAGTCCGATCAAAAATTCTGAAAAATGCCATTTTAGTTTTCGCTAAACGTAACGTACATGAAGAACATGCTTAAACCCTTCCATATAAATACAAATAGTTTTTAAACTTTATTTTCTGCCTTTAACATCAAAGATACGTTGTGCAGAAAATATTTTCAATTACAAATAAGCAAAAAATCAAGCATTCAACTAGCAGCTCGAAACTTTTATCGTTAAAAATTGTGGTGGTTAATTAAAAAATTAAAAAGGCAGAAACAAAACAAGCAAAAATAGAATTGCACAGCTCAACAGAACTTTCATAATTACCACTCATTACTTTCTAAAGGAGTTACGTAACTTTGCAAGTGATTTTAAAATATTTAATAGGAGGTATTTTGTTTTAAAAGAAAAATGCTTCATTTTGCATATGATGAATGTGGAGGCAGTAAATGCTGATTCAAAGAAAAAAACCCTTACAAAAATTAATGTCTTTTAACAGTTCTAACGATAACAAATATATGTATTTTTGGACTTTTCGCTTTGCAATTTGACTGTTAGTTCAGAAAGAGTAAATATGGTGTTTAAAAGGCGAAGGAGTTCGAATTTAGTTATTTATCATCACACAGTTTTTATTTTTGGAACTTATTATTAGTTAATTATATGTTTCTTTTTTTTTTTTTTTCAAAATTTCCAAATGATGCTAAATATTTTATCTTGTACTAACGGGTAATTTTGAATAAAGTAGATTTTTCGCGGCAATCATTGAAATTTAAAAGAGAAGAAAAAAAATGACACTTCTTAAATTTTGTGAACAGTTTACCTTTTTGTTAGAAAAAAGAAAACATTAAAAAAAAATAAAAGACATGGAAAAGGTGCACTTTGTAATAATTTAGCAGGCACATTTCTGGGGCAAACTCCCACCAGCACCTAAATCTGTATCTTTGCTTTTATATTCTCAGTGACTATCAAGTGTGAATCTGAAAATGCCAAAAGACAGTTTTGCTTCACTGTTGCTATATTTAGAACACTTTAAAGAGTTAAGAAATATCTTTAAAATTAAAGCATTAAATTACGAGAAAAATATTCACATTGAACAATTCCACTATTCCCATTTAAATCAAAACGGTATTAGCTTTCTGGGGATAAGTATTTTTTCATCTTTAAAATCACAAAAAAATCCTGTTTAATTGTTAACTAATCAATCGTGTAAAACATTTTTATAATTGAAAGCTATAAGTAATTTGCTTAAAATAGCTGGCAGTATATTTCTAAACCATAATTGGATGCAAAAATACAGATTACAACAAAAGAAGACATTTAAAAATGTCAAATTAGTTAATTAATAAATTTATAAGCATAAAAAATACCATGTTACAAAGTAACATTTAAAAAGATATAATATAAATGGCCAAAATTTGTTCCTTGAAAAATATACACATTTCAAATCTTCGAAACTTCATCTTAACAACAAGATGGGGTTTTTTTTTAATATAAACTATGCTTGTAGATAATGTTCATAAATATGCATCAATCAAAAAGAGGAAAACGATATTGCAAAGCTTGTAAAGTTTTATTTGTGAATTCAGTAACAAAATAACACTTTTATGTTCTCATTCTTTTACAAAAAATATCATTTGTACTGAATTCCTTGAAAAAGAAGCTCAGAATTCTCATTCACAAACAAACCACTTTTTGCGAACAATAGTTTATGGCAGGGTGCTTGAAAATGTTCGTATAATTTTTGATAAGTATTCCAAAAATTTATTTGCATAATGATCTATTTTTAAAAATATAAAAACTAAAATACTTTCTTGTAGAATCAAATGTTATTTTATCTTTTCAGTAGGAAAATTTATTTCTCAGTGATTTTGGAAGCTCTTTTAACAGCTCAATGCGAAAATACAATTAGAAGTAAAATTTTTAAAGCAAAATATGCAGAACAAAGAATGTAGTTTACAAAAATGTTTGCATATATCGTCGCCACAGAGCAACAGTAAGACATTTAATCCCAGGAACAACACTATGATAACAAAATCTTGCTTTGATGCGACGATATATACATATATATATGTTTTGTTCACGAGTCACTTCTTATTCTAAAAAAATATTTTTATAGTAATTTACAATTACATTATATTCTATACAGTTACTAAGTAGAAACTGCATATTAGTTTTAAAGGTATGAATTTCTAGTTTTGTAGGTTTATTCTTTCAAATACGCCGTACATCCCGTTCTGCTTGATTGTATACGGTTATTTTATTATTCTGGTCTTTACTTTGGAATAATTGATTCGCACGCTCGACTTGCGAACAAAATGTTAAGCACTCAATTCCTTTTTTTTCAGTTGTTGTTTTTGAGAGAATTATTTTCTCCTGTTTGCTGATAATTGGAAAAAAAAATACACTTAAAAATCTTGTTCATATAGAACAGTCTACATCAGAGTGCGCCAAAAAAAGGATACTTTTAATAAAATTATTCTATAGCAAAAAAAAAGGGGGGGGGGGGTCTGGCATCTTAAATATAAAATAAATAGTCTAAATATTAATAATTTAAAATTAATTCTTTAAATTGCACATGATCCTTATAGTTTAAAGAAAGCGTAAACAAAACTTTAATTTAACTTTTAAATTAAATTTAAAATGGTTAACATTTTTAATCCCCCCTAAAATGCTGTTTTTTCAAACACTTTTTGCAGTTCTTTATATATATATATATATATTTAGATTTCATTTTTTCAATTTGCATATATAAGGCGTAAAATTTCATAAAAATACAAAAAAAAAAAAAAAAAATTCTTTTATGTAATTATTTATTTAGTTTTTGTTTGACATGTATTTCTTCTTTCATAGTCTAATTTTGAATTTCTTGCTACAAATGTGCACTGTACAGCTCTTCATGTTACTGTAACTATGTGTCATTAAACGGCGCAAAATGTATCACAGACAGTAGAGTCTACAGTCTGCCCTAAATCACAGTAAAGTTTGAACTCTCTAAATAAATTGCTTTCCCGGAAATAGGTTAGATTTAAGTTACCACCACTTGTTACCAATGGTTGAAAATTTCAGTAAGCGTTTGGCTTTTCTGGAACAGCAAACGGCGGCATGTTTGAAAACAATTAATTTTATTGATTACGTAATTATGTTGTGTTTTGGTAATTTATTTATTTATCAAGTTGTATGAAAAATTGTTTGTAAGGGTTTTTTGCCGCAACCTGTACGTTATATGTATGTTGACTGTCATTCACTGTTATATTGCTTAGGGCAGTATCTACTTACTGGCGATTATCCGCACAATGTAGCGATTAAAGCAGTTACTGCTAATTACTCTCTCTCTCTCTCTCTCTCTCTCTCCTCTCTCTCTCTCTCTCTCTCTCTCTCTATATATATATATATATATATATATATATCACATCTATATATATATATATATATATATATATATATATATATATATATATATATATATATATATATATATATATATATATATATATATATATATATATATATATATATATATATATATATATATATATATATATATATATATATATATATATATATATATATATATATATATATATATATATATATATATATATATATATATATATATATATATATATATATATATATATAGCGACAACCAAACAAACCTGTTTGTATTATAAAACTAAAGTAAAGAATAACTAAAGTAAGAAAATGTTTTGTCTTATTAGTTTTTCTTTATTCGTTCCACTTCCTTTTCTCTTTAAAAATCGCTTTTAACGGATTTGTTGAGGGATGATTAAATTTGAGTTAGGGGCATAATTTATATTTGTAACAAATTTTCAGAAAGCTATAATTTTTATTTAATCTTATGGTTTTGGTTTTTACTAATCTTCGAGTATGCATTTTTTTTTAAATTTTTTTTATATAATTGCCACAATAGTACTTACAGAATTCAAATTTTCACGCTTTGTAGATTCATTTATACTGTTTTTCTTGATAAATATATTTCTAAAATACAAGGTTTTTGAAAAGAATTGTGTGGTATCATAAGGCTTCTTATTTGGGAACATTGTACCTACTGCTCTTTAGTAGAGATTATTATAAAGTGAAAGAGCAAATTATAGAGTTTCACTTGGCTACCGCCAGATGTCTCTGCAAGTTACTTAAGTGACCCTACTCGTTATTTATTTAAAGGGAGAAGTAATTTAGCACTTTATGACCCCCTCCCTTCTGTCAACTGACCTATCACAAAGGATATTTTTCCTGTGAGATATGTAAAAGATTGGAGGGACTAGGCATACTTGATACCTGAGAAAAAAAATGTACCAAAATCATTAAGTCAAGCCTTGAAACCTGACAAAAATATTAAAGTTATACTTATACTTAAAAACTGGCAACACTTTTTCTTTTACGGCTATTTTGTTTTAGCTCAAGAAACGACTGTCTGAATGTGTCAAGGGAAACCTTTTTTTACGGAAAGCAGTCTGAAGTATGTAGTCTTTAATAATTAAGATATATTTTTAGTAAACTGCCACTGACTGTTAATAATAGAACAAAAATGTTTGTAAGAATCCTTTATTAGGGTTACTCGTTCCTTTTGGTTTCAGGGATGATTCAATGGATGAAGTTACCGATAACAATATAAACACAATGGAAACAACATAACTGTAGTTTATTTGATTGACTTCAATTTTAAACATTCAAAACCATGTTAATATATCAAAATGTATCATAGTATAAGTGATAGATATAAACAATCGCAGGAGAAAAAATAATTAAAATATCAGTTCGCACTTGCAACCAAACTTAGGGTTTTTATTTACACATAACACCTCAAACATATAAACATAAATTAACTCTACTGATGAATTATGTTCTGATCAGCCAAATGAGCTTGAGCAAGTGGAAATTAGTTATCCTATTTTGAATTTAAAAAATGATTTTGCTATAGTTAGATTTACAACGAAAAGAGGTGCTCATTATGTAGGTCAAATAGAAAGCAAAGTTGGATCTCCAAAGTTTGAAATTAGTTTTTTAAAACAAAAAAGTAATGTGCTTAATCAATCTATTTTGCCTGAAAATTGATAAAAATGAAGGAGATGAGAATGAGTGTGTTAAGGTGTCCCATTCAGTTAGGTTGAGCAAAACTTTAAGAACTACTACAACTGTAATGACATTTGACTTTTCAGGTTTTGAAAACGTATGCTAGGCTTTCATTACTTTTTCATAAGTATTTCGATACTTACATTTTTTGAGCAATCACGATTGCTTATTGTTCTCATTTGACAGTCCTTAATGTTGTGGTTCCTTTTTCAGCTCGG
Source organism: Uloborus diversus (assembly GCF_026930045.1). Lineage (NCBI taxonomy): Eukaryota > Metazoa > Arthropoda > Arachnida > Araneae > Uloboridae > Uloborus > Uloborus diversus. The sequence continues at coordinate 9,492,246 of NC_072731.1, forward strand.
ACCAGGGACCTCTGCAGCACCACGGCCCACCGGCTCGGCTCCTCTGGTCCTGAGCACTGTCCCCCGGAATCCACTTCTGCTGGGTCCATTTCCTACACACGCATGCTCATTCATACACAGACACACTCACACACGCACACGCGTCTTTACACACATACACACGCCTACGTGCACACACTTAAGCCTACACACAAATACACTCAACGATACACACGTAACCACCCAAGAGGAGGACATCCTTGGGGGGGGGGTAGCCGTTTCTAGAAAAAATAACTCTAATGAGTAGGGTCTTGTTGCAACTCGTGATTGCGAAAAACATAATTTGAATTCAAAGTTTCAGAATTCAAATTAGAGTTGATTGGAGGAAGAGATTTTTTTTTTCTTTTTAAAAAAATAATTCAATTGAAAACCTTTTAATTTTATTATTGCAAGACAAGAAGCAAATAAGATGATTTTTGAAGTTATCATGGTATTTTTTTAATATTATTATTTCTTGTAACTTTAGCTTTATTACGCTACTTTTATAAGACTTATTAGTTTTATTTATATATTATAATGTTCACAACTGTATTGGAGAATAAGTAACTGATAGAAAGCAAGTTCATTAAAATTGTGTACATTTTTCTAGAAATTTCCTAGCTGAATTTAAGACAATGTTGTTTTGTGTTCACATTGTTACCATCTAAGAAAGAAAATGAGAAATATTGTTATTTTTTAGAAACATTGTTTCGAAAACTTAAATATATAGATAAATTGCTGAAAGGTCTACGTATTTCCTCAGTGGGATCAAGTATCCCCCAAGAAGGAATCCAAATGTCCCTTGATGTGGAGATACATGATCCCTTTATAAAAATATTGACAAAAAACTTTTCACTAAAACTATCTGTTAATTTTTAACTCAAAACATATTGTCAGATAAAGGAAATAATTACGATTGTTCATGCAATTAAAAAAAAAACTGATAATTTGGAGCAGAGAAAAAAAATTTAAACTAAAGAGGGGATCAAGTATCCCAGTCCCTTTAGTTGCTAACTTGACGAACTGAAAACTTAAATCATTGTAGCAAATACGTCCGTGACAGCGAACATGTTACGACGTGCTTGTCAGGTACATGTGTGATATCGTTCAGGCAAGAGGAGGATAGATAGTGTATCTCTAGAAGGACGTAAAAATTTACTTTTTGTTTTTTTTTTTCAATTTGAAATGCACACATTTGAAACCTTACCACTCTGTTTGAATCACTCTGTAATCGTCGAAAAGTATTCTTTAATGCACATTCCCTCTCTGGCATAGCAGGGACGCAAAAGTGCATCAAAAATAAACTCAGCAGATCAACCCCCTTTGTAAAAAATGCGTCAAATGAGGCATGCTTAACAATCCAGCTTAAATTAAGCATTAAATAATAATTTTTAAAAATAATGCACTATTTCCCATCGAAGTGTATAAAAGAACAATTGTATTGCTCCAAATTTAAATTTTGATCTCTTCAGGTAATTTCGAAACTCCGAACACCCCCCATGTGAATTTCTGAGCATGGAAAGACCTATGTGCCAAACATAGCAAACATCGACAATAAAATGCAGATTTGTATCAAGAACATACACACCGATACACCGCAATTTTTAGATATGTTTCAGATCAGTTTTAAAACAGTGTTTTGATTTACCTGTTGTCTGCCACTACGTAATAGCAAAACGAGCTAATGTGTGCACCACACGATTTCCTTTTACTCCAATTTTAATGTCATTTTCCCATTATTGGCGATTTTAATGTGATTCAATAATTTACTCTCTAAATATCACCGCCAGTGGCCAAATTAAAACCAGATTTTAAAAAAAAATCGCCAAAATTGTCGCTAAGTTCTTGACAAAACTTGGCGACCAAAAGACTGGCGATATATCGCCAAGTGTCCGCCAAATTATAACACCACATGAGTATACATAGAAATTAACAATCATTTCCCCCCAAAAGGGGGCAAAAGACCCCTTTAGAAACACCCGAATGCATCCAAAAGGGCAGGTGCACAACTAGATACCACTAGTAGTCTACGTACCAAATTTCAACTTTCTAGAACATACCGTTCTTGAGTTATGCGACATACATACGCACATACGCACACACGCACATCCGCACATCCGCACATACGCACATACATACATACATACGGACGTCACGAGAAAAGTCGTTGTAATTAACTCGGAGAATGTCAAAATGGATATTTCGGGTGTTTATATGTTCTTAGGGACTTATCCTAGTGTGGTCGGGTTAAAGAAAATTCAACATTAATTTGGGGGTGTGCAAAATGGAAATTAAGGCCGAATTTTGAGTGAAATTTTTTTCGCGAATACAATACATCCTTTTTTTGTAAAAGGAAGTGAAAAAATGAGAACCATTTTAATTTAATGTAAAATAAGCACGATAATTTGATGTTGGTTTGAAAGTAAAATTAGTGGCTGAACATCTATTGATTAGAATGCACATTGAACGAGACTAACAAAGAACGAACGTTAAGTTAAACAGACTATTTTGGAAAGCTATAGAAACTAGTATGTTGTGTCCATCACGAAACTTTCTTCTATATTTTTCCTTTTTCTGATCCTTCCCCATGCTTGACGAGGAGGCAATATTCCTAACAAAAACAAAATTACACATGCAAAAACTTGACGACCATCCCAATTCGCAACTCCAACGAACTATAGGGGGCACTGAAGTCACTGTCTAATGGCGGACTTAAAAACTAAAACAAACGCACATGGTAACGAAGAAAATGCTAAAAGCGTTGTGATTTTTGTTCGTACGTATGATTTTTTCGCTTTATTCTTTTTAAATTAATTTTCCAAGTCTTGTGGATATTCTGGCCCACGTAGAAAGAAATGAGAATTCAAGAAGCATTACTAAACGTCAAAGATTAATGCAAACTACGTAGTTCGTAGTTCTAAGCAGCTATTTCCACGATGTTGAATTCGATATTTATCAATTCTTGATAAAACTAAATAATAATTGTGGCCTGACAAGAATAACAATTAATGCTAGAAAATTCAATATGACATTACAAATTGTTATCGAAAGAAGATGATACTTTTTTGACTTGCTTGGCTAGCGCTTATTGTTTTCCATTTGTAGCTGAGTTATTTCTCTCGAATTCCCGAATCGGTTAATTTAAAAAATTTCTGTTTCGATTTTTCTAATTTCTGAGTTACGATTTAATTGTGTCATGTTATGCAAATCATCAAAAAAATTCTCACGGATATATGGTGGTAGTTTTCTTTTCAGTTGATTGACCATTATTTCTTTTCACTTATCGAACTCTGTAATCTTACTACCATTTTATTCCACTCATGATAAAAATTAAAAATGGTTTAACTAAAAACGCGAAATCTCGCCAAGGCTACTTTGCTCGCACTATACTAAAACTATAACCCTAAACAAATTTGGCGAAACCTTTCAGCCGAGAATAAAAGGAATAAAGTAAATTCTTTCTCGGTTATTCATTTTGTTCTACGATAATATATTCAAGAAAATATTTTGCATACTGTCCATTCCAACGAAATGCTGCTGTAAAATATGGTAAGTTTAATTAATTTAAGATTAAAAAAAACCCATATTCTTACAAATTCATACAAAACAATAAAAATTTTTACCTTGTATAACGTTATCCAAGTTTGTTAATCCAGAATTTTCGCTTTTACCAATTATTAAGGAAATAATGAAAACTAACATTATTTTGAGAAGTTCGAGAATACTACTAAGGGACGAATTAATTTCTGTAGCTGAAACAAACTGAGACACATCGATTGCGTTAATAAATATTCAGAACAATCTGCCTGTGTTTACGTCAACAGACACACGTGGAACGCAACGTGGCAATGTTTTAGTTTCATTTGCCGTTTTGTAAATCACCGCAAGGTAGCGTATTCGAGCGCTGGAGTTCCGAATGTCTGATTTATTGTAAAAACAAAACAAAGAGCGAAAATTGAAAGTTACTTTAAAAGCCTTACTGGAACTAATTACAAATATTTTATTTATTAACAAACATAAGATGGCAACAGTTAAAAATTTTGAATCATTGAGATAATATTTCCGATCATTTCCATACAATTAAAATCACGAGAAATACGCAGACGACAATCTATTACGATTTATCTTTCTTATTGTTGCATTAATAAAAGTATTTTTATTCGCAAAAAAAAAAAAAAAAAAAAAAAAAAAAGACACCTCTTGGAGCGACTGGAGTCAAAATTGAACTAAAGCCTGTTTACGTATGGATTCACATATATTCCAAATTTCAACTATAACGTAGCATTACTTCTTGAAATAGGGCACTCACAATGGAAAAAAAAAGAACGGGCGATTGCGCTACCCCCTTTTTAGCTGTTGACACCAAAATAAAATCAGCTCTTATACCCACTAAGGGCTACTTGTCAAAAAATTTTTGTTTGATTCCGTTCGTTATTTCTTGAGATACAGCAGTCACAATATACGGACCAAATTTTGTTTCATTCCGCCGGTTACTTCCTGAGGAATAGCAAGCACGCGTAACTCAAAAAACGTCTCATTGCTCCACCCCCCTTGGAGGATTTCGCGCCAAAAACCAATGGACACAAGTTCACATAAGCGCACATAAGTGTACCAAATTTTGTTCAATTTCAAGCGGTAGTTTTTGCTGTAGAGCGGCCACAAAAAACTGGTCACACACAGACGTGATACACATACACACACACATACACACACGCACATACACACACACAGACAGACAGACATTTTCCAAAAATAGTCGAAATGGACTCAGCACACCTCAAAACGCTCGAATCCGTCAAAATTCGAAATTCGAAAATTTGCACGAATCCAATACTTTCTTCTATATATTAGATATAGAAGAAAGTAAAAACGCTAACAAATATTGATTTTCATTTATTTTTTTCCGCCAGGAGGATCTTCCTGTGCAGAGATCGTTACGTCTCGTTAACCACAAAGAGCTAAATTGCTACACATGTAATTCTATTTGTTTATTTATCAAGAACTTTTTTTACCGCAATACGATTAGCAATTTTAACTGTGAAAAGGAATTATTCCCGTAATAAAAATTAATTGTAATAGCTTTGAATAAAAATCAATGTTACCAATGCGTTTGATTTAGAGTTTTAAGTTTTTTTTTTTTTTTAAACACAACGTGAGTGTTTAATCTTCTATAAAATCTCAACACTTGTTTGGATTAATGACATAGTAGTACAGTTCCAAAAATGAACTATCACCAAGCGTAGCGAAATCTGATATAAATACGAAGAGACTCAAAACCGACAGGTTCTTTAGTTTTATTTATTATAGTGGTACCCGCACGGCTTTGCCCGTAATAGAAAAATTAAAAGGTCTTTTGGTTCGCCTGTATATTTACAAATTATGTATGGTGAATTTTCTCGCCAATTGGCTAGTACCCATGTTACGGTCCCACGTTATGATAATTTCGTAATTTACCGTCCATCTTATGATAATTTTGTTCTTAAAATTGGAATAGAAAAAGAACCACATCGAGTTTTCGAAAAAACGCTTCGAGGTGCACACCCTCATGCTACAAACTAACTTTGTACCAAATTTCATGAAAATCGGCCGAAGGGTCTGGGCGCTGCGCGCGTCACAGACATCCCACAGACATCCTACAAACATCCTCCGGACAGAGAGACTTTGAGCTTTATTATTAGTAAAGATCATAAATTCAGAACTTATAGAGATTATTTTAATGTTAATTTTCATTTAAACTCACATGGAGGCATACACATGCATGAATTGTTTTACAAGTACGTAAATGCGTGTATTACTGCGGTTACTTCAAGTTTAATTTGTTTTTGTTCATGAATCAAAAACTTGTCTTAGATTTTTTCATTACCTTTATCCCTTTTTTTGAAAAGAAACTTACTCTGCTATTGTACCTTTCCATGTTTTTGCAAATGCAAATGTCCTAAAAATGACTGGAAATAACAATAAACGATACATTTTCGGTTGAAAATGGGGCTAACACATTTTCCATATAAACATAAAAAATCAGAGAAAAAATGAATATTTGATAGGGTTTGAGAATTTACGAAAAAGGGCTGCATGTAAAAATAATAAAATATGTAAAAAATATAAAAATATGTGATGTGTTTCTTCATTTTGTAAAGTTCAATCCGGTTTATCTATGATAGTGAAAAGTTACAGCGAGTGTAAAACACCCTGAATGATTTAGAGACTGTTTATTTTGTGTTCTCAGAAAAAACGTATCTCATCTCATAAACTTCACCAGAGAAAATGTTTACAAACCTGATTTATTTTTCAACAATTTGTAGATTGAATGAAAATTGTACCATAGTTGAAATGTTACAATTTTGTTTATTTTCCGTCGGAACATTGCATTTGATTTTCAAAAGCCGAAAATGGCTTATAGTTTAATTTGTAATTCCAAATTTAAATGCCTTTTAAACATTAAAATTTTATAGCATTCGTGCTGAATGTTGAACTTTTATTTTCAAAATTCTTTATGTTAATTTACCTACCATTGATTGCATTTCGTCTTTATATTAGCATTTTTATTATGATAGTATATTTAGAACTAGTGGCACCCGCACGGCTTTGCCCGTAATAGAAAAATTAAAAGGTCTTTTGGTTCGCCTGTATATTTACAAATAATGCATGGTGAATTTTCTCGCCAATTGGCTTGTACCCACGTTACAGTTCCACGTTATGATCATTTCGTATCTCGCCAATTGGCTTGTGCTCATGTTACGGTTCCACGTTATGATAATTTCGTCATTAATGATAGTTTTTTTTCTTAAAATTGGAATAGAAAAAGAACCACATCGAATTTTCGAAAAATCGCTTCGAGGTGCTACAAACTAACTTTGTGCCAAGTTTCATGAAAATCGGCCGAACGGTCTAGGCGCTATTCGCGTCACAGACATCCTACAGACATCCTCCGGACAAAGAGACTTTCAGCTTTATTTTTAGTAAAGATAATAAGATAAGATCATGGCAATTACTCTCCTTACTGACACAACGGGAAGGGAAGCACGCTCCCAAATGTCCATTACTTTTTTTGCAGCTACAGAGACCGCACTTGCAGAAGATGGTTGTTTATTTTCTTCTTCCTTTATTTGCATTCTAGTATTCTGATAACATGTAATCATGTCCTCATCTGTTGGAAGAAATAAAGCATCGGAAGGAGATAAATCTTTTCCAGGTACAAACAGTAGACACTTGTGCTTGCTCGCGTTACTTTTTTTTTTTGAGTAATCACGATTGCTTATTGTTCTCACTTAACTGTTTTGATGTCCTATCTTTTTATTTTCCCACCGCCACCCTCTGCACCATCACCGTCGACCGGGTCCTCACGATGCTGCTCCTATAGCGAAAGCCGTCTCCAGGTTGCATTTATGTCCTACACACTCGCGCATACATACACAACTACACACACACGCATGCACACACACACACACAAACACACACACAAACACATACACACACATACACAAACACATACACACAACTACCCACATATTCATGCCTGCACACAGAAACAAACACACATGCCTACACACACATACACATACCCCTACACACAAACACACATACCCCCACACACGCCTGCATACACACACTCGTGATTGCGAAAAACATAATTTGAATTCAAAACGTCAAAATTCAAATTAATTTTTCTTTTTGTATTTTATTTATTTATTTATTTATTTATTTATTTTTTGGTGCGTTTTTCCAAACAATCGTTTTGTTTCACAACACTAAAATAATAATGCAGCGACATTCAAAATTTTTCTTTAACAGACGTTTTGCAGTGAACAATTCAATGCTCAAAATTTCGTTCCGAATGAATTGCAGCCTGCCGGGAAACTTTTCTTTCCGTCAAGATGGACACTGGACAATTTGGTCAGTTCAAGGACTTCAAAGGATTTCCTTTCCTTTCCTTTTTTTTTTTTTTTTTGTACTTACGGGCTTTTTTCTCAAACATATCTAAAATAGTGGTAAAACAATGTTATTCATAATAAAAGCAGTTGAGCTCCGTTTATTAACCAGGAAAAACTATTGGAACCGTAGATTTCGAAATTAGCATTATGTAATACTATATATATTTGAGTGTTTTTTTTTTTAACTGGCGAACCAATGTCACTTAAAATTTATTGAACTTTCAATGTATATTCTAAATAATGCATTGCGTAACGTTCAATTGGAACTTATTTCGGAACTACTTTTCAAACTATTTTGTTGTTTAAAAATATTTTTTATTTTTATTTTCTCCCTGTTTTAGTCTAAAAGGGCGAGTTAAATATTTTACGAAATGCATAAAAGTTTTTGAAGCTTACAACTGATTAACTGGCTGATATTTCTTCTGTTTACTGGAACTAGTTTCAAGTTCAATTATTTTTTGGACAAATTATACAAATTTAGTGAAATTTTTAAAGCTGAGATAACAGACCTATATACAGTGCAGAACCTTTTATCCGGGCACTAAAAACCGGGAAACCAGAAAACCGACAACCTTTTGCCGATTTTCCCGCCATTTTTTAAAAATACGCATTTTTGGCAATTTTTGAAAAACTAAGCTTTTTTTTTTTTTTGAAATACCTATAAGAAAATGAGCGGTTTCTTAATAAATACCATATTACTCATCTATAACTCGAGAAAATGTTTACGAAACTTCAAAGGTTTGTCTTTAACGCAGGGGGAAAATTTCCGGAATATTTTCTTGAACTAAAAAGTACACACGTTAGTCTGAAATTTTTGCGTTTTATTCCAACTGAAAGCTAAAGAAATGAATATTGTCACATTATAATGCAATATTTTATTGAATGGCCTTTAATTAAAACCTTTTAGAGCGGAAGTGACGCACAGTGTGGCATAGTGGGCAAAAATCCACCGAACTCGCGGGTTTTGAGCTAGAATCTTTTATTATGGCTTAAAATGCGGCAAAATTCTTCGACTATTTCGTAGTGGTGCTATAATTTTGAATTTCTTAACCTCCTAAGCCCCACAGAGCTCAAAATGAACCCAAGTCGCGATTTTGAAAACTAAAAAGTATGACCATATTTTTTCCCTGGTATGTGGCTCAATGCTTAGTATAAATCGAGGAATTGGATGATAAAACACAACTTTTGATCACTGCCGGGTGTTAAGAAATGCTTTTTTCCACCGTATAAGTCATTAAAAACATGATTTTTTAGGTTTTTCCGTTGAAAAAATGGGTCTTAACGGTCTTTACACATCTCCCGCGCAAGAACAAATATTTATTTAAACTCTAATCTACAAGTTTTCAATCATTTTCCAAAGTTCAAAAGGTAAAAATACCCTAAAACACCGAAAAATTGCTCAAAGTTCGAATTTCAGCTCGAGATCCTACCATTGTTTTTGGGAATACATCTGTGCAATAGCGGCAAACAGCTTATTTTATATGTACACATTTATATGTATACATTTTGGGAATAAATCGTCTGCGTTCGAATTAAGACTTATACATTTAGAATTTCCGAATGCTTTTGATGTTTTTAAGAAAATTTAATGTATTAAAGTTACAGTTGAACAAATGTGTATTCGCAATATTAGTATGTTTGTCAGTTTCCTTGGATTCATCATAATATTCGAATTTCAACAGGTATGTTCACTCTCTTACATAAGGATACAAAATAGAAAACTTTGTCCTCTGTTACATAAATAAGTATTTAAACAAATTATGTATATTACATTTTTTTAAAAATTAGTTTCTGTGTATAAGACCAACAAAACAACATAAATTTTAATATAATATCAATAAAACTTTATTATAAAGTTAAAATAACATGTCTTTACTGTTTTTCATACTTCGAAAGTGAAATCTAATGGACATATATTTGTAAATATTTGTTTTTTAAATTAAATAGAGTGAAGTAAAATCATATAATTTCATTAATCTTATCAGCCCTACCTTAAATTTAGCTGTATTATAACTATAAATGATGTTGCTAGGAACAAAACTGGGGCTAAAAGGGTTCATTTGAGCATTAATTGTTTAGTTTAAAACACATTAAAATTTTAACATGTGTTTTTACATTTTAAGTTAGAATTCCAACAAAAACACTTACGTAACCTGTTACAATTCAAATATTACGATTATTCCAAGGAAACAGACAAACAGAGTAATTTTGCATCTACACATTTGCTCAATTCTTACTAATATACTAAATTACTTAATACATTAAATTTTCTTAAAAACATTAAAAGCATTCGGAAATTTTAAATGTATAAGTTTTTATTCGAACGCAGATGATTTATTCTTGAAATGTACACATATAAATGTATACATATAAAATAAGCTGTTTGCCGCTATTGCACAGTTGTATTCTATTCTCGTGGACAATGGTAGGATCTCGAGCTGAAATTCGGACTTTGAGCGATTTTTCGGTGTTTTAGGGAGGTTTTTACTTTTTGAACTTTGAAAAATGATTAAAGTATTGTAGTTTAGAATTTTTTTTCTTGCGCGGGAGATGTGTGAAGACCGTTAAAACCCATTTTTCAACGGAAAACCCTGAAAAATCATGTTTTTAATGACTTATACGTTGAAAAAAGCATTTCTAAACACCCGACAGCGACCAAAAGTTGTGTTTTATCATCCAATTCCTCGATTTATACTAAGCATTGAGCCACATTTCAGGGAAAAAATATGGTCATGCTTTTTAGTTTTCAAAATCGCGACTTGGGTTCATTCTGAACTCTGCGGGGCTTAGGGGGTTAAGAAATTCAAAATTGTAGCACCACTACGAAATAGTCGAAGAATTTTGCTACATTTTGAGCCATAATAGAAGATCCTAGCTCAAAACCCGCGAGTTCGGTGGATTTTTGCCCACTATGACACACTGTGTGACGTCGCAAAAGCGCGTGAAACGTCTTGATTCTCGAATTTTCCGGATAGTTGATGGAATCTAGTAATCGTAAAACGCGAGACTGTAATTAGGCTGCAGGAACTCATAAATTAAATTTCAGTTGGTAATAACTTAATGCAAAAGCAATAGTTATCAGTAATCGCTAACGCCAAACGTTTACAAAAAAGTGAAAAAAAAAATTTAAATTTTGACGTCTTGAATTCAAATTATGCTTTTCGCAATCACGAGTGTAGGTATGTAGGCGTGTGTATTTGTAGGGGGTATGTGTATGTAGGCATATGTGTTTGTGTCTGTGTGCTGGCATAAGTGTGTAGGTAGTTGTGTGTATGAATGTGTGTGAGGGGGGGGTATGTGTATGTGTGTGTATCCATATGTGTTTGTGTTTGTGTGCAGGCATGAATGTGTGGGTTGTGTGTGTATGTTTTTGTGTGTGTATGTGTGTGTATGTTTTTGTGTGTGTATGTGTAGGTATCTGTATGTATGCGTGTGTGTGTAGTTGTGTATGTGTGTGCATGTGTTTGTGTGGGTGTATGTGTGTGTGTAGTTGTGTATGCATGCGCGTGTGTGTGGGACATGGACGCAACCTGGAGACGGCTTTCGCTATAGGAGCAGCATCGTGAGGACCCGGTCGACGGTGATGATGCGGAGGGTGGCGGTGAGAAAATAAAATGATAGGACATCAAAACAGTCAAGTGAGAACAATAAGCAATCGTGACTGCTCAAAAAAACGCGTTCATGAAAACAAATTCTCTTATACACTATAGTAGAAGAATCGCACATTTACGTTCAAAAACTTGTTTCTTGCCCTTCCCTTCATTTTCTTTCATTTCAAAACATCGAAAATTGGTGTTTTTCTTTCCTTTTCAAAACGAATGTGAGGGTCTCAGGTCTTATTAAATAAGTTAAGGTTTCCCGTGTTTAAATTATTCTCTCACTAGTAGTTTTTAATGTTTCGATATTGATAAGCATTTCTGAACTGTTTCCTTCTTATTTTAATACGTATTACTATTTATTATAGAAGTTGTATTATAAACAATCGGCCAAAAGCTCTTTTCAGCGATCCAGAATACCGGGAAATTCAGATATCCGGGATAGCTATAGTCCCGAACTTCCCGGATAATTGGTTCTCTACTGTAACAGCTTTTCCACATTTTCCAATAAAAAGATTTTTCGGCCCACTCCAGTGCACATGCTTTTCATGCGCACAAAAACATTTTTACAATAAGTGCGATTTGAGATATGATCCTAAAGTTGATCAAGTCATTTAACAGAATATCTCTAATGAGACTTAAGCTTAATGTTTAATGAATAATTAATCTCAGATATAGCATCTTAAACACTCATTACTATTAATTTATGACATATCCAGTACCAGTAAATGGTATTGATCAGTTCAGTCACTTGATTCCTGACACGACATGTAGCTTCAATTGCTAAATTTCCATTTCGCTAATCAGATTCCTTTGTTGACTTTTAAGTCAACGGATTTATAATGGAATGAAATGGATAAGAAGTGCGTGCAATTGCTTCAGAGTAAGGAAAGTTAATGCATAATTCATTCAGCATATATTTTCAAATGTTGTTTTAGAGCATAACAAAAGCAAGCGATTTTCTCTCTTATCTTAATTTCATCTCGAATTCAAAAATGCTACTAACATTAATGTCAGATTTCTCCACAATAACATAAATGTCTGCAAGCTAGATAAATGGATATCAATGCGTAAGACTTACATGTATGATATATATATATATATATATCTATATATATAAAAATCTCGTGTCACGATGTTTGTTCGGGGTAAACTCCGAAACTACTGAACCGATTTATATCAAATTTCATACGTGTCTGTAATTTGGTCCAACTTAAAAGATAGGATGGTTTTTATAATTTTTTATTGTAAATAAAAGGTTAATTATACATTAATAGTGTGTATTGATTGTTTGGTTCTGTAAATTAGTAATAGATGGCGCTGTAAATAAATTCATCCTCAAAAGTTTTATTCTTAAGTTAAATAAAATTTACAAATGATACTATGTTACGGATACTGATGGTTAACAACAATATCGCCGCAGAAAGGAGGAGTATTGAGGCTACACTTTTCAATGTAAATGTAGCTTTAGTATTAAACTTACCTGGGTTTTCTCTAGCGGGGGGGGGGGGGGTCCGGAGGCATGACTGGCTTTTAGACAGGGAGATGGCTAAATTCATCAAAAAGATTCCAGGATAATTTTCAGGAAGGTTAATGAATTTTAGTCATGAGAATTGACTTCAATACCTTCGTCATAGCCCGTCCAGATTGACGTATTTCCGAATGGGAGCAAGTGAGTCTCTGGATTCCGTAACTTTCCAAGAGTAACAAACAAATAGAATTCTTTGTGCATGCTTGCAAGTCCTAGCTGTGGCTATGATTGCGATTATTATTTTTGTACTTTCTTGGTGAGTCGAAAAATGTGCCTTAGTAACTTATGTTACTTAGGGTATCTGTGCAGGTTTTAGAGAAATGATTGTTTCGAATCGGAGAGGTTTCGGAATTCTTCGGAAAGATTTCAGGGTAATTTTAGAACGGTTTCTGACGTTAAATGGAAAACGTTCCTACTTTACTGGCAGAAATTGGGTCTATTTCCAGCCCATTATTTTTCAGGGCATTTTTTAAATGTTTTTACAGTGTTGAATAAAATCAGAAAATCACGGAAGCCACGTAAACAAAGAATACAACATTCATCAATCTCGGGCATAATTAAAGCCAAGACATTGGGACCAAAACTCCATCCAAAACAAAACTGCATCCAAAACAAAGTGAATATTTTGTTTCCATTTGTTTTCGGTAAACATTCCCGAACATACAGGAATATTTGCGGACCGTTAACTGTCGAGTGTTTAACTTATATTACGATGCATGTCGCAAATTTTATTTATTGGTCGCACACAGTCACTGGGAGTTGACACTTTCTAATGCAGGTTTGACATAACGACATACAGTATTCGTAAACTGTTTAAAACATTTTTGACGACATAATATCCAACACAATCATCTTTTCTGTGGAGAAACTATATAACTTTGATGCTTGAAGACATATTTCATAAAGTTAAACAAACGCATCACAAATGTCCGAATCCAGATTTTACATCAGAGATGAATATAAAGCTTTAATTTTGACTGAAGGTTTTTGAATTTCAAAATCAATTTGCCACTTAGTCATTATGATATGCTGCCACTTGATCGTTAGGTCACCGACTTCGTTAACACTGATTTGCAACGAGAAAAAACGGTGCAATGACGCTGTCTTAGCTACAATTATTGCAAATAATGAGCCATTACTGACGGATGGAAAAGAAATACTGACCGTTGATGCTGAACAAGGCTATACAGTTGTTGATGAAAACAAAGCCGTAAACATTCCGACTGATTTTTTAAATTCCCTGGATACACCAGAAGTGCGACTACACGATTTCCGGTTGAAAATTGGCTCACCAAATTATTCTTTTTCTCGATAAAACCCACCTAGAATATGCAACGGTACACGTTTCTTCATCAAGATCAACAATTTTGACAGAAAAGTTTACTGAGGAACGTTACTGAGTAAAAATTCGCGATACTTGCTTGCAATTCTGGCTAAGCTTTGGCTATGTTTGCATTACTGCTTATAGAAGTTCCATAATAAATCAGAAAATTGCAAAGCTTTTTTATACTGACCTCAGTTTACACTAAATTTCCAGACACACGACTAGCTTCAAACGGGAAAATCTTTGAACTTTTCAGAAGGCTTCCGAGACAGTTTCACGAAGGTTACTGAATTTTATCGGAAAACGTTCCTGGTTTTGGCAAGACATGTTACTGGCAGAAATTAGTCACATCAGCTGCCCATTATATTCCAGAAACATTTATGAATCGTTTTTACATTGAAACATGCCCATGATTAATCACATATGTTTTAAAACTTGGCTATACTATTTAAAGCTCTATTTAAAATATTAATTTAATTCAATCAAAATAATGAGTAAAAGATTATTTTAATCCAACTACTTCGCCACAGCAACGCGTGGCTGGGTCAGCTAGTATATATATATATACATGTTAAAAGTTTAAAAACGATTTAAAAGTTACTTTTAAATCGATTTTTGTTGACATGGGAAAACGCAAAAAGGATTAAAAATTACTAAACGAAGAATTGCAAGCATAGCATATACTGACACCTTGGCTGCGAAATGCCTTTTTTCTTCTTCTTTTTCCCCCTTTCATTTCTTTCGATGTCATAAAAACTCTTGAACCTGTGAAGTATTATGGTGCAAACTGCAAATTCATTTTATATATATATATATATATATATATATATTAGGGTGGTCCTTATTTTTGAAGTTGTTGATATTTTACACGACGCCACCTCAATTTGTTCCATTATACAAATAAATGATCCATGCAAAATTTTAAATCAATCCATGAATATTAACACGTGCCCCTAGGGCCCCCTTTTTTTGAATTTCGAAGAAGAAATTGCAGATTTTCTCATTTTTATGTAAAAATATTCCTAGGTTTCATATTTAAAGTAATTTTGAACCTCAATAGATGTTGCTACTTCCAGACCAACCATTCTCTCACTTTCATTCTGTAAAATTTTATTTACATTGTACACCAATGGCCTTGGGACAGGCATACCGATATTAGCGCTCGTTTCAAACCAAGCGGCAGGGGAACATTTCTTTCCACCAAGATGGACACAAGGGATTCTAAAGGCCATTAATGAATGGCGTAAGCATTTAATGAATGATTTTTGACAACAACAAATTGCCTCCTCCAGGTTTTGGGGGTGTTGATTTAGAAAATTTTCTGTGTATGTAATAGGTGTGGCAAATATGGTCACTAGGTTTCCATTCTATAAATATAAGTAATGACAATTATATTTTAATTCACTGTTCTTTAGTTATATACTTAAATGTTTATGCATTCTTAAAATTTAAATTTTGAAAAATCCTCGATTACCCTACCATAAAAGTAAATTCTATTTTCCATACCTAAAATATAAATTAAAAAAAATCCAGATCGGAATAATGTAAAAATCTATACTTTAAACTGTCTGCTATTTCAGTGCATAGTCCTTTATTATCATCAAATTCCTCTTGCAATTCACAAGATTTAGAAACCGAAATGGGTATCTATCCTAACCTGTTGAACCTTTTTTCTATATGTGGTCTACTACAACGCAAAAAAGCTTGACAACAATTGATATCTGCTCGCAATTCATCACTGTTAGACAAATGCCATATTAGGGACAAAGATGCTGCTCATTTATTTACAGCCTATGTAGATGCAGTAAATTTAAATCCAAATAACCTTATGATCAATCGTACATCCCTTAAGAGAGCCAGAGAAAATTTTCGAGAGGTAAAATCTGATTTCATGAATTTAAATTTAGATTTTTTTAGTTATTCACTGGGATACAAAGCTACATCCAGATGTAACTGGAAAAAAACGCCTATAGGCTTACCATGATAGCTTCAAGGCCCGATGTTGAACAGCTACTCGGAATTTCTGAGATATTTTTTCGGTTGTATATGATATCTTAGATGATTGCTCTTTATTGCTAACTGTTCAAGCTGTAGTGTTTTATACAGCGGCTTACAATACCTGCCGTATAAATTGTGCATGTAATTTTTTAGAGCAAAGTTGAACTGTGATATATTGCATTTGTATTGCTATCATCATGCACTGGAAATCGTACTGCAGAGTGTCTTTAAAGAAGTTCTTGCCTTTCTTAGATCTAGACTCGATATTCCATAATTTAAGCGCTTCAAAATTCAAAAAGTACACATACCACTTAAATTCTAAAAGAAGAATTTGATGGCATATTATTGTTCGTCGAAAGCGGAATTAAGAAATATTACAGAGAATTCTCATAACGTGTAATAATATTTCTTGGTGAAGTCCACCCTCCTACAGGGATATGTTTTCGGCAACCTGGAGCTTATCTGTGAGCCATATGGGTGGCAAAAGGAATTTATTGTTTGAATATTTATATATTTAGAAAACAATTTAAATTGACCTGACATGAAGACAATGTAAATGCTGTTTTACAGTTAAATGTTGTATGAATATATAGTTTTTTGCAGCA
This sequence comes from Uloborus diversus, assembly GCF_026930045.1. NCBI lineage: Eukaryota > Metazoa > Arthropoda > Arachnida > Araneae > Uloboridae > Uloborus > Uloborus diversus. Next base: position 9,509,249 of record NC_072731.1, read on the forward strand.
ACCCATTCTAGGCCTTTTAAATTAATATAAAGTCTAGTGTCTAAAAAACCTGCAGCGTATAAAATGATGACAAACATGCAGCAGAAGCAGTGATTGAAAAATTCATAAATCACTTATGGTACTTAGGGGATAAACTAGTAGCTTTGTCCGTATTGGATGAAGGAATTAACTTTGAAGATAGGAAAAGACAACTTCAAAAAAAATGCTTGCTGAGTAGGAAGACGGGTCTGATGACTGTATAAAAAATTTCAGATAACAGTAGATGATTTGGAATACCTTCTTAGTAAAGCTCTTCCTTTTTATAGAATTAATTACAAGTCAATAAAACTGTTTGATAAGTTACAAACACCAAAAGATGTTTTCCTATTTGATCCTGATTCATGGCAAAATGAAGGAAGCTATTTAAAGGGAACTATCGTTAAAATGCTGAAAGTTGTGAATGATACAACTGAAAGAGGAGCTATATATATATAGAGAGAGAGGATATATATATATATATATATATATATATATATATATATATATATATATATATATATATATATATATATATATATATATATATATATATATATATATATATATATGTGTGTGTGTGTATATATATAATTAAGATCGCTAATTGGAGTAATGTGGGCGACAAGACCAGCCTGGACATTCTGAGCCTACTACATACTCTCTCATCAAGACATACAATTCACTTTCAATGGATCCCTTCCCACGTTGGAGTTGAGGGTAACGAAAGGGCTGACTTTTTGGCTAGATCTGCTGCTGCGGAGGGTGTGAGCCCTTGTGGAGATCTTACTTTCAGTGAGATCTCCACAATTTCAAAAATGGAGCTCAATCGCCAATTTAAAACACCTCCCAGACACGCCTGGTATTTTGCAAAATGTCCTGGTGAGTCCTTTAGACTCAAGGGTAGACTCCTCCAGACAACATATTCGAGATTCCTGAGTGGCCACACAAAAGCTCTTAGATTCTCTGGGAATATCAAGACTTTTCCGGAGTGTCACTGGTGCTCTGCCGGAGAGGTTTCACCTGAGCACATTCTATCTTGTTTGGGTTTTTCGAAGGATGAGGTCCTTAGTGACCCATTGCTGTTCTTGGATTTTTTGCAGATATTTGGATTCATGGGGGTTGTTTAGCATTGCTAAACATGCCCGAGATAAGTCAAAAAAAAAAAAATAAATAAAAAAAAAAAAAAAAAATAAAAATAATTAAGAGATTAGAAAATTAAAAGGCCATTAGGTCATTTGATTTGCCTGTACATTCACAAATAACGGATGTTGAATTTCTTGCGAATTTGCTTTGCTCGCCCATGTTACGGTTCCACGTCACGCTTAAACTTTAAAAACATTTTATCTTGACAGCATAATTTGTATGAGCAATCATCATTCTTTAGGTAAGTGTTTATTGCTAATGCAAGACCTTTTTTTACCAGAGACTGACTGGGTGCCGACTCTTTATTGTTATTCGTATCAAAGTTTAACATTGTTTCCCTTTTTTTCTACTAATTAAATTGGGTTCTCGTTGAACAGTTTAAAATCTTAAACTTTGATACCTAAAGGAGCATAATATGCATACAGCAAGGCGTTCTATTTAAAAGGTTTTCTCCGCGAGTGCACGAGCCCTTTACCTAGACACTTACTACTGAAACAAAAGTAAAAGAGAAGAAGTAAATAAATATATTTTCGAAAAATAAAAAAGATCATAAAATAACGGTGAAAGTCTTATTAACGTTAACGGTAATCCTATTTTAACAGGCTAATATTTCATAAAATTAAATTTTGCCAATTGTTTCGCATATAGAGATCTCAATATCCCCCGCCCCTTTCCATATGCGAAACAATATTCGAAACTTTATATACTTAATCAGAACTTGGAAATCTAAAATTTATCATTCACTAACCTAAGAAAAACCTGAAAGTGCACAATAAGAACTCTTGTCAAAAATATAAAGAAAAAGCAATTTATTAAAATGAATTGCTAAACAATTTCGTCGCTAAGCGTGATACGTCCACGTAAATCTTGAATAAAATTTCCGTTACATTTAATTAACACTAGCAGCTTGCATCAAATATTTTATTATCTTGCTGGATACAATGTGGGGGAAAGTTTAATATTTTATCTTGATCCTCTACAGCTCTGGAATATTTATGTGCATTAAGAGTTGACACGCAAGTATTGTTTAGTTATAAAATACAATCATTTTCTTCAAACCTGTGTATATTTTAGCAGCTTTTAGGATAAAAATAATCACTAACTGCACTGTCGAAAGCGAGTAACAAAATTCATGACATTTTGCTCAAATAATTATCCTCAAAATATATTGCTGATTTATATTTTATGTATGATTTACAAAATATATTTCAAGCGTGTACATTTTTAAAGAAAAAATTGCTCTGAAAATTAGTTATCAAGTATTAGTTTTTAAAGAATAAATTGTAAAAAAAGAAAAATTGTAAAAGTGTTTTTTTTTTTTTTTTTCAAATTTAAATCATTCTTAAAATGCAGTATGTGCCCTTCATCTGTTGCCTGAACGATATCACATCTGTACTTAAATTCCTGCCCTATAATTTTTCTAATATGTCCGCGATCACAGAAGCAAAAATGCTGCATAATTCAACTTGTTCATTCTGTCAAGGTTAGCAGGTAAGGATTGAATAAATGCGGTACCCTTTATATGTCTCCACAAGTAAAAATCACATGGTGTTAAGTCTGGTGTTCAATACCTAACCTGAAAATCTGGTCTGCACCCCAGAAGTCTTGGTTTTAAAAATTGTACAATAGGCCACTTTGCGCCTCTTGCCCAACCCCCTTCTAGAAACGTTGATATTCTACAGAAACAAAATGCCAATCTCCATTTAAATGAGACTCAGTTTAATTAATATTTATTTCGTTCGTTTTAAAATCAATTATTAAATCATTTTTTAATCATTTACGAATTCATTTCATTTATTATTAATTTACAGTGTTGGCCAAATTATTAGACTAAGGCTTTTAAAAGCAAATTCTTTATTGATTACATAACTATAGACACATTAACGAACAGTGAAATAATTATCTAATATTTAGTGTGCATTCCCTTGTCTTGATGAGCATTTTAAGTCTTTTCGGCATACTTTTCACAAGGTTTACACCATTTTTAAAGTTTTTAAAAAAGGAGGTAAAAAATTGTTTATACTCACCATTATATATACTCACATACACTTACTCACTAATTACCTAAAACTAACTTCAAATATAACAGAACACACTAATAAAAATAACTAGTGAACTGTTTCAGCTGATTGAGGTTATGTTCCTGGTAGGTAGATAAACAAAGAACATAAAGAAAGGAGACAGTGCCTGCCACCTGCAAACACTAAATTATGCTAAAATAACGTAATAATCAGTGTACAGTATGTTCTGTTCTTTAACAGTAAAATAAATGGTATTTTAGGAGAAATAGTGCACAAAAAAAAAAAAAAAAAAAAACTCTTTATTCTAATAATTTGGCCAGCACTGTAAAATTTGTATTTCAACAGTAAATAAATTACTTCTCTCATTCTCTCTTTATTCCTTCATTCACTTATTTTCATATTTTCCCCACTATTTTATTCATTTAATTATTTTCCCCGCGTTTTATTTAATTATTCTATTTATTTCTTAATTGTTTCATTATTTAATCATTTATTCGTTTATTTATTCTTTCATTTGCCAAAAAATATTTTTAAAAAACAATTCAAAAACACTTGATTAGACAAATATTTAAGTTTCACTTAGACCTATGCAGAAAACAAATGAAACATTTTGACAGTAGAAATGTATTGGCAAAAAGAAAAAAAAATCAATGCAAGTTTTATCGTGAAATACATTGTTCTTTGCTCAAGAACTGTAATTTTTAAAACGCTTTTCTATTTCATTTTCCTTAATTTTCCCCCACTTTCCTCTACCTTTGAATTCCTGACAGCTTAAAAAAAAAATTTGAAGAACTGACAGATCTGAAATCATCAAGAGAATCGTAATTTGCTTTTTTCCCCCGAAAGAAAGTAAACAGGTTTTCTCTTTTTTAAAAGGAAAAAATACAGACTAAACTGTTACTGAACTTTTGACAACTATTAGAGAAAAAACTAGAGTACATCATCGGAAACATCAGATGCAGTTGAAATCAATAGCAAGTACCCCATATGAGCATTTCAATTCAAGTCGTTTCTTAGAGAAAGCTAAATTAAATTTTTATTCTATACGTATTTTTCTCTTCTAAAGGTCAAGGAAGAATCTGTTTCCGATGAGTCGAATAAGGAAACAGCGTGATGATACTACTTGAGCAGTTATAAAGATTTCATTTGTCTTTTATTGTTTTTTTACTTAAGATTTAACGTCTGGAAAATCAGATTCAAATAAAAAGAATAGACATCGAAATATTTTTCATCTTTATTTTTTATTTTGTATACTTACATAAAATTATTTCTTTGTTACAACAAAGTGTAATATAGAAACCTAACCCTCAATAGTAGACCTAACTCCCAATTTTAAGCATTGTTTCATAATTTGCAAATTCCAACCTTACTTATTCGCATTTATTTGTTCACTGCTGTGAATCATGTGAACAGATTTCGCAAATGGTCTTTCGTTTTAAAGCTATGAACTTATTAAAAATGTAAGTTTCATGCAAAAAAGCAGTGTTTTGGCATATACACAATATAATAACTAATAAATAAATACCCACGATCAGACAAAAATGAATTGCATTTATCAACTCAAAAGTTTAACTTCATTTAAGATAAACTAGGTAAGAAAATCAGAAATACTTGATTGGTAAAACGTTAAGTCTACGGAAAAATGACTCGATTTTAGCGAGCTAACTCCGGTTACAGCGAGCAATATTTTTGTGGCACTGCGGCATCCATGGCAACGAGCAAGCTGACTTGTTGGCTAAAGAGGCTTCAACATTAAATCCACCTTGGCTCCCGATCCCTCTTCGAAAAGCCAAGCGACATCTTGGGAGCAATATTAGGCTCATAAGAATTTCATCTCTCCGTGGCATTGCCAGCGGAAAATCTTGGGCGCGTCTTCTTGAAGACCAAACAAGACTGCAACTTTCCCTTCTCCCTAGAGTTGAAGGGGTTACATCTTTTCGTCTCATTACTGGTCACGACTACTTACAAGCCCATCTTTTTAAAATCGAACTGGCCAGTTCCCCGCTGTGCCCACTATGTGAAGGAACTTAGCAAATGACAGGGGAGTATCTTTTTGATTGCCCCGTTCTTCTCGACGTGCTGGAGGATGTCGTCTTCATAGAGCTTTCCCGCTCTGCTACTGCATCTATGTTGTATTAGACTGCAAGGCGAGATGACGTTGGTGGATGTAAATTAAAAAAAAATTGTGGATACATAAAATTTGTACCTCATAGTCATATTGACGTAAGTCACATAATCGCTATTTTACTGGATAGGGGTAAAGGTTGCATATTGTACACAAAAGATTGGATTCGCGCTCGTATAACACTTTTAAATTATTACAAAGGATTTTTTTTTAGGACGCTCGCTGCCGCTCACCAACCCTCGAAGATTAGCGGGGAATGGATTCGCGACAATTTAAAGTGTCAGTTAAGAAGAATCAGTTACAATATGCGTTACAATTAGAACAAAATAAAAATCACGCTCCCTTCCGGTAAAAAATAAAGCTTTAGTAAAAACCTCATTAAACATAGAAAAATATTAAAATTCCACTCCAACCCGAAGACATAAAAACTTAGTAAAAATACCGATAACAAAACTGCTTTTAAAGAGGCGTTTCAAAGAGTACCCCTCCCCCAGAGACCAAACTAACATCTAATTTCACAACTTAAGGGCTTCCCATAGAGTAAGGAAATATACATAGAGAGGCCCCGTCTATGGTAAAAAGGAGATGAAATTGAAGTCGGAGTTATGGGATACAGCGGTGCAATGATGAGAAGGGTTATAATAACACGATCGCTTCGCGAGAATAGTTTTTACCAATCCCGCAAAGGGATCGTATAAAGTAGCTGACGGATTGGTTTACATTTTAATTCATGTTTTAATGCAATTTCAAAAACGTGCTTCATAAACTTGCAACGATATCTAAATTTAAATTAACAACCAATTGAGACAGTAGTGGAGTGTATTCTCAAGAAGCTAAGGATCTTGGGATACAGCGGTGCAACTTCCGGCTTCAATTTCTTAGTATAGCGAGGCCTCTCTATGCAATTTCTTTACTCTATGGGGCTTCCTGAACATAACAAAACAGCCGTTCGGCAATTTGCCAGGAAAAATTATTCTAATAAGCGGGATATGCCATTATCCGGGAAAAAAATAACACACATCAATGGTGTAGTACATGGGAATTTTATTACATTAAGCGGGATATTCTATTATCCGATATTCCATTAAGCGGGCTCGACTGTATAAAAAAAATTAGTTCGTATTTATAAAAACAAAACCCCAAGTGCAAACCACTGGGGCTCGAAGTGATTTTGTACAAGACTTCAAGGCTGTAGGTGCTATGGGGACTCTTGGACGCAGGTCAGCCACAGACTTCCTTTCACAATTTCTTTATCCTTATACTTTTTTTTAAATATATAAAGATCCAATGCATTAATAAACACTAATAAACAAAAAATTGCAAGGGTTGGAATTACGCTAGGGGGCTCTAAGGGGATTTAACTCTTACGCTCTGTCGATTGACTTCTACCTCACCAGCTTGACTAAACCTTTCCAGAAAAATTCTTTAAGCGAATATAAAGTTGCAAAAAATGGTAAATGCGAGAAATGGGAAGCATTTTAAGCTAAATGTACTCAAATGCACTTGTGCTCGAAGTCCGGGATGCAGACTTCGAGCGATGGAAGTCTGCACGTAAATAATGACAATGGTTTTTTGTCCAATAGTTTTCCTCGAAAAAAAAAAAAGACAACAAAACAGTTACAAGCAAATTGACCATCTTTTTTGCAATTTACATTTTTTATCTTTACTAATAATAAAGCTGAAAGTCTCTCTGTCTGTCAGTATCTCCGTCCGGATCTCTGTCTGTCAGGATCACTGTAACGCGCATAGCGCCTGCACCGTTCGGCCGATTTTCATGAAATGTGGCACAAAGTTCGTTTGTAGCATGGGGGTGTGCACCTCGCAGCAATTTTTTGAAAATTCGATGTGGTTCTTTTTCTACTCCAATTTTAAGAACAAAATTATCATAAGATTGACGACTAAATTACTAAATTATCATAACGTGGAACCGTAACATGGGCACAACCCGATTAGCGAGAAAATTCACCATACATTCTTTGTAAATATACAGGCGAACCAAGAGACCTTTTAATTTTCTATTACGGGCAAAGCCGTGCGGGTGCCACTAGTAAAACACAAGCAGACATCGTAAATGTGTGTGAATTCTGATTTTGCTAAGAATACGCTTTTTCGATCATTCGTTTATAACGAGCAAATACTGCTGTCCTTTCACGTACCAACAAGTTTAAATGCATTCAGGTTTTCTTAACGCAAGAGTCCCCTAACATCAATATCCTTATTATTGAATCCATTATTTGGTTTCTTGAATTAATATTTTGTACACGTCACTCATTTTGAAAAACTTTAAAGTTACATTATTTTCTCACGTTTTCTCCCTTATTGTATTTAACATTTCTACATTTTCCATTGCTCATTAGTAGATAAAAATATCAAATATTTGTAATTGAAAATAATACATAAATCCATATTAAAACCCTTTTTCCCTTTAATTTTCTGCATTTATTTATTTTTCGTTTTAGTTTTATTTTCCTGTAATAATAGTTTTTTTCTATAATCTTAACACCCTATTCTAAGGCGTAAAATCTCAGAAAAAATGTGTAGCAAATATATAGCATTGCGATTAGAATCGTTGAATACAGATGTCAACCAACGTTTTGGATATCTGTGACAGGTTTCGCTGACGGATGCTGTCAATGATATCTCATTTGGTTTCACAAAGCTTCTACTTTTGACATCCCCATACATCGAATAATAAACAGCAATAAACGTATCATGGTACTCAGATGAATACATAACTGCAAAAGAAATGCCGTTCAGTGGAGTATATGGAAAAATTATCATTTATTTTCCTTTCTTTTTCCCCCTCTTGCAGACACGAGGAGAGAGTCGCTTGAATTTTTATTTAAATAATAATTTAGTCCATTTATTCCAAAATCAAATATGTTTTAGTGTAAAAAATATGTATTTCGGAGGACATCCGGGTAGCTTTTTACTTCCTTTTCCAAAAAAGGAAGTATTGTATTAGCGAAAAAATTCTCACTCAAAATTCGGCCTTAATTTCCAATTTGCTCATCCCCGAATAAATGTTGAGTTTTTTTTTCAACCCGAATACACGCGGATAAGTGCCTAAGAACGTATAAACACCCGAAATATCCATTTTGACATTCTCCGAGTTAATTACAACGACTTTTCTCGTGACGTCCGTATGTATGTATGTATGTGCGTATGTGCGGATGTGCGTATGTGCGGATGTGCGTGTGTGCGTATGTGCGTATGTATGTCGCATAACTCAAGAACGGTATGTTCTAGAAAGTTGAAATTTGGTACGTAGACTACTAGTGGTATCTAGTTGTGCACCTGCCCTTTTGGATGCATTCGGGTGTTTCTAAAGGGGTCTTTTGCCCCCTTTTGGGGGGAAATGATTGTTAATTTCTATGTATACTCATGTGGTGTTATAATTCGGCGGACACTTGGCGATATATCGCCAGTCTTTTGGTCGCCAAGTTTTGTCAAGAACTTAGCGACAATTTTGGCGATTTTTTTTTAAAATCTGGTTTTAATTTGGCCACTGGCGGTGATATTTAGAGAGTAAATTATTGAATCACATTAAAATCGCCAATAATGGGAAAATGACATTAAAATTGGAGTAAAAGGAAATCGTGTGGTGCACACATTAGCTCGTTTTGCTATTACGTAGGGGCAGACAACAGGTAAATCAAAACACTGTTTTAAAACTGATCTGAAACATATCTAAAAATTGCGGTGTATCGGTGTGTATGTTCTTGATACAAATCTGCATTTTATTGTCGATGTTTGCTATGTTTGGCACATAGGTCTTTCCATCCTTTTTGACATTCCCCGAGTTAATTAGAACGACTTTTCTCGTGACGTTTGTATGTACGTATGTATGTGCGTATGTGCGTATGTATGTCGCATAACTCAAGAACGGTATGTCCTACAAAGCTGAAATTCGGTACGTAGACTCCTAGTGGGTCTAGTTGTGCATATCACCTTTTGGTTGCATTCGGGTGTTTCTAAAGGGGTCTTTTGCCCCTTTTTTGGGGTAAATCATTGTTAATGTCGATGCAAACTCAAGGTGATGTAATAATTTTGCTAACACTTGGCAATATATCGCCAGTTTTTTGGTCGCCAAGTTTTGGCGATTTTTTTTTTAAAATCTGGTTTTAATTTGGCTATTGTTGGTGATATTTAGAGAGTAAACTATTGAATCGCATTAAAATTGCCAATAATGGGGAAATGACATTAAATTGGAGTAAAATGTGATGCACACATCAGCTCGTTTAAAATATGGAAGTACAAGGATTTATCCATTGTGGTTAGATAAAGCTGGTGTACAAAAGAGTGCACAAAGGGGGGGGGGAACATAGTTGTTTTAAAAGTGACAAATTTTTTTCGTAGCAACAATTTAATTCATTACCCGTTTTACTCTAAGGAACACTAATGGCTTAAAACTATTAAACCTAGTTTTTTCTGCAGTCGCAAAAAGAAAGTTTCATTAATTTTTGAGCAAGGTCTCTTTTTTATGAAGTCACTGGCAAAAAGTGTCACTTTATTTCGGAATAAGGATGTCTTTCTTAAAAGATCCCTGAAACACAGTTTCAAATTTCTCAGTAAGGCTGCCTTTTTTATAAGGTAAGTTAAAGACATTTTCCTTAATTTTTCTTTTGAATGGTAAATTAGTCCATTTGTTCCAAAAAAAAAATATTTTTTATGCAAAAGAACTACATTTGAGGACATTTGTGTCGTTTCTTTGAATAATGAACTATTTATTATTACAATGTTTATTATTTTTAATTAATTAATTTATTTTTTATTTATGTATTTATTTTTTGTTGATTTGGTTGAAGATAACCGGGTTCACGTTGGAGTTACGAAAAACCTACATAAACATTTCCTACATAAACATTTATTATCTACATAACCTCCTACATAACTTTCTTTACCTACATAAACATTTATTTATGGTTACACTTTAATATTATTACTGTTCTATTATAAAGAATGTTAATTATTGTCCATATTAAAAACTTCAGGTAAGTAGAGTAATTTTATCTTAATTTACTTAAGTTTTAAGAAAAGAAGTAAAAAATAAAGTTCTAGTCGTGTTCTTTAGCAGTAGTGCAGCCTTTATCTGCCAAACTTGAATAGTTCAGACACTGTATCCAAACTTCTTTAGATTTTTATTTGGGTGTTAATAAACTTAAAAGCATAGAAGATTAGACATTTTTTGCGTCACTTACTTGATGATACGGAGTTTGTTTCAGTAACTTAAAAAAAATCTCTCTTTTGACTGTTATTTTAGGAATCTCTTATTTTAGGAACCAACAGCAACGTCCTATTAAAGCTGCTTTTCTTTTCTGTTTAATGAATTGTAATATTTAACTGCTTCTTTTCCTTGTTCTGTAAGTTTGAAAAACGAGGAAAAACGAGAAAAATTGATGTCATCCATTGCCCGCTTAAAGAGATTCTTCACAATCTCGGGAACTTTTGCACCAGTTGGTCTCATCAAACAGCTAAGATCTCAGTTTTATCTGATTACGAGAGTGCTACAACATGTCCCAAACGTGACACCAAAACCTCGTTTAAATACTAAAATAGCTGATCAAAAAGATTTTAAAGTGTTGAAATCACATGAAACAGACTAAGCAAACAGAAAACAGACAGTAAAACTAATGGAGTAAGAATCGAACTTTCCCCATGTATATTTTTCAAAACCTCTATACGACACTTTTAATTGAACGGCAAGCAAAGTGGCAGCTCTCTGAAATTCGTGTCATATGTTTTCGAACCGATGACAGTTGTAACTTTGTAAAGATTGCTGCATCAGGTTTTTTTTTTAGCAATCACGAATTGATTATTAATCTCCCTTGGCCATAATTGATGTCCAACCTTTCAATCTTGTTCTTTGTTAGTAACTTTCTCCACACGATTTTTGAAAGAAAATTGTCTGCAAAGGAAACCAAAAGTTCAATTACACTGTTACAATTCTTAAGCTGGATGGAAATTCAACCCTAAATGTTGCTTTAAATTGTAAAACAAATCCGCCAATAAGGAAAACAAGGTTGTCCAGAAAAAAGAAACACATTTTATTCAACTTGTATCGAGAATACTTGTTGGTTATCATATTCGCATTCGTTAATGATTATTTGAATAGAAAAAAACTGATGAACTTTAACAAAAAAACGGTAATAAACAAACCGAGAACTTTTACTAAAATATGATAGCTGAACTAAAAACATAAATTAGCTAGAAAACTGCCCGTGTACGACGGATGAAAATTGCTTGTATATTTGAACGAAGCAACTGCCTGTTTGGTGATATTTTGATAGTTCAAATTCCAGTGGATTAACCCTAAACTCCAGAAGATAGCTTGAATTGTTGACTACTTTTTCGTTCCTTCATTTTCTTCTAAATTAGTCTTACCAGAAAAACAGTTAAGTTACCGGATCCAGTTCAGCATTGTCAAATTCCCTCAATCAAAATCAGTGTCAAAATCATTTCCCTGCATGTCAAACATTGCCAAAAAAATATTACCAAATTATAAATATCTTGTTAAATTTTGGTGCTTCAACAATGAAAAAATGCCGTCCCGCATGCTATGCCACGAGTTTCATTGTTGGTGACTTCAGAGCGTTACTCGATCAGTGTAGACCAGTGAATTGGATTTGATATATATATATATATATATATATATATATATATATATATATATATATATATATATATATATATATATATATATATATATATATATATTAGGGTGGTCCTTATTTTCGAAAGTTCATATTTTTTCAAAATTATTTGTAATTTTGTTCAGTTACACCAAAACATTAAAAATACAAAATTTCAGCTCAATCCGATAATATTAACACGTGCCGCATTGGCCTTGAAGTTTCATGCATCTGACTGTCTAACATGCTACGACGAGTCGGCGCCAAGTGCGTTCGAATTCGCTACAAGCGCGACTACAAGTCTCGACAAGTCAATTTTGTTTTTACATATTATTTGTTCAATGCTACATTCGTTTTAGTTTCGTACTTGAAGTGCATAAGAAAAGACGTGCTATATAAGTAATTGATAAAAGTGCTGAAATGTCCACTTTGCGGAACAATATTTATCTAGTTGGAGTGATGAAAAATCAAATCTGCGGTAGTAAATTACCATGTAAACGAGATGTTTTGAGTGTACTTTTTTATAACATGAGAGTGGTAAATTTAAATCTTAATGACAGCAGTGCTTTAGTTATTGATGAAGTGGTCGTTTTTTGGAAAAAAGCAAGAATCCCAGTTCAAAACCGTTCAAACTGTATTTCGAAATTAAAATCTTTGTACGATAATGTCAGAAATTTAGAAAAATCTAAAAATAGAGATACTGAACGGCAGAGAGAAAAAGAAAATGATTTTAAAGAAGCTTTAGACAACCTTTTCGATATTGCCACCTTAAATGCGTTAAATGAGATTAAAATCGCCGAAGATAGAGAATTTTTAATTAAGCAAAGGGAGAAAGGTAGAGTAGGTTGTATGTTGGGAGTAGATATCAAATTATTACGTAAGGAAAAGCGGAAAGAAGAACGCACAGCTGCAGAGTTGAAAAGAAAAGAAGATTTGTTGGAAAATTCTAGTTGTTCGATTGGACATTTTGAAATGGAAGATAAAGAACACGAAGATTCACAGAAAAAAGTGATAAATCAAGACAACAGTGAAGATGACATATATTTCATATCGGAATCTCAACAGGGTCCATCTTCAAACAAGAGAGGACGAAAGACGTTAATGACACCTCGCCTGGCCGCTGCCTTGGACAAATGTAAAGTGAGTGACAGGGATGCAATGCATATTATTTCTGCCGTCCTAGAAGCTCTTAATATAGATATCACCGAGTTTGTTCTCAATAGATCGTCTGTCAAAAGAAATAGAGAGATTTTGCGGAAAATAAAATATTCATCAATAAAATCGGTAGGAAATGATGCAAATTTTATTGAAGTGCATTGGGATTCCAAATTATTGCCTGATATCACAAAAAATGAGAAAATTGATCGGCTTCCTGTGATCGCGGTTGGTTTAGATTTTGAACAATTATTAGGAGTACCTGGAATTGCATCATCAGGAGGATCGGAAGTTTGCTCTGCTGTGTTCCATATCACTGATGAATGGAATTTAACCGAAAAAATTCAAGCCTTTTGTTTTGATACTACAGCATCAAACACTGGACGTATAAAAGGAGCTGCAGTTCTGCTTCAACAAAGGTTAGGGCGAGATATTTTGTGGCTTCCATGCCGACACCATATATTTGAGGTCGTTTTGGCTGGTGTATTCACGAGGACAAAAGCAATTGTAACATCCGGCCCTGAAATTGCTCAATTCAAAGCACTTAAAGAAAACTGGAAGAATATTGATAAAATGAAATTTTTAGATTATACCAGCGATGAAGCCGTTTATAATGCACTGAAAGATGTAGCGCCCGAAATTATTTATTTTGTGAAACAGAAACTTGCAGAAGAGCAACCACGTGATGACTACAAAGAGTTTTTGCAATTGACGCTCATTTTTTTGGGAGATAAAACAAATGTGAGTTTTAGGGCCCCCGGTGCATATCATTTAGCGAGATGGATGTCTAAAGCGATTTATTGTTTAAAACTTTTTTTATTTCGCGATCAAATGAAAATGAGAAAGGATAATTCCAAACTGAATGCAGAAATTTGCGTTTTCGTTGTATACTGTTATGTAGAGGCCTGGTTTTCAGCAACGAATACTACAGGAGCTCCCCTAAATGATATATATTTTTTGAGAAAATTGGTTAAATTTAAAAATATTAATGAAAACATTGCAACCATTGCAATAACAAAATTTTAAAACCATTTATGGTATCTAAGTGAAGAGTGTGCTGCCATGGCAATATTTGACGATAGAATTGAGAGAGTTGAAAAAATTAGAATGGCTCAAAAAATTATGGAATGTGCAAGTAAAAACATAGAAACTGTGAATGAAAAAGAAGAAGAAAATGAAGAGACAGAAGTCATTGAGAAAAAACTATCGTTGCAAATCCGAGATGTCCAAAATTTTGTTCAAAAAGATCTACCAACTGAATTATTGTCCGCCAATTCACTTCAGTTATTTAAACGATTCGGTATTTGTGTTGAATTTCTTCAGGACGATCCGCTGAATTGGGAAAACAGAGAGGATTATCGCACAGGAAAAAATATCATTTCAACCTTAAAATGTACAAATGATATTGCAGAAAGAGGAGTCAAGTTGATTGAGGATTACAATGAAAAAATGACGAAAAATGAACATCAAAAACAATTTTTGATACAGGTATGTATAAACAAATTTAATTTTTTGTTATTTTTTTCTTGAACACATTATATAGGCTAGGTTTAGAAAACACATTCAATATTATTTTTTTTTATTCAGGTTGTTCAGGAGTACCGGAGAGAGTTCCCAGTCGCCACAAAAGGAGGCTTACTTAAATCCAAAATATGTATCTGAAGTGGATGTATCATTTCAATAAATAAAAAATATAGTATTAGGATAAACTATATCTTTATTTTACGTTTTCATTTTAATTAGTATGTTTTTATACTAAAATTTAAAAAAAAATGCGTAATTTTATGTTTACAGTCGAGCGTACATTGTCGTTCTTATAGGTAATAACTGCCTTACATTGAATCTCACAACTTCAGCGTCGATGCGGCACGTGTTAATATTAACCGATTGAGCTGAAATTTGTTATATTTTCATGTCTTATATAAAGGTACATTCTGGCAAATAATTTCTAAAAAATTCGAAAAAAAATTTTTTTCCTTATAAATAAGGACCACCCTAATATATATATATATATATATATATATATATATATATATATATATATATATATATATATATATATATATATATATATATATATATATATATATATATATATATATATATATATATATATATATATATATATATATATATATATATATAAGGATTGGTTTGTTTCTGATGTGCACTTTTGCTTCTCTATTATCTAGCCTTAGTTTTGTAAAAATGAAAATATGTTCACAGCAGCATATTTTAAATCTAAAGTATATTTGATCCATATTCTTACGGCAGAAATTGATTTATTTATTCACAACCATTTTGCTTTTACGTTCCTGAACGAAATGAAAATATTTTCTTTTCTTTTTGTTGTTTCCATGGTAACTATTTTTGGTTCCCCTATTTTATTTTTGAGAATGCAATAAATGAATAAGGTACTAGTGACGTTATTAATCGCGTGCATAAAAATCCCATCGTTATTTTCCCTTCTCCCCTGCTAGATTCATTCAGATGGAGTCGTCTTTACTTGGCAAATTGCCGAATTACAAACAATCCGTGGTCAAACAGTAATTTTATTTCTGCGCAACCTTTTGTGACCGACTTGCCTCGATGATTTCCTCTGAATACAGTCAGCCATTAACAGGTCCGTATGATAGTATTAAGTTTTTTTCAGAAATCTTAAACGTCGAGATATGTGGACAATGTTAACTTACCCATGGTCAGTACCAGGTTTAATAAAGACCATTCATCCCTTCTGCAATATGTGGCAACTGATAGTAGGGGGAGGGAGTAGGTTGGAATGAGTTAGTACGTTAAAAAGTAATTTTCGATTGCAAATGATTGCAAACCGTTATTGACAGACAAACATTGTCATATTCACACACACTCAATGTTTCATTAATTTACATTTTGAAAATTACTTTAAATTTTACTGAAAAAAAGTGAAAAGACCACTTAAAAGATTAAGTTTACAATTTGCTTATCTTTTATTTCCCATAGCTAATAATTAACATACTGGTGGCGTCCATAAAAACAATAATTTTAAAAATTCAAAAATATTACTTCTCTAAACTTACATGTTTTCAAAAAAAAAAAAAAAAAAGTTCGTAGAAATGATAACTATAAATCATCATCAGTTGTTATCATTAAATTGCAATTTTCACACTGCATGCAGAAAAGTTGAGCACTGCTAGCTTTTTTTTTTTTTAATTCACAGTATTATTTTCTGAAAAACATCTACACAAACATTACTGATTACCACGAGCCTTAAACAAGAAAGATAAACGCTAAAGTTTAAATATGTTTATTTGAAATATAGGAGAAAAATATTCAACATAATAAAGAACCTTTATATTCATACATTTTTATGCGAGAACAAAACTGATATTTTATCATTTTTTTAGATGAAATAACGATTCTGAATAAACAAATTCAGAATGAATAAACTAAAGAGTTTATTAAGGAAAACCATTTTTTTCCGGTTTAGAAATTAGATTCACTAAATTTTCAATATTAAAGTTATGAAAGTAATAAAAAAAAAGTAGCTGAAAATGGTTTCCAGTAAATTGATTTTTAAGATTCTTTGAACAAAGTCTTATTTGTTTGATGACAACGCTAAGATCTCTGGTGTATTAATCCATTCTTTTAAATATAAATAACTTACTAAGAATAATTTTTCCAAGGAATTGCCTCCAAGGGGTGGATAAAATGAATTATTACTTATTTCGGTGACTAGCTGATACTTGCAATGTATTTCTCATTTTCTGTGTTTTCAACGGATTTTCTCAATCATAATCACTTAATGCTAATGGTTTTTCGCCGTGGTTATTTTTATATTAAATTCAATAATGTCTCCGACTTCATTTATGATCTCTGGGAATAATTAACATAATGATCTATTACCTGATTATCATTCAGAGGCTTAGAAGCTTGTTTTATATTAAAATAGTTAGTTTTATATTAATATTTCGTTTTTAATTACTTTCGGCAAGACGGGGAACTAGAAAAATAACTGATAAAAACAATGGTACTTGCACAACATGTTCAAATAATTTAAGTTACTGAGGCGACTTTTACTTTGTGAAAAGAGGGTGTATATCTTTGAAAGAATTTTTTTTTTTTTCATTTCGAAAAGCTGAACTTACTTCAAAAAGGCAGTTTGCGAAAAAAATTTGGAATAATGTAAATAATTTTGTTTCAGGAATAATTCATGCTCTTATTTCGTTGCTTGATGCCATGCTTAAAAATGTAAAAGACGTCATTTCAGGAGAATTTACAAAAAGTGTTTTATTTTTAAAATAAAAATTCCCACAAAATGTAAACCCTCAACAGTATTTCCTGACTACAGTAACTTAAAATCTCTAGTAAATTAAGGACATTTGTCCCAATAGCAGAATAACTACAAAATTTTCAAATAACTCACATTCAAGTTCACGAAAATATCCATTGGAACAAGTTTAGCAGGAATCATACCACTTATAACTGTACTAATCGGTATCTTAAATTGAAATTGTAGGTAAAAATCTTACCCTTTGCCGATTCTTTTTGGGCGTTTGCATCTTTAATTGCTTAGAGAGTTATTAAAATTGACTAAAGAAAATGCACAGTACTATTTAAAAGAAAACTCAATATATTAACAAAATATTTACAACTTCAAATAACAAATTTACAAATCGGACTGCATAAAAAATAATTTTCCGTGTTCCATCACTTTTATTTTTATTATTATTATTTTTTTTTTTAATTTCTCGCTCAGTTCACTTCAGATCCGGAAAGCGGTGGGCGGAAGAAAAAATTCAAAAATAAAAGTTTAAGGCTGACCTTGATCAATTGTGACAATAACTTCTTATGAATAAAGGACCGGTACTTGTTCCGGTCGGAACAACCGAACAGGCTCTGTAAACGGCTAAGTAGTACTTAATAACCACAATTACAACTTTAAAAAAGGTACTTAAGTATTAACGTCACTGCAGATACATATTCAGCATTTTTTAAAAAATATTTGGCGATTTAGGTAACTGCTTGCGCGTGCGAACAACAAATGCGCCAACAACATGTTATAACTTGACCACGAAAAGAAGGCGGATGACCTTGAAGCGAAACTTCATTTGTAATACGTAGAATCTGCCAGAAAGAACCAAATAGTAAGAGGCATGATCTCGCTAATCCTATCTGTTCCAAAATAATAACAAACAGTCTATTGCAAATGATACAAATGATGATTTTGCTTCAAGATCATCCGCCTTCTTTTCGTGGTCAAGCTATACTGAATACCGGGATAGTTTTGCAAGCGCATTGTGTTCAAGTCTGTCCAAGTTGACACTTGGCTCCTCCTCGTTTCAGAATTGTCCATTTTCGTATAGGGACGATATGGAGAGGAAAGTTGGAACGGAATTTGCAAGTGCATTATTGGTTCTAGAGATTTAATACGTCACCCTAAAAGTTAAGGAAATAGCCAAAAAGGTGAAACATTTTAATTTTATGTGTAAAGGCAGATGTCTGTTTGGACACATCACATTCTATGTTAGCGGGTGGGTCTTGGTTTTACTTCTTCCAGCAGCCATTGATAACGGCTCCTATAATTAATTTCAATTGAAAATTGCTGAGAGCAGGGCTTCCAAGATTGCAAAGCTTGTCATTTTTACTTTCTCGGCCAACTCAAGACAGTTATTACTGCAATTTAATTATTTAAGGTCTAAATTATCACATAACGAAAATATACTTGGAATTCATATTTCTTTTTTATTGCCAAAATGTTACTGAACTCGAAAATATGATACGCGTCATTTCTACCTTCTCTACCTATTTTTAAAAAATGGAATCGTTTACGTGTATAAAATATTATGTTTAAAAATGTCTCCACTTAATTCTTGCAGGCCGTGACAGTCGCTGAAACGCATGGCAACGCAAGGCGCTACAGGGAACCCCTGCTTCCATTACGTTGCCATTGATTGGTGGGTGCAGGTGCTCCGTTCAGGTCCTCTTGCAGTCAAAATGGGCGACGTCCAATCAAAAAGAAGCGGCCTTTGAAACATTGATATTGATTGGTGGATGCATTAGCTACATCAGTTTAACACAGAGAAGTCATAAATTGTCATGTTCCGTTAAGAGTCAGCGGCATCTAGTGGGGCCATGGTTTAAATTACACATGGTTTTAAATTTATTGATAAGAATATCGATCCCTCGGTAATCAGCAACAATGGTGGTTACTATGGATGAATTCCTCAATATCGTCCCCTAAACCTTTATTACTTTTCTTCAAAACAAGCTCAATAGTCCCGATAAATATCCTTTACAGTAAAGTAACAGTGGATAAAAAAAAAAAAAAAAATCCATCAGAATGAAGGTATCAAAGCAATTTTTTTTTAAAGGTTTTCATGTTTAAGTGTGTCAACACTAATGTTTGAGCAGAGTTCTTTGCCTGCCTACTAGGTAATTTATGCGAACGTTTTCTTACGAGTAAACTGAAAAAAACGAACTGGAATATACGTATTAAGCAAAATTTCTTTGTTCAAAGTGCATGACATCTGAGCATCGTGTACAAGCAAACGGATAAACAGACAAATAAACGGCTGTGTTTCTGCTTAACATATATGTTTTAACTTTCACACAAATACGCTAATACCTAGATACTTCCACTTCGCTAGCTCTGTTGAATTGTTGAATGGTCTCAAATCTATGGAGTACAAAAGCACGATAATTCTTTGTTTCTGTAATTGTCAATTGGAGTAAGTATGTGACTTAGGGTACTGAAAGTCAAAACCAACGGTAAAAGTAAAATCATACTACTAAATATCTGATATGCATTGAGAATCACAGAATACTTTGCCTGTGCAAAATATGTAAACTTACGCATAAAAAACCACTTAGTTTTCAGCATCTTCATTTTCAATATCATTTTAATTACGCGCGAAAGGGGTTCCTTGTAACCTCAATACATGCATCTCACTTAAATAAATGAATTACTAACGTTTTAATGCACAAAAATGGAAAAATACTTCAGACACGTGTTTCTGTGTTACAAGGAACACATTTTTCAATGCTAAGAAGTGTGAGCTTTTGGATGAAAAGTCATCCGAGGAAAGGGGATCTTTCCTCGGGTTGACTTTTCATTACTCGTAAATTGCCTATTCAGGGAATGAAGGATTTCCCACGCCCCTAAACATTCTATGTCGTTTGAAAGATATTTTTTTTGTGCATCAAATAAATCTTGTTTTAATTTTCTCAACTCTTTTAGAACAGCAGAAATATGAGTTTCTATTTTAGCAAAACGTCCTAGGCTCAACTCAATTCAAGCCCGGAGCTAAAGAGCAAAATATATTACTAGATATCACAAATTTTAAAGCGACTTTTCAAACGTACAAAACTGCCGTTTTGCAATGCTCAGGAGTCCCTTATCACCTATATCTACGCAGGTTGGAACAAGTTTGGAACCCGAGAGAGAGTGCTTTTCAAAGCGTTTTTTTTTTAAAATAAATATTTCGGTTTTGCATACTTCCATCAAATTCTTTTTGTCTTCGGGTGAGCGGAATTGTGTTCTAATTATGAACTGTTTACTTAAATTCTATTTTCCACGGGAGGGAGAGGAGATTTTCATTTTGTTTGAAACGAAACTTGCAACGCGTCTTTTTTTTTAAATCCGATTCATTATTATAGACGATCTAAATCTTTGCGATTTAAATCAGATTGCGCAGCAATCTTCGGGGATTGGTGAGCGACAGCGAGCAGGGGGTGGAGCCCCCTAGTTTTCTAAATGTTTCTATTGCTTCAAACTTTCAATATCTTAACGCTACACTTTACGTTAGCTACCCTTAGCAACTTGCATATAAGACCGACGGTTCTGAAAATAGAGTCCTCGCATTTTACACTGGGACATGCATATATAATCAAAGAACTATACAACACTTTTTGACATACATGATGATGTGCAGATAAAATGCTCTAATACAAAGACTAGAAATATAAAGCACGAGAGAAGCATGAAAACAAGCTACTATGCACAAAAAATACAAAGTTAGGTTCGTAGGTTTACATCTTCAACGTTTTAATCTGTTGACATTTCGGAGCGTATCTTAACGTTATACTTTATGTTAGCCACTTTAGCAACTGGCAGTATGAATATAAGACCAATCGTTGTCCTCCTGAGCATCCACGGTATTTTTGCGATGGTTCTGTTGCTTCCCTTGGATTTGTTGGTTACAGGAGAGATCATACTGCTTTGACTCGCGTGAGCACAAGTCATCTAAAAACCCTCAGATTTTCCCATGGTAATAGAACTTTCCCAATTTGCACCAAATGTCGTACTGAAGAGGCCACTGCACAACATCTGATTTTTTGTGTTGGTTTGGTACACTAGGATCTGCTGAAGAGACCTGCTTCTGTCTTGAAGTTGATTAAGAGGAACAACTTCATGGATCTGATCTGATTCAGAACAAAGAGAGAAGTAAAAAGAAGAAGAAGATCGTTGTGAAAATAAAGGCCTCGCAGTTTACACGGGTACACGCATATGCAGGGTGTCCTGAAAAAGACTGACTGTTTTTAAAAATTAATAACAGGAAAACGGTAAATGATAAAATATAATTCTTGCAGAAAATTCATGTGGTTGGTCGTAAATTTTTCCCCCCAGAGTTCCAAATTTTTGTTGAAATTTCTTCCAACAGATGGCGCTTCAGATAGTAGGCCCGTAAATAAAAACAAATATATCAAAATTACATTATAATTCTTCAAAAATACTGAACAAAAACAAAACAAAACAATATTTTCAAACAATCGTCGGTTGTAATCCCATGTCGCAATCAGAGAAAAAATCGGAGAATTTCAACTCTTCTTGTTTGACTTACCGGCGAACTGTATGCAGCGCCATCTGTTGAAACATTTTTGAACTAAAATTTGAAATTCTGAGGGTGAAAATTTAGGGCTCACCACATGACTTTTCCGCAAGAATTTGTTTTTCATCATTAACCGTTCTCCTGTCATATTTTTTTGAAAACAGTCAGTCTTTTTCAGGACACCCTGTATAATAGGGTGGATCGAAAAAAATGAAATTTCGAATCTTAATTTGGAATACCCACCAAAAGCTGTGCATGTGTAAGAACAATACACATGTAAAATATTATCAAGTTTGAAGAACTCCTTGAGGGTCCTACCAAGGCTTGAATTTCTCCAAAAATAGGAAAAAATGTCAATTTTCCAAAATTTTTATGAAAATAATAAGGTTCAAAATTTTTGTTCGAATACCATTGAAGTGTTTCCTTTTAACACGCTTTTCATGTATCTTCAAAATTATTTTTATTCTTTGCAGTATTAGGTTCGCAACAAGTTTGTAAAATTTGGTGAAATTTCCAAAAACTGACTTTTTAAAGCCTTTTTGCACATTGCAATAGTTCTTCTTTTAAAGTCCAGTTTTCTTTTTTACAACGCCTGTACAGAATACAGTTTTAAACGGAAGTGAAGTTAAACTTTATTACATTAACTGCCCAGCATCCACTAAAAACAGGTGGCTGCATTTCGAGTTCCATTCTACCTTTTCCATCTGCCGAGCCACATGTATTAAGCATAAATTTATTACTCATTTTACATTAGAAATAAAATATCAAAATCATTTAGTTGTATTAACTAAAAAAAACATGGAAGTGCATTGGTTACAAAGAATGTATATTTACTCACACACAGTCGCTCTGACATATAAGCATCAATATCTAACAAAATGAGGGACTTGAAAAGTATCAGTTAGTTAAAGCCAGAGAAAACAGTGGTTCGTCACATCAATTCATGAAACCTATTTGAAATCATTTTTTGTTTCAAACGATGACATGATACTTCGAGATTTGATTTTTGCTCTTATGAAGCCAACTCTTGCCGATTGACTAATCACAAACAAAGAAGCTTCTGTAACCATATTAGCACAGCGTTCCACCACCTGAGTGTGACAGGAGAACTAAACGAACGCAAAATTGGCGTTGGTGTTTTCAATATATTGTTGAAGACTTTCATTAAATATCTCAGCTAAAATAGGAGAGGGGTGGCAGTTATTGTACATTCCGGTTGATAACATCAGAGTAGTCTGATGCATTAAAGTTAATGCTTGAATTATAGAATACTCTTATTTCTTCGTGATCAGAAGCCACTTGTCTGACCTTCAAAATCTTCGCAAAGTCAGTTCTCTGATGTACTTCGTTCATCAGTGATCCCTGTCAAGAGAATATTTTCCAGGTGGCAAAAATAGGCATTTCGTTGAATGACAGGATCAATAATTTTTTCCGATTTTCACTCACGTAGCGAGATGCTATAATGCCACTGATGAGGAACAGCAAAATTTTGTTTCAATTCCAGAAGAAGAAAAATTTGCAACGGCTATGCTCCCGCCAACAGAGCCATCTACATTTTTTGGTGTTGATGTCACTTCAAAAGTGGAACAAATGAGGCCTTCTCTGCCAACGCTATCAAGAGTGTGCTACCAATACGGCATTTCTGACAGATGTGCGATGAGCTGCAGCATTTGCTTCAGAAACATTACAGGATTTTGGTACTGTGTCAAATAATTATCGCTCTAAAGTCGTTGATAGGAATAAAATTCGAAGACAGCGACAGAAGTGTCACAGGTATCACAGACGAAGTACATGCTTCTCTTCAAAACCTGCAAACTAGAAGTGAAAGAATTTGAAAAGTACATTTTTCGATAGCCGAAAAGTCAAAACTATGACAAAAAGAAATGGTTCGAGACAGATACCATAGAAGAACCATAAGCGAGGAATCCATGGTTGAAAAATCCAATGCTCTTTATTTGGGTCATGTGACGCCAACTTCTGGAACGGGAAAACATGTCGCGACAGCAATGTGATTTTTGAACTGAAAATTTGTTGAGGCCGTAAGGATCTTTCAGCTTTTGGCTGTGATGGCATGGCCACGAATGCCAGAAAAAAGAACGGTGCAATTACGGCCATAGAGAATAAAATTGGACATACTGTCCCATGGTTAATGTGCGAACTGCATACGAGCAGCCTTTGCGTCACCTGTTCACATTACTTGATGGTGAAGCTGCTGGTCCATGTGAATTTTCGCAGGACCAATAAGTAAATTGCTAGAAAGGTGCAACAATTTACCACTGGTCCAGTTTGAAGCAATTACGCTCCTTGTCGTAGGTGCTGGGCTGTTAATATATTAAAGTATAATTTCTTTTACATTTAAAACTGCTTTTTGCACAGTCATTTCAAAAAAAAAAAGGCCTTTAAAGGAAAAAAATACCGCAATGTGCAAAAAGGCTTAAAAAAGTCAGTTTTTGGAAATTTCACCAAATTTTACAAACTTGTTGCGAACCTAATACTGCAAAGAATAAAAATAATTTTGAAGATACATGAAAAGCGTGTTAAAAGGAAACACTTCAATGGTATTAGAACAAAAAATTTTGAACCTTATTATTTTCATAAAAATTTTGGAAAATTGACATTTTTTCCTATTTTTGGAGAAATTCAAGCCTTGGTAGGACCCTAAAGGAGTTCTTCAAATTTGATAATATTTTACATGTGTATTGTTCTTACACATGCACAGCTTTTGGTGGGTATTCCAAATTAAGATTCAAAATTTCATTTTTTTCGATCCACCCTACTGTATAATCAAAGTACTATACTGCACTTTTCGACATGTATGATGATGCGCAGAAATAAAACAAAAAACGATAAAAGTATGAAAACAAGCTAATGAGTACAAAAAAAAAAAAGTTCGGTTCGCAGGCTCACATTTACAACGTTGTAAACTGTTGACATTTCAGAGCGTCATTTTCAGCAGCTTCTCAGAAATAGATATTTTAGAAATAGATAAAATAAATGAGCAACTTTTATAAAATTCATTTGAGCGTAACGGACGAAATATAAAGCTTCTTGAATTGACATCTTTCTTTTCCAACTCTTCGCTTCAAACCGACGAAAGTAATTTTCCATTTATTAAATAGAGCGGATAAAAGTAAGACATAATAAAAAATCCCCTCGAATAAGTTTTCTTTTTATAAGAATGGAATGAAGATGCATTTCACCGGTAGTGTAAAATAATAGGATATACGTGACTTCTTTCAAAGCGTTTTCATGTTATACTTTTTATATAATATTTCGTACAGATTTTCAACAACTCTGCATTTACTTGGAAAAAAATACATTACTGCATTTTTCTTGATCAGTATTACTTTTCTTTTCATTTATCATGTCATTTTCTTTGAGCTTTTACAAGGTTCTTTTAGTCTTCGTAGTTACCAGCCGTTTTAATTTTTGTCTTTTATTGCAGCAAAAAAACAATGTTTTATAACAAAATTGCATCGTACCATTTCAAGCAATTTTTTACTTATTTGTAGTTAAGCAGTAGTGATGTTGGACTGGCGATTCAAGTACGCCATGTTGTTTGTCATATTAGAACTGTGTTTTATTGTACGTTCTTTGCATAAGTTGTAGGTTTAATCAAAAGTAGAAACTGAATATGTCGCGGATTATAGTTGTGTTCTTGCGGTCAAAACTTTGAATTTTTATTTAAGTCAATATAACTTTTTTTATTGCAAATTTATTCTGGATAAACGAGAGCCGGATAAAAGAGGTTCTACTGCATATGATAAATAATTGAACAGAAAAAGTAGAAAATATCATATCAGAAACTCCATACCAAAAATAAAATTGCATGAATTTCACAGCCAAAGTATTACGTATGTATTGCCATTCAACACTGCTGTAAGAATGTATGGCTAATTTTCTTTGCAATACTTTGCAAAACAATATTTTCAAACCATCGTCGGCTGTAATACCATGTCGCAATCAGAGGAAAAATCGGAGAATTTCAATTCTTCTTTTTTGACTTACTGGCGAACTGTGTGCAGCTCCATCAATTGAAACATTTTTGAACTAAAATTTAATATTCTGAGGGAGAAAATTTAGGGCTTCCCACATGAATTTTCTGCAAGAGTTTGTTTTTTTAATCATTAACCGTTCTCTTGCTTTAATTGTTTGAAAACAGTCAGTCTTTTTCAGGACACCCTGTATAATCAATGCTCTATACTGCACTTTTCGACATGTATGATGGAGCGCAGACATAAAACTCTGCTGAGAAATACAAAGAACGAGAGAAGTATGAAAACAAGCTAATGTGTACAAAAAACAAAGTTCGGTTCACAGACTTACATTTACAACGTTGTAATCTGTTGACATTTCAGAGCGTCATTTTCAGCAGTTTTTTAGAAATATATATTTTAGAAATAGATAAAATAAATGAGCAACTTTTATAAAATTCATTTGAGCGTAACGGACGAAATATAAAGCTCCTTAAATTGACATCTTTCTTTTCCAACTCTTCGCTTCAAACCGACGAAAGTAATTTTCCATTTATTAAATAGAGTGGAAAGAAGTAAGGCATAATAAAAAATCCCCTCGAATCTCAAGTTTTCTTTTTATAAGAATGGAATGAAGATGCATTTTACCGGTAGTGTAAAATAATAGGATATACGTGACTTCTTTCAAAGCGTTTTCATGTTATACTTTTTATATAATATTTCGTACAGATTCTCAACAACATTTACTTGGAAAAAAATACATTACTGCATTTTTCATGATCAGTATTAGTTTTCTTTTCATTTATCATGTCATTTTATCTGAGCTTTTACGAGGATCTTTAAGTTTTTGTAGTTATCAGCTGTTTTAAATTTTGCCTTTTATTGCAGCAAAAAACAATGTTTTATACCAAAATTACATCGTACCATTTCTAGCAATTTTTTTATCAGTTGTAGTTAAGCAGCAGAGATGTTGGACTGGCGATTCAAATAGGTCATATTGTTTGTCATTGTTTGTCATACAGTACACACAACTAATAAAATCACTGGATTATAAAATCAGCCGCTTTTTAAAATCAAATCTGGAAGAACAGAATCATTGCAATACCAAAACATGCTAAAATCGTCCTTCAATAAAATCACTATCGCCGTTTTTAGAAAATCAAAATTTTGGACATAATACGTAAAAAAAAATGATAAAGAAGCATCAAGAGGTGAAAGAATTGGTTTCAGAAGATGAAGAAATCTCAGCGTCAAATTTGCCTCGTCAATGTATGTCGAGAAAAGCGCTTGATGATATACAATGCACTTTAGAGCAAAGAAGAACGCTTTTTGTAGCGTTCATACTGTTGAACGCTACAAAACATTTAGTAAACTCTTAAAGAATATTGAAGCTTAACTCTTCAATTCTGGCAACCAAACTGCAATACGCGTAAATTTGAAGGCCCATGTGTAAAAAAATTAAAAAAAAAAAAACCTTCATGTTTAGTTAAATGACAATTGTGTTTTAAAATACTTAAAACAAAAATAAATAACGAAATTCATTTTGTTTTTTAAAGTATTTGACCTTCAAAACTTTTAATTTTTTAAAATGCCGGTTTATAAAATCAGCCGCTTTATAAAATCAAATGCCTTGAGACCGAATGTGATTTTAATAAGCGGCGGACACTGTATTAGAACTGTATTTTATTGCACGTTCATTGCAGAAGTTGCACGTTTATTTAAAAGTAGAAACTGAATATGTCGCGGATTTATAGTTGTGTTCTTGCGATCATAATTTTAAATTTTTGTTCAAGTCAATATAACGTTTTTTTTTTACAAATTTATTCCGGATAAACAAGGGCCGGATAAAAGAGGTTCTACCGCATATGATAAATAGTTGAACAGGAAATTTAGAAAATATCATATCAGAAACTGCATACTAGAAAATAAAACTGCACGAGTTTCATAATGAAAGTATTACATTTGTATTGCCATTTAACACTGCCGTAAGGATTTATGGTTAATTTTCTTTTCAATACTTCGTCCTTTATAAGCACTTTCAATGAAGAAAAAAGATTGAAAACTTTATTACAGCATATTTGTGATAATGAATATACGAACTATCTTGTCATATTCGTTTTTTTCCAGTGTCAATGAAAATAATTTTGTTTTTCATTCTGTGTGTGAGGCGGTGAAAAGAAATGGTGTGACTTACTTTTTAGCCTACTTTCCCAGTAAAAGTCAGAAAAAGAAGAAAAAAGCATGAAAGAAGGCTTAATGCATCTTAAAAATGTCGCGAAAAAAAAAATCAAAAATAAATAAAATAATTAAATAAATATCGAAAAATTAAAAATTGGAAAGTAGGGTATTGAGATGGGGGAAAATGTCTGTCGGTCCGTCGGTCTGTCTGTCTGTCCCCCCTAATAACTTTTGAATGAATGGTCCGATTCGAACAAACTTTTTTTTATTCGAAAGATCTCGGCAAGGACACCTCAGTCCCATATTTCACTTTTTGATTTGAACTATTTTTTGTTCAATTTTGAACAGTTCAAAAAAACTTTACATTATCGCCTACGGGGAAACTGAAAGTCATTGTAGATTCCGTACTTGAAGGCGGATTTATTTCAAACAAATTTTGTTGGAAATAGCTATTGACGCCAAACTCCAGACTCCGACTCTGAGAATTTAGAGGCACCTGACTCCGACTCCGACTCCTGTGCCCGACAATTAATCGGACTCCGACTCCCCGACTTCGACTCTGACTTCGTAGCTCTGGCAAAAATTTATACACGGAGGACAAATGACTGACTCCGATTCTTGGATATTCGTCTCCGACTCCTTTATCCCAAAATGAGATTGACTCCGACTCCGACTCCGCAGCTATGGTTTTCACTGTGAAATAATTATTTTTGATATGATTTGTTTTTATTTTCACACTAAAGTTTTAATTTAGGTATTCAGTTTTCGGCGAAAAAACTCAAAGTCATTTATGTTTCTACATAACGATATGCGCAGACTTTTTTTTTTTTGACAATGAAAAGTATTTCTTTAAGTTGACATTTTATTGTTTTTATTTATTTTGGTAAGTGCATTAATTCATTTAAAAAATTATTTTTGTCAACAGGGGAAAAAGAAGCGATTTTTTTTTGATGTGATGTATTTATTTTAATAAACTTATTAATTTTAATTATTATTTTTTCGTTTTGAAAGCTGTTAAAGATTTTTTTTAAAGGGGAAAAAAGTGTATTAGCTGCTTTGTTTAAAAGGTGCTGCTTTTTTTTATTTTTTTTAGATGTGTGAGGAATACTTTATTCTTAGAAATTAGCAAAAATATGTTTGAAACAATTTGCGATTTTAGCTATTTTTGAGAATATTGATCAGGTACTAGAAAGTAGTATGGGTATACGGGAAAGTAGGCTCGTATAGTTCTAGACGGAACTCTTGTTAGTAAATACCTATAGAAGTTCATGCGGCATATAACATTTTTTAATCGTAATATAATACAAGTTTAAATAATTTATTATGATGCAGTATTGAATTAAAAAATTGCTTATATTGTACGATGGATATTTTTTGACTGTACTTTTATTAAAACACTTTGTAAAATTGATGTAGTACACAATTTCTCTTGTCACCGTTTCGTATATATGTGCCTTTGAACAATTAACGTCACAGCCAGATTTTGATCAAAATAAGCATATCATAAAAAAAACTTGCACACGAAATAAAACCTTTTTGGAAAAGCAAAAACCAATGTGACGTAGAGACATATTCAGCAACAGTATTCACATTGAATAATGTCTCGAATATATTTGAGGATGTTTTTCAGAAATTTTATTTAAAGCAAAAACAACCACTATCTCTAGTCAAGTATAAGTAAAATATTTGAAAATGTTGTGTAAAATTTACATTCCTTATTTCATATAATACAATTATCTTTTAAATGCGTTCGCAATTTCTCTCGGATCTTTAAAAAAGTGAGTTATAGCGAGAAAACAATTAAACTTTATGATAGAAAACTGTTGTTTTTGACATTGGGTGTTGTTCTTCCTCAGTAGCGATAAAAATGGATTTTTAAGGTTTCCAACTTGGGAATATTGGACCCATGACTCTCTTTTAGAGCTTGATTGAAAGAGCGAAATGTTAAGTTTTAATTGGCTGCTGTTAAATGTCTTGCAGTGTTATCTTATTGTTACAAATTCTGTAAGTAGTAATTTTTTTTTGTGATTAATTTGTCGTAATCTAGCTAAATTTGGTGTTTATTAAATTATCTTTCATCTTAAATTATTGTAGTAACGTAACCTGTAAATAGTTTCTTGTAATGAATATACAGCCCCTTTACATTCGGCCGAAGTATACTTTTCCCTCATTTCTAAATGATAAAATTTTTGAATGGAAAGAAATAAAATAACGGTCTACGATTTTCGGGAATCTTGTGGAATATTTGAGAGATCTCTTTCGATGTTTATAAATAGTCGCCGCATGATAAAAAGTCAGTCTTGACTGAACCGTTGGGCTGAGAGCCATTTATTTTGCTCTGTGTATTAGCTCTGTTTATTGCGAGGCATTTCCTGTTTTGTTTTGCGTATTTGAATGTAAATACGTGTGTAACCGTTGAGTTTACGATGTTGATTGATATTTGCCTAATTGCTGATGATTAATTTCGCAGTTGTTAAAGCTCTTTTCTGTACATAGCGTAAATAAATCTCCTGTATTTTTCTCAATAACTTTGTCGTCCTTTCAAGAAAGTTGAAGCTGCACCGGAATCCTTAACAATATGTTCCTACTTGCTACTTATTATTTTGTTAGTCACGATGGTAATCGAGGGAGAGGTGATTTAATACTTAATAATTGCTCACCTCCAACGTAAGTCATCAGACTTTCGGGGATAGGTAGAAGAAACTATATATATATACTAGCAAAAATACCCGGCGTTGCCAGGGTCAATAATAATTATAAGAAACAATCGCTACTTTCTTTCGTTTTCTGTTTTAACTGAAAGAACTCAAAACACACCGCTTTGACTTGATTAAAAATCGAACTTCTTCCTTACCCATAAAAGTAAAATAGCAACAAGTATAAAGAACCAACGAATATTCATTTAGAAACGAAAGCGCGAATTTAAGCATATAGAAATTTGAAGAATTACCAAAATATGAACTAACAAAAACAAAGATCACTAAAAAACCGTGCGCTTGCTTCATTTAATTAAATAGTAAACACACACAAAGAAAAAAAAAACTCTCTACTATGTTTCGATCAGGGTGCGAAAAGTAGAGTTTCCAAATGTTTAAATGACTTTTAACTCATGTTTGCTCCGGAGAAGCCTTGATTCAAAATTTTCATTATGATTACTTTTAATATTGCTGTTAGGCAACGAATTTTTGTAACAATGGATTTTATATTTAATCCCATAGAGTAAAGAAATTACATAGAGAGGCTCTGCTATGCTAAGAAATTGAAGCCGGAAGTTGCACCGCTGTATCCCAAGATCCTTAGCTTTTTGCTAAGTATTTTAAGATACATCTTGATTCAAAACATTCCATTACTGAATCTCAATTGGTTGTTAATTTAAACTGAGATATTAGTGCAAGTTTATGAAGCACGTTTTTGAAATTTCATTAAAACATGAATTAAAATGCAAACCAATCCGCCAGCTACTTTATACGGTCTCTTTGCGAGATTGGTGAAAACTATACTCGCGAAGCGATCACGTTATCATAACCCCGCTCATCATTGCACCGCTGTATCCCATAACTCCGGCTTCAATTTCATCTCCTTTTTACCATAGACGGGCCCTCTCTATTTATATTTCTTTACTCTATGTTAAATCCTAACATGAGGGAAATTACATGAAATTTACTGTTTTCCAACATAACTTTTTAAAACTAAGTTTTTAATCATTTGATGTGGAAATTACATGACATTTACTGTTTTCGATCACGACGTTCTTAAACTAAGTTTTTAATTAATAAATTATAGCCTAAGTTGTTCCCTGATAATGTACCTATCTATGGTGAAAAAATGGTTAAAATCCGTCCAGTAGTTTTGAAGTTTATCACGAACATCCGGACAGAGATTAGCCCTTTATGTATAAAGATGAGGATGCAATTCCTAAGAAAGCAATGTCATGCTTGCTCCAGAGAGGCCTCGATTCAAAATTTACATTATGATTACTTTTAATATTGCTGTTGTTAGGCAACGAATTTTCGAAACAATGGGTTTAATCTTTAATCATTTGATGTGGAAATTACATGACATTTACTGTTTTCGATCACGACGTTCTTAGACTAAGTTTTTTAGCGATAAATTATAGCCTAAGTTGTTCCCCGATTATGTAGCTATCTATGGTGAAAAAATGGATAAAATCCCTCCAGTAGTTTTGAAGTTTACCCCGGACATCCGGACAGAGATTAGCCCTTTATGTATAAAGATATATATATATATATATATATATATATATATATATATATATATATATATATATATATATATATATATATATATATATATATATATATATATATATATATATATATATATATATATATATATATATATATATATATATATATATATATATATATATATATATATATATATATATATGTACCGTACTAGCAGTACCCGCACGGTGATGACCGTGCTAAGAATTCAAGGAAAGTCCGTTGAATAAAAAAAAATCCACGCCCCCCCCCATTCTGATGAGAAATTATCATTTTTCGCCAACTAAAATACGTACCCACCTTTTTAAAAAAAACCTATAAAAATCTCTTTGGAGTTTAAAACTATTCGCCAAAACGCATAAAAAGATTAACAGTAGCTTTAAAACTCAAAATAGTTCTTTAAATGTATAGTTCATTGCTTGACGCGCCAAGCAACCACGCTACCGTAATCCTGCCTTTTAACAAGTGAAGCGGTTTTTTTCTGAAATGTAAAATGTTTCGCTAAATGAACAATACTATAATAAGAACGTTATAAAGGACAATCACAATTGAATAATAAGACAAATCAAATTATTTACTTAGATAAGAGACTATCTTCAATTATAAGAACAAAAACAAACGTTAAAGAAATAAGGAAAACAAAACTCAATAGGAAAATCCTACAAAATCAAGTTATGTACCTGAATATCGAAAAAAAAAAAAACCTCATTCAAATCATTTCACTGACAGCAACAGCGTAGCCGATCACGCGTCTTAGTCGCGCGGCATCGTTCCTCGCAGCTGTCCATACTGTCGGTCAGCCCCCGCATGATGAGTTGACTTACCCCGCCATCTGTTACGAATTCATTGAACTAAACAATTAGTTAAATATTTAATTTGCAATTACAAATACTTCGGTCCATCTGATGTTAAAAAAAAAAAAAAAAATAGCCTATAGTCTTCTTCAATAAATGGGCTATTAAACACAAAAATAATTTTTCAATTTCAATCCGTAGTTCATGATATTAGCGCGTTTAAACAAACAATTATACTTTTCAGCTTTATATTATTAGTATAGATGATTACAAGAGTTTTAGTACAGGTTTGAGACCGTTTCGGAGTTAGTAGGAGGGTATAACATCTCTAGAATGTTTTAAGTTTGCAAAATATAGTTTTGATACCATTTTTACTTAGAAACTGACACGTTTGTAAACCACCATTCCTTCTGAATAACCCTTTGCACCAATTTTCTTTTAAGCACTTGCGAAAATCGTTACTGAAAGTGTTTTCTAACGTTCTGATGTTCAAGTGGCGAACTTTTTTTTTTTCCAAATTTGTGCGGCCACTTGTGTTGGGAAATTTTTGACAACTTAGGGTAACGGCTACCTCCCTTGGCCCCAGTAACAGGCATGCTTAAGACATCGCTCTCAGGATAACTCAATTTTTGGAAAACTTTAATGCATTTAGAATTTTTAAATTATTTTTTCCCTTATGTAACTACATCTCATCTAACGTTTGGCTGCTTCAGGATCCTCTGAATTAGTTAATTCCATTTTTATTTGCTCAATTTTGAAAAAAAAGGTCCGACACATCAGTAACAGACACCAAAAAATCTGATAATACCCAATAAGAGATAGAATGAGGAAAGAATGTGTAATGGACGAAATTCCCATTTTCTCTTCAAAATGTGCAAAAGTTCTTTATTTTTAGAACTAAAACATTATTTAATGCAAATGAGCATGATACACTAGTAGACCTTGACGCTTGACATCCTCAGAGACCACCCGCACCTACTCGGTTTATTGGCTTTAAAAGCTCAGAAAAATCTGAGCAAGTGGGTCTCTGAGGAACTTTATTTAAATACATAAAACATTACTTAATTATCTGTTACAATTTTGATTTGCTCTTGACAAAAGTTTTATTAATTTAACATCAATACATGTAATGAAGTAGAAAAAACCAATGCATTAAAGCTTTACAATGATACAATAAAACATAAACGACACTAGAGAGTTGTTTCTTTACCGACACTAGTAGACCTCGTGGTGTCGGATTATATCCTTCTACCACTGCCTTGAAAATACCAATTGATCATAAAATTCACCCTGATACAGTGAAACCTGTGAAATTGACTACCCTTGTAAGTTGACCACCTGTCTAAGTTGACCGCTATTTTAGGCATAGAATTAGATCTTATCACATAATTCAACCTCTATAAGTTGACCACCTGGTTGAGTTGACCACCTGGTTAAGTTGACCACTAAGGTAGTGAACCGCAAGTGGTCAACTTACACAGGTTTCACTGTAACACTAGATGGTTGCATCGTATTCATGGGTCACAGTAACATAAGTTTTACCTGCCTGAAATTATTAATTTTTAAATCCAAACTTATGACCGTCTGTTACTGGACCTTTGTCTGTTGCTGGTGCCGTTACCCTACATTATTTCTGTACTTAATGCGCCCAAAATTAAATTTTGTGGAACTAAGTTTTTTTTTTCTCAAAGCTCACATATTTTAAGTCCATCAAACACCTGGAGCTCAATTTCTAATACAGTACGAAGAAATCAACTTACTGAAAAATTTATAAATAATTTCGAAAATAATAAAATTCCTTAGAAATTCTACTTGAATATTGTTTCTTGTTTCTAAAGATAAAAGTCGTCAAATCTCTAAGTCGCACCATTTCTCATCTCCGAAAGTTAGGCGAGCGTGAAAATACTATGCAAAAACGGGAGAATACCAAATACTGCACATAGCGAAGAAAGAAACTTTTCGTTGAAATTCCGCGGAGATAGCATCCAACTGAAATGATTGATTGAGAGCAAGAACTGTTTCAGGTCTTCATTTTTCTCCAGACTTTTCCCCTTTTTTATACTCTTACCATTAGAAGAATTCAGTTTTTAAGGTTTGTTTTTTCTCCGACTCCTCCGTATTTTCTCACCGTCAAAGACGCTGAAAGTCTTTAAATGTTTTTTTGGGAAACTTTTGTGCACCATCGTGATTTCTATATTAAGTCTTCTGAAAGTTGTGCATTATTTTTCCTGTGTTGTGATTTTAATGAGAACGTGGTATCACCAATTTAGTTGTTGTGGCATTATACAATGGAAAATGTTATCTCATTCCGATTCTAAAGGCTCTTACTCCACTAACTCATATTGTTCTGATTTTCATGTAAAACTTAGACACTGTTCACATTTGTGAGTAACGAAGTTTTAAGTTGTTTATAACTCTGTTTTTTTATTCTTTTAAAAACTAATAAGTATTATGAGCTTATAGGGAAATGGTAACATTTAAAGACGAAACCACACGTTTGTATTAATTCTCACAATCCTTTTCGCGCTTAATGTATGTTTGCACTTAAATGTATAACTGAAGCAACACCAGTACATAATAGTACTCAAATTAAATGCACTATATTTATTTTTAGTTTTATGGGCTAAAAATACATAAGTGAAATGTATCTTTGAAATTTAATCACTGCTGAAAGTCATCTTGGCGTTTCTGGTTTTATGCAACATTTTCAAACTCTCTGACGTTGAAAAGGTCCAAACGTATTGTTGTGTTTATCTGAAGCACTATATATTGCATGCAGTACAGAGGATGCAAATGTATTCCGTAAAAAGGTTTTTAAAACTTTTTTTTTGACAAATTACGAACTGTTCATTCACCAGTTGATTAGTCTTATTATATATATAACAATGAATACACGCATACAGCAAACTTTCAGCTTTATAAAACACCAAATATTTTTGTTTCGCAAAGCAAAATTAACGCTTCCATAAAGCCAAAAAATCCCGGAAAAGTTAGAAAGAGATTTACTGAGTTTTCCTTTGGGAGTTTCATAAAAGATTTTTCACTTCACTGTCCGACATACTAGAAAAAGAAAAAAGATAAATGATCGCACAAACTTCATAAAAAATGCAGAGTTTACGGAAGATTAAAACACGAGATTCTTTCAATTATTAATAGCTTTGTGATTAAACTAAATTCATGATGTTGTTATCGACGATATTGATAGTAAGTCTTGTTTATAGTGAAAAATATAGGGTAAATCAAGGTGCATTGCCGCCCCCGGGACACATGCCGCACCTCCTGTTTTAAATGTCATAACTTATAGAAAGCAAACTAAGGCACATTATAGGTAGGCTTACTAGATTTCTGAAATGTTCAACCGGGACACCGGAATACCCCCCCCCCCCTCTCCCCAGGGTCGCTAGTATTCAAAACGGTACACACCTGTGGCTGATTTTTGCAGTGTTGGACAGTTTGTTCTCAAAATAAACTGTCAGCTCACTGTTTTAAATAAATGGTTACTGTTTATATACCTAAAACAGGGGTGGTAAAAACTGACATAAGCTGATAATGTATAGTATCTTTAAATATTTACAATTTATTTTAGTTGAAAAAAACACCGAATAAGAAAAAAATATGAACATTTAGATATACTTTTCATTTTGTAGGACTTTTTTTAAATAGTCTTTTTTGGTTTTAATCTGGTTGAAAAAAACCTCACATGCGAATCCGGTACTAATTTTAGAAGCCAATGTTGCAGTTAATAAAGTAAATATCCTACATAATACTTCACAATTAATTAATTTTAGACCTTTATGGTCATTTGTAATCAAATTCATTTTTTCCCCGGACGTGAAGTAAAGCGGCCGGGACATCGGGATTTTGCTTGAAAACCGGGACGTCAGGCAAGCCAAATTATAGGTGCAAAGTAAGAACCTGTGTTCTTTAACCTGTGTGTATCGTGAGTTTTAATTCAATGAATATTTTTACTTATACTGTTCTTACTTTTAATTAAATGCATAATTTCTCGACCGGAACTTTAAACACTCTGCGGTAAAATAGTTTTTGCCCTTTAAATATCGTACTCAAGCGTAATTTTTAAGCCAAAACTAAGCGCAAAGATTGAGTACTGTGTACAGGCGTTGCGGTACGCGCTGCACAACACGGTTTCGATATAATACGGAACAAAGTTAGCGAGCATTATAACACAGATTTGATATCACATGGTATACAAATTGGATTAAATATTACACGGTTTTGACGTAACGCGATTTAAAGAAAGTGAATATCAACTTTAATTTCAACTCAGTGTAAAAAACGTAGAAAATATCCTTGGGTTCAATTTGGCAAACGATAAATTAAAAAAGAAAAAAAAATGTAATAGTAATTCTTTTTAGTTTGTTTCATCATTTTTATTGCTTTCTTTATTGTATGTGTTTTGTCCTCTGTAAATGAAGTTTATAAAGTTTTCTGTTTTTTTTTTTTTTTTTTTTTTTAATTTTTATTGTTATTATTTTTTTTTTCATAAAATGGCGTGTTTTGTATTCTGTTAAAACGAAGTTTTAGCTATCATAAATTTTACACCTTAAAACTTGACTAGCATAAATTTTACACCTTAAAACTTGACTAGCATAAATTTTACACCTTAAAACTGGTATAACACGGTACTCTTTACCTTGATTTACATTATATCAAAGTTTCGTAGAACAGTTTCAGTTCAACACTGTGCATATTAACTAGAATTGCAACATGTTAATGCATAAAAATAAATAAAATAAGTTTAAGTTAAAAAAAAAAAGAAGTCTCGTATAACACTGTTTCAACATAGCACGGTACGGATTAACCGTGTTATAAGGGCGACCTGTATATCCCCTTCAGACCTGGTGTCCGGTATACCGGACATACACTTTAAACAAATGCTAATCATTTAATAATTGATTTAATTAGTTGATTTTTTTGTAGTTCGTTTTGGGATTGACAACACTGATATATAAGGATTGAGAGATAGAGAGTGGCTCATTTTTCCAACCATGAATTTTCATCTGAAAAGCGAGGTTTTTTTTCCCATTTTTTTAAAAAATATATAATCTTTAATTAATCGTTTCAAACGCTTACATTATGTTTTACAACTGTTTTTAGAACATTTTATAATGAAGTTTGTTCGGTATTTTATCGTTTTTGTATATGAAATATTGATTTCAAAAGTATAAGTCCGGAATATTGAACGTGCCATAACTCTTTTAATTTTTCTCCTACACACTCAAAATTTTGTCTATAAGATACCCTTTACCATAGTACACTGTGTACCAAATATCAACATTTTTGGTCCAATATTTCATAATTCCGACTGAAGGGGATATGAATACGCCATTCTCCTTTGCAAGACCAGGTAACTATATTGTGTGGCATCTAAACCGTATAATAAGGGATACATGCCATACCGCGTTCCGGCATACATGCCATAGTTTCTCGTTACGGGATACTGCTGTTAATAAAATTGAACTTAATCTAACATTGTCTTATTTTAATATGTTACCTACTTGCGTAATACTACATTAAGTTTTGAGCAGGGCTGTGGAGTCGGAATCGAAATGATTTTAGGGTAAAGGCGTCGGAGTCGTTAAGAAGCATACAGACACCGAATCCAGGCTTTCTTTTCCTTTAATTTTCACTGACTCTCCTTGCATTTTTTTTAAACACTAACTACCACTAGTTCAATTACATGTATAAAAGACTACTAATAAGAAAACAACTGTCAGTGGGGCAACCAGCTGGCTTGAGTGTTTATCGAACTTTCTGTAATAGCTACCAATGCCATCCCCTAGTTTGCATGATTTGTAACATTCTTCAACCTATACTATCTGTCAGCAAACGGTTTTGTTGCCTAACATTTTCTAAGCAATGACTTTCAAAAAAAAAATAATTATTTGTTTTTTACTTTGTTCGCAGTTATAAAATAGTAAAATGAATGAATGTATCTCTTGAGCAGATCGGGAAACTTCTGAAAGTGTTTGGTAAATTCAAATAGGTGTTGGCGCGAAAGCACGAATGCAAAAGATCCGATAAAATATATATGTGTTTTTTAAAAGACTATATCTATAAGCTTGGTTCTCAGTGAAAAATTTAAAATAACATAAGTATATGATTTCTTGGTTACCACAGCACTCATTGCAGTTAAGGTTAATTCTAATGCAGCGAATAAAATTAAAATTAAAATTGAGCCATGAAATATAGTAACAGTGAGAATTCATACAAAGTTGTATACCGCTTATTCTTATTCATTATAAAGAGGGAGGATAATTCCCTTGAGTTGCATCTGTGGTGTTTTCTATTGAATTTTATTTTCATCTAAAGTTCGACATATATTCCATATTTTTGTTGGTTTCAAAAAAAAGGGGGGGGGGGGATTTGCCTTAGCTTACATTTTTGGTATATAAGTTCTTTTTTCCGTTTTGTAGGTGCCTGATTTACTACTGCATGTTTGTAATAAATAAGCTCCATAGATACACATTTGACGGATTTCACCATTTTTATACAAGCACATACATGAATTTATTTTTTTTACAAAGATATATTTTCAATTGTAAAAATGATTGACCCTTTTTGGACGGGACGCTCTGACGCACAAGTGTGCGCTCGGATTTGAGGCGATATCGTAATCAACATCCATTAAGAGCACATAATATGTAGTACCATCAACAATAAACCGTAGAAATTTTCAACCGTCTAATAGAAGTATATGTCCTATTTGTTTTGTGCTAATTTTGTTAACAACATTCTTTCTTTTTACGTAAACTCAGCTAGAAATAATTTTTCTGTTGTACTTGATTTAGTGAGTGATATTAGTGGCAACTTATTTGGTGTATATTGTGGATATTTGCAGTTAAAATTATGAAAAAGTTACAAATTAAAACTGTAAAAATGTATGCTCTGAACAAGGTGTAAAGTGGGATAAATTGGGTGTTCTTTTCGTGAACTAACAGACGATTACTCAACTAATACCTCGTGTAAGTACATACAGTTTTTTTTATTTTCGAAAAGTTAAAAACTGCTGAATGATTCAACTTACTATAAAAGATTTCTCTGCCATTTGCGGATTTGTATCTTAATCTGTTTTCGATGCTAAATACTCATGGTTTAGTCTAATTTGTTTGAATTCATAGCCATTGACATATTTTGCGAAAAATACTCCTAATCATATCCGCCTTTTATTACACTCAAATGTTTCGAACTTCCCTTTTATATACATCATACAACAAATCATTCAACTTCCCTTCAGTCTTTGTCGTCCATAAAACAATAACGACCGCTTAACACAAAAGTTTTCTCCTAAGTTCTTCCAAAATACCGTGGCTGCAGAGAAAGCACTGGCTTGTAACAAGACTAGGCACTTACGAAATAAATGGCAAACTTTCCAACTAGAAACATGAAATTTTAACAACCGTAATTACCTGAAAGCTCGACATTAAACTTCCAAAGATTGCTTTTACACTTACTTCAAGCAGAAACACGGGGTCAAATTTTAAAAATACTTTAACAATGGTGAACATGCTTCACCTCTTTTGATAGGGATATCAAGAGTATTTACGTTTGCGTCATTATTCGGGTAAACAAAACGGGGGTAAGCAATTGAAAATTATTCAGAAGTTCATAAATGTGCAAAAATTTAAAGAAAACTGTGTATCGTAACTACATGTGCTATTTTCAGAAAATTTGCAATTCAGTCCACAGCTCAAAAAGGTTCATAAAAACGTTTTATTTTACTTAAAATATTAAAAGCAACTAAAACGTTTGTAAATAATACTAAAATAATACTTAATGAATTTAAAGTTAATTATATCAATTCAAGAGTCAAGAGATTAAGTTCAAAACAAGGCTAAAAAACTAAGTACAAGAACTCAGAAGAAACAAAACAACAGGGAGACAAATTAAACAGACATGCAAATATATATATCAGTTCCCCAACTGCGCCTCCAACAGTTAAAATTAAAGTTACAAAACTTGAAAAAACTGTCTCAATCTAAATAGATATATGTAATTTATAGCTCCGAAAATTGTATTCGATTAAAACGAAGTTATTCCAAAAAGAGGGGGATGGGGAGTTGGAGTTCAAAATTGAGTTTAAAAATAAGTTAAATTTAATGAATGCTATGTGTTCGTCTCTTTGGAAAATGGAGGAAAATAAAGCCAAATCAGAAAGTTATGAATGGAATTAGGCTTTTAACTTCATTTATTGATTTTGTTTTTTGAAAACTTGCTCTTTTATTCAAAAATTATTTTTAAAGCTAATTAGAGGAAACATTTTGACAAGATGGCAAAATCAGATGGCTGGGGCACGTATTTAGGCGGTCAGATCTAGACCCGGCTTAAAAGCTAACTTTTACGAAGATTGAGGGTACAAGGGGAAGGGGAAGACCAGTAACAAGAAGGTGGCTGGATAGTGTTGAGAAGGACCTAGATATTTTAGGAGTGAACAGGTCGAGAAACCTAGCAATGTGTCGTACCGCCTGGAGGAAGCAGACGGAGAAAGCCTTGGCCTGCACCAGGTTGTTGTGCTGATGAAGAAGAAGAATTAGAGGAAACGTCATATTCTAAAGTTTTTTTTTTTTCCATTGATAGAATTTAAAGATCTCCCCTTATATTCATTAATTTTTCCGTAAATAGATGCCCAAATCGTGGATCAGATTTTTGAAAATAATAATAATGAGTAAATAAATAAAACTCTCAGCATATATATTGTTAAAAATCAATCAAAAAATGAGAAATACCGGGTCTATGTATTAAGTAAAGAGACTCATTTTTTTCCTGATGCGACTGTACTTCCCAAGTGCACACAAACTGGATAGGTCGGTGGTGAGGATTACCGTTGGGACTCACTCCGGCCCGCAGTCACCAGGGAGTCTTTGTTCGCTCAGCGTCGTCAATATAGCAGGACCGGCTCTAGTAGTTCTGCCACCCAAGGCGATATTGACATGTGCCGCCCACCTCCCATTGAATAATAATAACAATAATATAAAATAATAATCTATATATTGTAAATGAATGTTTGTCTGTATGTCATCCATGAACTCAAAAACTACCCGGCAGATTTGGCTGAAACTTTCACCGTTTGTTATTTTTGGTACTGGAAATGTTTATAGACCAGTTCGAAAAAAATCCGATCGATAGTTCCTATTTTATTTCAATTTAAGTCACAATCCATTAGATAAATACGAATAAAATTATTGGCTGCAGAAATTAATTCGCGTGAAAGATCTCATTGATAAGAAGTTAGCTGTTGCCATTTTTCTTGAGTTTGAACAAATAAATTCTTTCTTTATTGTTTTATGGCTTTTCATGCAACGGGGGGATTTAAAACTTTTTCTATTTGATATTTTTAGCGATTGATTGATCTTGCAAACTGCGTGAGTACAAAATCTGAGTATAGTCACGGCTTCACTTGATAACTGGACCGATTATTATGAAAATTGCTATATATATGTATTTTTCCACGGAGAAGGTGCATAATATGCTCATTGAAGCCACTCGCCACCAGGTGGCACTGCAGAGTAGCAACTTCTGCCCCGTTCAACCGATTGTCATGAAAATCAGTATAATGATGTATTTTTTTGTTGGCGTAGGTACGCGCGTCGGGTACAGCTAGTATATTAATGAAATAAAAAATTGTAGAGTACTCAAAATTAAAGTAAGTTTCTAGTTAAATTCCAAACTGGATTTTGCATATTCAAGCACTAGTACACACTTTAAATTTCCTTTTTTAACATTAAAGTACTGCAACTTATGGCACTGATACAGGTATTAATATTTTAAAAAGATTTTTAAATCACGCAACTTGCCGCCTCTAAAATTAAGTTGAATTCCAAGTTAAATTCTGAACTATGTTTTGCATGTCCAAGCACTCTGGTACACACTCTATATTATTATTATTATTATTTTTGCATTGAAGCAGTGAATGTTATGGCGGTGGAACAGATATTCATACTTTAAAAAAATTGCTTCAACATTAAAACTTGCCGCTCCTTTAATCTTCCGCCCTAGGCGGCTGCTTAGGTCGCCTACCTCAAGAGCCAGACCTGTGTTATAGTGTACCTTTGTTGCAAACGTTGGTTCCAGCTCTAAGATGCAAAGAACAGTTGAGCAACGTTACGCGATTATGTTTTGTGTAGAACTTGGTAAATCGGCCTCAGAAAATTTAGAGATGTGTAAACAAGTGTTCGGAGATAAATGTCTGTCAAAAGCACATGTGTTTCAGTGGCACAAGTGTTTCAAAGGTGGGCGGGAAAGTATCGAGGATGAATCTCAAACAGAATGTCCGTCATCCAGCAGAACGTACGCAAATGCGGAACTCGCTGGGATAAGTGTGTGCTAGGGCAAGGGTCTTATTTTGGTGTGAGTATTAATATCTGCAATAAATTCTTAGAACACGGCTCAGTCTCATTACTTTTTAAACAGACCCTGTATTTACTCTACATTGCAAACATACAATCTGCATATCTAAACGAATAAGAAAAAAAAAAAAAAAACGTCACAAGTCCTTACATATGCATTGCTACATTATTGTTTGGTCAACGTAGAAAAATTTATTTTTAACCTAAATAAAACTATAATTTCTTAAACCAATACATTATAAGGAAAATTATTTCTGAGAAAGGGTTTTTCAAGTATTCATAAGGCAAACTTCAGACAAATTTATCCTTACATGGGTAAAAACTAAACGTTTTCCATTATATCACATCGAAACTAAAAAGACATAATTTATAAAGATAAAAGTGTC
This sequence comes from Uloborus diversus, assembly GCF_026930045.1. Taxonomy (NCBI): domain Eukaryota; kingdom Metazoa; phylum Arthropoda; class Arachnida; order Araneae; family Uloboridae; genus Uloborus; species Uloborus diversus. The sequence continues at coordinate 9,553,096 of NC_072731.1, forward strand.
AACTACAGTGATCGTAGTGAGGTTTAGAGATAAATTCTTGAATTGTCATTTCGTCACTTCTCTGGTGGATGATTAAAATTATTAGTATTTGCCGTGTGTAAAAGTTCGCTATTGCATTTTTCTACAGACTAAAAATTAAAGATATTTTTTTGTCTAACTAGAGTTCAATGTTTGAGAAAAATTAATGGCTTAGACCTTACGTATCTTCTCTGGTCTTCAACGTTATGGAATGGAATCGCGTAAAAACGGCAATCAATGTTTCTTGTTGGGGCAAACCTAACCTGGAAACATTGTGAAGGCTACGCAAATCTTAAACTCAGCATTAAGTCGCTGTCGGGTTAGGTTTCCTTAAACTGTAGTTATGATGACTCTAATAATAACATAAAAGGCAGTTTGAATAAAATTCCCTGAAAAGTCTGCTGCGATTGAAAACATGTGGTACTTGTATTGGACAATTACACTGGTTGTGGATTTTTCAACTAAATACCGGAGAGAGTCGAATAAAGTTGGCACAGACCTAATGCTGTGATAAGTACGTGTGTAGTCTTCACAATGCTGTCAGGTTAGATTTTCCATAACTAGAGGTAACATAGAGAGGGTATTTTTCTCTATGGTACCTATAATTATGAACTTTTGCCGTTTTGCAAAAATAAGTAACTTGTATAAGATTCTTTCTAAAAAAGGCAAAACTTAAATTTTTTTAATGATTCCAATCTTTTAGCTGTGATTTTCGTTTAAACAGTCTCAGAGAATTCTATTGCCTTTTATTCTTTAAAAAAAAAAAAAAAAAAATATACCTACAAATTCTTTCAATGTTATTTTTATGCTACTTCATCTGCCTTAGTAAAAAATGAAAATGTGAAAGAAATCATTAAAATTGGTTATGCTAGCAAAAAATTTATTTTAAAAAACCAATTAAATGTGACTAGAGTTTAGGAAAATGAGTTTTAGAGAGACATTGAATCAAGTAACTATTATTTCCTATTTACAGATCATGCAACACAAAAATAATAGCATTATAAGTTGATGCAACTCTAATTATTTAAAAGCAGATGGTTTGTGACACAAAAATTTGTATTAATTTTCCTATTTCATGAAATTAAACTGGCTCTTCCTTTAATTTACATTTAATCTTCGTCTTCTTCACACGGCAGTGTTTTGAAAAAAGCATTTCACCACAATTTGAAACTTTTTCTGTATTACGAAAGCAAAAGTTAAAATGTTTGAAGAATTTATTTCCTGGGGCACGGTTCTAAAATGGTGTTGTTGTTTTTTTAAGAGATAATTAAAAATCAACGTAATATAAAAAATCCAATTACCTTCAACACAAAAAAGTCTCTTAGGTAACAAAAATGCAGCAAAAGCAACATACTTTATGCATTACATGGGCATCTCGGCTAATTTCTTTCTGCAGTTTGTGAAGCAAATTGAAAACCAAAAATAGTCTGTAAGATAAATCCGCAGGGGATTAATCGAAAATTAAAATGGACACCAGTTAAATACTTCAAATAATTTTATAAACTTAAAAAACACAAGTATATGCTTCTTATAGATTATATCCCAGAAATTACGGAACAAATTTTCGCTTGCCGAAATTTAAAGTTATTTTTGTTTAGAACTTTTTTATTTTTTTTTTTTTTTTTTTGCCCCCTAACAAAGAAACAGTCTTCAGTCTTTTTCAAGAATCTTCTTGGTACGTCACAGTGTCGCGCCGTTTCTTCTACCAGGATGTACATAAATTACTAAGCACTGGGAAATCTCTTTTTGGGAAACAAAATCTAGTCACGCTCTACCTGAATAAAAGTAATTTTATTACAAAACATACACTGTTTTGTTTTTTTTTTAAGTGTAATGCAAGTTCTAAGAAAGTGAAGCATCCCCTGAAAAAAAAAATCGGTTTTCTGACGGTTTGCTATGCAAAAGCATTTTATGCCTTTACCAGTGAAAATTAAGTTAAAGAAAATGTTTCGTTTCTATAAAAAGTGCACCTGAAAGAAATTAGAAAAAATACAATCATGTATCTTGTATTTTGAAAAAAACCCTAAATTATCCTTTCCTTTTTATTTTATTCGATTTCTGGAAGCAATCTACATATAAAAAACAGGACTCGTTTTGTATCTTTAAAATTCGCGATTGATTTTATGGTCCGATATCTACGAAAGCTTTAAAATTAGTGCAGGCAATAGCTTTAAATGCTCAGAAGTGAACGTAGTAATTGATTTTAATTAAAAAAAACCGAAGTTAAAAGACTACGACTTATACTAACAATAATTAAATGTAATTAGACGTTTTTTGCGTTTCTTTCTCAGCGAAAGCCAAATAAGCAAGCTTATTTACTAATAATAAAGCTGAAAGTCTGAATCTCTGTCTGGATATCTGTTACGCGCATAGCGCCTAGACAGTTCGGCCGGTTTTCATGAAATTCGACAAAAAAAAAGTTTTTAGCATATTTGATTTTGTTCATTTTCTATTCCAATTTTAAGCGACCATTGGTGGATTTAATTCTTTGATACCGAGCGAATTACCATAACATGGACGAGTAGATTACCACAACGTTGGCGAGCAAATTTACCTAGCATATTGGCGATAAATTCGTCATCCATTACTTGTAAATATAGAGACGAATCAAATATCCTTTTTATTTTCTACTACGGTCAAAGCAGTGCGGTATCGCTAGTGTAGAAAAAAGTTAACGTATAATAGATGATAAAAATGCAAAAAAAATGAAAATGAAAACTTTGCAGTTGCTGCTCTGCACCTGCCAATGGCAATAATGACTTAAGAAGGAGTGTTCATTACATCCCTATCTCATGCAAAAAAAAAAAAAAAATGAAAAATGCAAAAAAAAAAAAAAAAAGAGAAATAAAAGTTTTTGCATTCCACTTAGGGTGTTGTTCCAGCCTTTTACTCTTTATTAGCACAACCTTTTACAAAACTCAATTCATTCATACATATTATCTCTTAAAACAAACACCCACTACACCTTATCAAAACCTTCTACATTTTAATAAGTACAAGACTACTGCTCAACTCATGAATTGAATATTTTCATACCCAGCTGGATAAAGATTGCTCAGATCAAAACGGCTGAAAATGAACACATACCTTTTCATCGGTAATGAAAATTCTTTCCATTTTTGTCTGAGTACCAAATGCCATTTAGGGCCATCTCGATGAGAAAATTAATTGGGAAAGAGCATTCCTGACAGATGGCACTAATTAGGTCTCGGACAGGTGGTTCAAATTCGATTTGAGAATATGGATTTGTTTCTTTATCATTTAATATTTTCATAACATTTTTAGGGGTTACAACACCTCAAAAATGACGAAACGATCAAAACAAATTTTATTGCTTATTTCAAAACTAAAAACTATTCTGAACACAGAGGAAAAGTTTCATTGCTTTAGTTCAAATATTTAAAAAGTTATGAGTGATTTTAGGCCATTCTCGCTATGTGTTCATATGCAAAAGAAAAACTTTAAATTGCTTTTTCTCGATAATGTTGTTTTTTGTGTTTTCATGTCATTAGAATCCCTAAGGATTTTTTTCTATTAAAGATACAGCTTTAAAGTAATCCTTTTTACAATTGGGATAACATATTTAACAAAACTGTGCATAGGATAAGTATTTTATAAATTACTCAAATGTTTAGAGCATGTTAACCAATCCAAAACATTAAAAACCAAATTAAAAAAAAATGATTTTTTACATAATTAATCACAGAAAATTTTCTAATAAACTCATAAGCAAATGAATGCACAGATTAATACAGAAAATATGATTAGTTCTATTAATCATCTTTCCAATTAAAATAATTGTTTTTTGACATTTTTTTACAGTCGAAATATCTTCTTCTTAACACTTTTTATACGCGTTAAACAATGGAAGAAATGACTATGATTCCCACAAAGCATATTTCAAACAGAAAATAAAATTGATGGTTTTCCGAAAAAAAAAGGAATTTCTCCTGAAAATTATTCCAGAAAATTTCAAGATTTGAAACCAAATCTCAAGATCACCTATTTTAAATAGCGATTTTCCCCCCAAAATGTGGTAAATTCCTAATGGCTTTCTGGAATTAAAAAAAAAAAAAAAGATGGAATGCAAAGTATTTTTATGTCTTAACTTTTAGAGAGCACTTTCGACTACTTGATTTTATCAAACTAAAAACTACAGTTGACTTTCTTAGCATAATTAAATGATGGTCATTTTTAACAATAAATAAAATTCTTAGTTCTATTTAAAGCTCTGCTAAAGCATCCCCAGATTTTTTTAAAGAACTACATAAAGATTACGAAAAATGCAAAAGTGTATTAGTTCAAAAGAAAAATTATTTTTCCTACTATGTTTTTGCCTAGAAAGGGCAGTTATAAGAAAATTTAATAAAACTAGTCACTAAAAGCATTCATTAATCAACTAAGATTTTTCTTTGTTCCGATAAAAACGTTTTTGTAGGTATGTGCACGACCTTGCGCTTTGTTCTCTTTCCAAAGCTAAATTATGCTTATTATCCCTCTTTCACAGGGTTTACGTACATAAATTTCCAAAACCGAGCCTTAAAACTAAAAATAAAAGCGAAAATCAAAGATCAAAACTGCGTTGATTAGACGAGTTTTTTTGCTCTTTTTTTTTCAGCGGAAACTAAATAATCCATTTTGTACAAAAAAGCTGACGTACAATAGATGACAAAAACACACACACACACAAAAAAAAAAAAAAAAAAAACAAAAAAAGGAAAACTGAAGCAGCCCTTTACTTGTCCACGGCACTGGAATATGCTTAAACTATTCTTGCAGGAATGAGATTTGCGCGCCTGTATTTGATCTTTAATTCTGGAATTATACATTTGAGTATAAATAGCCATCTAAATTTAAAGTATGTATTAACTTTAAAATAAATTGTTTCTTACTTAAAAATTATGATTTTTTTGTGCGTGTTGAAGGAGTGACGTGGGAAGTTACGCCCACAACAGCTTTTCCTTTCTTGCGGTTCACGGTTACTGACGATTTCTTTTCTTTTTGTTTAAGCGTCGGCTTAATCTTTTTCCAATTGGAATTCTTTCTTTCTGGGTTTCGTACCTAAGAGAAAGCTCTTGGCCTTTGCTTGCATTCCTATTGGTTCCTGACTGGTTTATAACTTTATCATTGGTGTTTGGCTAATCCGCTGTTTTTATCTCTTAAGCTGCATGCTTGTCTGCTCTTGGCTTTTGTCGGATGTCTTTTCATCCATAGGCTCATTATTTTTTTGCATTGAAAAAGGCGTTCCCTGTAACGCCGAAACACGTGTCTGCTGTAATTTGCAAATTTGTGCTTCTTCTAAGGTTGTTTGTCTTACATTAATATACAACTTAGTTTATTTTTGGCAAAAGAACAATTAGAAGTTTGAAAGTTTGTGTTTCGATATGCAATGTTTGCTTACAATCAAATATACAAAAATTTAAATCCAGAGATAAGTTTGTTGTATTTAAATCTATACTAATAATATAAAGCTGAAGAGTTTGTTTGTTTGAACGCGCTAGTCTCAGGAAATACTGAAAAATTATTTTTGTGTTGAGCAGTCCATTTATTGAGGAAGGTTATAGGCTACATAGTATCTCACTATAAGTGGAGCAGCAATAAATTGAAACCAAATCAATAATAGTAATGATGCATTTTTTGTTGTCCGCTCAGTCGGTAATGCGCTCGGCCTGCAACCCTAGGGTTTCGGGTTTGAACCCGGCCGCGGGTGGGAAGATTATTACCCGGCTCATTTAAAAATTAATAAACTTATAAATCTAGGGTTTTCAATTATTTTTTATTTAGTTTTTCTATTTTCTTTTTTAACGGAGAACATTGATGTGGATAACGGTTTGTAATGTTTTACTATATTAATATCCAGTATATATCGAGAGATGTACTAAAATAGTTTATTAATGTTGTGTCGTCTTATTAACACAGGTGAAACCGCGAGGCACAGCTAAAAATAAATAAAATAAAGTATAAATTGTTTCTCAAGACTATTACTGACCCAGGCAACGCTGGGTATACTTGCTAGTGAAAATATATGCGTACAATGATCACTATAGGGGAGAATTATCGTCAATATATATTCCGAATAGTTTTACAGGTTTTCTGGTTCGCATAAACTATGTTTTGGATAATGTGTACATTTTTGCAAAATACTGTTGTGCAAGACTAAACTTGTCATTTTTCGTTTAAATTAATTTAAAGAGATTATTTGTCCGAAAAATTAATTTTTAAAAATATAATTATAATGCTTAGGAAATGAACTCAAGTTTGTGCTCCGTATTACATTTTTAAAAAAAAGCACATAGGGTAAAGGTACCAGTTACAGACATGCTTAAAACATCGCTCTCAGGTTCAACTCAATTTTCTGAGCCTTTTAATGTATTTAGAATTTTTAAACTATTTTTCCCTCGTGCAACTACATCTCATATAAGGTTTGGTTGCTTCTGGATCTCCTGAATTAGTTAATGCTATTTTTATTTGCTCAATTTCCAAAAGAAATCTAGCCCCCAGTAACAGACATTGAAAAATCTGTTAAAGCCCAGTAACAGACAGGATGAGGAAAGGATGAACAAAGGACAAAATACTTTTTTTCTGTTCAAAATGTGCAACAGTTCTTTATTTTAAGAAATACAATCTTATTTAATTCAAATGAAGACCAGCTGACCTCGTGGTGTCTGTTCTCAATCTTCCACCACTGCTTTGTAAATGCCAACTGGCTCATAAAATTCACTCTGATAACACCAGACGATTGCACCGTAATTATGGGCCACAGCAACAGTTTTACCCGTCTAAAGTTCTTATTATTTAAATCCAAACTTATGATTGTCTGTTACTGGATCCTTGTCTGTTATTGGTGCCGTTACCCTACTGGTTAATATTACATAAATCATTTGTACACACAACAAACAATTAAAAAAAAATATATTCTAGTAAACAGGTAGCCATTGAGATTAGAGTGCAAATATAAGCATTTGTGGTGTTTGGGGAAAAAAGGCTAAGCATAAGATGATTACATCATTTCTATCATTAGAATGGATTATAAATTTGTATTTAAAGCAATTTTTATTTTCCTGATTTGCCTATAACTTTAGTACCTTTAAATGCAACAGAAAGATTTTTGTTTTGCAGTCATTGTATGGTTTACAATTTTATTTAAGTTCCAATTCGTCATTAGCATGGATTTTCATTTTCATGTGAATGACAGATGACTCATGAGAATAACTATTACTATTTTTTTAAACTAAAAAATGAAATATGAAGTTTTGCTGACAACTAGTAAAGTATACAGGAAACTTTATTAGCAGATCCTATTTTTTTTCAAATTTTATTAACAATAATATTTTTATATTTCATTTTTCAAAAAAAATCCAATATTTTAAAAATTACCCTGCTGCCAATAGCTTTCTCACATTTTTTTTGCAAAAAAAAAAGAATATTTTTGAAAAAAATCCCCTATTTTTAGAATTACGCTGCTATCAATCGTTTTCTCACATTTTTTTGCAGAAAATATTTAATTTTTACTTGCTTTAAGACTTTAGTATTGTTTTTCTAATAATGCATGCTATCTTGAAAGTTTTATTTGCGCAAAAGAGCAGGCACCTCTTAAGAGGAACCCGTAAAGGATCAAAAAAATCTGCAAAACAATATAGACATTTTTTATGTACAAAACTTTAAAATGGGGACTTAAAAAAAACTGTTTGTCAAATTCCATGAAAAGTGTTTTGGTTGGCTTTGTGTAACTTGGTGAGACGTCTGTGTCGGTATGGTTCATGACAGATACAAAGCAAACATTTTTTTTTAGTTCGATGAATGTATAATTTTAGTAAGTAATCTTTTTGGATCATTAATCACATGACCTACAAGAGACTTTATTCTGAACGGTTTGACATACTTTCACTAGATCGTTCATGATGATTTTCTGGGTTTCAAAGGCAAAACTTAAGTTTTTGCTCTTTCAACTGTATATTTTTCAAAAATGAGCAAGTCTTTCATACACGGGCGCCCATACGTAAAATTTTAAGGGGGGGGGGGGCTCAGATATTTTCCCCATGGTTTAGCAAGATATTTTCCCCATAGAAACCGATTTCAATACAGATTAGAGTTATTAAAATTTCAAGGGGGGGGGACTTGAGTCCTACTTCCCCCCCCTTACGGGTGCTTTTGCTTACATATATAATAGCCGATGATCGAGTAACGCACGTGTGTCACCAATGAAACTCGCGCCACGACATGAAAATTTGATAATGTGTGTTAGTAATGTTTAACATGCAGAGAAAGGCTTTATTGTGGCAAGGCTGAACTCGATCCGGTAACTTAACTGTTTTATTGGTAATACTGTGTCATTTCACATTAATGAAGAAACGAAAAAGCAGCCAACTATGAACGTTATCTACTGAAGTTCAGGGTTAATCCACTGGAGTTTAGGGTTAAAATTTCAACTATCAAAATATCACCAAACAGGCAGTGGCTTCATTAAAATGTAGAAGAAGAAAAGCAATTTTCACCCGTCATACTTTGGCGGGATACTTTCTAGTTGTTTAAATAAAAACCGTTTGGAAATTCTCCAAAAATCATTGAATTTCAAAAACACGAAATAACAGTAGTAAAGTGTCAGAGATTTTCTTCCTGTCTTCTATTCAAAAAATGTATCCGATTTCATTAGTGCTTAATGATGCAAAAACATTCATAAACGAATACAGGAGAAAGCTAAAATAATTCTAAGGAATTCGGAATTCGTTTCTCTGATCAATAAAAGAAAGTTTCCAAAAGTTCTACTCCTTTGATCAGATTTTTGTTCCCCTTGACATGTCTTATTGGTTTTCTCTGGATTTCTGAGACAGGAAAAAAAAGCTTTCACTTCTCTTCAAAAAAAGCTTCTCCTAGAGAAAAAAAAAGCTCTCTAATGATGGTATGAGTGTTTTGTGTGCTATTTTTTTTTAACTAAAGCCCTTTCATCTCACAATTATGCTGACGGAATGTTTACCTTTCAGAAAAGATTTAATGTATGGATATACTTATGTTCATATTTTGGAATTATTTTCAAGAAGATAATATAGTTAAAAATATACTTTTGTGGGTTTGTAAAATTTGTTGTTCTGTTTGTGGATTACTTTAACAGCAGTACAAAATGCCCTAACAAGCCCAATTTTTCAAGATTGAGGTTGTAAAAAATGCGTCCATGAACAGTTTTTTACTGCTCTATTAAAAAAAAAACACTTTAAAGAATGCCTTTTTTAAAAAAACTTATTTATTGTTGTTTAAAATTTAATTTTGTCACGGAAAAAAAAGAAAGTTTCTTTCTTTAACAGTATATGTTTTTTGTCTGTTAACCTTTAAAACCGGACGGTTTGAAGTAACATAATAACACGGTTTGCGTATTCCGTACACCAGCGTTTTTTAAAGCTTCAGTATAAATTTCGAAAGATTTTCTTATTTAATGCAATGTCTAGTAATGTTTTATAGAAGCAGCAAATATCTAATTGAACGAACAGAAGAACACAATTAAAATGAATACGATCACAATGAAGTACAAAGATGAATATAACATGTAATTTGCGACTTTCACGAATATAAAATGGAAAAAAGTTTATACATATAAAATATATTTTAGTCATTAGTACAACTAGTTGGCATTTGTTGACAAATTATTGCAACTGTCACTATAGTATTTTGTTATTTTTTGTATGTTTTTTGCTTACAAAATTGGGACATTCACGTGTGGTTTCTATAAAAAATAATAAAAAAGAACAAGATAAAAAGGCACGTTTCAAATTTAAACTCAAGTCTGTCATTGAATGAACCTTGGAAAAAGGGTAAATAATTTCCAGGTATTGGTCAAATGACTATTCTGAAATTCACACCTTCTTTCTTTCTGAGTCACGTACTGAGTACGCCGTCTGTGTTCTAAAAGGTTAATGCTATCAAACCTAAAGAAGGCCTTTCCCTTCCAGCAGCCAGTCCGAAATTCCAATACAGCAGACGGAGAATGCACTCGTGCCCGCCCTTTTGAACTGGGGGACCCATGAGCTAAAATTCACCCTCACCACGACGTCTCCCACATGACTCAACATCTTCAACCAGCAGCCAGTCCGAAATTACAATACAGCAGACGGAGAATGCACTCGTGCCCGCCCTTTGGAATAGGGGGACCCATGAACTAAAATTCACCCTCACCACGACGTCTCCCACATTGCTTACCATCTTCAACCAGCAGCCAGTCCAAAATTCCAATACAGCAGACGGAGAATGCACTCGTGCCCGCCCTTTGGAATAGGGGGACCCATGAGCTAAAATTCACCCTCACCACGAAGTCTCCCACATGACTCACCTTTTTCATCCAGTAGCCAGTCCGAAATTTCAATACAGCAGATGGAGAATGCACTCGTGCCCGCCCTTTGGAATAGAGGGATCCAATAGCTAAAGTTCACCCTCACCACTACGTCTCCCACATGACTCACCATCTTCAACCAGCAGCCAGTCCGAAATTCCAATACAGCAGAAGGAGAATTCACTCGTGCCCGCCCTTTGGAATAGTGGGACCCATGAACTAAAATTCAACCTCACCACGACGTCTTCCACATGACTCCCCACCTTCAACCAGCAACCAATAGCCCGAACAACTATTTCTCCCTGTAACCTATCTCCATGTCTATTCACTAACTAAAAAATCGCCCGTCAAGGTATGACGTATTAAAATTGCTTCTACATTTGAACGAAGCCATTGCCTGTTAGGTGATATTTTGATACGTGAAATACACCGCCAGCTCAGTCAATCGAACCATTGCTTCGGTCACTCGTATGGTCAGTGCTAATTCTGTATTAGCTATCAGTTTGTTTGGCACTCTTGGCTTCTTTAAAATGTTTTCCATCTCCAGCTCAGTCACTTTCCTATGCCGGGCTGATGAGTGCTAATAAGCACGAAACTGCAGTCCTCGGCTGGAAATGACTGAGCTGGCGGTGTATTTCACGTATTTCTGCCTTAGCCCTGGCTATAGGGCGGTAACTTACTGAAGATATTTTGATAGTTGAAATTAACCCTAAACTCCAATAGGAAGCGTTCAATGTTGACTATTTTTTCGTTTTTTCATTCCGCTGAAGTGACACAGTCTTACCAGTAAAACAGTTAAATGACCGGATCGATTTCGACCTCGTCAAAATAAAGCCTTTCCTTGCATGCTAAACATTACCAAAACATATTATCAAATTATCATGCCGTGGCACGATTTTCATTGTTGAAACTCGCGGGTTACTCGATCATTGGCTATTATATATATGAGGATGGCCTCATACTGTGTAAAAGAAGCTTTGCTCCAGCGCGATGCAGGATCGCAATCTGTATCTGAAAAGAAAGTGATACACTAAATGTGTTTTTCTCATTCATACAAAATCCAGAGTCATTCATACCAAATCGAGCCAGACAATGAAGAGTGAAAGGTGTGTTTTAATTATTAAATAACAAGGAAATTAAAAAAAAATATATGAGGTTTCGAAGATTGAAAAATAAGAAAGTAAAGTATTTAAATTATCAAAACTAAACATTTTTGAACAAATCGTACAAACTACAGTAAAACATACTAAGGAACAAGACAAACCTGAAAACCATACGACACCTAAATCTGGATCATGTTTTTAAAGAATTTCCCTTTATTCAATTTTATCTAGTGGAATACTTGGTAGAAATAGATACTGAAATGTAGCAGAAACAAGGCAAAAAGTTTGTGTTCTGACCCGATTTGGCCCGTCATTTCATTATTTTGGAGGGGAGGAGAGGGGGCAAATGGAATGAACTCAAAAATGTTATTTTAAAAATAGTAAAATACCTACAATGAAACTTTTGCATTTGTACATTATATATCTCAAAACTCGGGCGGGGGGGGGGGGGATATTGATATGTGTAAAAATCCCAGTGCATGAGTCTTCAACGAGATTGTAAAGTTGCTGTATTAATTGGAAAAGCTAGAAGCATTTTTTTTACTTTTGTTTTAGGAAAAAAACGCAGATGTCCAACTCCTCCTAATTGTTCTCTAATTTAAAAAGTCTTATATGTTGACATTTTCATGCGCAGAATTCAACTTAAAATGGTACTGTGATAATGGGAGGGAGGAGGGGGCTTTTCTGATTGGTGGCTTGCAATTTTTTTTATTTCTTTCGTTTTTTTTCAAACGAAAATAAAAAGGAATAAAAATGAAAATCCTTATTAATATTGGAAATAATGTAACGATTTAGAACTAATTTGCAGTATGCCCGAAGAATAATCCTACACGTCTCCTTGAAGAGAAATGAAAGTGGTTAAAACAAGAGAAAACGAAACATAAACTTTTGTAATCACAATCATGGTAACACAAAATAATCTTATTCAAAGCTGGTACAGACGCAGAAAAAAAAAAGAGGAAATAACGACTGTCAAAAGTAGCGTGCTTGTTAGGGGGTATTAAGGATCAGTGAGAGTAATGTTCAAGTACGCCGTTCAAGCGACTAAAGTCCAAAATTATTTACTAACCCATCGGGGGCTATTTTCATGCTAAAATCTATAGAAATGTTTGCTTATTTCCTAAAAAAGTCACTCACAATTCCCAATAAGTTGTTGAAATGCTGTTAGCGCGATAGGCAGCAAAGTTAACCAATTTTTTTTAAACGAGTTTTACAGTAAATCAATTTTTGCTTCAATATTTCAAAACCATATTTTAATGTTTAATTCAAGGATCGGTTTTGAATCTCTATTCAACTATTGCTTCCTATCCCGTTTATAACATCGGTTTTAAAACGCTCCATTTTTCATACTCAAACAAACTTTTCTGCATTTTTATTGTTTTACATTATTGTTACATAGTTTTATTATTTGAACATATTTTACATTTTATTTAAAAGGTTACAGTATTCTGGAAACACTTTACTTATTATTATCTTTTTTAAAAATATTTTAAACGTGATCAGTGTCGGTGTCCGTTAAAATTTCGAGTTAGAAGCGTCTTCTTGTGAGTGTGATTTTTGGTAAAAAAATAATGGTTTTATATATAATTCTAGCTAACTCAAGTAGCCGTATTATGCATTGTAAGCCTGCCACGTCGCATCCAAGCCGTGATAGCAGCAAAAGACGGAGTTACTAAACATTAAATAATTAGGTTTTTATCTACTTTCAGTATCGATCAGAAGGTGTTTTATGTTTAATATGTTTAATTAATTTATTAAATAAACTGTAAAATGTGTTCAAATGATAAAACTATATAAAAACAGTAAAAAACAATAAAAGTACGGAACATTTTATTTGAGTATAATAATTTGGCCACCCTTTGTACCATACTCTAAAACGAGTTAGCTTATCAGCAACCCTTGGTAAAATATTTTGAAGACTTCATACATCAGGGTAATTAATATGCTTATACTGATGGGGAGAGCATGCCCTAAAACCAATGCTTTTGATGGAGAGAGGTACCTTAGGTAACATAGGAAAGCCAAAAGGCAGCATAAATTTTGTAATTGACACTCGAATGGCAAAAGATACCAGCACTTTTAAGTTTTGCTGAGATGGAATGTTTTACGGCTGTTGGTGAGGGATTCTGGTATTTATGTGAAACTTTGAGATCTAAAGTGGTTGGGGAAAAAAACTGAACTACTCAAAAAGTTCTTACAATGAATGTTTATACAATCAACGTTTTCTAAACATTTCGCTTTGCTGAAAAAAAATCAAAATAGAAACTAGTGTCCTAAAGATTTTTGTATTTATATTGTGAACCACTTCTAAAAGTATACTCCCCCCCCCCCTAATGCGTAACAAAAAGCAAAAATCTCTTAATGATTCCGTAAAGAAATTTCCAATATTTTCTTAGTATTTATCTGTTTATGTAAGTCTAAAAAAATTCACAAACTTAATTTCAATGAAAATACGCACGTTTGTACCCCAGAAAAAAAGAGAACCACACCTAGCCCTCTTCAGACAAATACATATCACGTCGTGAATTACCAGACAAAAGTTTGAGGATCGATTTAAAGTATCATTTACCTTGTTTTATAACCTTGTCTTCCTCGCTACAGTAGTCATAAAGTATCATTTACCTTGTTTTATAACCTTGTCTTCCTCGCTACAGTAGTCATTTTTATTATCCTCGGTTGTTGGTATATTACCCGCATCAAATTCAAAATTTAATGTTAATACTGGAGAATTAATCCTCTTTACGTTTATTCAAAACACATCATGTTTCGGAATCTTGGAAGCTTTGTAAACTTACTTTAACTTCGTAAGTGGTTTGCTTTCAGCAAATTGGATCAAAACTTTGTTGATTATTATTATCAATTATTAGTTCTCTGCAAACAATTCAAAACTATATTTCTAATTTTAGATTTTTACACAAAACTTACCAATTGAGGAGATGTATTTGATGAGATTTTTGGCAACTGGATGTAATTACCAAAACTAAAAATTAGGAGACAACTGATGCAAATTGAAGGAAAAACTCATCTATTCTGTAGTAAGGAAAAGTGTTAGTAGATCTAGGAAGTTTAGGAACCTTATATGTCCTATTAAACTTTTAAACGCCCGCTGACATCCCTGTTATCCCTACTGCCTCAGTTTTTAAACACATTTTCATCTTTTTCTAGGGATTCAGAGTAGACTAAATTCTGCGAACTAGTTAATAACATGTAACATATTGCTATTAGACATTTCCTCAAATTCAACATTTTAGAAGCACTTTCGTTTGTGCAACGGGTCTAATATTTCGGGAAATTTGCGTTTTGATTTTTTGATATTTTCGAATAAATTTGTGTAGAAAAATCAACCGTAGATATTCGGTTAATGAATTGTCATTGACGTTGCCATTAAATCAGAAAAGTTTCACGACGGTCTAGAATAATTCTGTGAAGAGTCTTTGATGGGATTACTATCCGAAATTGGCTCGGTACAAATTTTGTATTCTTAGAAAGTTTTAAAATATTTAGTAATATTTTCCTGTTTCACAAGAGACATTTCTAAATATCAAATTTCCTTTGAATTATCACATGTTTAAGTTCTATCAGAACTCATTAATTGATTTCATAATCATCCTTCTGTGAGGGAAAAATTCAGCGATTTCGCAAGGTATAAATTCGTTATATAAGAAGCTTCTTTTAGTATCAATTTTATCAGATCTTGAAGGGGAAGGTAGATTAATACACTTTACACTTTCATCTACAAATGACAACGGTATTAAGTTGTACATATTAGGTGAAATTAATAGTTTACTATAACTTTCCAATAACCACCCATTCTTATAATTTAAGCTGACCGGAAAAATTCTTGGATACATACATGTAATCTGAAAATTAGCTATTCCTACTTCCTTATATCTCCAAACACACTAGATTGCAATATATTTTTTCTTTCTTGTCTCAAAACAGTATGCCGTATAGGACTGAAAATTCATATACTTCAGAATCGATATAGGGTCTAGTTGCACACTTCTCTTTTTGGTTGAATTCAGATATTCAAGATGGAGTGTTTTACTCGCTTACTCAGGCGCAAAATCGGTGTGAATTTCAATGCAGGCTGAAATGATGTCATAAATTGTGGGCCACATGGCGATACTTTTTTGCTTACAAAAAAAAAATTTTAAATTTGTTGCTTACTTGGCGATATATCATCAAATTGGTGACAGAATGATTTTTTTTTTTAAATCTTTCAGTTTCGCGATATTTTTTGAGATTCCTTTGCAATTAGCTTTAAAATTGTCGATATTTGAAAAATCTCTGCAAAAGTATTTTTTTTTTATCTGCTGGCAACAAACCAGAGGCGTAATAGTCCAAGAGCCCATGAGTTCCAGACCTACGTCATAGTATAAATGCCCTTTTTTTTGCGTAAGCACACTACAGTAAATAGAAAGAATTTGCTATTATTTATGCTGATTCGCGCTGGATTTCGCATGAAATTGGTAGTAAAGGTGCCTAAAATTGTTTCAAAAACGAAAGATCATGAATTCATTCTATGTCACGTGACCTGGTGGTTCACACCCAACAACCTCCGATTTGGAGGAAGTTACAGAGAAGAGACTTATGCACAATTTCAGCTTCTACATTACAAAAAGGAGAAAAAAAAGTTGCCTCCAAAATGGCCTAACCGTTCTAAACAGGGCAATTCGTTTTACAAAGCTGATCCACCATTTTGGAGCATTTTTTTTCATTGACCCTCAGAATTTGGGTCTTGTAAGCTGAAAATTGGTATGAATTAGTTTCATGTCTGTATTTCTATAAAATTTCGTTCAAATCGGAGATGATTGCGTGCAGACGACAAGGTCACTTAACATAGAATGACTCAGTTTTTGACGCACTTTTGCTACTTATTTCCTGCTGAAGCCAGCGCAACTCAGCTTAAATAATAGTGAACCTTTCTTACCTGCTGAGATGTGCTTACGCAGAAAAATTTTGGGCCTTTATACTATGACGTGGGTCTGGCGCTCACTGGCTCTTGCTCTACAAGTACGTTAATTGTAAATTAAATAGTAATAGCTTGACTTAGAAAGTCGCAGAAGAGTGGACAAGCGTTCATAGGGTATGAGAGACGTGTGATGGGGCTGCTGTGGATGTGTTTAACCAAACTACCGATTAAATGCAGAACAAGTTCTAGAGTGATTTTTTGAAAATGTTCGTTAAACAGAGATGACAGAAGAATTCACTTTCACTTTGATTGTTAAATAATACAATTATACAATTGCCATATACTTCGGTGAAATGGTGAAGAACGATAAACGCAAATTTTTCATTATTCATTTTTTTTCTGTCATGTGCTGTACTTAAAGCTTTAGTGTGCAAGCTTCCTTATTTCGTTTCCTCTGAAAATAAAGCACGAAAAAACAACGTCAAGCGTCAAATTTTATCATTTGTCGTCAATTTACTTCATTAAACTATTTAAACAATAATCTAAACAATGAGTGGAACAGTGTATCAAACATCGTTTGCGTATAATATAATACTCACTTGAAACTTGTAACATATGTCGCCGTTCATTTATAGCATAAATATAGCAATTTGCATACAATCCGTCGAAATTGATATCATGCATCAAACAATATCCCCTGGTAAACTTAATCTACTTAGCCCTTCAAAGATGTTATGCAAATCTACTTAATTCATTATTCTACCATTTATGGCTTAACGGAAATTAAACTACGACGGAATGAGTTTGTCTAAATTTAAGTGCGATTAACCTGAGTTTACTAACTACTTTAGTTCAGTGATCTTGTGCAGGAGAACTAAGCAAATTCAATTAAATATATTTTAAATATTGGCTTATATATTATGTATGATCTGGATCTCAAACATGAAAATGCAGTACAATATAGCATTTTAAATTTAAATTAAAGTACTAAGTTTACTAATTAATTCTTATTTGGAAATGTCCAATTGAATTTCATGTACGGTAAGTTGAACCCGCTTAATGGAATAGCCATTTTGCAACGAAAAATAATCTAATGAGCGGTATACTCCATTAACCGGAATCAAAATAACACATTACATTATTTTGGTACACTGAAAATCTCTACATAGTATAAAATGAAGTCTCCAAAAAGCGTCTGTTTGTTTGAACGCGCAAAACTCGAGAACTCCTCGGCCGATTTCGCTGAAATTTTCACAGTATCTTTCTTTCAGCCCCTGAAAGGTTTGCAGACCGGTTCGAAAAAAATTCGACCAGTAGTTCTTTTTTAATTCCAATTTAGGCTCAATTGTCACATAAATTCCCGAATATGGGGGTTAAAAATTACTTGCATATGTTAATATTACATATCGTTGGAAAGAATAGAACTTTCCGCGTTCTACGCAAATTTGTTTCAATGCTCTAACTTAAACACAGCGGGAGTTATTTGCGTTTTTAGCTTGAATTTTTTTAGGCTTAGCTGAAATGTAAGTACTACCTTCTTCTTTAAGTAAATCAATAAAAAGTGAAGGAATTTTTCTTTTTTAAACCATTGGAAAAAGCGACATTTTTCATTCCGGATCCATCTCGACCCATGGTTGATAAAAAAAAGCCTCTACCTTGAAAGGAAAAAAGAGTTACAAGCCTTTTTAAATCAAGTTCAAAAAATCTCATGTCCATTCAAATTTTTAACAATTTTCTTTCGTACTTTAATTCCTTAAACTTACTTTATTTTGAGTTTCCATGGTTACGCTTTTTATATCCATCTTTCGGGATCTATTTTCCTAAAAGTATTTCTTTCGTCATTGTTTGGAAGGGAAATTTTGCATGATGTTTTTTTTAAATTTATTTCTTTAAACCTGAGTGTTGAATATACTTCACTTGACACAATTTTTATTTTCAAGGTGGACCGGGCAAAGCCGGACAATGCTGCTAATATATTATATAAAGTGAGATATTCTTTTAACCGATATTCTAATAAGCGTACTCGACAGTAATTTTAGAGGATTAACAAACTTTTATGGTAAGCCACATACGAAAGTAAGACATTTATTTATTACTTTTCACGAGACATAAATGTGTAGTTTTTAATTACAAAAATCCGTATTTTAATGAATAAATAATTTTTTAAAAATTATTTATAACTTATACAACGTGCTAAAAGTCATACGACCATCGGTTTACAGGGAAACAAGCTAACGTGAAGCTGCAAAATTTTACAATGCAAGAAAGAAACATATTTTGACAACATACAGATGTTATGTTGATGACTATATTTGTGATGTATCTTATCGAAAAACAATCCTCGGTCGAACAATGATTAAATACGCAAGTGTGGAATTTGCAAAAACGAACCATCACCTCAATAGCAGGAGATATTTTAGGATTTGTAGAAAAACTTAAAATATTTTCTGCTATAGAGTGCTGAATAAGATTTACTTTTGAAAAATGAGTGGTATTTCCATTCACACCGAACTAACCATTGTCAAAATGACAAATGAGATATTATCGAAACTTATGGCCCATCAAAATATTGGTCGCGAAAATAATTACGGAAGCCCTGTGACATTTATGCATCATTAATTATTACTTCCTCCATACACGAAGCAATGGTTTGATGTTCTAATTTCAAATTATAGCAGATAAGCATTCCACATCACGTATCGCCATACGTCATTAAAATTAGAACTATTTGATGTATCAGAAATCAAGATGGTAATAACGGAACTTGTATGAAATAGTTGACTGCGCAATCTGAGTCTAATTTTATTAAAAGATAGCAATTTATAAATTTAAAAACCAAACAGAAATAACTATATTTGTTACGAGTCTATTTCGTCATCAACACTTTCTGCTAGATAAAAACTTTGCATGTTAATATATGTGCTGTAAATAAATTTCAATTTGTTTATTGCTCAATTTATCTCGCCATCAACACTTAAAAATAAATAAATTGATTAATTAAAAAAAATTACCTTGTATGTTAAAATATGTTCTGTAAATAAGTTTAAATTTATTTATTATTCGATTTGTTTATTATTGTTTAATTGTTGTTATTACGGCAAAAAAAAGAAGCTCGCATGGTAGCGTTTATCTAATATGTTTTACTCGACTTTCAGTTTAACTAAACAACCTCAAAACCGATTTATTCAAAATCTTTCAAAGATCAGTTTTTCATGCATATTACAGTCAAAAAATGCTTGTATTATTCCAATTGATTTTTTTTTTCAAACATTTCCTTTCAAAAAATGTGAAAAATAAAGTGAAAAGTGTAACATGAAAATATTTTTTAAATGAAAACTGATAAGTGCAAAAATAAAAATTCTCATTAAACTAAGAAATTCAGATCATATTTCAAAGGTTTGAAAAATAATTTGTTTGATTTATCTCATGAAGAAGTAAAAAATAATAATTTAAAAAAATCTTTTATTTATATAAGCTTTAAGTTTTTTCATCGGAAGAACTAGTCTAGTCGAGAAATGATCGCCTTTTAGAATGACGAGAAAAGCTCTGATAAAACCTGTCGCTTTCCTCGTTATCACGTGACATATCTTCGTACTGCCCTTGGCGCTGTAATTAATTAGCAATCATTGGACGTTATCTCTTCTTTCCTGTTAGCATCAATTTCAATAAAAGATTAACTGCCAAAAAAGTTATAAATAACACTCAACGTAAATTGAAATGCGGCGGAGCGACCAAGTGTCACGTGAACAAAACGTTTTGTATGACTGCGGCTTGGAAGCAATAATTTTCTCTCTGTTGTTGTTAATGTTGTTGTCTTGTCCAGTTTAATAGTGCGGTAGATTCAAATTGGTCCAAAAGTATCCAAAATAGCCCCTGCCACATCAATAACTTCCGAGGAATAGAGGAGTTGATGTGGGGGAGCAGGATGGATTCTGAAGAACTTCGCCAAAATGGCTGGGCAGTCAAAGATACGGTTCGGAGAGAGTTCAATATCTGTGCAATGAGGACAGCTCCTATAGCTACGATGGAACTCGGGATGTATTCTCATTCCTTTGTAGTACATGAAATACACCGCCAGCTCAGTCAATTCCAGCCGAGGACTGCAGTTTCGTGCTTATTAGCACTCATCAGCCCGGCATAGGAGTGACTGAGCTGGAGGTGGAAAACCTCTTAAGGAAGCCTAGAGTGCCAAACAAACTGGTAGCTAATACAGAATTAGCACTGACCAGACGAGTTCAACTCAGTCACTCCTATGCCGGGCTGATGAGTGCTAATAAGCACGAAACTGCAGTCCTCGGCTGGAATTGACTGAGCTGGCGGAGTATTTCATGTATTTCTGCCTTAGCCCTGGCTATAGGGCGGTAACTTACTGAATATTCCTTTGTAGTGTTTAGTCCTCAGCCTGGCAATGGCTGTAGAGATAGCACGGTTACAGTTTCGGGCAAGAATTGAGCGTTTCTGAGAAGAAGCATGAATCAGTCTTCGGCGTCAGCATTGGTAAGCGTCACGATGTTGAAAAGCTGAGTGCCGTCTCGGGCTTCTTTGACGAGGACATCAGCTTTTTCATTGGCCTTTATATCGATTTATTGGATGTATGGTCTTAAGTTCTTACTCCGTTAGTAGCGACTGAGAGTCGGAAATATATCTAAAGATCACCGCAGTTAATTCAACTGCCCTAAGAAACATAAAATGTTAACAAACGTCTTACGTCTAACAGCAGAAGAAGTACTACTCCAGAAATCTTAATGCACCTATCATTGGAAGATTTTTGCACATTGTTGCAAAAAAAAAAAAAAAAAGCTTTTAGTCTTATGTATCGTTGTTTCAACTCCGGCGTATGTAAAACCAAACAATAACAACAAGTACTGTCTAACGTCGTATATCCAGCCCTCGTTCATAGGAATCCGCGGATTATCATGATCAAATTCGTAGATTAAAAAATAGATGTTCCTTTAAGTAATTTTAAATTACGACAAAAAAAGAAAAAAAAAAACGCTATAAGTAAGTTGTAAATTCGCTTTTTATTTTGGTTAAATGAGCAACTCCCGCTCAGGTTGAACAATAAATTATGATAATCTAAGAAATACAAGTATAGTTGAACTGAAATGATAAAGCATTAGATTGACATGTTCTTGATTCAAACTAAACAAATGTGCATGACGCGAGAAAGATATTGGAACTTTTAGTTGTTAAGAAACTATATGAAAAAAAAAATTGTTTCGACACTTTTAAGAAGTTTTTTAAACTCTTCGATGTAGTTTTGCTATAAAATGTAGGTTTTTTGTCGAATAGAACGGTAAATCTGCTTATTTAAGAATTTTCTTTGGCAATCAAACCCCGTTGCTTGACATATAAATACTGGATTTCTGATTATCCGTAATGATTTTGGTCTCCGTTAGTTCGGATAAACGGGGTTGGATTGCAAATTAAAACTAGTTGAACTCAATTTTTAAAAGAATGCATCTGTTATAGTTAGTATAGGTTAACTTACACAGTGGCTTTATTTTGCTTAACTCAAAACTTTTTGTGCTGTATTTTTTTTCAAGCATACATATTTTTGTTGGTGAACACATATGTGGAAATATTTTATGAAAATTAAATTTGATACTAGATTTCTGATACTTTTGGCAAATTTAATAATTCTTTAAGAAATAAACAATTTGGGGGCGGTATTTAGTAGTGGGAGGTAATTCTTTTTTACAACTATAATGCAAGTATGTTGTGGAAGTTGTGATTTGTAACACGTTCATCGAAACAGATAATTTTGTTTCTGTTAGTGTTTTCGTGTGTTGGAGCATGAATGGAGTGAAAAGCTCTGCATATATTTCTTTTTTAGCTTAAATTTTAGGTTCGGATTAACATATTCTTAATAAAAAGCACCTTCTTGACTTTTTGCAGAAAATAGGATCATAAGTTTTGCTTTATTTTTCAAAGTAAAATAAGTATTGTAATCGTGAAAAAAATTCAAACAAGCTTCGGCATGAATTAACATTCTGGTCACCCCTGAATGAGTAGTTGTTTCGTAGTTTTTAGTAGTTAGGAAAGAAGGATAAAAAGAAGATGAGGGGGGGGGGTGGCACGGTGGATCGTTTAAAAATGTATCAAAACCTGGCAGCAATTATTTATAGCGAAAGCTTTAATTTGTCGAAAACAATTTCAATTTTCAGACCGTTTAGGTTAACTGTTTTGGCTTCACCAATGAAACAAGTCATCAAACATTTCTGCACATCGTTTGAAGTAATGCAATGAGTAAACTACTTTCAGCGGCACGAAATCTATAGGAACTATTCTACGCGATTCTACTGCGCAATCTTCTCCTCCTCTTTTAAGGCGGTCAGGGATACATTTTGAAAAAAAAAAAAAAAAACAGTTAAGAGTTTTAAATTTTTTTGCACTGATTCATTATCTATTTAATAAGCAAAATCATAACAAAAATATTAAAGAGAAAATTTTTATTTAAATTTAATTTGCTATTTAGAAAAAAATGGGGTTGCATAGCAACTTATTACTATAACTCAAAATATTCTTGGTCAAATTTCAAATGTTTTCCAAAACATTATGCACTAATATGTAAGCTTTAATTTTCATTCGGCGATTTAGAAAATATTAATTCAGTAAAAAATGGAAAGTATTTAAAGAAAAATTCGAAGATAATTTTTTTTTAACGAATCATATTTTCTTTCTTTGCAGTAAGCATTTTTTCCCCCAAATTATCCTAAAAAAAATTAAAGTAAACTTTGAAAAAGATATGCTACAATTTTCATAATTTTATCTTTACCAGTTCTTGATTTATAAAATTTTGAATGTAAAATATTGGGAAAAATTTCATCATGGAGAAAAACGCGTTTAAAGTTTTAAAGTTAAATTTAATTTTATTTAAATGCATGAAACAAAAATAATTACATATTTCGTTCTAATTAAGATAGAAACAAGATTCAAACGTCATTTTAAAGCGAAAAAAACGGAAAAGTATTTTAAATGACCAAAAAAATTGCAAAGTTCGACGATTTTTATGCCCCGGACTCCATCAATTAATGAAGGAATAAAAGTTTTGATTTTATTTTACAATATTGTACAAAAGTAAATTATTTGTATAAAACTCCTAATGATAGAATTTGTTATTCATGATAGAAATTATTTTTGTTTCGTAATTTTCATTTGAATAAAATCTTGAGATTGCGATCTTCGTTACAATATATATTTTTGAATATGTCTGATTATGTTTGAAATCTATTTGGAATTTCCACTTAAAATAGAGGAGTTAAAATGATATTTTCACAATAACGGACTCTTATTCGTAAATTATGAAAAAAAGAAACACGATAGTTAAATTGTAATTAGATTTTGAGCCTGTTATGGATGAAGAATATTCATAAAAACAACAGGCACAGCGTTTGTCATGTAATTTATTTAAAAAAATTCATTTACTTTAGAAATTTTTCATCGCATGATTGCGCATCCAACTCTCTTATGAAGCACTTTGTTAATGATATTCCTCGAGCTCGTAAACTAAAGGTATTGCTTGATTGGATTACTGTTATTTTCCCCTTCGCAGGAGAAATTCAAAGTATTGATTCAATAGCTCTTTGTTAAAGGTAAATGAGATTGTACATTGCAAGGCACGTGTGGAAATGACAGCTGTTTCGATCGAATGTGATTAGATTTTGCTTAAATATCTTATTCACGCCCTCAGATATGTTTGAGAAATGTTTACACTTATTTTATTTGAACTCAGAGACGTGCATTCTTTTTAGCTCTGAAGAAGTAGAACGGCGTAATCAGTCTTTAAAACGAGCTGATGTGAGCATCACATGACTTCCTTTTACTCCAATTTAATTTCATTTTCCTATTATTGGCAGTTTTATTGTGATTCAATAGTTTACTCTCTAAATATCACCGACAGTCATGGCCAATTGAAACCAGATTAAAAAAAAAATAAATAACATAATAAAACAAATCGCCAAATTTGTCGCCAAGTTGGCGGCAAAACTTGGCGATCAAAAGACTGGCGATATATCGCCAAGTATCCGCCAAATTATAACACCACTTGAGTTTACATCGAAATTAACAATGATTTCTCCAAAAAAAAGGGGAAAAAGAGCCCCTTTGGAGCATCCGAATGCAACTAAAAAGGCAGGTGCACAGTTAGATCCCACTAGGAGTCTACGTACCAAATTTCAACTTTCTAGGATATTCTGTTCTTGAGTTATGCGACATACATATGCACTTACGCCCGTACGAACGTACGCACATACATGCGTACATACAGACGTCACGAGAAAACTCGTTGTTTATTTTCTCGGGAATCATCAAAATGATTATTTCGCGTATCTATACGTTCTTGAGCTCTTATCCACGTGTGGCCGATTCGAAAAAAAAAAAAAAAAAACTCAACATTCATAAAGGGTGAGCAAAATGGAAATTAAGGTCGATTTTTGACATTTTTTTCGCGAATACAATACTTCCTTTTTTGTAAAAGGAAGTAAAAAAGAAAGAAGAAAAAAAAAAGATTTAAGTTTTCACAGAATACAAAAAGACTGAAAATTTATTATACGGGGGTACTTCGGCTTTCATTCCTGGACCCCCCCCCTCCCCTGTTATATCCCTGATCACAGTTTATTCCCCGCAAATAAATCGACATTTTTTTTTTTTAAATGAAGATAATCCATGAGGTACGGTGAAATCAGGGTGGTACAAAAGCATGATATAAAGCAAACGATCGTTGCGGAAGTATAAGACAGCCTTTTAAACAATATCATTAAGATCTTTACTTGATACAGATACTAATGCTCTTACAATTATCTGAAGTGATTTTTACAGACTAGTTAAAGTGATATTTCAATTAAAAAGTGAAACATTGCTTTTTCGGTCATTTTAGACGTTTAAATAAATGCGTTTTTTAAATTATCATTTTATAACTTCAGAATGATTTATTCCGCATTTACGAATGTTGTTTGACACTCCCAACTGTTAGTTGCAGATGAGAAGTTTTCCGTGCGGAAATTTCTGCAGCGCAAATAATGTGGGAATTTTTTTGCGTATATATATATATATATATATATATATATATATATATATATATATATATATATATATATATATATATATATATATATATATATATAAAACACGCTTTTTTTTGTTGCCTGATTTAAATTCTACGGAGAAGTTGGTGCAAGTTGTTTTTTTACAAATTTATGCCATAAGCGATAAAATCCGGATCTTTATAAATAAAGAGTTATGCAACCAAAAACGTCAATCCATGTTAAGTTACTCAAAGACTTCTTTGTTAACATCCTTAATTTGTGAACAGTTAAATCTATTTATAGTTGGAGCAAGTCTAACCTTACATCGTCCTAGTAACGTGATCAGGATTTGCGTAACCTTCACGATGCTGCCAGGTTAGATTAGTCTAACTATAGAAAGATCGCGGTAGGGCAAGTCATGGAGATGACCAGAGCTGCATATAAAGCTGCATATAAGCTGCATATACAAGTGCGATGCTGAAGTACGTGAAATGGTAATGAAACGCGTATAAAAAAATTAATAAAATAAATGAGTAACATAACCAGTTTTTGAGTAAATTATCATATTCAACACAATGTTATTTATATCCATTCTATAACAACTAGTTTTTAGAAAAAAAAATGCCTATCAAGTATGTTTTGGAATCTATTTTAAATGTAGAGGAGAACCCGGGGTCTAATAGGATAACAGGCAAAACGAGAAATGACTGTTTTGATGACTGAAGTTGGTGAAACCTATCGGAGAGCCTTATAACAACTTTGACTACAGTATAGTAAAACAGGGGCCATTATTGTTCGGTACTTTTTTGTTGTTCAGTGAAAACTAGTGAAATGCAGAGTTTTTTCGTTATGATTATATTTTTTTTTTCAAGATTCTGGTACATTAATTATATAAGTACTCTCACGTATAAAATTGTAATACTTGTGAAAAATTGAAATGCTTGCTGTCAGTTGTTGTTTAATGAATTGTTTGCGTAATTTGATCAAAATAGAGATGTAAAGATATGAAAAAAAAAAAAAAAAAGAGACTGCACTCATAGTTCAGGGACGGAACGGGACAGGACAGAACGGGATGTTATCCCGTTCCGAACCGTCTGAAAATAAAATAAAATTAAAAAAGAAACCGGCAATAATGACTTTTAAAATGAAGAAGAAGCAGTAGAAGACAATGGATGTTTCTATAGCGGAGAGTTTTATTTCTGATCAAATGAAGGCTGGGAGACTATCAAAAAAACCTTAAATGGGCCCACAACATACTATGTGCCGGTGTAAACCGCAATGATGATGAGGCATCATTAATATGTAAAGTCTTAAATTACCGATTAAATAAAAATGTTCATCTTTTTACGAATTTTTCGGCCCATCCGGTTCCGTCGCAGAAAAGGAAACTTAACTTTTTGTTTGTATAAACATTTAAAACTGTTTTTTCCAGATAAATTTTATTTATTTTTTCTTAAAAGACATTGAAGGAAACATAATGAACCATCCATTGCAACTTGATTTGTATTTAAATGTTCTTGTATACACGTGTAAATTTAGATTCAAATTTAATATCCCGTTTCGCCCCGGGTTCCCCCTACTTAAATTTTTAAAGCGACTATTTTAGTGCGTTTGAAGGTTAATTGGAAAGAATACGCGAAATGCGCCTCGTGCTCTTCATTTTGCGGAAAACTATGAGAGCATTTAATGAAAAGAGAAAATAATATGAAAAATGCAAAAATCAAAGTGGAACGCATTTGTTTAACGATACAGCATCTTGTTTTGATCATAGTGCTCTCCTTAAATGCATAATTGAAATTTACTAATCACATCTTCTTTTATCGAAACAAAACGTACGACACAAGAGCGTCGTACGTTTAGAAGCGATTTACTCTCATTTCAAAGTGCAAAAGGTTAAAACAATGTTGTTTGATTGAAAGTGTTCGTTTTAATACAAAAAAGAGAACAGAAGATATAAAATTGAAAGAGTTTTTTCTTGCACAGTGAAGTCTTGTAGCAGAACTTGCATTAGAATCCTGAAAAAGCACTGTACATTTTGTTGACTTCCTTCTCAAGGGAAATTATCGTTTTACGAAGGCCAAAAGATAAATAAATAAGTAAAATCAATTCGTCGGAAACTGGAATTCCCCAGATCAAGTTGGCAATATCTAGCACGACTATAGTAACCCGGAATTTGCATGTATCTCATCACATGGTTTCATTCTCTTTAAAGTAAAAACAATGCCGCTTTTCCCCGAATAAAAATATGTTCAAGTTTTTATGTCTGAAAAATGTTGAAATCATAAAATACTTCTTAAAGTTTAGGTTATTTTTTCTTGTAAGTATTCATGTACCAAATGTTTTAACCTGCAAGACCTCTATTTTCGCAACCGTTAGTCCTAGATGCAAAATTGCAAAAATGTTTAAAATCAGATGCAGAGTTAAGATATTGAAAGTTTGAAGCAAAAATAAAAATGAGTCAAACAATACAAAACTTAACTTTTTGTACGAGCTTTATACTTTCCTAACCTATACTTAGGGAAATAATCTCCATTGAAAAATAATTCCGACACAAAAAGTACGACCAATATTCACCGAGATATGAAACGCAGCGTTTTGTGACTTATACCACTTTACACTCGCTATCAATAACACTTTTCGAGGGAAAATATAGCAATTAACAAGGGTTTTAAATTATATGTGTGCATAGAGTGTGGTTTTTAAATTGATTGAGGTTTTGTATTGTGTTTTTGAGAATCATGGCATAACATTTGCATTTATTTTTGAATAGCAATCAAAAATATAAATACTTCGTTTTTTTTTTTACTACGACAACATGTCATTCTTCTATACGTTCCAATCTCCTCTTCTATATGCTACTTTAAAACATTGAACTCGTCAAATTTTTCGTGGTAGTAGTATCTTTCAATAGAGAATATTTCCAGGGGACCTAGGGTCCGTATAAAAAATTATATTTTGTATTTTTTGACTCGTTTTTACTTTGTTTCAAAATTTCAGTATCTTAACTCTACATATGATTTTGAACATTTTCGCAATTAAAAGTATGCACCTAGGACTAACGATTGCGAAAATAAAGGTGTTGCAGGTTAAAATGGAACACCCTGTATAAATTAATTGTAATACGATTACTTTAAAGTTTTTTTTCCAAAGTGATTAAAAAATAAATTTTCGTCCCCCCCCCCCAAACTGAGAGAAATAATCCCTTCCTTTTTCACAATTGTTAAAAAATGCTGTTACTGTTGTTTCTATTATTACTAGTAAGTTAGTAAAACGTGTGGAGTGCCTTTTTTCCTCTTTCTATACAGTTATTAATTTCAGAAAAAAGTATTGGCAACTTCTGGTAGTTAAAATTGTTACACAATATTTTCTTCACAGCCATTTCTTCTTTTTGTTCTTCTTCCGATTACACACTATTTAGTTTGAATTGAGAAACAAAAACAGCTGTTAAATTTAATCAGCTCTGATGGGCAGAATGAAGAATACTTTAGTAAACAATTTTATATCGATGTCGCAATCCTAACTAACGATTTCACTCACGTCTTCACGAAGCGTTATTATTCACAGCGTTTTAAAAAACATTGTGAAAAGCTAAAACGTTGGCATGCTTCAAACAGAAATGCGGTATAAAGTATTTACGTATCGCACTTGCGTCTTAAAGTTAATGTTAACTTCCGAAGCTAGAGCCGCTATATAGAGCCCTATATAGAGTCGAATATATAGCGGTCTTATCCAAAGCTACAAATGGCTTTAACGATAGCAAAAGCTTGGACAACGTTTGTATATACGTTTTGCGCGGTTGATAACTGATTCGACTAGACTTTTCAGGGATAGTGCGTTCAAACCTTTTTTTTTTTACTCATGCAGTTGTTCCTGGTTCATGTTGCGGAGTTTTTTTCTATTTTTGGTCTCGATTCGTGACCAGTATTGATGAACAACCTGAACTAAATACAACCAGAACTCATTTTTGTTGTACATGTAAAATGATCGTATAGTGCATGTACTTCAATGCCTTATTCGTGATTATTTAGTTAGAAAATGCAGTGAAGATGTGTTATTAGCTTTTAAAAATTAACTTTTTCCGCCATAATGTAACTAAATTTAAAATAAGTATTAAAAATCTAGTCCTTCACAAGAACTTTGGATCAGAAAATTTTTTTTGTGCTTCAAAACCGCGTATTCGGCACAAGAAAAAAGAAAAAAAAAATCAAAGAAGCTTTGAAAATGTCATAAGAGACCATACAAACTCTAAATATAGCCCAAAACATTCCTTCTCCACATTCTCAAAACGGAGATAAACCACGCAGTCAACCACAATACATAAGAATTCACATTTCCATTTCAGTTTACATGACTTAACTTTCGAGGTAGGCAGTAAAAAAAAAAAACATTAAAAAAAAAACGAAATATATTTTATCAAGATATCAACAGGTGAAAGGTTATTTCTTTGAGAAATGACTGGCATGTCTCAAATGAAACACACAATAAAGGCATGAATTGTGCATCCTCGCACATGAGAAATGAGGCATCCCCCCCCCCCCCCGCACCTTTCCCGGGAACAAAAGATCTGCTTTGACGTCAGAAAATCAAAATTCTTTTTAACCGGTAAAGCGATCTTCCGCTTTCATCACTAGAGAGCGCTTCCGTCGTCTTTCCTCATGCTTCTTTGCTTCGCTTTTCCAGTAAAATGACAGTTGAAGGCGTTCGATGAACATTTGTCCAAGCGCAATGCCCGGCAATGGTTGGCTCGCGCAAGGCTATCGAAAACTTTTACCGGCCAATGAAATGCGGTGTCATCACATGTAGAAAACGCGCTGCTTTTACCTGCCATCAAAATAAACTGACAGATGAAAAGGTACGTCTCATTTATGCATTTCTACCTCGAACTATTAAGGTTACTGTTTTATTCCAACTTGTTGAATGAGAAGAGTGTTTCTTTTCACTTTCTTGTTCTCTATTGTCACTTAAAGTAAAATGCATTACACCAACGTGAGATGGTGAATGGCAGTATCTGCATAAATTAGTTTTTGAGATATTTGAAGAAACGCTTTGTGGGTTTCCTACTAACTATGATAAATTTCGGTATTTGTTTCTTTTTTTTTTTTCGTGCTTTATTTTCAGCGGAAACAAATAAGTAAGCTTATAAGCAACAGAGTACAATCGATGGCAAAAAAGGAAAAAAATAAATAAAATTAAAAAACTTGCATATGCTTCATGTATATAATTTTATCTGATTCTAAAGCGTACAGAAAACTGTTTAAATACATATCAGTATTATTTTTTTTTTGTGTGTGCGTTTTAAAAGTTTTAAGGAACATATAGAAAACAAAATAAACTTTCAACATTTATCGCAAGACCTTCTTATCTCTCATAATAGAGAGACAATATCATTCTCTTTCGATGACTAAGGGTTTTCTTCGATTAAAACCAAAAACTATTTTCCGAGATATTTCAATCGAACCTCTTTCGATCGTAGTCGGTTTTTTGTAGTTTTATCATCGGATTAACTTGTTTTCCAGTTAAAATGCCCTTATACTCGAAAGCAGTCGAGTCTAAAAATAAATTAGTATTATGCAACAAATTTATGGTTAAAGCTAAACAGCAAAAAATAAAGTTAACTAACTCATTAATATCACAATACAGATTAAATTTAACTGGATTATTTTTTTTTTAATTTGCATTGCATTTTCTGACTTGTTTGAATCTTATTGAACAAAAGTGCTATTTATAATAATATAATTAACAAAATTAAAAACATCTTAAATAGTAGCTATTTTGTAATTGCGAATATGGTTAAATAAAGAGTTTCTACAGTCTCTACAGTCATTTGAATTAACTTCTTTTATGCAGAGTTTTCCATTTACCGAATATAGTTCGGAGTCGATTACTTCGGTTAGTTTTATTTTTGCTGTGCTGTTAATCTTTTCTTACAATCTTTTCTTACAATCATAAATAGAAATCTAGTGATGTGATATTCTTTAATTTATTTTCGTTATTTATGTATGTATGCAGAATGATAGTATACAATACGTAAAATCATTAATAAAAGCATAAGTATAAAAATTAGTTTTAGCTAAGGGAAATACATAAGTCAATAAGTATGTTTCTCCTTTTGAGTTTAAACATTAGTTTTTTAGCTTACATAAAACTTATTTAATGTTTTTTCTTCTGAATAAGAAAATGTTAAGGAATATTTACATACTATACGAAATGTGTAAACGATGTACTGAAAATATCAGTAACCTCTAGAAAAAGTCAAAATAAATTATAAACTAAGATTTTATGCTCAGTAAGTTACCGCCCTATACCCTGGGCTTAGGCAGAAATACATGAAATAAACACCCAACTCAGTCAATTCCAGCCGAGGACTATTTCATGTATGCCTTAGCCCAGGCAATAGGACGATACCTTACTGAATATACCATGCCTTGCCTCCAATCTTTGAGTTGAACCGAACCATTGCTTCAGTCATTCGTCTGGTCAGTGCTAATTCTCTATTAGCTACCAGTTTGTTTGGCTCTCTTGGCTTCCTTAAGAGAATTTCCACCTCCAGCTCACTCACTTTCCTATGCCGGGCTGATGAGTGATAATAAGCACGAAACTGCAGTCCTCGGCTGGAAATGACTGAGCTGGCGGTGTATTTCATGTAGGTAAGAGGGTCTTTGGATTAGATTCCCACGTGGCACCGCAAAGTCACTTAGGAATGTTAAGCTTTTTTAGCGCTCTGTTTGACATTTGAACGAGAGGTTGCGAGAATCTCAGCTCTGCGTCAAGAATGAGATCGAGATACCTTGGGTTAGACGTTTGTTTGATTTCTGAACCAAAGAGCTTGATGATGGGATGGAATGAGTTTCGATTTTCCTATCAGTTGAAAAAATTCAAACGTTGGTTTTATCTGGATTAAGAGTGAGCTTAAGCTCCTGTGCCACGTTTCAATACCTTGCTTGCAGGCATTTAGCGCTTTTTGTGAATTTACCAAGTTTACATGCGTATGCCACACTGCGATGTCATTGGCGTAGCAAGTCACTTTAACATCTTTGCTTAGGTGGTAGTCAATCGTATTTATGTACAGGAGAAAAAGAAGTGGGCTAAGTAGTTCATCACTTATGACGTCATAAAAACCACGCCGTTTTTGAAACTAGTACCATCTCGTGCCCCAAAACAGAAAAGAGGTTCTTGTACTATTTGTAATAATTATTTCTAAAACTTTGATTTTGGCATTTACATCCCTTTGCTTCCAACTGCCTTAATTGAAAGTATTTTTTTTAAAACATTAAATGAAATAAATATTACATTATATCGTATAACATTCAACATAAATTTTAATGATATTAAAAATTATTTTTTATTTCATTAAGATCGAAAATATTTTGAAAAAAATCAAAACAGTAAATTAATAAATTTTTACAAATTTGTGCTTCTACTTACGTTGTTTGGTCTGACTTTAGTTAGTTTGGTTAATGTTTTGATTGATATATTTCAGTTACGCTCGACACTTCCAAAAAGAAAAAAGAAAAAAAATGGTTAAGGTACCATAAAGGCAACGAAGAGGTAGAGAGGTTTCATATAACCGTCACTTTAATTAAATAAATTTTAAAATTTGTAAAGGTTCCAAAATAACAATTTGGGTTTTTATGCAATCAATTCAAAATTATTTTGAAATAATTAAAAACATTGTAAAAATTAAAGACAGTAAAACAAGTAGATAGTCTCCCCCAAGTAAAAAATATTAACGGATTTAAATTATATATATAACCACCGTCTCATGATATATATATATATATCATGAGACGGTGAGAAGCAAATAAGCAAATGAAGGTTTCTGGACATTTTAAAGTTTTGAGTAAAACGCGTGTAAAGTTGTGATCCTAGGTAGGCTTTCATTGTTTTTTTTTTTTTTTTAACCATGCTGTCTGCCTGCGTCTATGAGGGGTATTAGAGCTATCTTCTGTCCCAATACAGATGAGAGGCTCATCCACTATTTGTACTGGCTATCTCCAAATTTTTAATTTTGCAACTTCCATCTCTTTGTTTCTCATTGCCTCATATACATAATCAAAAGACAAAAAAAAAAAAAAAAAACAGTAACAGTATATTTTATTTTCTAAAATATATCTTTTAATAAATAGTGACTTGTCTATTACAAGCACAAGAACATTTCCTAATAAAATCAAGTAAACAAATACGAGTAAATTGATTTCTTTTTTAACTAAGCAGCCGATTAGTAAATGGAATATGGAATTTAATTACACTCCAAACAAATTGACGCTTCAATTGTGTTTCTACCTCCCATATCAAGTACCAAATAACATCTTCTCATTCCGCGGCAAAATATATTTGCAACAAGTTTAATCCCCTTTTCATCCTTTTCTCTCGTAACAATACCCTTTTGAATGGCAGTAAATAATAAACGCTTGTACCTGCAGTTAAGTTAACAATAGAGTTGTGGTTCTTTGTTTCCATTTAGGCAGGTGGACAGGTAACGTCAAGACAAATTAAGAATGAATGTAAAAGATATTTTCAGGTAAACTCTGTGGATGAATAGCGTGATTTATGGAATCTAAAAACTAACAAACTGAATTCCGGTCGTTAAAGAGAAATTTTCGTTAAAGTTTTAACATTCACTTGAGCATTTAATTTTAATTGCACGTACAAAAGAAACATACAGCAAAGCTAAACATCATAAAATATGAAATTGTTTACTAAAAGAATATATTTTTAAAATTAGCGAAATACTATCCTGACAAACATAAATTAGCTATATGTTTTACAGTTTGTTATCTATGCAGCTTAAAAACAATTGTTTATAAAATGTATGCAATTTTAATATTTTTTACTAAAAAAAAGCACCTTAAAGACAAGTAAATCCAATCTTGCTTTACGAATCGTTTGTGTAACGAATCCATTTCTTAAGGGATTCGAGCGAAGAACAATTCCAGGCAATGTATGTTAGATCCAAGGATTGTACTGATTGTAAAATCAGGAAAATATTTATTTTTTATAACATTAAACCTTGATATTAATCCCGGAGCAATATTTTTTTATTGATAATTTTTTTAAACGGAATGAAATTGTTTGTTAACTTAAGAATGATTTTGATTGTGCGATGCAAAGTATTTTGGGATTCTTAATAACATTGGGCGAAGATCAAATATTCTTCATAGGCAACACCTAATTTAAAAATTATACTTATAAATAAGCCTTATATATAACAGAAGTTATATCACATTTGTTTCAGCTAGTTATGTTATGGTTGTTACGAGTGCGTTACAATATGCAATTGCGATCAATATCTTACCCTGGCTAGGAAAGTTATACACGTCAAAAAAGGAAAAAAAGAAAAACAGCAATATATTAGCTTTATTTTTCATACAAAAGTTGTTTAAAGTGATTTAATCTCAAATACTTTAATCGCGAGCAAAAAGAAAAAAAAAAAACACTCGTTTATGATGTTTTTTGTTTAAATTTTGTTTTTCTAAATAAACAATGCATGCTTAAAGTTCGAAAATGTTCCTTCTAAGTTATGAAATTTTAATTATGGGCCATCATCTGTTAAATCATTTTTACACCATCACGCAAAATTTACTAAATAACTTTGTGCGAGTTTTGAGTCAAGATAGATCATCAACTTTTTTTTTTTGTATTGTTTTAAATCAATAGTTTGTTCGTTTTTTGCGAACTTTGATGCTTCACTCTGCACGGGATGCGATATCACGTCTTTACACGTTTTCAAGATGGAAACCTTAAGTATAACTTGAAGCTGTTATGTTTTTATTCACAAATTCGAATTATAAAACTCCGATTAGTTTAAAAAAAAAACTGTTTTAGCTATTTCCATAGCAGAAAAAACATAACTTGACAAAAAATGTATACAATAAAGACTCTCATATAGAACTATGTCTAAATAAATTTCTTTATACATGATACTTTTTACACAGGTACCGATGTGGCACATTGTAAGAACACTAGCTAAAAAAAATTGAAGTAAGATCATTTGGGGTAGTTCGAAACAAAATTTAAATGCTTGAACTATAGATCCATATCGAGTAAAATTAGAGACAAGAAATTGCACATGAAGAGCATGAAACATTTGGCTGTATGTTCCTATTTAATTCATGAATGGACGTTTCCATTAGCTTCTACAGACTAAATATAAATGGAAACAGCGATTTAATTTTTCTCTTGAGAGTTAATATAACTAGTCTTAGGTAGTTCTGGAACAGCGATACTCCACCTATAGCCGAGTTTTTTTTTTTTTTTCACAGCATGTGCTTTTATGAGTTACTCGACAAAGGCACTTAACAAGTCGGGATAAATGTCACATTTCTGTGCAAACAAACTCTTAAAAACCCACTTAATTTTCTCTTTCGAAAGCAGTTGCAGTACTTTTAGCCCCGAAAACGATAATTACCGACATTACCAAACGCATAAAAAATTTTTTTTCGTAAACTTGTGTGTACCTGGCAGCATATAAGCTACTTTTACACGAATTTGGACCAATAGAATTTCTAGCGTTCTGTTGTATGTTTTGCACATCATAACTCAGTGACGTCATTGTACTTATATTCACGTCTTTAATAGTATATTACAAGCTTATACCATTCCATAATTCATGTTTGAATTTTTGCTGCGAGACATATGTAATTTAAAGATAACACTTTCTAATGAAATCAGTGACATTTGAATTAAAAACCATTTTTTCTTATTATTCTATAATTTACCGGCTATAATCCTTAATGATTGCGAACGTAATATAAAATAAATAATTAAAAATGATCTCATTTTAATTCCTAAAATTTATATTGATACAAATTAGTTTCAAAAAACTGTTTCTTTATTTTTAGTGGAATTCCCAACACATTTTGAAATTTCTGCAATTCATTTTATTAGTAAAATTTGGGTTATTATTACACATATCGGTAAAATCAAAATTTTTAATTGTGCAGGCAATATAATGTTATATCTGGTTGTTTTTCGATCTATCTATGGATTTCCGATAAAAATAATAATTTTATGCTCGTAACGTAATTCAAACAAAAAAGAAAAAAAAAAGAACAGGGGAAATTTTGTTACGAAATCGACATGATTTTTTTTTCTCATTTATATATCCGTACAAAAATAATTAAATATAGTAAATTGATGGTCTTAAATACTGAGAACAAGCAAATCATTTTAAGTCAAAGTTTGACGATTTAGAGTTCCGTCTCTTTTTCAATAGGTTTCCGTATGAATTCTTAAGCTCCTTTCCAACGTTAAAATATATTTGTTTCTCAATCTAAGGCACTGTTATATTGTATTTTTGTTCTTCATACATGTTCCATGCAGTTTTTATGCAATTTTAGATCGGATCCCAGATGCTAATAAACGAGGCTTGGCAACTTTTTTTTTTTTTACTTTCTCCACGTTACCGAATACATAAAAATAACGTGTACGTCATCGCCATGCTAGCTCGTCTTTTTCTAATTTAACATTTTAGTACGACACCGTTGATTTAACTTTTTTTAAAAATATAGTTGGCGCATTTTTTGAATTGAACTTTTTACATTACGTAATGTCTTCTTCGTTACTTGGCGTCTAATTTTAGATATTGATGAGTTGTTTTAATTATTTAGAGGACATTTTTCTCATTTTCATAGAAGTTTTGTTTTGCTTGAAGGCTTGCTTTGTTGGACAGTTCTTTGAAAAGGCAAAATAACGTATAATATCGGCAAACAAGTGGTTTCAATGCATCTTGATTAAACATGGCGGCAATGACCAAAATGAAAAAAATGTCGTCAAGATTTAAAACCAGCCAAGTAAAGCACCACGGAAAAATATCCATTTCTCTTTGTTTACCACACTTTTATGTGTGCAGAAAAATGTCTAAAAAGCTATTTATTGAAGAAGTATTGATTCTAATACGCACACGTTCTTTTATGTAACTAAAAAAAGTCTATTAATTTATAGACGTAAAAAGAAAAGATAGGCGTAGAAAGAAGTAGTGTTATGTTCACATTAGATTTTTTACATTATTTTGGTTATTTTTCTTCAATCTTTGGTAGTTATTTTAATATTGTAGCAAAAGTTAAGACATTATAGCTTGTAAATTAGGTGATTTGGTTAGGATTAAAAAGTAATTTCGAAAAAAAAAAAAAAAACTGTTCATGATTACAGTCTCAAATTCAAATTAACTGCTATTTTTTTCTTTTTTTTTTTTTTTGAAATGACATAAATCAAATGTAGGTTTTTCTAAAGTAGACTACAAAGAGCTCAAACAAATGTCAAACTGTGCCAAAACCATTACATAATCTTTTTTTCTAAATTAATGAATTAGGTGCATAAAATAGCGAATAAATCGCCATTTAAATAACAAGAAACCAGTTGAATGATGTAGATACAATATTATGTTTTTTTTTTTTTTTTTTTTTTTTTGCATAATAAATTACGTAAGCTACAAAAAGTTAGAAAAAACATATAACCTGAAGGCAGGAGAAAAATAAGCAATATAAAAATTTCAGCAGTTATGACATCAGCTAAGAAGATTATGTGCAAGAAAAAAAAATAATAGCGTAACTAGAAACAAGGAAACGTGATGAAATCTTCAGGGGTTTTTTTTTCGCAAAATCACGTTTACGTGCTTTTTGTTTCCGGCTGTATAAGATTTCGAAAAAAAAAAAAATCAGTGAAAGAAATACAAGTGTGTATCGTTCAACAATTTATCAAATTAAACTCAGAAATTAAAAAGAAAATTCAATAATCTTAATTTGGTGTATTAATTATCCTACTTATATTAATGCAAGTGAGTAAACTATTTGCCTCTGGCGTAATTATTTAAAATGTAAAAACTGCGTTCATGTTTGGAAAGGTATGCAAAAAAAAAAAACGAAACAAAATAGTTCAAACAAATAATTTCGTATTGAAATTTTCGTATTGAATCAAGCCTGATTGTTGAACACGTGCCACTTGACAAAACTTTTATTTTCGAGGTAGACCGTGCAAAGCCGGGCAACGATGTTAGTTATCCATTAAAACTGCAGTACAACCTCGTTTATCCTGCTCCCGTTTATTCGAATCTCGGGTTGATCCGGATCAAGTTTCGTGAGTTGAAAAAATATACACTTAAATAATTTAAATTATGATAGAAAGACTGATACTATAAATGCGCCAAACATTTCGCTTTTTACATGAATTTAATGTACAACTCCCGCATAGGTCGTAAAATAAGTTGTAGCAGTTTAACAAACAACATGGCGCATTTGGACATCAGTCCGACACCACTGCAACTTAACAGCAAACGGAAAATGGTAAAAAAATTGTGAGAAACGATTCTCTGTAATTTCGCTACAAAGTATTGTTTTTAGCTGTAACAAAAGTATTTTTTTTTTCCAATGAGGCTGTGTAAGAATCCATTTGGCCTTTACCAGAGCTAGTGCACTAAATGACAAGGCATCTGTCTTTCATGGGACACCATTAAGGCGCTGGTGCATGGCAGAAGTAGTTTTTGACAGGGCTGTGGAGTCGGAGTTGGACTAATTTTGGGGTAAAGGAGTCGGAGTCAGAGTCGTTCGAAAACATGCCGACTCCGACTCCGGGTTTCTTTTTTCCTTTATTTTCACTGACTCTCCTAGCATTTTTTGAAAAATTGCCTACTATTAAATTTAATTAAGTGTATAAAGGCCTACTAATAAGAAAACTGTCATTGTGGCAATCAGCTGGCTCGATTATCAAACTTTCTGTAGCAGCTACCTACGCCGTCTCCTGGTTTGCTTATTTTTTAACTTTATTTAACTGATAGCAAATGTCAGCAAACAGTTTTGTTGCCTAACATTTTCTAACTAAGCACTTTCAAATAAAAATAATAATGTATCTTTTACCTCGATCTCAAGTTATAAAATACTAAAAGGAATGTATGTATCGCTTGACCAAGTCGGGAAACTTCTGAGGGTGCTTGGTAAATTCAAATAACTGTTGCCACAAAAGCGCAAATCCAAGAGATCCGATAAAATATAAATGTTTTTTTTTTTAAATCTAAAGACTTTATCTAAGGAAGCTTGGTTATCACTAAAAAGTACAAAATGAAATCAGTACATGATTTCTTGGTTTCAACTAGTGGTTGCAATATCGGGACACCGAACACCAGTATTTCGAGAAATTTTGCAATTTCGTAATACTGGTTATTTGCTGAGGTAAAATACCGTATTTTCTGTATTAGCTGAATATATATATATATATATATATATATATATATATATATATATATATATATATATATATATATATATATATATATATATATATATATATATATATATATATATATATATATATATATATATATTATAATGCACTTGCACTGTAATAAGCACTTGAAGGGATGTCGCATACAAAATTGTGTTCACGAGTATGAAACTTTATTGCTTACTACTTACAGAAATACATTTATTTTGCTTATAGAAATTATTAAAAACCTTCTTAGAAGTGAAGTTCCTTACTTAAACAAGATTACCTAATTTTGCTACTACCTACACATTTAGGAGATATAAGCAATTCATCCCACACAACTATTTTACAGATTTAATCAACTTTTTATTAAGATCCTACAATAATGCAAAACGAAATTCCAACAGCGTAATTAAATGTTTTTTAACACTTTTCTGATGATAAATTTTGATCCAATCAAGGTTTTAGAATATTCTTTGAAAAAATAAATGTTTCATTTTATTTATTCCGACTTGCGTGAAATTAGCAATATTGCTGCGAGGTCCTTATTTCTGTTATTGAAATTCCGTGCTCGAGCGTAGTCATTGAACATTTTTTTGTTTTTCAAGAAAATTAAAAGAACTAAAATAAATAGTTTTCGATTTGGTAATTTGATTGTACACCCGATTTATTAAACAAAGAAGTTTTGTGAAAGAACTCAAGAACAAGCTTAATTTTATGTCAGTGCAGTTATTCATAAACCCATTTACTCGTACCACCAATTAATAGGCATTGTTTTTGTACTTCTAAGTTCCTCGCCTGATACTTTCTTCTTTATCTTATTAGCCATTTAAGTGTCACTTTTCTGTCACACACCTTTTACAGTAAAACCTTCAAGGAGAAATTCATTTAATAATGCTTTTTAATTTCATCAAAAATATATCTGTTTAAACCGGCAAACAAGTTTTTTAGTATTATTTTTTATTTTAATATATTTTTGGTTCACATCATGTGAATTCTCACCTCCGTGGCATGTCACACACCTGGTGTGACTGTTGATGTTGCTTTATAGCTTTTGTTTAATTAAAAATATGTATTTATTTATTTATTATTTCTTTTCCAAGTATCTCAAATACTACACTGGTGGACAATTGCTATAGACGGATTCCAATGGGCTATGTAGCACGTAAAAAAGTATGGGTAATTTGATGCCAAGTGAAATAAACTAATGCCAAAACTCTAGAACATTGCAATGAGGATAATTTATTGTGCTCGGAAATCCAGAAGGCGTTGGAAAGTGTTCGAAAGCCGAAACGGTCATTTTGGGCTAAATACGTAAAACTGAATAAATATAATTACCGCCCCCAGGCGTGCCGGGGTAAAAT
This sequence comes from Uloborus diversus, assembly GCF_026930045.1. Classification (NCBI taxonomy): domain Eukaryota; kingdom Metazoa; phylum Arthropoda; class Arachnida; order Araneae; family Uloboridae; genus Uloborus; species Uloborus diversus. The sequence goes on from NC_072731.1 coordinate 9,594,036, forward strand.
GTCAATATGGGATGAGCGATGCAAGCTTCCACATGTCATGGGATGCTTTACACAACATTATCCAGCAGCTGTTGGGGGAATTCATCCCATTCTTCTGTCAGTCACTGATGGGGTGTCCTTGCTTATTGGAGGGCGTTGTCGACCAGCAAGACTGTTCCCCAAAGCATCCCAAACATTTTTAATGTGATTCAGATCTATAAAACGTGCTGGCCATGCGATGGGTTGAATATTTTGAGTGAGCTAGACACACCTGGATGGCAACTATTAATGACATGTTACGTTGCCATCCATGCAAACGAATTTATTGCCCACAGTAAAACAAAATACGTGAACATGAGGCAGTAGAACAAGCCGTCACATCATGTATTACTAGCCGTCATAGTCTTGTTTGGATGTACACAAGTGACGTACGGTCATTGATCAGAATCCAACCCATACCATGACACAATGTTTAGGATACTAGTCCTTTTCTTTTATGTTTGCCTGCTTGTCTGCTGTACTACTCTTATGCCAAGTTAGTTGTGGCCCAGAATTAGACGACAGACAGAACCTGCTTTCATCTGAGAATAGTACACATTCGACTACTCTCCAAATGCGGTGCTGAAGACATCATTATAAACGTTCAAAACAATGACTTGTAGACTATGGGATGTAAAAACCTAGCTGATGGACGTATAGTCTTACGGCATTCCAAAGTGTGGCTACAGTGTTTCCGGAAATTCGCTTGCTAGTAGCAGCAGGAAACTATTTGCTACCTCAGTAGTTGTGTTACGCTGGTTCCTTTTCGTTGCTAGAACTAAGTACCAATCTTCTGCTGACGTCATATTGCGCACACAACTTCCCTAGTGACATTTGCTACACATTCCATTTGTTTGAAATGATTTTCCAAATTCTAGAAACAACCATGTGGCTGACGTCCAACTCTCTGGCAACATCTAAATTTTTCTGTCCTTCCTCGATGTTACCACCACCCATAAAACCATCTAAAGGATATCGGGAAGACATACCGAAAATGCAAGTTCGTCAATTGGTTTTTTCCGTGAAACTTTGCTTTTAAACAACAATGGTCATTATGAGCCCAATCCTTTCTATCGCTTATCAACGCTATCACGTGATCAGCAACATCGTGAGTCTAAAATTTGCATACTCAGAACACGTCTTACTGTGTCCCGAACTTATGCTAATTTCCATATTTCCATTTTGTGGCTGCTAACGCTGCTATTGCCCATTTGTCCTTAGCAATTGTCCACCAGAGTAATTGTTTAAGTGTATTTATTTATTAATATTGTGTGTTTGTTCGTTTGAGAGGGATAAGGAGTTACGTCACTGAATAAATTCTCGCCTCCTTTACCCAAGCGCAAAATGCCATTTCTCATTTACAGATGGCAGTAATGGCATCACAATTTATTTCTCATGATACAAGGGAGAACCCTTCCCTCCTCTCCCGTTGATTTTTAGCCATAAAGAAATTGTAAGGTTTTGTTGAAACATAAGAAGATAGAGTTTGTCTTATATAAAACCCAATTTTGGTTATTGGGAATTCTTACCTCCGTGAACTTGAAGTTCAGGGATGTGAAATAATGTAAAAAACGAAGTTTTCATATGCTTAACATGTGCAGATTATAGAAACGAAGAAAGAGTTTCTTTCCCTGAAAAATGTATCCTTTAGGCCTACACTGTAAAAAATACCCGTATTCAACTGTTTTTTCCCGTAGATTTGACGGTTTAAACCCGTTTCGTTGACAAAACGGTTTTTCCCCGTTCTACGCTTCAGCTATGAACGGTTTAAAACCGTAAATTTGTCCTTGTATGGTAAAAGACTGTTATGTTGACGGGTATTCTCCGCAACTTTTACGGTTTTGCACAACCAACCCAGCTGCCGGTAAAAAACCGTAAATTTTACGGATTTTTTTACAGTATATATTAATGAAAAATTCCTCACCTCCGCGACAGACATTATCAATGTCATATTTCTGAGATGAGAATAAATGGTGGAAGGGAAATACATCAATTTTAGAGTTTAAAAAAATTATAAATTACCAGTATATTTTTTAATTTACTAATTTCGATTATTAAATTGGCCTCTACTTTCAAACTTTTTTAATTTTTTTTTTAAATTTCCGTAAACAAGGTATTTTTAATTCTTTTTTAATTTATAAGTAAAATAATTGGAATTTAGCTGAGCATTGCTTACGGTTACTTCTATTAGGTAATAGTATCATGAAAGAATTAAAAAAAAAATTGAAAAGTATTTTCGTTCAAAAGATAAAAATTCTGGAGAATGACCCTTTCACATAGAAAAAGTATTGGTTTTCAGCCGGGTTCTTAAGAAGGACCGAATATTTCCAGTGAACCCCAGGTGGATGATGACATCCTCCATTATAGATTCTTTTCACTAACCTATCTGTAAACACAAACGTTTTATACCAGTAAATAATCTCTAGTTATTGTCAAACAATTAATTTTAGTTGGTTTTTTACAACGTTATTCGTTAAATTTTAAAGTGTTTTCTGTCTATCATATCGTATGTTACATTTGCATTCATATTTTTTACCTATACCGAAGTGGGCTATCTTTGAAAATATTAGTGGTTATTTATGAGGACATAGTTAAAATTATAGTTATTTAAGAGAATTAGTCGTTTTTCACCATTTTAGTTGCAATTTAAAATGAAATTTGCAATTCAAAATGAGGAAGAGGAAAATTATTGCACATCTAGTTTTGCAAGAGGAAAAACATCTCAAAAGTTATTTTTAGAATGAAGTGTTTTAGAATTTCAAAATTTAATTCATATCAAGACGATACGAGGACATTTAAAAAAATATTAAATTTAATTAAAGAAAGAAACTAATTTATTGTACCAAGAAAAATATATAAAAAAGAAGCATTTAAATAATTCAGGATTCCAAACGACAGGATTCCAAAGTTTAAAAGAAAAGAAAAATATTTTTCAAATAATATTCAAAGGGTTTTAATAGAAATTTTGAAGAATACTTGCGTACAAGGTAGAAGCAATCACTTGTTTCATAAAGCAGAGCATGCAGATATGAACAACGCACTATTTAATTTTTTTTTTAGTATGTAGACATACATAGATGTGTAATTAAAAAGCACTATTCTGATTTTTCTTTAAACGCGAAGAATCTTTCATAAAAAATGTATTCTGTAAAAGGAAAATGTGATTACAAAGGTAGTTTGCAAAAAATGAAATGCATATTTAACAAATGAAAAAAAAGAAGAAGTTTTGGATATGATTGAATATAATCTCTTTGCTTCATATTTTAATGCTATATTACAGTGTTTTAGCAAAAAAATGCTAAAAGAAAGCAAAATCTTGATGTTATAGAAATTTTCTTTATTTTCCTGTTTTTTTATCTTCGAAAAGGATCTCTTTTTCTTATGATTAAGGGAGGTTGGCCCAAAGCGGGTAGGTTTTTGAAGAACGCTCGAAAGTTGTAGATTTTTGGATTTTTATCGCAACAATTTCTGTTTTATTTTCTAGCAGGGTTCTTGAACTTCAAAATATAAAGTGAATTTTGCATTGCTTCAAATACAATATTTATTTATTATCAAGCTTAAAAACATTTGAAAAACTCTCTTGCCCTACCAAGGGGCCCAAAGCGGGTAAGCTTAACTGATTTTTATTTGGTACATTTGCCAATCAAATATGAATTTATAAATAATTAAAATAGTTGACTAGCTACTTGCCATTATATGAAAAAATACATAAAAAAAATTGAACTAGAAAATGTAAGTCTGCACATGTGTCAAGAAATCATAAATTAATATATGATTAAATCCTTTACCCGCTTTGCCCGAAAGCACGTTTCTTTATTTCAATAATTATGACCTTAAATTTAAAAAAGATACAAACGAAATGACCATTGTAGTTCGTAGGTGGATAGTGTCAGAATAATTTAATACTATTGACAGTTAAATAAATAAGCTGGTCTTCGACTAGTCACAAGTTGCAAAACATTTTTTTAAAGAAATGTATCACTTTTTCTTAAATTTTAAGCCTGGTTGAGACATGCCGTTTCAATTATGCATCGCTGGGGCTGATTTAAACTCGTGGGTGTTCGGGTGAGCACCACATACGTATGCATCGCCGCTTACACACCTTGCAGGGGCATACAAAGACCTGGCCGCTTTGGGCCACCCTCCCCTATGTTACTAAACACCATTATAGTGCGTCAGAGAACGACACATAATGCATGCAAATATCTTCGAAAATAGTAAAAAAAGAAGATATTTAATATTATAACTATATCAAACCCCGAAGAGTTCCTGTTTTTCCTACAATTTCCTTTTTTTTTCCTACTTTTTCTTTAGTATAGCGCTTCTAATTGTGCATTGATTCTTATTTTTACAATGCCGCACAAATAATTTTCTGCATGTTTTAATTTTGAAAAGCAAATGAAACAAGTGGATCCCGAGCTTTTCATTGAACTGACTACAGTAATTTCTGGAAGGAATGCCGCGGCGTTTGCGTGTTTAAAAGTTAAATTTTCGTAAGTGACTTTTTTGCCGTTGTGGCGTTTATGATCGACCGTTCTTTTTATCACCTCGACTTCAGCCCTACTGTTCTAACGATACAATAAAGAAATAGATGCTGGCACATTCTGATGCAATTATATATTATTTACCTGTCAATTAGAAGCTTTAATTAAAGTAAACGGCCGACTGTTCAAAAAGTGCGGAAAAGCCGAATTTCCTTTTCGGCTATTTAAACAGAAAGGCAATTTAAAACCTTAAAAGGAATACGTAAGGAAGCAAAAAATGAAAAATCTGTACACTGTACATATTTTATTGATGTTAGTACAAAATAAATGGGACAGATAACAGAATTTCGCAAAAACGGACCACTTCAAAAATAACCGCGGTAACTAACTTTTTTCATACATAAATATGATTATCGTTCATTCTAAATCGTAAACATGATAATAAAATTTATAAAATTTCTTTTTTTTTCCTTGCAAAGAGTGTATTAAAAAAAAAAAAAAAAAACGGCAAAACCTACATGGGCAAAACGTTCCCGATTTTTGGAGAAAAATCGGAAATCAATTTAAATGCAAGATCTGTTTTTATTTCTTCACATTTTTAAAAGTTGGGGGAATGAGCCACAAGTAGGTATGTACAGTTTTTTTTTTCTTAATGGGTATTTTCTACTCTGTTATATCATCAATATCGATATATCTCATCATTTTTATGTGCTGCGTTTATGGCAATGCGGCATCTCTGAACATTTAATTTTTTTTAAAAGTCTTACTCTTTTTGGGGTGCGGCAATTATATCGATGCGGCTTATCTACTGTAAGTTATTGTGCTAAGGGCGCCTTATGAAAGGGGGGGGGAGAAAGAGATATATGCAGGCATTTGATGCCAGGTGCTTCCCCCTCACTCTCATTTTCGTGAACAATTTCCGAATAAATATTTTTTGTTGTATGGTGAGGACTGAGAGAAACTACGTGCCTTCCCTTAGATGCACAGAGAAACATTAGTAACTGATCTTTGTCTTTGATAAAAATGTAATGTTTACCACGAATGGATTTTTCCTTGTTTTTTTCCGTGACAAATATTCTTGTGTTTACTTATTTCGTTATTTATTTAGTTTAATTGTTTTACTATAAATTTTATGTCCCATATTTAACAACAAATTTATTTTATATAGTTCTGCTTTTTCATTCTTTTTCCTTTTTTTTTTTCAAATTCAAACATCTGCATGCATGTCAGCTGCTGATTATTTTTAACTAAAACTAATTTAATATTTGTATTTTATTCTTTCAGACTTAAAAATTTTATTACTGTATTGTTGAAAGGTGTTTTTTTGTTTAGATTTTATTTTCATATTTTTGTAATTAATATCTTTGTTTCCACCAGTTTATTTTTCATAATAATGAGTGTCAGCTTCTTTTTTTCATTTTGTTTTTGAGACTCGGTCTTTCTTTAAATCCCTTTAATACTTTAAAAGTACTCTTTGTTTATTTTTGGGACAGTTTTAAATCAAAAATACTGTTAGTTTATTTTACGTTAGAAATAAAATTTATGCTAAATTTGTTTCCTTTTGACGTGTGTGTAATCCTATCTCTTCCTATTTTTTCCTACTTTTTTAAGTGATTTTTTTTCCTACTTTTCCTACGTTTTTAATTTTTGATTCCTTATTTCCTACTTTCCCTCCCCAAAAAACCACTTCGGGGTCTGCTATATAAAAAGTGTCAAAAAGAAATTTTATTCCATAACATGGTACAAAAAGTCAACTGTCTATTAAGCGAATATGAAAGCATTCTAGCTATAAAATGCAAGTTTTGCAAAGGGAAAAATAGCAATTTTTTCCCTTTAAAAATGTTTTTTAAAGCAAATTTGAAAAGGAAAAAAAAAACACTTTAGATTTGGTTTATCAGTTTCTCCATCATTTTTGTTACATTTTAAATATTTAACGATTTTTTTTTTTTTTGAGGAAAATATAAACTTCAGAATGGACGACTTTATTTACTTACGATAATATTCGCGTAGGTGCCATTTTAAGCACACATTAGCTTAATCTAAAAGTACATACAATGCGGCTTACAATTTTATACGTTTCTTTACCATTTTAAGCTATAACTAGCTACTAAAATTTCGTGATGTCTGTTTGCATAATAAAATTATTTTTTTAATGTTCAGTTTCGAATAATGCAATGTTTTTATATTTATTTTATGAAAAAATCTAATTAAACTTGCGTAGGCAGGTCAGAGTAGAATGGTTTCCATTATGTGTTTATGTGCTATTAAAATGAAACTGATCTAGTCTTCGTTGGAGCTTCAAAATAATTCTTTGAAAGCTATTGCCTACATTATAAGCCGGAAGGAAGTCATTATCAAAGCATTATAATGGTGATAATACAAATTTATGTTTTATGAAAATTTACCCCGTAATGTTTGTGACACAAAGAAAAAGAAATAGATACTAATAATAATGACTCTTTTCAACATACTTTAATAAAAGTCTTTACTTTCGCAAAGTTCGGTATACTCAATTAGGGTAATTTTTATAAGCTATGATGAAGAGCATTATGTTATTTCTTACTGCCTACAGAAAAGTATCTTCATTCATTTTCTTCTTATTTATTTATATACTAGCTACGTCGCCCGGCTATGCACGGTCTACCTCGAAAAGAAAAGTAATGTCAAGTGTCGCGTATTCAACAATCAAGCTTGAACAAAAAATAGAAAAAACTAAAATTTCCCCACAGAGCGTTTAAAAATAAACAAAACATCTCAAAACATAAGAAAGAATGTCATTTTCTCACACAAAAAATGACAACAGATATTTCTTCGCAATGATTTTTTTCACGCTATTAAAACTGAGCTCGCAGCAAACGATAGTTTTACGATTAAAAATTGATTTTCCCTTATTTAAAAGTGCTTACAACTTTTCTCTTGATTTTACAGTTTTGGTGCTTTTGAAATCCAGAGGAAGTAAATCTTCTAAAGATGATTTTTTCGCGGGTTTTCGTATGAGACTCAATTTGAACCGATCATACATTTATTTCGACTAGAAATATCCATTTAATGCCATTTTCGAGTTCTAAAAACGGTTCGGTACTTTTTTTGGCGTTCGAAAAACCCACTACGTTCCTTCTCGGGTGCCTAAGTACGTCCCTGTCAAATTTGGTAGATATCCGAAATAAACTGGGGATCTGCAAAGGATAATGTCTATATACACAAATACAATAGAACCTCTTAATAAGGGACACTAATGGGGCCAGACATCTTGTCCCTTAAATAAAGATGTCCCCTCTACGGAGGTATTTTAGTTTATGCATGCAATGTGTTGACTCAGTATAATTTTTTTTATGAACTTAGATTATTAACAGTTAAGATTACTATCTAAGACTTACTACTGAGACTTCCTTTATATTTTTCATACACAACAAAATAAAATTTACACTTAATACATTTTTTAAGTTTTTATTATTTTATTAATTGTAATTAAGTCAAAAATTTGGTAATTCCAAAATTTTGCAGCATAAAACAATTATAATGAAGTATTTCATTACATGAATTTGCTTCATGTCACGTATTTTACAATGCACGACATTGTGATTTACAATTAGTTTTTATTATATAAAAAGCTAGGCAGTTGTGCCCTCTCCTTTGGCCCTGAGCCTACTTGAGTCTTGATTGGCAAATCGTGCATGTAACTTTCAGCAAGACTTTTACAATATATACTTGTTTCTTTAAATCACGTTAATGTTAAACTCTCCTCCATTAGTTTTTAGGGGAAAAATGAAACTTGAATTCCTGTAAATTCATTCTTTCTTATGCACTTGTACATAATTTTTTTCTATGTGACTGTCCCTTAAACAGAGTGTCCCTTAATTAGAGGTGTCCCTTATTCGGAGGTGTCCCTTAAAGGAGGTTCTACTGTATATACATTTATATAGATTAATTAATATAGCAAAACACAACTTATGGAATAAAATCCATTCGTTATCTAGTATGTCAAGCTATTTTCCTTTATGAATCCACTTCATAACAGGAATAAAACTTAAACGCCGTAGCCAGGTTTCTATGTTGAAGCCGTCCTTGCGGCTTTTTCGATTTGCACTAAGAGGATCATTTTGCCGTCGAACAAAAATGATTTAGCCAAATTTTCAGCTCTTTATCTCAAACAACCTTCGAGTTTTTCAAAAAACCTGTTTTTCCGATTTAACTTTTTTTTCATAGTAAAATTTAAAATTAATGAATGGCATTTTCCCCCTTATTCTTAGGAATAAAGTACATGAAAAATTATTTTAGTCATAATTTTTAAACGAAAAGCCGAATTTTGGCTACGGAAATAAAATTTAGATTTTTTTTTCAGTGCTTTTCTGAAAAGTGTCACTCACCAAATTTTGTCAGGAAATGTCTTTTATACTCCTCAACACTAAAAAAAAATTTTTTTTTCGATTTTTTTAAAAAGGTGGAACAATACGGAAAAAGTCAAAAAGTGATTTTTTTTTATAATTTTGACTTTAATCATCAAGTTTAAATATTGTACTGCAAAAAAAAAAAAATCATTTGAACAAAGTCGGTAAAAAATCGTCTGCTAAATAAAACTGAAAATTAAAAAAAAAAATCGAAACTACTATCTAACCCGAGAAAAAACTAAGAAAACCCCATAAAAAATACTGAGACAGATCCTTCATGAAGTTATTAGGAGTGTAAAAATGATTTAAGAGTTTTTAGATAAATATTATTCAATGCTAAATTGTATGTTACATCAAGACGATTATATTAATTTGTCCACGCTATTTTGAATAATTTTTCTGTCTGGATCTAAAAAAGACAAAAATTTCGAACATTAAAGTAACTTTTTTACACCGTTTAACATTTTTTTTAAATAAATAATCTTAAATATAATAATTTTTAACAATTTACGATGACTGTTTAAGTAAGGTTAGTCTTCGTAACTGTCTTCATTCACAACGACACTGACTTTTTCATCAATGAACAGACTATACAATATGTCAGCAGGCTTTACTATTTTTGCCAAATATCGAGCATGAGATGGAACAGTATTGTATCAACTGTCAGTTATTTAAAATAATTATGTTAAACGGGGCCTAAATTATAATAAAGCTAATTTAATATTCAAAATTTTTGTCCTTATTGGATCAAAGCTGAAAATTGATTCCCACTAGCATGGACAAAATATATAATCATTTTTATTTACAACTAAACACTGAAAAATATTTATTTAAGAACTCTTTAATAAAGTTTTTTTTCACATTCTTAATAACTTCATGAAGGACATGCCTTAGTTTTTTTAAATGGTTTTCTTTGTGTTTTTCTCCGGCAAGATAGTATATACGAAATATTTATTTGTATTTTTTTATTTTTCATTTTTACTTAGCAGAAGAATTTTTACTGACTTAGTTCAAATGAATTTTTTGGCAATAAAAAATATTTAAATTTATTTAAGCGCAAAATTATGAAAAAAAATCGCTTTTTTTTTCGTATTGTTCCACCACTTCAAAAAAATTTGAAAAATTCCTTTCTGTAAAAAAGTATAAAAGACATTTCCTGACAAAATTTGGTGAGTGACTTTTCAGAAAAGCATTGAAAAAAAAATATTTCCGTTGCCAAAAATCGGCTTTCCGTTTACAAAGTATGACTATAATATTTTTTCATGTATTTTATTCATAATAAGAAGGAGAAAAATACCATTCATTAATTTTAAATTTTACTGTGAAAAAAAATAATGCAATCGAAAAAACATGTTTTTTTGAAACCAGGGCCGAATTTAGCTTCATGCCGCCCATAGGCAGATTTGAAATCTGCCGTCCCCACCACTTGCGTGATTTATCCAAGGCAATTTAAATACTAAAAAGAACTTTTTTTCAGGAGGCTTTAACTTTCACGATCCCGTCGTAATAGTGAAAATTTAAGACTCGCGAAATACTTAAACTTTATTTATTATAATCAAATTCTGATTCTGTTAATAGTAAATTCAGAAAATATTTAAAACGCGAAATCACTGATAGCTTTATTTTCGTGAAAATATATATATGTTATGCACTCTATACTTTTTATAGTCATGTCGTGCATGCACCCCATGTTTTTCCTTTTAAATATTGCAAGTATTTTAATTGCGATTACAATTTGCAATCACAAGCTTTTCAGGCAATCTGTAAGGCCTGTTAAATCTCTAAGGGGCTTTATATTTGCACAGGAGGCTTAAAGAGTTTCTTTTAAAAAATTTTTTAGTTCGTTTCTAAAGTGTGATGACTTCAAAAACTATTTATTACAATTATGTTCTGCCTTTTAGCATTTGTGTGGCTGAAATTTTGCCTTTGATTTCAAACACTTTCATAAGACATTGACAACGGCATTTAAATTGGCAAAAACACAATTTAGTTCATTTTTTCGTTAACAAAGTAAGCGAGCAAAATTAACTGAGCAATAAAAAATATCGTAATTTTAAAATCATTCGGTTTGCTTTCAATATTCAAATCTCTCTCAATTCAATCTCTCTTTTTTCAATATTCAAATGCGTGTATTAAAATTTTTTCATTGTGGCTTTCTAAAGCGTCACCTATAATATATTAAACAATACATTTTAAAAATTAAAAAAAATACATTGATTAGTTCTACAAATAAAAGAACAAAACAGTATTTAAGCTATTCCAAACGGAGTGGGTTTTAACTAACTTACAAAATTACTTTCCAATTCTTTGAACATTCAAGCAATGTTTCGTGATGAACACTGCTAAGGGTAAGAGGAATAAAATGCTATTTTTAAAAACGCAGAAAAAGATAATGGTTACTCAGCCCTTGCAGTTGCTTTCCAGTGCTGCACATCTGGCTTCGGCTGCACATAGTCTTTTTAAGAGAAACCAGGTGTTATGTCTGTTTTACCTGAGGCTCTCTTCTTCATGCGCTCCGGAAGGACCTTGTTTGAATTAAGGGAAAGAGATTCTTGGAAAGTATAGATCAAAGTGTATGTTTTCTATAGGTGATGTAATCCGTCCCTGCTGCAAGCTAGAAATGAAACTAAATGAAAAATTATCATATAAACTTTGTGCTATAATACGATTGAAGTGAAAAAAAATCAACGTAAATAAAGCACAAATTTTGAAGAAAATACAACATATAGCTATTTCAAGGCTGCAATGGAGCCTCTTCATCAGTGCAAAATCTCACTAACACAACCAGAAGTTGCGATAGAATTGAATTTTTCTTCAAAATTTGTGCTTTATTTACGTTGGTTTTTTTCACTTTAATCATAGAAATGAAACTGATTGCGAATTACCGGAAGTCTGTCACACCGCATTTTCTGTAGTTTCGACAATTACGGTCAAGTCCGCTGAGAAGTTAGGATCAGTTATGTCGCTGTTTTCTGGAAAAATTAAAAAAGAACTGATGCTCTGTTTTCAAGAATAATAACTTAAAAAAGGAGATTGAAGCAAAATTTGCAGACCCTAAGTAATTTGCTGCCCAAGGCAGCTGCCTATTGGGAAATTGAGGTTGAAACACTCAAAGGGTCGTTTGAGATAAAGAGCTAAAAATTTGGCTAAACAATTTTTATTCGACACCAAAATGATCCCTCATGTGCGAGTCGAAAAAGCCGCAAGAGCAGAATTAACACAGAAACCCGGCTACGGCCTTTAAAATGAAATAAAACGAGCTGATGTGTGCCTCACATTACTTCCTTTTACTCCAATTAAATGTCATGTTCCCATTATTGGTAATTTTAATGTGATTCAATAGTTTACTCTCTAAATATCACCAACCGTCCAACAGTGGCGAAATTTAAAAAAAAAAGCCAAATTTCTCGCCAAGTTGGTAACAAAACTTGGGGACCAAAAGACTGGCGATATATCCCAAGTATCCGCCAAATTGTAACACCACTTGAGTTTACATCGAAATTAACAATGATTTCCCCCAAAAAAGGGGCAATAGACCCCCTTAAAAAAATCCCAATTGCAACCAAAGGAGTAGGTGCACAACTAGACCTCACTAGACGTCTACGTACCAAATTTCAACTTTCCAGGACATACCGTTCTTGAGTTATGCGACATACATCCGCACGTATGCACATACATACATACATACATACATACAGACGTCACGAAAAAACTCGTTGTAACTAACTCGGGAATCGTCAAAATGGATTTTTCGCTTGTCTATGCGTTCTTAGGCACTTATCCACGTGTGGTCGGGTCGAAAAAAAAACTCAACATTCATTCGGCGGTGAGCAAAATGGAAATTAAGGTCGATTTTTGAGTAAAAAATTTTTCGTGAGTACAATACTTCCTTTTTTGTAAAAGGAAGCAATGAGAGTGCAAAGTAAATCAATTATTTCAGAAAAGTCATAAATCATTTTCTTTTTTCAAAATTAAGTTAGCTGTGGTTTTACCATCTTCCTATGTATAGAATTTGACTAGTGTAGTAGGGAATTCAATTCTTGTATAGCAAAGCACTTTATTTAGAGACCACATTTTTCGCTTAGTGCAGAAGAAGCACAAGTCCCGGACTTGCTCCCTTTCTGCACTAAATGCTACACTAATGAAAGAATAGTAAGACGCAATGTGAATATATAGCAAGATCATAGAAGAACTACATTTTTTGGCGTAATGATATTAAAAAAAAAAAAAAAAAAAACTCTTTCAATTTATTACGGCATTATTACGGTAATGGCAGGTCTGTCGGCTAGGGGGATCAGGGGGGGGGGATTTGAAATCACGACCTTGGCAGAGATGAGGCAGAAAAGTATCAGAATGAAATTCTCTAATTTCTCAGGGATTTTATTAACATCACTCCAGTAACTGTAAAAAACTGTGAAAAAACATTACGCTTTAAAAACAACACTGCGGGAAACTTTTTTCTAGAAATATCACTAAAGAAATTTAACAAGATTGCTGATGACTTTGCTCAGAGAGGATATTCGTTTGTCCTTATTGACCGGTATTTTGGGACAGTAAAACAAATGTTAAATATGACGGATTATTGACATTTGAAATTAAGTGAAATTCTGAAATTACATCAAGATTCACCGTCAAATCTGTTGAAAACAATGATATATGTAACTGCTAAAATAAGTGCCTTTCATTTTTTTTAAATGACCCATCTCCAAAATTGCGATTTTGGGAAAATATTCTATACTGGGAGAAAAATATGCTAAATATATTGAAAAATTTCAGCTCACACAGAAACATCAATGTTTTCTATTGATACATAATGCTAAGATATGTAAACAATTTTTGACCGACTTCAAAAAAAGGAGGTTATGATTTCGTCTGCGGTTTTTTATATATATGTTTTCGTATTACACCAATAATACTGGACCGATTTGAAAAAAATCTTTTTTTGTTTGGAAGGGTATACTTTCTAGATGGTCCAATGTTAATTTTGTCTGGATCTAATACGGGGTCTCGGAAAAATCTAAGAAACTTCAAATTTCATACGTTGAGACTACGTAGACCAGCTTCGTCAGCTGCGCGATACGTCACTGGTCACGTGGTTTTGGCGTAAACGGCGCAAATTTTCGACGGAGGAATCGTGTCTTGAACAATATTTAATTCTCACGCATCGGGATGTTTGATTTTCTCGGCGCCGTTTGTTAATTTTAGTTATAGTCTTACTAATTTATTTATTACTCATGTAGCAAATCAGTAAACTAAATGTATTTTGCTACGAAAATAGTTGAATTAATTGATTTAGTATAAAAATTTTTTTTCTAATAAATAACTTTATTGAGGCATTAAAGTTTTTATTATTTTTTTTTAAATATTTCAGTTTTGAAATATATTTAGTGCTCAATTCAAGGATAATTGAAGACTCCACCCCCCCACCCCCACCCCTTCGGCGATGATTTTTTTTTCTTAATAAATATATCGTAACTGGTGTCTGATTTCTAAAGATTGACAAGTATTCTAGATTTAATATTTCATGACGAAGTCAGTTTAATTTACAGTTATGGCAATACTAATTAACAGAATACGTTGGAAATTTTTTCATGTGGTATGCGATTACTAGAAGACGCCTGTACCAACAAGGAAAATTCTTTTTTTGTTTGAAACGGTATACTTCTCCCGGTCATCTAATTGTCTTGAAATTCGGGAAAGAGGAATCCTGAAGAAACCGAAGAAAATCTTCAAATTTCAAATTCACGCTTTGTCGTTTGTAAACTCATAGCGTCTCACTTAGGGAAACGATTTTTATGGGGTTTCTTTTTTGTTTGATGGATAGGATTGATCTAACTTAGGTCCCAAATGCTTTTTTTCACCATATTTGTTCTTTAACGTTAAAGTTAATACGTTAATATAGGAAAAAGACAATAAATTTCATTTAATTTCAGTATTAACCAATTAAATATAAAATCCATTGTTAAAAAAAGTGCCATAAAACAATGGTATGCACTTTCTTTACCCAGGGTTAAAGAAAGAATCAGGGGTGCCCCGTTAAGAGGGGGAGTTTTGAGGGATATTTTTCCTTTTTAGGTGGGCTCTTGCTTTGGGCCCAAATATTTCCCTTGTATTAATCATTAGTAGAAAAGACCGGGACACGTTTGCGAGGATTTTTTTCAATGAATTTTCTAAATTTTATGTTTTAACTCAGGAAATTTTAGACGTTGCGGATTTATGAAGCAGTTAATGGAGTCAAAATTGGTATATTCGGTTGTTGCTCAGTTTGTATTTGAGCAAAAAAAAAAAAAAAAAAGCGTCAGGGCTCGTTCAGAAGTAAAACACAGTAAGAACGTGCGTAAAGATGTTCAGATGCAACGCGTAAATTTGCCCCGTTTCTAAGTTTGGAATTGTTTTTGACGTGCAAAAATATTTAATAACATTTCAGTTCATACAAATACAATTCTCAAAAAAAGATAAAATTCTGCTAATTTTTGTTTATTTGTTTTTTTTAACGAAGTATTATTTATTCACAATAAGCTTAAAAGAGTTCAATTCAAAATGTACTGGACTTGGTTGAAAACCGATTATTCTTTCTGCATACTTGTCCGAAGCTCGACTGATGGTTAAAAACTTGTGAGAATATTTTCTAGGGAGTAGCATCAATTTGTTATGACTGTTGGCCTCCAATTATAATTCCTTTTGAAAAAAGGGCACTGCATAAGCGTGCCTTATGATTAAACGTGCCCCAGTCTACCTAGTCATATTGCAAATTTTGAATAAAGACTCCTCTGAAGCAAACAGGAAATTCATTTAGTATCATTGCTCTGGTAGTATTTTGATCTTCATATGTACAACATCACGGTAGATACTCTGTTTCTAGTGTGATGTTGATCTATAACGGAGTCAAGTAAAGAGAAATGCGACTTTTTTTCACGAGTTACGTGACACGTATTATTGTGAAATATAAAACAGTTAGACAAAACCATTGACATTTAAATGGTTCTAATTAAATTAGCGCACAAATAAGTCCTGGAGAAGAACAAAGATCAGTTTTTAGTGCCAATCGTATAAAATGTTATGCGCATTAAGATTTTTACTTTTTTTAACCGACTTCAAAAATGACGTTCTCAAATCGTCGGAATCTTTTTATGCATGTTCCCCGTAAATTCAAACACTCATAGACCAATTTGGAAAAAAAAAAATTTTTCTCGTTGGGAAAGGTACATACGTCTCAGGTGATCATCAGGTCAGTATCTGAAGATGGAATCCTTGAAAAATCAAGAAAACTCTTCAAATTCTATGGGCAAAATTAAAACGATTTCTGTTGTTTTTTAATGACTCGAAAAATTTTTTCCGAAAATATACTTGATAAAGTCAAACTGATGATGAAGACAATTTTCTTTGTAAGTAATTGCGCATTTGAAAAAGTCTTTCTTCACAGTCTTCGGAAGTCTCCGAGACGCTGTGCTCTATTTCTTTCTCTATTTTGCTCATTTTCGTCTCTTGTGCTCGACGCTTTTTCACTCGAGATGCACGTAAGGCAGTAGCGCACACAGAAATTTTGCAAGGGAAGGGTTCATAGTTAAAAGTCCCATTTTCATACCATACCCCAATATGCCGTCAAACATATTGACTTGATTTTATTGATTCTTGAGAACAAAAACGGTAAAAAATAAATTATTAAATAAATAATTAGCACTAATTAATAAAAAATATTAATAACTGATACTTAAATTACCAGAAAGCAAACGAATTTATGCAATGTATTTACTTTTATCATTGGTCATAAATGAAAACAGATGCCCAAATTTCAAGTATAAGAAGCATCAAGTCTGAAGAAGAAGAAAAATCTCATTTTAATCCGTAATTACAAAACTAAAAACATTATTATTACTCTGTTTTCATTTACAGTCACCCTTAGGTTTAGGTTTACAAAACATCGTAGAATAAAATTTAGTTTTCTAGTTCATTTTTCGATTTTATTTATAACTTCCTCAGTGTGTGATGGTGACATTGCTTGAATTCAGCAGTACAAGAACACATTAAACGTTCATTATACATAGTACTATTTAAGTATGTTTTTAGCCTTCTCAAAGTCGAGAAATATCTCTCGCTTGTGCAATTCGTTACAAGAAATGTACACATTTTCTAAAAAATCTTTTAACAAGAGGATTTTTTTCCCTATTATTAGAACTGAAATTCTTGTTTTCTTTGTTTGGAAATATTTTGTGTATAAAGTACATAGAATCATAATCAGTTGAAATAAGAAAAATGCAAGAGCTATGGGAGGGGTCCGGACCCCCTGGACCCCTCCCTTGTGTGCGCCACTGACGTAAGGAGTACACATACGCTATCCTACGTACTTATTTTATATTTACACAACCAAAAAGCAAAATGTAAATTATTTTCAAATAAAAAAAAAAATCGACTTCAAAATTCAAAGAGGAACTAAAAAGTAAAAAATAATTGGTCATTCTTACATACGATTTACCACCCAAACGTATAAATCAATAAATCGTATTGGTGTGGATGAACTAAACTAAACACCGAATTTTAAAATAAACACTGATTTAAATTATTATACGATGAATTATTTTAAATACCTAACTAATTATATACGATCTCTTAATTTTTAATAACCTTTTGAAGTCGGGGCCTCCTATAAACAACTGCATAACGTAACTGACAACCCATTGAATCCTGAATTAAACACTAATTTCACTATACGCGAAATTAGTCTTTAAAACTAAACCTACTCACGTTACGTTAGGTAGTAGTTTATAGGAGGCCCCGACTTCAAATGGTTATTAAAAATTAAGAGATCGTATATAATTAGTTTGGTATTAAAATAATTCATCGTATAGTAATTAAAATCATTGTTTATTTTATAATTGGATGTTTAGTTTAGTTGATTTTTGTACTGGAATTATAAAATAAATTTGATTTATACGTTTGGGTAGGAAATTGTATGTAAGTATAACCAATTATTTTTTACCTTTTAGTTCCCCTTTGTTTTTTGAAGTCGGTTCTTTTTTTTATTTGAAAGTAATTTATTCAAACTCAAATTAGAGGATTGATGAGAAAATGTTGCTTAGAGCTGGATTAAACTAATAATTACTGGTTGATTCGTTAATTCGATTATGCAATATTGCATTGATTGCAGTGTTACCAAGTCAGAGTGCGTATACAAAATTTCAAAACTATCCAATCACAGGAGGGGTGGGGGGGGGAGGAGTTTGAATTGACAGCTTCCATTACATACATACTTAGAAAGTACATGCATAGTAATACATATAGGTAAACTAATAAAAGCGTGTTAAAAAGAACCTACCCCAAATTACTGACTCCATATAAAAATCAATTTGGTGGACCCATATAAAATTCATATATATTTAGTTTTTATCCTAAAAAAGATACGAAAATGTAGAAAATTAAACATGATCTGAACGTCAAAAATTCGTTTCATTAAGTGGCGTTTCATTTAGTGGTTTAATTAACAAGTAAGTTTTTACTAAAATAACTGCAAAGAAAATTCTAAATCTAGTTTTTAAATAATATCTGAGATAATTAAGGTTCTACAAAAACGACACTTTTGATCAAGTCACGTTTTGAAAAAAAAAAAAAAAAGGTTCCACCTTTTAGGAGCCACAGACAGACACGTCAAACTTATAATCCCGTTCTTTTTAGCATCGAGAATAAAAAATGTATAATTATCTAAAGAAAGTGTTTTAAGGCAATGCATTTGTGCATTATACATCACGATATAGCAAAAAAAAAAAAAGAAAAGAAAAAACTATCTATTAGCTCATGTTTCTATAAAAATGTTAAAACCGTATTAGCTTCCACTCTAATAGGGATATCGTTGATTTTTGAAATAAATATTTTCTGACAGTTTAAAAGCGACGGTACCTTCGCAGAAAGGTAAGTTATTAGAAAATCAAATGTGATGAGGGAAACGCATCACACGTGTCGAGCGGTATTGATTTTTTGAACATCACTTACTCTATGAGCAAGTTAATCTGAAAAATGCATTAGTGCTTTGAACATGTCTTATTACTGAGGGATTCTTCGAGTTTGAAAGTCTCTAAGCTCGACTTACTTTACTAAAACTTGTTCGTTAAGTCTCAGAAACATATTTAATATCTTAAACTCAGAATTAGCGAAAATACTAGTAAATTTTCTATTTGCACGAAAAGTATAGTAATAGAAAATTCTTGAATGGTTAGATGAAGTAGGCGTCATAATGAATTGCGTATCTAAAAGTAAATATCTGGTGTGTATCAATAATGAAATATATTTACCATTCTTGTATATTAAACTAAAATGCTTGCTTGTCTGTTAAGAGTCTGTTAGTCACGCTATTATTTTATTCTTCATCACATGTTAAAACGAAAAGTATTAAAATATAAAAAAGTTTAAAAAACTGAATCCCGACTGCGGCAAAAAATATCAAGTTAAGAAACAAGGTAGGTGCTGTTTGATATCATTGTCTTATTGAGTAAAACAAGTCATTTTTAACACGATTTTATTAGCTTTTCCTGTATGTATATACACTGTTAAAAAAATTTCCTGAAAATAATGGATAAAGTACCGGCAGCACAGTTGCCGTAAATATTACGTTTCCGTTAAATTATTTTCCGTGACTTAACAGAAGTTCCATTTCTCATTTCTCCGTTCAGTTCTGTTCTTCCGTTTATAAATTTTCCGTGATTTAACGAAAATTCCATTTCTCTTCTTTCCGTTGATCTATTTTTCCGTTTTTAAATTTTCTGTGACTTTACAGAACTTTCGGTTCTTGATTTTACGTGGCGCTATTTTTTCGTTTCTCATTTTCACATATTTTACTGAAATTTCATTCTCGTTTTTCTATCCTATGTTTAAAATGATATATAATAGAAAAATAGTTAACGATTCAAAAACTATTATTTTTTTAATTTGTATTTATTACTAAAATATATTTTACGTGAAATTTTTGCTTGATAACTTACCTTTTAAGCATCTATCTTGAAATTCGCACCTTCAGATGAATAAAAATAATCGAAAAGTACCAACAAGGAAATTAGTGGATTTGAATATAACACCAATTTTTGATGCTGATACTGTTCGATATTTCCTTCAATATCTCCTCGTACATATTCTGGCGTGGCATGGAAAAGCATACATGAAAAATATAATATTTTTATTTGCAGAATGAGTCGAATAAAATACCATTAAAAACCGGTCGACTTTATCATGGAATAATATACCTGATGGAGAGTACCGCATACCAATTTACTGTGTTTAAAAACAGAATCATTGACATACAAGTGAAGAATATTTTGCTGAGATGATGTATACCCCCCCCCCTCCGGTGATTTCCGCATTCTTCACTCATTGGAATAGCAACATAGATTTTTAGTGCATAAGCATTATATTTAGGCTAAACATATCAATCAGTTCGTTTTATCCGAAATGTTTTTACAAGAAACTTGCAATAATCTCAAATAAGTTGTTGGATGAGATCCTAAGGAAATAAATTAAATAATTTATGTTTTTTATTATAAATGAAATCCCGAAAGGAGTAATGAATGTTTCCAGATTTCTAAGTAGTCAAGAAAACTTATTCTTGTCAAAATTGTAATTGTATTTTCAAAGATTAACAATCTGCTATGCCTTTTCGTAAAAAATATAACAAGAAATACTTTTATTTAGAGATTCAAAATGTTTACTTTCAATCTGTTACCTTCAAAAAAAAAAAAAAAAAACAGTGATTTTTTCTGCCTTGCTCGCACGCCACGATAATCTCCGGTTGATACGAAATGTTGACCATTTAACGTTTTAATGACTTTCAAGAATACAACGCGTTAGAGCAGAAACAGTAACGTTATAATAGTTCTATAAATTCTAAATCAGCTACCATCGGAATTCTATCAAGTGCATATAACAAGAAAAATACATTTGTATATTAACATGTACAAAGATATTCAACAATACTTACATGTGACCAGCGGTGCTAAATTTAAGTGTCTCCATTGCATCTGGACACAAGTAATCCAATAGCCTTTATTTTAAATGGATAACACGAGATCCTAAAACTATTCTCACCGCTAGAACACACAATATGACTAACGAATAGAATTGTTCGAAGTATTGAGTAAAATAATACACCGCAATAATATTCTAATACTGACTCAGTAAAACCCGCATCAAATCACCAGGGCGATCAAAACACAGCTGCCTGTCTGAAAATGACGCAAACATTTTTCCAAACTTACAAAGCCCAAAGGCGTAAAAACAATTTCGACATACGAGTATATTACTTTCCAGACATGAAATAGCAAGCTATCTATTTTGTCTACGACGTCTGAGTTGTTATTCTAAATAAGATTTTAATTAAAAAAAATGTAGCAGTGCGATTTAATAAGCACTATCAAAAAGCGATGTTTATCATAACTTGAAGGCTAATCAGAATACTAACAAAGTACAGCTCAGCGGCAACCCTAGAAATGGAAAAATTCTGTTTTCGTTACTTCCTTTCGGGATGTTTACGTTGTTGTAAGGAAAAAATACGTTTTGAAGCATTACGGAAATATTCTGTTAAAATCAGTCAGAAAACTACCTGAACTTTCAGGTTTTTTTTAACAGTGTATGTATGTATACATATGTATATGCACGGGATGCCGAGCTACTGGTAATAATTATGGAAATGGTTATATTTACTTATAACACCACTCATTGCTGACATATATATCGATGAACAGATACTAAACGTTTAATGATAACTAAACTACACATAACTAATATTTACAAAAATGATTACAATGTAGGAGTGCAGCCGTCTTGCTGCTCGTCTTAATATCACGTCTTACATCTTGCGTATCATCAAAGTGATTAACTAATCAAAAAATGTTTTACCGCCCTTTGCGCTGTTCGTTCTGTCGCCGGACTAAACGTCATCATCTCGTGGCGTGTTTTACGTACACGAATGAGCTAAAATGTGTGAATGGCTAATGGCTAGTGTATCAGGGTGTACCAGAGTCGGCACCACATCTTGTAACGGAATCTTGGAACTCAAATTTTGTCCACTTCCTGCGATCGGATTGTTTTGAAACTTGGCATGCGACCTCAGACCCGATGACAATGCAATATTCTATAATCAAATTGATTTATCAACGATTAATTTTTAGTTTTTTTTCTAATTTTAATCAACATTTTGGCATAAATCCAACAATGTGATTTTTTTAATATTAAAAAATGCTCGTAAAAATAGTTAAAGATATCAATAAAAAACCTTAAATTTTTCAGCATCAAACAAAATTTGTTCCAATTTTCCAAGGTAATTAAACATGAGTTATGATTGTTTTCAGCCAATTTCATGCCAGAATTTAGGTGATCCTTCAATTGGAAAATTCATTGTTGATCAGGCCATTATTGAACAATACTTTTATTAAAATGTATCTCAAATTTTCAAAGTAATACAAATATGATTTCCCAACACATATATTGATGAGTGAGGTGGATTAGCTGGAATTGACAGTTACTCGATAGGCAATTTATCGGAGCAGTTGAACGTTTTTAGAGCTCAGCTATTGCACTTTAAGGAGTATAATAATTATTTTTGGCGTTCGAGAGACCTAGTTTCAAATTAATATTTTTTCGTAAAACAAGTTAAACTAAAAAGAAAAAGAAAATAATAGTTTTAAAAAACTGTTTTGTAGCAAAATAAACTAAAAAGTAAAAAAATAATCTTTGGATGATAAGTATGTAAAGCAATTGATGAAACACTTAACTTTAATGTAATACAAAAAAGCGTGGGGCATCTCATCAGTTGTCTTGAATTTCTTCCATTTGCAGTACATGTAAAAACGTAAATAGACAACACTCTTGGTTTTTGGTATTAAATTAAAATTAAGTGTTAGGTCAATTACTTTGTATACCTATCATCCAAAGATTTTTTTTTACTTTTTAGTTCATTTTGCTACAAAATCGTGGTTTTTTAATGTTTTAAACTAGAATTTTATGTATATTACATATTCCTATTTATTCAGCTCTACTGAAACAATATCCCACTTTCTCATTAAAAACATTATAATTCAAAAGTCGTTGTCGTGCGTTGATTTAAAAAAAAAAAAAAAACTTGTTGACAAGGCACGACAACGGCATTTGAATTGAATTATAATGTTATAAATGTGAAAGTGCCAAAGTAATTTAATAGAAGTAAATAAATAGAAATATCTAACATATAGGGTAGACCGGGGCACGTTTACGCAGTGCCCATTTTTTCAAAACGAATAATAACTGGAGAGTCAACAGTCATAACAGACTCTCTCTCTCTCTTTCTCTGATGCTACTCCTTGGCAATTATTCTCACAAGTTTTTGAGTGTTAGTCGAGCTTGGGTCCAGCACGCAGAAAGAATAATCTGTTTTCTTCCAAGTTGAGCAAATTTTGTGTTGAACGTTTTGAAGCTTATTGTGAATAAATAATGCCTAGTTAAGAACAAATAAATGTATAAAAATTAGCAGAATTTAATCCTTTTTTGAGAATTGTATTTGTGTGAAATGAAATGTTATTATTAATTTTTTTTTCACGTTGAAAATAAATCTAAATTTGACAACGAGGCAAGTTTACGCGTTTAACGTCGGAGCACCTTCACGATCGTTGTTACTGATGTGTCTCACTTAAACGTGCCCTGACACTTCTTTTGCTCCAAACTGTCTTAAAAATTTTTAGTATTTTCCGGCTATTTAGTTTTGAAAATTACCATTAAATTTTTAATTGTGGTACACATTCGTATCTTACAGCTTACAAGCATATAGTTCTGTCTTCCTGCCCCTTCAGCTTCAACTTTATAACCTATTCCGTCTGTAATAAATTGGCTTTATTCTAGAGTTGGTAAGACATTATGTTGAAAACACTAACAGAACCACGTTAGGTGTCAAACTAAATTTGCGTAAACGTGCCCCGTATCCGGGGCAAGTTTACGCAACCGACTTGGACTTAAAACTATTTTTAACGGTTGAAAACACAAGCTGAACAACGACTGAATATATCAATTTTGACTCCATTAACTGCTTCCTAAAACCGCGATGTCTAAAATTTCCAAAGTTAAAACATAAAAATTAGAAATTCATTGAAAAAAAATACGCGTAAACGTGCGCCGGTCTACCCTTAAATTAATTGTTTGACTCAATTAGTCGATGATATCATACAGCAGTTCAAATTTTGTTGTCATGCGTTGAATTTAAAAAAAAACAAATGTTGAAAACGCCGGAAACGGCATTTGAATTATAGTATAATGTTTTATTAATGCGAAAGTGATGGAGGATTTCAATAGAACTAAATAAATAGGAATATCTAACATATCAAATGACTTTTTTTTGCTCAATAAGACGATGATATCAAACAGAATCTTTTTTCTTACCTTTTAGTGTTTTTTTTTTTTTTTTTTGCCGCAGTCTAGTTTCAGTTTTTAAACTTTTTTTTTTTTGGTATTACTTTTAATAGGTGGTGTATTTGAACCAATGGCAAGTCTAAATATAAGCAAGTCCCACCTACTTGAAAAAATGTATTTCACGAGGCGCAAGTCAGTCTCGAAATGACCAATTAAAGCAGTTAATGCGAATAAACTTGAAGAAATTGTTACTTATAAAAGTTCAAAGATGAGCATTCCGTAATACACAATACGATAAAATTTACTCGCAGTGGTAAAGAGCTAAGAGTTAATCGATAAGCATATTCATTGATTTTCCAGAAAAGTTCCTGCGAAATGTTTGTCAACTCTCATTCATCAAATTTCATTTTGGAAAATAAGTTTTGTTTTCTCTATCTTAGTCTGTCGGAATGACAGTTATCTGGAGTCATTTAATGGCTTTCATTCTCTTAGGAATAAAACTGTGCAGTTCAGAAATGATGTTTGATGAAATGCGTCCAGTAAATATTCTTGGTAAAGAAATCAAATCGGCGGTTTAATCAGTTGAAATCCAAATCCTTTTATACATTTTATATGTCTTTAGTAAACAGTTGTAGGTTGTAGTAAAAGGTTTTTTAACAGTTTCAAAAAGCTTTTGAATGTAAAATGTGGTGTATTTTCTATAACTGTTCAACAGTATATTTACTTTATATACTAGTTATACTAGTTCAGAATTATTTTCCTTAATAACGAAAAAAAAAAGAAAAAACGGCAGATTTTGAAAGGTCAATTTTATACAAGTGCGTCTACAAATGAGCGTCTTACAATCAACAAACAGAAAAACAAAGTAAAACTATATTCTCCCTTAATTTCCGATAAAAAGCAAGGTTGGGGTGCAAATAAAGGATTAAAAGGATTAGCAAAAAAGTTTAGTTAAACGTTCAGCTGAGAACCTAAAAATAAAAATAACCCTATAAATGTGTCAAAACTATTTACTCCTTAACGATCTTATTGCGTTCAAGAAAGTTGTCACAAAAAGTTCCCATTTTTTTATTCAAGAAAGTTTTATAAATACAAGTGTTTGCACTACATATGTATTTATTTTTTACATTTGGAATGTTTTTTTCAGTTTGAACTTTGTACGCTTGAACACAGAAATATTACAGAGAACGAGAAGACTGAAGTTCAGCCCGTGATTTTAAAGGAGGCGAGAGGGAAGGGGAATATGCTGTTGCTGATTTGTTTAGTGTGATGATTGTTAATTCGAAGAATGAAAATTTACCGGTTAATAATCAAATCGGTTTGCTTTGCATAGCCGTCACCTCATTCGTCCGAAAATCTTCTTCCTTCATAAAATTTCGGGACCTACATCAGTTTTAAATAATGGTTAAGTAACGCTTAAGTGTTAATGATTTTTTTTCTTTTCAAATGAAATGAAAGTGTAATGTATAAATGAAACACCATATTGTGTTTTTTGTCAACAAAATATAACTTGCACAAGCAAAATAACTGCCAGCATTGAAGTCAACCGTCAGTTTAGGGCATTGTGTGCGAGTGTCACTCGAGTCACCAATTTTGGCTAAGTAAACTGAGCTTGTATACTTTTAGGGCTCAATTTCAAACTTGCTTTCAGATCATTTATTTATGTTTTTTGATTAATATTATATTTCCAAAAATTGATATATTTATATAATTACCAAAAAGGGCGAAGTCTTCAACTATGTCTCTGAGATAATGTCAAAAACTATATAACCAATTTTTCTGAAACTTTCAGTTTGTTTTTTATCCGAACTGGAAAGGTATAAGTAAAAATTTAAAAAAATAAAAAAGGTTTAACAATTATTTTCCTGTTATCTATTATTATTCGCTGAACACCCTGTAAGAAGATTGTATAAATCATGTTATTTATGCATTTTAAAGTCATTTATAAAATTACAACTAAAGAGAGAAAAAAACGAAAACATTTAACGAATTTTTGAAAATTTATTTCCTTAATAAAAGGTTTATCGTTACATTTTAAAATAAACTGCATTCAAGCTTTGTTTTACAAAATATAGGTATTGTATCTTTAATACGTGATATAAATAATTTTTTAATGGACTTTTTTTTTCAGAAAGTTTATTCAAAAAAGTGTTTAAAAGCAGAAATGTTCCCGAAACGAAAAAGTTTCCAAATGGAACATCGGTATTGTTCCGAACTTTTAAAAATTTCCCATAGAAACTATTCTTAATGGCTTCCAGAGAACAATAAGCTAGCAATTAACTAGATGGGAAATGAGAACTTTAGGCTCTCAATCAAACTTTTTGATAGAAATGATTTGACTGCAGAGTTCAAATTAAACTTTTACTTTTTTTCCGTTTGTGTTTTCTTCGTTAACCACAATCACAAAACTTGAGATTATTTTTCACCGCAAACTTCTAAAAGTCGTTTATTTTCAGCACAATGAGAAATTGTTTCTGCGTTCCTCCTAAGATTAATTTACCAGCGTGTAAAAGTTTTCGAAGACTCATAACAAATTTTCGCTTTGAAGAATTTCGTTTCAGTTTATGTAGAAAGAAAATTATTTCTTTGTCAAAAGATGTTTGAAGATAGTTAAATCATTTTCTGAGACTGTTTAAATCGTTTCAAATATTAAACACTTCTTAAGAAGCGGATCAGATACGTCATTTTAATGTTCGAATCTACACTACGCCGTTTCCTAGCGTAAAACGACTGGTGAATTCACGTGCTCTTATTTTGTGGCATTTCATCGAATTTTTTGTTGATTTTTGTTGTTTTTACTTTCTTTCTTTTTCAAATATATAGAAGAAAGTTTCTAATTTCGAATTTTGACGAATTCGAACGTTTTGAGGTGTGCTGAGTCCATTTCGACCATTTTTGGAAAATGTCTGTGTATTTGTGTGTGTGTGTTTGTGTGTTCGTATGTGTGTGACCGGTTTTTGTAGCCACTCTAGAGCAAAAACTACCGCATGAAATCAAACGTAATGTACCCTTATGTGAACTTGTGCAGATTGGTTATTGGCGTGAATTCCTTCAAGGGAGTAGCGGCAATGGAAAGTTTCTTCAGTTATATAGTGCTATTCCCCAGGAAGTAACTGGCAGAATCAACCAAAATTTGATCCATATGTTGCCCTTAACGTGTACAGGTGCTGATTCAGTTTTGGTGTCAATATCCCTAACAGGGACTGACCTATAGAACGTTTTTTGTCCTCACTTCTGTCTGCTATATCTCAAGAAATAATGAACAGAATCAAACAAATATTTATAGACAAGTATCCCTTTAGAAGGAACAAGAGCTGATTTTATTTTGGCGTCAAGAGCTGAAAAAGGAGTGGCGCAATTGAACGTTCTTTCTTTTTCATTGTGAGTGCTCTATATCAAAAAGTAATGCTATGTTCTGGATGAAATTTGGAGTAAATGTGAACCGAAATGTAAATAAGCGTTTTTTCAATTTTGGCACCAATCGGAATTTATTTTAATTGTATGGAAATAATCGGAAATATTACCCCAAAGATTTAAAATTTTTAACTGTTACCATCTTATTTTTTTGGACAAATAAAATATTTGTACTTAATTCAAGTTTTAAAATAACTTTCAATTTTCGGTCTTTGCTTTGTTTTTGCGATAATTCTTAAATTGGGAAGGTCCTCAAGTTTTTTTGTGTGCGTAGTTGTATTTTTTCTGGGGATATTGCTTTCTCCTCAAGCATGGGAGGGGGTCAGAATTCATAAGAAATATATAGACGAATGTTTCGTGATGGCCGCAACATACTAGTTAAACATGAATTTTTATTCTCATACCTACAGTTTTGGACAAGAGCATTTTGTGTCGTGGAAATATTTTACTCAAATTAGAAATAGCGAGAAAATGTTGCGTCCTGGAAATATTTTACTCAAATTAGAAATAGCGAAAAATGTTGTGTCCTGGAAATATTTTACTCAAATTAGAAATAGCGAAAAAATGTTGTGTCCTGGAAATATTTTACTCAAATTAGAAATAGCGAGAAAATGTTGTGTCCTGGAAATATTTTACTCAAATTAGAAATAGCGAGAAAATGTTGTGTCCTGGAAATATTTTACTCAAATTAGAAATAGCGAGAAAATGTTGTGTCCTGGAAATATTTTACTCAAATTAGAAATAGCGAGAAAATGTTGTGTCCTGGAAATATTTTACTCAAATTAGAAATAGCGAGAAAATGTTGTGTCCGGGAAATATTTTACTCAAATTAGAAATAGCGAGAAAATGTTGTGTCCTGGAAATATTTTACTCAAATTAGAAATAGCGAGAAAATGTTGTGTCCGGGAAATATTTTACTCAAATTAGAAATAGCGAGAAAATGTTGTGTCCTGGAAATATTTTACTCAAATTAGAAATAGCGAGAAAATGTTGTGTCCTGGAAATATTTTACTCAAATTAGAAATAGCGAGAAAATGTTGTGTAATGGAAATATTTTACTCAAATTAGAAATAGCGAAAAAATGTTGTGTCCTGGAAATACTCAACTTAAATTAGAAATAGCAAGAAAATTTTGTGTTCTGGAAATACTCAACTTTAATTAGAAATAGCACTGCTTTTTCTCAAAGAAAAAAACCTCGTAAAATTCAGTTACAGAGTGATTCAAAAGTGGCCATTCCCCTCTTTTATTTTCAAAATTATGTTAAATATCGTTTAATATTTGTTATACACAATTACCGTGAAGTCGCAATAGTCATAAATATTAGCCAAGTACCATTCATGTCGGAACTTAGCTTAATTCTGCGCAATGTTTGTTTTAATGATTCGCTATACTTCGGAAAGTGTGACTATATGTCTTAAACGTTCAATCATTCAATATTTTAGCAAAAAGCTGATAACTTATGCAAAAAAAGCACCCATTTTGAGACGGATGCCTAATTTTTAAAATGAATTCTTCAGTAAAGGCTCTCTTTGACAGAGGCAGAAAAAAAATATATATTTTTTAATAACAGTAGAATCTAATTTATCCGGTTTCCTTTTATTCGGAACTAGTGATACCCGCACGGCTTTGCCCGTAATAGAAAAATCAAAAGGTCTTTTGGTTCGCCTGTATATTTACAAATAATGTATGGTGAATTTTCTCGCCAGTTGGCTTGTACCCATCTTACGGTTCTACGTTATGATAATTTCGTATCTCGCCAATCGGCTTGTGCCCATGTTTCGGTTCCACGTTATGATAATTTCGTAATTTACTCGTCCATCTTATGATATTTTTTATTCTTAAAATTGGAATAGAAAAAGAACCACATCGAATTTTCGAAAAATCGCTTCGAGGTGCACACCCCCATGGTACATACTAACTTTGTGCCAAATTTCATGAAAATCGGCCGAACGGTTTAGGCGCTATGCGCGTCACAGACATCCTACAGACATCCTCCGGACATCAGAGAGACTTTCAGCTTTACTATTAGTAAAGATAAAGATAAAGAAGATAGATATGTAGATCATTTAAAAAGTATCATAATCGTTAAAAAATCATTTTAAATTATGATAGGCAAAACGGTAACTAACCCAAACACTCGCTTATTTTTTGATTAAATGTACAATTTTTGCAGATGTTGCGTTATAAATTATAATAATATAACTAACATCATGACGTATGTACTTAGAGCGTCAGTCCGACACCACTGCAGCTGAACTATAAATGATTAATTGTGGATTGTACTATACAATCACATAAGGATTTGATACAAAGTATTGCTTTTTGCTGCAATAAAAAGATAGTCTATTTATTTAAGAGCATGTATTGCGTATTAGCCGTATTGTCTGGATTATCCGGATTTTCGAATATCCGAATTGTCTTTGATCTCAGTTAATCCGAAAAACAAGCCCGTGCTATGTAATTTTTCCACCACTCTTCCAGTGGTTTTTTGGAACAGTGGTGGAAAGCCATTGTATGGAAAACATATGTGGTGATAAAAAATTCTATAGCTAAAATGCCTCGCTTTAATTCCTGCCAAATTTAAAATGTATTGAAAAAGTTTAAAATTTGATTTGAACTTTGACATCTGGAATTCGAAATATGTTTTCCGCAATCACGTGTGTGTTTATGTCTGTGTGCAGGCATGAGTGTGTGAGTATGTGTGTGTGTAGGTGTGTGTGTGTATGTAGGTGTGTATGTACGTAGGTGTGTATGTAGGTGTGTATGTACGTGGGTGTCCACCACTGTTCCAGTGGTTTTCTGGAACAGTGGTGGAAAGCCATTGTATGGAAAACAGATGTGGTGATAAAAAATTGTATAGCTAAAATGCCTCGCTTTAATTCCTGCCAAATTTAAAATGTATTCAAAAAGTTTAAAAATTAATTTGAACTTTGACATCTGGAATTCGAAATATGATTTTCGCAATGACGTGTGTGTTTATGTCTGTGTGCAGGCATGAGTGTGTGTGTATGTGTGTGTGTATGTAGGTGTGTATGTATGCGTGTGTGTGTAGAATATAGACGTAACCTGGAGACGGATTTCGCTAGAGGAGCAACGTTGTGAGGTGCCGGTCGACTGTGGTGCTGCAGAGAGAGGCGGAGGGAAAATAAAATCATATGAATTCAAAACAGTCAAATGAGAACAAAAAGCAATGTGATTGCTCAATAAACTTTAATACAATTTGAATCAAATATAGCAAAAATTTCGTACGCATCATATTGCTTTTATTTAAATGAAAATCATAATGTACAGTGTGGTAAATGCTAAAAGAAATGTGACTAAAGTCTGGCTGTCAGGAGCTATCACTTATCCACGCCTTATTTCAGAAGTTTCCATGTTCGCTGAATGAGCGATACACAGAGGAAAATTGAAGAACGAAATCCGGAAGTGTGGTATTTGTTTTAGAGCTTGAATACTTCACCTTGGAATTAAAAAAAAAAAAAAAAAACAGTGAAAAAGTTAAAATTGCTCAATTTTGTCTGGTTAAGGCAAATATCTAATATGACAGGTTATATTTTAAATAAGCTTCTTTCAGCAGTCATTAGTCAGAAACAGCTAACTAGTTGTTACTAACTTTAGTTAACTTCAGTTAGTTAACTAGTGGTATCCGCACGGCTTTGGCCGTAGTAGAAAATTAAAAGATCATTTGGTTCGCCTGTATATTGACAAATAATGGATTTGCACGTCAGAACCGCTACGGACCTCCAACAGGGTTTCCTATGGCCTCGTCCACAAATAATGGATAATGAATTTCTCGCCCATTCGATATGTTAAATGGCTCGCCCATGTTACGTTTCCACGTTATAATTCCATAATTTACTATTCCACGTTGGGATAATTTGCTCGGTAAAATTTTCTTAAAATTGGAATAGAAAAAGAACAAATTCGAATTGTCAAAAAATCGCTTCGAGGTGCACCCCCTATTCTACAAACTAACTTTGCCAAATTTCATGAAAATCGACCGAACGGTCTAGGTGCTATGCGCGTCACAGAGATCCAGGTAGACTTTCAGCTTTATTATTAGTACAGAAGATTTGAATTGAAAATTATATATATATATATATATATATATATATATATATATATATATATATATATATATATATATATATATATATATATATATATATATATATATATATATATATATATATATATATATATATATATATATATATGTATATGTATATATATATATATATATATATATATATATATATATATATGTATATGTATATATATATATATATATATATATATATATATATATATATATATATATATATATAGGGAGAGTAGAGTTGAAATAAAGAACGCGAAGCTTGTCATTTTTATTTTTCGCCACCTCACTGCAGTTATTACTGCAACTTAAGCATGTCAGGTCTAAATAATCATTCAACAAATATATATTAGCAGTAAATATATTTCCGAATCAACTGATTCCAAAACGGTGGAGCATTAATCATTAAAACCCCACAGGTCATGTTATTAAAAAAAAAAAAATCAACCAAGTTCAATCAGCAAACGGGATAGATTTAGAACTAAACCATATCACTCAAGATATTCACAGCTATCTCAATTAAAAAAAGTCATTAAAAACAACCAGCATCCAGCACATTAATTTGAATTTCAACTTCTTGGATTGAAATTATGTTTTTCGCAATTGTGATATTACCCTCTTTGTTGAGTTCCTTGTTTCTCGAAATGGAATGGAATGGAAATGAATAAGATATTTTTTACTCGTCATATTATGACCGAGAATTTTCTAGAATAAGTAATACGAGGCATATCCAAGAAAAAAGAAATGATTATTAGGATAAGCTAATAAACATTTTTCGGCCGATATCTACCAGTGAGTGCACTTACTTGTCATAAAGATTATTTAGTGTATTAAGGTATGGGTTTCTATTTCTTGTCAATCTTAAACGATGGGAATCAATAATCTCGAAATTTTGCTGTGAGATGAAATTTTGCTTTTTGAATTAATCTATAATGATGTTTGTCCAAAAAAAAAAAAAAAAAAAAAAACGTAACTTTACCACCCTCTCCCAACCACCTTTTTAGCCTACTTTCCCAGTAAAAATCAAAAAAAGAAGAAAAAAGCATGAAAGAATGCTTAATGCATCTTAAAAATATCCCGAAAAACAAAAAAAAGTCAAAAATATATAAAATAATTAAATAAATATCGAAAAATTAAAAATTGGAAAGAAGGGTATTGAGATGGGGAAAAATGTCTGTCTGTCTGTCGGTCTGTCTGTCTGTCCCCCCCCCCCTAATAACTTTTGAATGAATAGTCCGTTTCGAACAAACTTTTTTTTGTTCGAAAGATCTCGGCAAGGACACCTCATTCCCATATTTCGCTTTTTGGTTTGAACTATTTTTTGTTCAATTTTGAACAGTTCAAAAAATCTTAACATTAGCTCCTACGGGGAAATTCAAGGCAATTCCGAACTGTGAGGCGAATTTGCTTCAAACAAACTTTGTAGGAAAAAGCTTTTGATGAAAAACTTGTATATAAAATATCTTTTTGATTTGAACAATTTTCTGTTCAATTTTGAACAGTTCAAATCCCTTAACATTAGCCCCTACGGGGAAACTGAAAGTCAATGTAGATTCCGTACTTGAAGGCGGATTTACTTCAAACAAATTTTGTTGGAAATAGCTCTTGACGCCGAACTCCACACTCCGACTGCGAGAATTTAGGGGCACCTGAATCCGAATCCGACTCCTGTGCCCGACAAATAATCGGACTCCGACTCCCCGACTTCGACTATGACTTCCTAGCTTAGGCAAAAATTTATAAACGGACAAATGACTGACTCCGATTCTTGGATATTCGACTCCGACGCTATGGTTTTAACTGTGAAATAATTATTGTTGATGTGATTTGTTTTTATTTTAACGCTAAAGTTTTTATTTAGGTATTCAGTTTTCAGTGAATAAACTCGAAGTCATTTATGTTTCTACATAAAGATACGCGCAGACGACTTTTTTTTTTTTTTTTTGATCATGAAAAGTATTTCTTTATGTTGACATTTTATTGTTTTTATTTATCTTGATAAGTGCATTAATTCATTTAAAAAATTATTTTTGGCAACAGGGGAAAAAGAAACGATTTTTTTTGATAGGATGTATTTATTTTAATGAGCTTATTAATTTTTATTATTTTTTTTCGTTTTGAAAGCTGTTGAAGAATTTTTTTTAATGGAAAAAAGTGTATTAGCTGCTTTGTTTAAAAGTTGCTGCTATTTTATTTGTTCTGTTTTTTTTTTTTTTTTTTTTTTTTAATCTAATTTTTTTAGATGAGTGAGGAATATTTTATTCCTAGAAAGTAGCTTAAAATGTTGGAAAAATATGTTTGAAACAATTTGCGATTTTAGCTATTTTGAGAACATTGATCAGGTACTAGAAAGTAGTATCGGTATACGGGAAAGTAGGCTCGTCTAGTTCTAGACAGAACTTCTTGTTTAAAAGTAAAAGTTGCTTAAGTTGAGCCTAGAATGAACGCAAAGATTTGTAAATATGGCGACAAAAATATTGTCATCTTAATTAACACTAAAACAACGAGTTAATTTATTCTCGCCGTCAAGGCAATCTGGAAAGTCAGAGCAACATCAATTTTAGGTCAAGTGAGGACAAAAAGCAATTCGTGATTTTTTCCAATGATACAATAAATGTTTCGGACTATAAATTTTGAATGGTTTGCTTTAATGTGTCCACTTTATTTGTTCTGATATGATTTCCTCCTTTAAAAAACTTTGTTGTTGCGTAGTACTTTTAGTCACTGAAATTGATAGAATAAGCAAAAAAAAAAAAAAAAAAAAAAACATGGATCCAGAAAATTCTTTCATTTTCCCAATAGTTATTTTTTAATTGATTTTTTAAAATGTCCGATTTTGCAAACAAGGTGTGGTCTTGATGACATCACAAATGATGCTCTTTGCCGCATCTTTCTACCACGCTTCCACGTTATGATAATCAAGGAACGAATTAAAATTGCGCTCTACGCTTGCTGTCAACCATATCGTTGCCAATACACGTGAGTAAAGATGAGAATTAAATATTTTGCTGTGTGAATGGTAACACAGAATGGCATTTCATCATTTGTGATGTCATCGGCAAAAAATGTAAACAATGAAAGTTTTTAAGCATGTTCCTTCCGAAAAAAATACCCAGAACACTTGTTGTTTCGTTGCAATTGTTTTAACCAACAGAGAGAAATTCTTATGCGGGAGCTGAGGAAGTTGTCCATTTCTTGGCCTCCTGTTCCTTCTGCTCTGGTTCAGAGCGTCGAGACTTTTTCTCTTTTTAAACGTTTTATTTATTCAGTTGTTTGACCTTTTTGTATGTGTGTGTTTTTTTTCTTTATTCGTTGTTAATTGTTTGTATGTTGTGCTCATTTTATTTTGTGTATTTTGTACTGTTGTGCCTCTTACCTTCTGGCCGTATGTGATACTATGTAATGCATAGGGAGTTTCTTTTTGTGTCTAATTTAAAAAAAAATAAAAAAAAATATTAAAAAAAATTTTGGAAACGACCCCATTGTTTTCTCAAATAACTCACAAATACCATTTGTTTGCGGACGATGAAACAATTAAGTTTTTTTCATGCTAATTGGAGGAAAGCTCAACAAATGAATGTTTTTCAACAATTTTTGTAGAATTTTTTTTATTTAAATGCTAGTTAACAACCATTTCTAAATTTTATTTAATTAGAAATATTTATGTCTCCTATGAACAAAATTCTCAACAAAAGTACCGTAAAGTGGGATTACTTGAGTCTCCAGGGGATAGTTGAACCCATGAGAGAAAAGTGTTTAAAATCCGTCCTGGACCTATATAACTCAATGTATAGACTTAAAAAAAAATCTCAATGGCAGGTAGCAGTACTAGTTAGAGGTTGGAGCATGAAACAAAGTTTCTGCTATTTCCGCCTTTTTCTGATTGAGGTTATGATTGCAAGTTGTCAAAACAGTAGTTTTTATATTTGTAGTAAGAAACAAACTACTTACTACAAAATACCATGCCTTGCTATCAATTTTTGAGTTCAACCGCACCATTGCTGCGGTCACTCATCTTTGTTCTAATTCTACATTAGCAACCAGTTTGTTTGGCTCTCTTGGCTCCCTTAAGAGGATTTTCGCCACCAGCTCATGTGATTCCTATTCCAGGCTGATGAGTGCTAAAAAGCACGAAACTGCAGTCCTCGGATGGAATAACTGAGCTGGTGGTGTATTTTAATTATTTTAAGTAGTTTTTTGTGTCTGCAAACTTTTACATGTAAGTTCATGGGAACATCTAATATCATCTAGGTCAAGATAGTTTTATGTTTGCATTCTTTTTGCATTTGCTCTTACGTTTGCATTTTTGCTTAGGAAAATAACAGTGTTTTAAGGTTATAGCTATATAATTAACACAATAAGTAATATAAGTTAGTAAAAGTGTAATGGTTGCCTTAAATGGGGCTACTTGAGCCCAGCGTTCAAACAGCCCCAAACCACATTTCATCACTAAATTATGTTAAGTAAGGTTTGTAATCTTTTAAAATAAAGAGCTTATTTACTATTTATACCCATTTTTTGCAGATCTAGGGATAAAAAGGGTAAAGGGGCGAAAGTAGAAGAAAACCCCTTGAAGTAAGAAATAATGGGGATTATTAAGAGAATAAATTAAAATTGTGTCCAGATCAAACTAATTCCAGAGAAATGTCTTAAAGAGTGACATCAGCCCATTTTGACTTAAGTATATCAACTCGAAAAAGGAAATTAAAAGATCTTTCACAAATCAAGCCTGGTCATCCTGTAGTTTTTTGCAGCTAGGAAGAGCAGGTATTAAATAATATCAGAGAAAAAAATTCCACGCGAGCCATTAAATTGAAGGGTTTTCATTCTTTCTAAAGTTTAAATAATGAGCACTTCAATTGGTTTTAGTTGTAGTTAGATTATGTTTCTATTTGTGAAATTATGTTTGCCTAAAAATATGTTTCTTATATTTACGTTGATTTTATATTAATTTATATACATAATTTGCACTTTATATAAATAGTTTTCTCACTAGAATGTACGTTTTGATTTTATTTTTCAAACTCATTGGTCCTTCTTGATACCTATTTTACAGGTTTTTCAAATGGATTTGCTGACTGGGACCAAGTAGCCCCAGCACGGAGCTACTTGAACCCAATATTTAAAAATAAGGAAAAAAATATAAAAAGTTAAAATTATTGTTTTAAAAAAAGGCTTTCGGTGATAGCAGAACGTCTGAAAAGTGGTAAAAACAAGGTTTATAAGTTCTCATTATAGGTTTAACTAATTATTTAGTATAAAACTAAGCCCCACTTTACTATACAACATTATTATTATTATTATTAATTTGCAGTTTCCCACTTGTAGTACCGAGCCAACGATATACTGTTGCATCAACGATAACTGGTAAAATCATTATTAATTTCAATGCAAACTTAAGTGGTGTTATACTTTGGCAAACACTTGGCAATATATCGCCAAGCTTTTGGTCGCCAAGTTTTGGCGACAAATTTGGAGGGTCTTTTTTTTTAAATCTGGTTTCAATTTGGCAATATTTAGAGAGTTAACCATTGAATCACATTAAAACTGCCAATATTGGAAAGATTTATCTGTATGAAACGTTTTCTTTTGTTCGGTTCGCAACAAATTTGGGGTGAAAATATTTGAAGTGTTTCTTTGCTTGCTCCGAGGCCCTATTATTAAATTGGAGTAAAAGTCATGTGATGCACACATCAGGTACCTTCTCCAACGCAAAGAAATGCCGCAACGTAGCAAAAATTGCTTTATTAGAAGCATTGAAGTCAATGTAAAATATATCCATTTACAAAATAGCTCTTTTTATTATGTGGTGAAACGTTAAAATGGACGTCAAATCTTGAGGGATTATTTCTTTTGATATTATAAAACACCTTTAGAAAAACATAATTAATTGTAAAACTATTTCTTACTCTCGACTTTCGTCCATCTTTGCAGTTTTGAAATAATACCGTGTGTAATAAACCTGCATGCGTGTGTTTGAATCTTGATTGGTTGATTAGCATTCACATGACTCCTCGCTAACTACGCTATGGTATCTGCATTTAAATGGGAGGCATATAGCATTCAAAATATCATGCAGAGCGCCTGAATATTTATGAGTCCTGACGCTACAAGTGGACTCCCTTGGGGTTTAGATCAATGAAAAGGAAGAAATTCCTCATATTAGGCTGAAAAAATATCTTACTTTTGTGAGAGAAGAATGTGCAGCTTTGAATGTCAATACTTATGCTCTTTTAGGTGAAAAAAATATTTTTGCTGAACGATATTCAGGAATAAATTCACAAACCATTTCATGCATCAAATCCAATTTTTGCTTAAGGAACTGAGAATATTCAAGCGGATTTATAGAGTGTTTTAAGTAATGTGTAGGTGTTCAAAAGAATAATAATTTCAAGCTGAGGTTTTCATTTCTTAGTGTATGTTTGGAGATAAAGTTTTGTCTATTAAAGAATTTCTTTCGGGGAAGAATTTAACATACAACAGAAAATTATATTCTTAACAAACAAGCTGTCATTTTTTTGGTCTATGTGTTATGTTTATAAATACATTTGAGTTCATATCTTAATAATTGCTCCGATGTGTACCCTGAAGTGAACTAAAACATAAACCATTTCGTTAACTTCTGTTAACCCTTAACAGGGGAGGTACGGTCTCACAGACCGCTCAAAAGTTCATCCGATCACCCCTATTTCATTTTCAGTCCGATTGAGTGGTTTTTCCCAATAGCTTTTTGCTTTGGGACCTTGAACACCCTCCTTACTTATCAGTATCTTTAGGCAAGTCACCTGGTTTAAATTTCATTGCATTATTTGGAAGCGGTCTGTGAGTCCGCACCTCCCCTTCAGTGTTACAATTTCCGGTAGTAGTAGACATGGCTCGTAACGTTAGAACCACGGATATAGGTTCATTTACCTTATCCGCATTATGCGGAAGAGATGCAAAATATTCTAGATGACGTTGAGATGTGTTTGAAATGTTCACAAACGTTACACACAGATGTTCAAGGGACAATGAAGGCTGAATTATTCCTCGAAATACGACGCAAATTACTAATAGTTAAAGGGCTGTCAAAATTTTCCTGTAACGTGATATAATTAATTTTCTGGTACTAAAATGTTCTGTGTGTATTAATGAACTAAAATGAAGTCATTAATAAATAATTTATTCATTTTTAATACGAGTTGTTAGTTATTTACTGCTGCATATGATTTTCGCGAAAAATCATAAGGCTCAAGCAAAATTTCCTCAGAAAAGTTATATTTCAATTCAAAAATACTTTTTTCAAATGCTAATAAAAGTTCGAGAACTTCTAAGAGAAATTACAGGAATGTATCTTAATTACACGATTTAAAAAAAAATGTAAATAGAGCAGTCACTGAGGATCTCACGTCCCCTGATACGACCTACTTTTTCATCTCCCCTCCTACTGGTTAACGGGTGTTCAAAAAACGAATTTTTTTGTAATTAATTCGTGAAAATGATGCTTTCAAAAATCGTGCATTTCGAGTAGTACGTCATACATTTTCATTGTTTTTAAATGACAGCCCATAAGTGGGAAATATTTCTTAACTCGTTCAGTAATGGCATTAAATAATCAAGCAAAAAATTAAGATTTTTGGTTTAGAGAATTACTTTTGAAAAATTGTTATAACAAAATCAATATGCTTTTCCCAACGTCATAAATAATTGCATTTTTCCAAAAAAGCTTAAGTTACCAATTTCACTTATTATTTTGCGGAACAATTTAAAAAAAAAAAAAAAAAGCAGTTTTGGTGAAGATTTTTGAAGAAAAGGAGTTTGTTCAAATGCGATAATTCTCTGAACTTCTACTTACAGAAGTAAATGCCAAAACTTGCATACAGACTTAGACAACAGACCTGTAAGCCTAATTTTAATACATTTTTATCAGCTCATTTTTAACGCTATAGTTAACCCCTTTTATGGCTTATCAAGATTTATCTCTTGTTATCAAGAATTTTGGAGGCATCTAAACCTTTTTCACTCTGCACATCATTAGCCTCGACAACAACAACAATATTTATCTCATACCTCTAGCTATCACTTCGTCAAAATTATTCTTTAATATTTTAACTATTTGCATTGTCTTGTAGGACAGTTCCTATAGTTTGTAAAGAAATAGAATACCCCTAGTGCCTTAAATAATTGTATAGAGCAGTAAACTGTGGTTCATATAATTGTAATAGAAGCATGAAAGTTGAAAAAAAACGCTTCGTATCACTTATTAAAATGAAAAACTACTTAAATGAAATTGCAGTTCGGTTTCATAAAACGTAGGAAAATCATGATTTTTAATGTTGCAATGCATCATTTCCATTTTTACTTTTTCCTACATGAAAGTAACTGAAAAAAGTTCTTTTGCTTCAAAATTGATTTTATGGCTGAAATGATCATTATATAAGTAATCATTTCCTGAATTAAAGTAGTTTTTCGTCAAAGGAAGATATAACTCTCCGTCCGTCTAACTGAATGAGAAATACCCTGATAGGGCAAAAAACGGAGAAATGGATGTCTATCGACCAATCGCAGAAA
The DNA here is from genome assembly GCF_026930045.1 of Uloborus diversus. Lineage (NCBI taxonomy): Eukaryota > Metazoa > Arthropoda > Arachnida > Araneae > Uloboridae > Uloborus > Uloborus diversus. The sequence continues at coordinate 9,634,343 of NC_072731.1, forward strand.
CTGTTGACTTGTTAGGGTCTGCCTTTGGCGCTCTCGCGACGTGATTTATTGGTTTCCGCTGCCATCTCCGGTGTCAAATCCCTTAATGATCGGCGGTTCTTTTATTTTTATTATGATCTTGACAGTTCGTTTCTCTTTAACTGTGATGTGGAGTACCAAATTGTCTCTTTTCTTCTCCGTCACTTCATATCTATAGTCCTGATATCTACTATTTCGTGGTGATTGAAGTAGAAGTTATTATCAGTGGAAGGGTCTTGGTGGGTTTGAGTCACTAGAAGAAATAAATGTCTACGTGAAATTTTGGAAATATTTCCGTTTTACAGAATGGATTAGTCGAAGTTGTTTAATGTTTTTCCTTTTGCTCTTAACTCTAAAAGTGTGTACAATACTTGTGCGTTGGACCGTCGACAAAAATGAAAAAAGAAATGCTTTGTAAGAATGTTTAAATATTATAATTAAATTTCGAAAGACGAGAAAGCAATGTGCAAAAGCATACATATTAATAAATTGTAACAAAAGTAATAATAGTAAAATCGTTTAATAATCAACTTCATTTGATAAATATTTTTTGCCCCTTAGGGAAAAAACGTACCCCCTCCCCATCCCCCCTTTTTTATGAAGGTACAGACTTACTGCCAAAAAATAAAAAATAATTTTTTAGTGCAAGTTTTATTATAAAATACATTATTATATCCTTAGGTCATGAGGTTTTTGTAAAAAAAAAAAAAAAAAAACTTCTAATTCGGTCATTTTGAAAAGGTAAGTTATCTTAATTTTGTAGTAAGTAACTACCAGTTCCTACTATTCCGAACTAATGAGTGCTAAAAAAGCACGAAACTGCAGTCATCGGCTTTAATAACTGAGCTGGCGGTGCATTTTAAGTAAGTTATCTTAATATTTCGCTTTGCACCTCATGCCCCAACTACTTTCACACTAAAAAATTTTGGATACTATATCTTCTTATTATATCAATTTTCACTTTTGATTCTAATTTGCAATGCATAGACAATATTCACCTTCATGAAATATGACACCAGCTCAGTCATTTCCAGCCGAGGACTACAGTTTCGTGCTTATTAGCACTCATCAGCCCGGCTTAGGAAAGTGACTGAGCTGGAGATGGAAAACCTCTAAAGGAAGCCAAGAGTGCCAAACAAACTGGTAGCTAATATAGAATTAGCAGATAGAATTGGCACTTTTGGCTTCCTTTGGAGGTTTTCCATCTCCAGCTCAGTCACTTTTCTATGCCGGGCTGATGAGTGCTAATAAGCACGAAACTGCAGTCATCGGCTGGAAATGACTGAGCTGGCGGTGTATTTCATGTATTTCTGCTTTAGCCCTGGCTAATGAGCGGTAATTTACTAAATTTACTAAATATTCACATTGTGCAGTCAATCTTGCTGAAAGTAAAAAAAAAAAAGCTCATAAAACTGAAAAATTAAAGCGGTTCCAATTAATATGCTTAGTATTAAAATGGTGCGATATTATTATTAAAATGTATTTATTTATTTATTTTGAATCTTTGGGTCAGAAATTTTCTTACAACTGAAGAAACTAAATGTAAATGTTTAGGATTAAAATAAGTGAAATATTTTAATTGAATTCGAAAATACTTCTTGTCCTTAAGAATTTACTAAGCTTTTTAAAGTGTAAAAGCTTGGTCTATTTTACCAACAATGTTAATTCCATCTAGTTTACGAAATCAGTTTAATAGTTTCAATGTTGAATAAACACAGTCATTTCCTAGATACGGACCAATGCTTAGAATGCGGGGAAAATATTTAGTGCCTTCATCTACATAGCAACTATTCCGACAATATGCTAATATGTCATTTCTTAAAAGTGAAATAAGCGTTACACACATATTGCGCAAAATGATTTAAGAAACGTGTTGTATAACTTTTGCCGACGGTCAAAAATGTTCAAGAAGATTGCTCAAATATGCACTCAATTTTCTCATTTCGTTTTGTACCCATAGCTGGAATTCTTTATTTGCTAGTATCGAGTGACGGAAGGCGCGAAACTGGGCCTTTCCAATCATCTTTTCGCTGTTCCAAGAAGCGTGAAATATTTAACTGATGTGACCTAAATTTGGAGTGTAATCGACTCATACTCAAAACATTTGCAACAGTGTAGCACTTTTACGCATATGTTTGCACTTTATTCCACGAATTTTATCTTTCGGTTTTTAATTTTTATATATTTCAATTTTGGCCACCATTATGTACATTAATTGTTTATATCAACTTTTAAGAAAAGACGTTTTGTGCAAAAAATGACACGTGTTCCGGGGTTTTTGTTGTCACAGCTGCAAGACGTACAAATGATTACTTTTCAAGTAAATTGTTGAAAATAGAACATGTTCGATTTTCCTTCAAGGCTCTCGGGGAGGGTAGTAAGTTATTGGGGGGGGGGGGGGTTGTTGTCACAGCCGCAACACGTACAAATTATTACTTTTCAAGTAAAGTTTTGAAAATGCAACATGTTCTATTTTCCTCCAAGGCTTTCGGGGGGGGGGGTAGCAAGTTATTGGGACCTTCCGTCTTTCTAAACAGAAAAGGCCTTGTGAACTTAGGGACCGGTCCTCCCCTTGAGAAAGTGTCGGTCCCTGGTCGCTCTGAATGCTTACGCTTGCTGTCTACCGCGTTTCGACGTTATGGTAATTCAGAAGCGAATTAAATATTGCGCTCTACACTTGCTATCAATCATATCATTGCCACTACATGTGTTGAAAGATGAGAATTAAATATTGCGCTTGCGCAAATGGCATCAGTGAGTAGCATTTTATCACTTGTGATGTCCTTGGCAGAAGCGGAAAAAATGAAATTGAATCTGCGCAACGATTAAAATATTTTTTTTTTAAATATTAAACTTTGTCAAATTATTTAAAAAATGGTCAGATCCTATGTTTTTAAGCATGATCTTTCAGAAAAAAATACTTTTAAAGTTTCGGAAACGACCCAATTTGTCAACCAAAAAAAGTTACTAATTTGTGATAGAAATGTACGCTGCTCACATGTACACTGCTTCTATTTGAACTGGTGTACATGTGTACGTATCTTGCAAATGAGATACGGATGACAGGCTTTTTCCCCTTCTATGAAAACGAACCCTTAAAATAAAATCCTACATCTCCAGTCTGAATTATTTATGTTAAAAATCTTTGAAAGCGAAAACATTTCAAATAGCAAAATAGAACGAAGGTCCCCCCCTCTCATTGTTTAGATAAGATATTTCAACACACTTGAAAGTCTAATGAGCATCATACTAAAGTCGGACGCCTCATATTTACGAAAATGTACTTCAAGTCGAAAAACATAAATTGCAGAAAAGTTCACATGTCCTTATAAGAAGTGAGACTTTTATTAAACTTTTAAAATGGGACACAATAGAAGAAGCATCGGGGTATAAATTTCTATTTCTACACGATTTAGTAAAGTTCTTTCAAGATGTTTTTTTTTTTTTCTATTTATTCGTAAAAAGGGTTGTAGTTGATGTCGAAATTTTGAGAAGCGACTTTGCCCGTAAAACTTCAAGGAATGTACTGTTGTGAATGAAGGCAAGACAAAGAGCTCATACATTTGAAACACATCTTTTGGTTTTAATTTTTCATTTTCATGCATTTATTGATTTTGAGTTTAATAAGGTCAGAAATCAAAATATTTCAAGAGGAAAATTTTTATGCCTTGTTAATGGAATAAAAGTTACTCATAGTTAAGGGAGTTAAACTACTTTTCGAGTGACAGAATGAAAGTTCGAACATTCGCCAGAATACATTTTCAGATTTATGGAACTTTAAACCACAATCGGAAAACTCGCTTGCATTTTTTTAAAACTGAATAGAGCTAATAAAGGCACAATTTCCATAAAAACATTCAAGTTTAGGGACAAAATTCGATTTGATTAACATGAAAAACATGCAGGATGAATTACAGTCGAGCCCGCTTATTACAATATCAGTTAAAAGAATAACCCGCTTAATATAATACATTTTCAATGTAGTGTGTTATTTTTATCCCGGTTAATGGAATATCCCGCTTATTAGAATATTTTTTCGTGGCAAAAAAGCTATTCCATTAAGCGGGTTCGACTGTACATGCATCATTCCAACAGCCCGGTTGGGACATTCAAAGACTGCAGTTTTGTCTTCGTAATGGACTCATCAGTCTGGAGAAATAAATAATCTCATTGAAGTTGAATGCCAACAATCAGGTAGATAAATAAATTTAGCACACCAGAGAGAGTCCGCATCAATGGTGTGGTTCAACTCGCGAATTGGGTATTAAGCAGTAAGTTACACTCCAATGAGATGATTTCTGCCTCTAGCACGGTTATTGACTATTACAAACTGATGAGTCATAACAAAGACGAAACAGCAGACTCAGGATGTCATAACCGGACTTTCGGTAAAATGCACGTAATTCTGCCCTGGTCGCAGCATACCATGTAGGGTAGGGCGGGGCTAGTTGAGCATGGGGGTAAGTTGGGCAATCGAAATATCTCCGAAACTATACACCGGACGCTAACACGTCAAATGAAGGAAAGGCGAGGGCGCGGGAGGGGAACACATTACGCGACCGCTAGTGGCGAATTTACGATCGAGTAAGGCACGCGTGCGCTTTGTTTATTTTGCGAAAGAAAAGTAAAAAAATCTTGTCTGTCTATATTTCTTCTGTACAGGTTAAATGTTATTCATTTTCAATCAAGTAAGTGTTAAAGTTTCATTAATTTTATGTATTTTCTATATCTATTATGGATTTTGTTTAAACTAATACAGCTTTTTTATAACCTCATTTTAAATTCAAATACTCGGGTCGGGGTATGTTGAGCAACTGTTGCTCAACTTACACCGTGATTTAAAATGATAGTGACTTTTATTTTTCTCTCGAGAAAAGCTGCAATTCTCACAGATACACCCGAGAAGAATGCGTTGCAAGAAGAACAGAGTAAATCTAGTAAAAAAGTTAAGAAGCAAAAGAAGAAAATTGAAAACAAAAAAAAAAGAAGAGTGTTAGTAAAAAAATACTTCAGTCTAGTGATGAAAGTGACAAAGATGAATGTATCTGCCTGGTTTGTAGCGAATTCTGGTCTGACAGCAAACCAGGAGAGAAGTGGATCCAATGCAAAAATTGTGAAGAGTGGGCACATAAAAAATGTGTCCAAGTTACTGGCCTTCATTTCATTTGCATCAATTGCAATTCCGATGACGATGATGATTAGTTTTAGTCATTATGGATATTTTTTCTTAATTTAATCTTTATTGAAATTGAAAAAATCTGATTTTAAGTGGAAAGGCTGAATTTATTCCAAAAAAAAAAAAATCTTTAAATATGTTGCGTTTTTGTTGATTCTATTTTTATGTTTAATATCTAGAAGAATATTATGTTTTGTTTTATTTTTTAACTTAGAATTAATAAAGTAACGGTTGATTATCAAATACAATTTTTATTTCATGTCTAGAAACCTTAGTTAGACTAGAATCTCTAACTGCTCAATTTGCCCCATACCCTTGCTCAACTTACCTCACCTATGGGGTAAGTTGAGCCTACTTGACTTTCTTCGTTTATACAGCTGTAACTTTCGAACTTGATCAGTCAGAAATAAATTACTATGGGCTTTTTTGTAGAAGAATAAATAAGGAATCCATCGGTATGCCACACAAGCTGTTGAGACTTATTGTGGAGGAGCTATAATCACTTGAAGAAAAAATTGCTCAACTAGCCCCGCCCTACCCTATTCTACAAGGTGTTGGCAGGAGTGGCTCTCGCCAGGGGCGCAGCAGCTAGGCATTTCGACTGATTTAAAAAAAAAGGATTTTTTTTTTCTTTTTCCTGAATAAAAAAAAAATCATCATATAAGTAAAAAAAAAAAAAACCCTTTCAAGAAAAAGAGCTAGAGGGGAAAATGTAACAATCCTCAATTCTCAAAAAAGGGGCGGGGGGATTTTGTAGGTGTGTATATTCCGATTCTTTGAGTTAGCTAAACACTTATGCACACAATTAAAAAACCAGGGAGCGGTGGTGGAGGGCGTTCTATGCCGAGGGATTTTTTTTTTTTTTTTCGAGGAATGGTGAGATTTTGTCGTGTATAGCTTGAAGTGTATAGTTTTTCTTAGGCAAAGTATTTATTATCATTATAAAAAACAATGTTACCATAAAGAGTCTTATTTGAACAAAATATTGGGATCCCTTAATTAGCGAATATGTAGAGTTTTTTATTTTGCCTGTATGTAAGTGGCCGCGATTTTTAGTTAATTTCAGATTAGTAATGTTTTTTACTTTTGCTTTGCTTTCCTAATTAAAAGAGAATCTTTTAAATGCTTTTATTTTTCTTTTCAAAAAAAAGTTTCTTTCTTTTTTTCTTGTACATGTGTAAATTATGTTTGTTGTATACTCTCCTAGGGGCTTGAAATAAATTCTATGAAAAGTTAAAGCTAATTTGAAAAAGAAAATAATTAATACATTGCTATAAACGGAACTAAAGAATGTTCATTCACATTTGGTTCAAGCTCGCACGTTAGTTATATTGATTAAAGAATTGCAAATATTATTGGTTTTATTGAATTTATGTGAAATGGTGTAGGGAGAACTAAACTTTTTGAGAAATGGAAAATTCTTAAGTTGTCAAATGACATTCCAATATTATCGAATGATAAAATTCGAGCATGCAATTGCACATATACACTGCTGCGAAGGAACATTGGGCACCACTGAATACAATTTGAAAAGAAAGAAAATAAGAATATTTAAGTTGAAATAATGTCCCCTAATTTGTCGAATGAATTAGTCAAATGTTCTGCCCCCCCCCCCCACCCCCCCCCCCCCCTCCTTCAAAAAAATTTTTTATGGGAGGTCACAGTGACCTCCGGTGATTTCCTATCGGGATGACCCTGGGAAGAGGGCACAATTTTTTAAGTTCGCGAGGTTCTTTAAACCCCGTAGGTACGCCACTGGTCCTGGTTCAAGGACGTTAACTTGCAGCTTATTACTTAAATTTTTTTTGTACTGTTTCAAATGCTCGTTTTTTCTGAACTTGTCTCAGGGTTTTTGCTCTATAGCGTTTCGATACCCCGGATGAAGTTATAACCCTGTATTTTAAATTATTTTACAACTTTATTAAAGAAAGGCTTTACTAACAAGCATTTTTAAAAGCTTATGGTGCCTTAAAGTGCAAATGTGCTGATATCATTACTATTTGTCATACAATTTGCTACTCGCATAATGCCAATGGCAGACAATTCAATTATGACCACATCGACAAGCCACCGATATCACTAGCACAACCAGAGTTTCCTACTGGAAGGGGAGGGATCTCTGTTGATAAACCATTAAATGCCTACTACATGTAATGACATCAATACTGCTATCATATTTTATTGGCAAAAGTAGTTTTAGTATATGGCTAAAAACTAAGGTTTTTTTTTTTTTTTTTTTTTTTTTTTTTTTTTTTTTTTTTTTTTTGAGCAATCACGATTGCTAATTGTTTTTACTTGACCGTCGTTGATGTTTGGTTCCTTTTTCAACCCCGCCGCCCTTTGTAGGCACGACTCCTCCCGGTAGCCGCTTCTCCTGGTCGGTAACGTGCATGTCCTACACACACGCACTCTCATACACACTCACACACATACACACCAACGTGCATTCACTCAGGTCTACGCACACAAACAAGCCAACTCATGCACATACACAACTATACACACGTAACCCGCAGCTAGTGATTGCGAAAAACATAATTAGAATTCAAATTTTCAGAATTCAAATTAATTTTTTAACTTCTTTTTTTAACTATGCCCCCTCAATTTGCAGTGTTGCAGAGTATGACGAAAATATGCAATCAAGTTAAATCGTTCCATCTAAACAGGTAGATTTAGTTAACTTGCTTAGTGGGCCGTGGGCAGGTAAAATGTAGTATCTGCACAAATGAGTTTTCGAGAAAATTGTGGAAACGCATTTTATATTCAATAATAACAACAAGGAAATTTTGGCGTTAGACTCTTTTTCGCCCTTTTTTTCAGCGGAAACCATATAAACAAGCTTTTACAATAAAGCTAACGTACAGTAGATGACAAAAAAAAATATTTTGACCTCTTGAATCCAAGTTATGTTTTTCGCAATCACGAATGTGTGTGTGTATGTAGACGTGTGTGTTTGAGTGTGGGGTGTGTGTGTGTTTGTTTGTAGGGGGTATGTGTATGTGTGTGTAGGCATATGTCTTTGTATCTGTGTGTATGAATGTGTGGGTAGTTGTGTGTATGCGTGTGTGTATGTGTTTGTGTGTGTATGTGTAGGTGTCTGTATGTATGCGTGTGTGTATGTGTTTGTGTGTCTAGGTGTATGTGTGTGCGTGCGTGTGTGTAGTTATGTATGTATGCGCGTGTTGTAGGATATGGATGCAACCTGGAGACGGTTTTCGCTAGAGGAGCAGCATCGTGAGGGTTCGGTCGACGGTGATGGTGCAGAGGGTGCTGGTGGGAAAATAAAATGATAGCACATCAAAACAGTCAAATGAAAGCAATAAGTAATCGCGATTGATCAAAAAAAAAAAAAAAAACCTTGCAGTTACTGCTCTTTAACTGTCCACGGCAGAGCCTTACGACACGGACATGTTGGGATTTGCCTCAAATGTAGATGTTACACAAAGCAAAAATATAGAGTTTGTTGAAATTTTTTTTTTAAATATTGATTAAAAAACAACTGTTTATTAATGAATGCTATTTCTTCTTAGGTGTAAACAGGGATTCTTCCAGCCAGAAATTTTGATATTCTTCCATCAGTCCAAAGAAGGACGGAAAGTAACAAATTGACAAGAGTCATAAACATTACCAGAAGGTGAACAGAAATCAAGAGATTTGAAACACTGATTTTCTAATGATACTAATGGAAATAAATGCACTGATTTCAAGAAAAAGCATAGTAGAAATTATAATTTTGTTTCTACTGAACTTAAGTCATACAAAACGTAGTAAATGATCACGAAGCAAGTCATTAATTTTGTTTAGACCTTTGAAAATAATTGCATATAGAAACATTTTAAAGAGTTTTCATTTTGAGGAATAAAATTACCAGATCTTTATATTAAAAGATGAATTTCTATTTGCAAATATACATAAGAAGTCAGTAGAACGCTGAAATAGTAGAGATAAGTAATGGCTGCTAGTAAAACATTCATTTCGATAGTTTTTGGAAATGATAAGCACAATAAAGTCATTTGTCTGACCTACAAGCGTTGTGTACTAAACTATGCCAAATCCAGAATGGCACTGAAGTCAAAATATTTGTATTTTTACAAACAAAGTATCCTGCAATGATTTTTTTAAAAACGAAAACATTTTTTTTTTCCCTCCAGAAAAAACAAAAGAGCTATTACGTGGCTCCCCAGAAAATTAGGTTAACCACCTAATTGCATTCTAGAATACTCTTCGATTTGACAAGTAATAATTATGTAAGGGTATCGAAACATGAAATAAATTTAGCTGAATGCATTGCGGCCCCAAAATTAAATATTAAACAATAATTTAGCAAAATGAAGAATATTTCTTTGATGCCTTCTGATATGATGGATAGAATGTACACGAATTTTACCGTCGAAGAGGCAGATATAAAGCCACCAAGTGAAGTAATATATCTAATCTGCATTTGTTTAACCCTTGGGTTGATGATTTCTGCAACAGTAATTGGAAACTTATTTGTCATGGTTGCTATCGTAAAAGATAGAAATCTGAATAATCTAAGCAACTATTTAGTTTTTTCATTGGCTCTAGCTGACTTGTTGGTAGCTTTATTGGTTATGCCAATAGGTGCTGTATATGAGGTGAAAAAGGAATGGACCATGGGCGCTGTTTTGTGTGATATTTGGACAATTTGTGATGTTCTTTGCTGCACTGCATCTATACTTCATTTATTAGCCATTGCTATTGATAGATATTGGGCTGTTACTAATGTAGACTATGCTAGAAATCGCTGCAAGAAAAGAATTTATACAGCGATTGTCTTAGTATGGGCGATATCTTTCACTGTGTCCATTGCACCTATATTTGGTTGGAAAGATCCTGATTTCATAACTAGAATTGAAATCGAAAAACGATGTCTGGTTAGCCAAGATGTCGGGTATCAGGTTTTTGCAACGTGCTCAAGCTTTTACGTGCCATTGGTGATGATACTTATTCTGTACTCACGAATCTTCCAAGAAGCTCGCAAAAGAATCAGAAGGAGGCCTGGAGCAGCAAGTCAAGCAATGCTTTTGGTTCAACGACCACCTCCAGCTCTAACAGACTCAAAGCGCAGTAGTGGATCACCAACTTCAAGTTTCGATCCACCTTCGTATGTCGTTGACACTACATTATCGTGCAACGTGACAGAAGCAACGACGGACAGTCACACCACCACATCCTCAGTAAATTCATCGAGTAGTAAACAACCAAAGTGTCAAACTCACAATGGCCTGGAACACACAAAGTTGCCATTGACGAGTCAGTCATCCTCATCTGGCAGTGGTGCTGTAGGTCGATTGCTTCACATTGGAAAGCGCGAGAAAAAGCCAGAAAATAATTTGGCTAAAAGAGAAAAGAAAGCTGCCAAGACCTTAGCCATCATAACAGGAGTGTTTGTTATGTGCTGGCTGCCATTTTTCATCATGGCTTTACTATTGCCTTTATGTAACGGCTGTGAGCCAAACTTCCCGATTTTTAGCATATTCTTGTGGCTCGGTTATGCCAACTCTATGATCAATCCTATTATCTATACCATCTTCAGCCCAGACTTTAGAAGTGCATTCAGGAAATTACTGCAGTGTCCTTTTACTGGCTCACAGCAACCTTCATTGTGAGTTAACATTTAATGAAAAACAAACAACAGTGTAACTTAAAGGCAAAACATCATGAGAACTGCTTATGTGTTTCTATAATCAGTGTTCGAAAGGAATTCTAATCAGAAGCTCTTCAGAAGCTTAGATACGTGGCATATGTTTACGAAGGAAACGTCAATTTAACGCGTTGTGAATTGTGATAAATTTGACATGTGATGAGAGAATATACTGTGTAATTTTATTCTGCTATTTATTTTGCCAAAATACAATTAACTCAAATTTGGCATTAATGTTTATGTTTCTCCTTTATGCGAAAGAAAATCACGACAAGCATTAAAATTGGACATATGCAATTTGCTGTTTACTACTTTTCCCAATCCAGAATGTCATTAATCAAGTTATGAAAGTTTATTTGAAAGGCATTTCCAGCCAGAGGTAAGTAACCTGCATTTTCTCATTATTTTACTATATTCCAAAAAAATATAAGTTAATGCAATTCGTTGCTGAGCCTGTTATACTACTATACCATTATCATACTTAAAGTTTTGAGGGATTTTCCTTCTTGTGCTATTTTATTTTCCTATTAGGAATTAACTTCATTTGTTAAATTATTTTGAGAAATGATTTTACTAAAAAAAAAGCTGCAGAAGCCTTAACTTGTGAACTTCTGTACTTCCTTAATTTTTAATTTTTATATCTTTTATTTTACTGTTTTATTCTTTCACTTATTGGAAAACATTGTTTTTAGCCTACGTTCCCACAAAAGTATCGAAATAAATGTTTAGAAAAACATTAAAGAAACTCATGAAAAGCTGCACGTGTTGCCAAAATATCGTGAAAAAAGAAAGCAAAAATGAACATAAATACAGTGAAATATGTATTAAAAAAAATTTGAAAGCATAGTACGGACATAAGAAGTGTGTATATGTTATAACGGCTATGGTATGTCAGTGCTTGCCTGTCTTTCTCTCTACGTGTAGAATATTTTTTAAGGTAAAAAACTGATTCGATTATTATTTTCTTTCTTTTTTTTTTTTGAAAATCATAGCCATGACACTTCATTCCCATATTTGATTTTTATTTGAACAATTTTTTGTCTGAGTTTTATCATTTCTAACAAACTAATACTAGTACCTACGAAAGATTTCAGGCACAGATAATTCACAAACTGATTTCCAAAGACCTTTTTTGAACATTAAAAAAAATCTGAATTGTCATCCCCTAACGGGAAACATGTGATGCAACATGAACTTAAATTTGGTAGACTTTGAAAAAAAAAGAGGAGAAACTTGATTTGTGTAAAAGAATGTAGTGCCGAATGAAATGCTGTCTTTCTGATGAAATCTGGAAGAAATGTAAACCTCTACAGGGAAGCAGGCGCGTATTCATTTTTGGCGTTAATCGCTCCAAAGGGCACTGACTTTTGCCAAAATTTGCTCGCATAGTAATAGCTTAATTAATGCAACAATATGAATGATAAATTATAATAAAATGTCTTCTGCTCGAGAAAGCTTTTCATGTGGTTTAACTGTAGTCAAAAGCTCGGAAAATCGTAATGTTTTTTTTTTTTTTAATTGTTCCCCTTCCTTTAAGAGATTGTACTTTTTTCTTAACTTATTGCTTGTCCTTATGTCCTTTTTTTGTTACTCACGTTTTTTAAGTTTCACAAAATAATTTTTTGGTTTATTCCGTCGTATACTATAACTTCGCTAACGTTTTTATTTCGGGAAAGAGTTTCAAAATTCTAGAAGTTTTGTATCCTTCTCTCTTTGAACGATTTTACTTTTTTCGACCCTTTTGTCATTTTTCTAACAATTGTTTGGCTCATATCAAGGCTTTTGTACCAAAAAAACCCCGATAAAACCAACCAACCAAAATATTTATATGTTGCTATCTTTTTTTTTTTTTCAAAGAAACAAGGATTTAAGAATTTTCTATGTTTGCTATATGATTCTGTCTTTGCTACGCTTTTTCTTAATTGAAAAACCACATTTCAAGTATGAGATAACTAAAGATGAAAGATTCAGGATGATGCGTCAGATGTTTCAGGAGAAATAAATTTCTTTGTCAGCTTAAAGCTAATGTAAAGAAAGGGAGAAAAATATAAAAATGCCGTAGAAAAAAAAAAGTCAAGTGGACACCAAGTGAAAACTACTGAAAGGTGTATTTTTGGTGATGTTGGTTTAAATTAATAAGATTTTAGTTAATAAATAAGATTGTATTTTAATTAATAAGAAAAGCTTTAAAGTATTTTTAGACATATTTAATTATTAATTTTAAATAACTTGAATCAAGTTAGTTAAGTTTTTTAAAATAAAACTCAATGTTTTAATGCACACACAATGTGTAGCGGAGTAAATGTCTGTTTAACTGTGTGTAACATTATGTGTTTAGATGACCATCAGTATCTTTATAGACAATTTTAACTATAGTTTTCTTTAGTATTGTGTTCAGTCACAATTAGGTGTAGTAAAAAATAGTAATAGTGCTGCAGAGTAGGAGTTGGAATTGGGAGTCAAAATATTAAAATTCCAAGAGTCATAATCAGAGTCGGTCATTTTCCCACAAAGTCTGCCACACAACCAGTGCGTTCAGAGTCAACATCAGATTGCTTTTGGGTTGAATGATTTGGAGCCCGTGTCGGAGTTGGAGCTGGTTACTTTCGCTCCGACTCCGCATCCCTGTACAATACAATTTTCTTTAGCTAAAATGTTGATTCAGGTTCCTTTAAAAAAGAGCTTGAGAATCATTACAAAGATACTTAATTTATCAATAAAAGTGTTCTGTGGAATGTAGGTGAAATTCGACATTGAATTGAAATTTTATAAATAATAAAGATATCGTCACATACGAGTCGAAAATATGCTCGCAGTTTTAGGAAATGCAGCTCACATGAAAAAAAAATCGATAATTTTAAAAAGTCCATCACTTTGCCAATTCGAAGGAAGCAAAAAGAAATACTTAAAACAATGACTGATATGCATAACTTATCTAGTAAAAATATAAACAAAATTGCATTTATATTATAATACATTCGTTCTCATATTTTTTTAAATTGTTATTTCAAAAAACTCTTTATGACCATATCCCGATGCTTTCACAGAAGATTTTTGACGCGGTCCTCGACTACGTGTTTTATTTTGTTGTTGCAATATTAGTACTCAGATACCAGAAGCATCAAAGCTTGCATGTTAAAAATTTCCATTATCCACATTTAACGTATTTTTATGGACGTAAAAAAGGTCTTAGGAATATGTATTTAATACACATCCATACTAATAATATAAAACAGTAAAATTTGTTTGTTTGAACACGCTAATCTCAGGAACTACTGGTTCGAACTGAAAAATTATTTTTGAGTTGATTAGTCTATTCATTGAGGACGGCTATAGGTTATATAACATCACGCTATGACTAATAGAAGTGGAGCATAAAAAAAAAATAATATAAAAACGGGAAAATATATATTATAATGTAAACTGCTTTAAACGCAAGCCGTGCGTAGCCACGGTGGCTTGACCTGAAAGTGCGGGCTTCGGGATGCATTAAGTGTAGGTTCGAGTCAGCCGTAAAGGCAAATGTCGAGGGTACCTTTTAGAGAAAATCCTAAAAAATGGCTAAAACTAATTTGTAAAAAATATTTATATGACGGATCATTGTCTTATTTTTCTTATTAATTATTTAATTAAAAAAGCTTAACAGTTTGTTTGTTTCAAAGCGCTCATTATCAAAAACTACTGGTTCGAATAAAAAAATTCTTTTTGTGTTGAAATGTCCATTTATTGAGGAAGGCTATAGGCTATATGACATTACTCTATGGCTAATAGGAGTGCAGCAGCAATAAAAAATTTCATGAAAACGGGAAAATTTATTTCTGTAAAAAATTATAAAACTGAAGAGTTTTGAACACGCTAATCACGGGAATTACTGGTGCGAATTGAAAAAATTATTTTCTGTTTTATAGTCCCTTTTTTTTTGAGGAAAGCTATAAGCTATTTTTTAAACCAGATTGACCGAAATTATTGTTATTGCAAATTAAATGTTTAATTAAGTGTTTAGTTCTATGAATTCCTAATAAATGTCGGGGTAAGTTTAGCTCTATGAATTCCTAATAGATGGTGGAGTAAGTTAACTGTTCGAGAGGGCGCTGGCCGACAGTGTCGATAGCTGCGAGGAACCATGCCCACGTTACGCTGTTGTGATCAGCGAACAGATTTTTGAATGCATTTTTTTTTCGATGTTTAGGTACATAATTTGTTCTTGTAGGATTTTACTATTGGGGTTTTGTTTTCCTTATTTTTTTCAACGTTTGGTTTTGTTCTTATAGTTGAAGGTAGTTACATATCTAAGTAAATAATTTCATTTGTCGTATTATTCAATTGTGATTGTTCTTTATAACGTTTTAATTAAAGCATAGTTATTTGGTGAAACACTTTAAATTGCAGGGGAAAAAACCGCTTCACTCGATAAAGAGCAGGGTTACGGTAGCGTGGTTGTCTGGCTCGTTAAGCGATGAACTAGTTGAAGGATTATTTTGAGTTTTAAAGCTACTCTCAATCTTTTTATGTGTTTTGGCGAAGCTTTAAATTTCACAGAGACTTTAATAGGTCTTTTGAAAAGGTGTATAAGCATTTTAGTTGAAGAAAAATGATCATTTAACATCAGAAGGGGGTGGGGTGTGTGGATTGTTTTGTTCAATGGACTTACTTTACCTTCTTAGCATGGATATCGCCGTGTGGGTAACTGCTAGTGTTTTATAATGCAATGGAGCAACGAAAATTACCTTACAACGTAAACTAGTTAGCGTACTTTTTAAAAAAGTTTGGCAATCTTAGAAACATGTATACGGTCAGCATTTTCAAGGTGTAAAATTATTTATCAGTTACATTTTTTACAATTAAACTAAATTAAAGTGAATGTGTTTAAAGAAAACGTAGTTTAATCAAAGCTAACGTGTGTTAAACACTGATTTAGCATTAAAACTACTCCTCCTTAAAAGTAAAATAAAATTGCCGCATGCAATAGCGATCGATGTAGGTACTTTCTTCAAATTCCAGTAATTAACTAGAAGGCTGTAAATCAAACAGGAGAAAAGTCATAAGCATTTAGATGTAAGAACATCAATATTAAATCGCAAATTTATCATCTGCCGCGAGCTCAGATTTAATTAATGTGAATAAAATCATTGAAAAGAAAGATATGTTGCAAATTTTTTCTCGACTTTGAACAAAAAAAGTCTTGCCTTTGTTTTGACAATTTTTATTCTTCCTTTTTTTTCTTTTCTTTTCTTTTCTTTTTTTTTTTTTTTTTTTTTTGTTCAAAACTGATTGTTGAACACATGTCACTTGACATAACTTGAATTTTTGAGGTAGACCGTGCAAAACCGGGCGACGCAACTAGTATATACATAACTATGCATATTCATGTGTAAGTGTGTTGTGGGTGAAGAAAAATACTAAAATTTGTTATTTTAATTTATATCCTAATTGCAAATTTTAATTATGCCTCATAGATATTCATCAGACAATGTTAACATCGGACTCTCGGTTGCAGGTAGTCGATTTTCGATCCGCTGAATTTCCCTAACATGTTAAATGCGCATTTACATAATTATTTTCCTAAAAAAGGCTTATAAAGGCTTATAAACTAAGGCATAACAAAGGCTTATAAACTTAAATTAGTTAAAGGCTTATAAACTATTCCCTAAAAAAACATCATTTTTTACGCTTGACTTCATTAATCATATTTTTTTTTTTTTAAATATTACTCAAAACATTTCATAAAATTGTTCAGAAAAAATATCATGATTGATGATTTTTTGTTTCGATAATCGGGAAAAAGTATTCTCATTTTTATTTTCCTATTAAACTACGTAATTTTGCAATTCATTCGCTGGTTAACAGATGAATATATTTTTCGCGTGCAATCTCAGCAGGTCACAAGTAGTCATACGGTTCGTAGTCGAGCTCTTTTAGAAATATAGTCATGACAACAGGCGGTTCATACGCGCGCGTGTGGCTTTACGCCAAATTTTCTACCAAACTGTTCAGCGAATGAAGAAAGGAAGCCAAACAAATAAATAATATTCTTAAACAAGACTGAGAAGCTGTCGCGATGAAGGGAGTTTATTTTATAAGGACTGTTTCGTTTCAAATAACCATTAATCATTCTGCTTAACTGAAAGTATTTGCAAAGTTATTATTATTGCTACGCTAAATTTCTTTAGTATAAAACTTCTTTTTCTAGTCAAAATTTGTAGTGACGAAGTCGTAAAGTCGTTTTCATTAAATTTACTTTTACTGTGATTATATAAAGTAGTGAGAAAAATTTGGGACATTTTTAACAATTCTTAACACAGTATATTTATAGAAATTGCTACATACGTTTTGCATAATGCTAACTCCTACGTTTTATTTTTATTATTATTTATTACTAAGTTCAATACTAAAAGAAAATTCAAGTATTTTAATTTTAAACACAAACACAGTTATCAATTGTATTTTGATGTCTAACTTTCATGGCTATTCCTGTTCTCAGAACCAATCAAATGGTACCACCTGCCAGCATGCCGACATCATGTTTTCTGTTATTCACAGGCGTTTAACGGCCGTTAACAGATTTTCTGGTTTCCTTCACCCCCCTCCCCCAAACGGGGGAGAGAAAAAGAGACTTAGCTCTATGATTTGTTTCTATTTCACTAATACTTAAATGCTAATGCTTAGCTTGTACTTAAATGTATGTGCTTCTATTACTTAACGTATACTGTTAAATATTGAAAATAGAAGTTTCTTCTAGGACTAAACTTCTGGTAGACAAATCATTATTGCAGTATTTTCCCGTTTATCAACAACAAATATTTAACTCTAGATCCATACTCTCGTAACTAACTATGATTGCAAAGTATGTCAGACCTACTTTTTTAACATTTAAAATTGATTTTTAAAATCAAAATAGGCCTGTAAAAAAGAAATGCAGTAAAAAATTTTACGATACATAATTGATATTCGAATTCTCAAATTGTTTTTTTTTCCAGTTCATTTCATCCGTTTTGACCTATCTATTGGGGTCACAATAAGCTCAGAACACATTTTTACTCAAGAACAAAATTACATAAAAAATTTTCACAACATACACTTTCAAATTTAAATGAGGAAAAAAACGAACACTTGCATTACTACCTATAAACAATACAAAAACTTCTACTATAGTAGTTTTTCCTGACTATAGAATTTTTCTTTAATATAAATTCTCTAATAGTTGTCAAAAAATAAACGTAAAATTTAAATCAAAATCATTCGCTGTTCTTACTTTCAGGAAAAAAAAAACGATTCGGATTTTTTTCTCAAAGCCAAAAAGTTTTTAAAATATAAATAAATACTTTAAATATACTCTTGAATGCATACTTATCTTCAAAATTAAAATAGTTTGTAGCTTTTTTCTTTTGTTTTGCGTTTTCAAATATAAAATGAATAAATTCAAGTTTTATAACGAAAATAAATAACAACAGTTATTATTCACAATAAAATGATTGGGGCTTTGAATTCCTTAATCACAATGTCTAACTTTTATCAAATTTAAGCCTACCAGAAATAACTTATCATTTTCTATTTTATCAGCTTTTTCCGTTTTCTTGAAATCCAAAAATAACAATATATTCAGAATATGTACAATTTTCTCGAACCTTAGTAAAAAATAATTTTTAGTGATGTTGGTTTGTCAGGTAAAATGGTTTGAATTTTTCTTGCAGACCTTATTGTTAAAGATTTTTTGAATTTGTTCAAAAATACCCTTAAATAGCCAAATCAATAAAACAAAAAATCAAACTTATCGAGTAGAGACTTTCTTCCAACAAAATGCGTGAAATGCAAATATGCTTTTAATTCGAGATCTTTATATGCTTTAAAATCCCCGTAGGTGCTATCGTTCACTTTATTTCTAACTGTTTAAAACTGAACGAAAAATTGTTGAAATCAAAAAGATCTTTTTTATACATGTTCTTCATATATTTTCCAACCAAGATTGCTTGAATCCATCTTTAAATTTATGATTTATATTTGCCTTGAATTTCCCCGTAGGTACTAATGTTAAGATCGTGTTGAAAATTAAACGAAAAGCTATTCGAATTAAAAACTGAAATCGGGAATAAGGTTTCCTTGCTGAAATATTTCGACCAAATGTATTGACTAGGACTATTTATTCCCTCAAAAGTTATTAGAGGTGACAAACTAGATCGGCAGACACACATGTACCCTATCTCAAAACCTTACTTTGCTTTTTTTTTCAATATACTTTTAGATATTTTACTTATTTTTGCCCTTTTTTCGTTTTTGCAAAATTTTTCTCCCTCCCCGTTTTTGCCGTTCATTATAACTTTTTGAGGTAGTTAGAGGGAGAAAAAAAATCCAGTTTCCCAAAACGTCTATGATTTGACGACCTTAATTTTTGTTTTGCGAGTTCAAGGCAATTAACAATTTTTACTTATCAAGCATTTCCTGCTTAAGTCAGTATGTAATTAGATTACAAAGTACAGAGTACGCGTACGCTTTAACCATGCCTTATGTAGTAATTAAAGTCTAAAAACGGAAAACGCAGTAAGTGCCAAATAATTTTTTTACAGGGCATCAAAAATAAGATTCCAGGCGGATTGGGGCTTTTGTTTTGCATTATGGACTTGGTACTAACCGAAAGAACCCTCCTTCCCCACCAAGATGAAAACCTTCAATAACCTTCAATGTGCTCTCCACCGCACGGGCGCTAACTCTTGCTTCACTGGCGGAGCTTAAGAATGTTATTTTAACTACTTTTAGGGGGGATCGGCACATAATCTTTTACCAAAGTGAAATGCTTGGCATTTTCTTCAATTTGACGAAAAAAATTAAAAAAAAAAAATTAATTTGAATTTTGACCTCTTGATTTCAAATTATTATTTTCGCAATCACGAGTGTGTGTGTGTGTGTGTGTATGTAGGCGTGTGTGTTTATGTGTGTGGGGAGGTATGTGTGTTTGTGTGTAGGGGGTATGTGTGTGTAGGCATGTGTGTTTGTGTCTGTGTGTAGGTAGTTGTGTGTATGTGTTCGTGTGTGAGGGGCAGAATGTGTATGTGTGTGTAGGCATATGTGTTTTTGTCTGTGCGCAGGTATGAGTGTGCGGGTAGTTGTGTGTATGAGTGTTCGTGTGTGTGGGGGGGAGAATGTGTATGTGTGTTTAGGCATATGTGTTAGTGTCTGTGTGCAGGCATGAGTGTGTGGGTAGTTGTATTTGCTTGTGTGTGTGTGTATGTGTTTGTATATGTGTGTAGGCGTATGTATGTGCGTGTATATTTTTGTATATGTGTGTAGGCGTATGTATGTTTGTGTATGTGTTTGTGTGTCCCTGTAGGTGCGTGTATGTATGCGTGTAAGTGTAGGATATGGACGTAACCAGGAGACAGCTTTCGCTAATGGAGCAGTATCGTGAGGCGGCCGAACGACGGTGATGCTGCAGAGGGTGCTGGCGAGAAAATAAAATGATAGCAACTAAAAACAGTCAAATGAAAGTAATAAGCAATCGTGATTGCTTAAAAAAAAAATCTGGCACTTAATGCGCTTTCCAATTTTAATCTTCATTTACCCTACCAACAATCACCAGAAAGATCGGTTGGCTATCTAATGAATTCAGATTCATTATGTAGAACATAGTTTTATGCGATGACTGATGGAAGGCATGTCTTACGAATTTCTTATTTTTCAAACTAAGCTGGTGTATCGTTAGGAGCAGGGTTCGTACTGGTCATGGAACGATTGTTTTCGTTCTGTTTTGGTATGAGATATTGCCTTTGGCAAGATAAATTTCGTGTCGTCTTGACACACAGCACTGAACTCCACCACGTATTTGTTTGGGACTGAGATAGAATGATTTACATGATCCTGAATTAGTAAATTAACCTAAAGTGTCATGCGATGTAGCATTAGATAAGGATGGAATGCTTCCACTGCAGCCTTTGTCTTTTACTAGTACAATAGCTTCTTTCCAGTCAATTTCAGAAAATCTCCAAAATAGCGAATATACCTTCCTTTTTTTCTAAGCAGATTGAAATTCTGAAATGTAGAAAAATAATATTACACTTAGCACATTGCAATGAAGCAATAAAAAAAAATAATCAAATTTTATAAGTACGAAATGAAAGCATTAATGTGATATTATATGGGTGATTTTAAAATGAATTGACACATTAGGTTCCACAAAAGCTGGAAATTTTTGTTGTTATAAACATTAAAACTTTCCAAGGTTCAAATTCCTTACAATTTATATCTTTCTAACCAGGTGATTATTTGTGAGTTAATTTGCTTAGATTTTAGAAAATCCAAAAAATGTCTTGGCAAGTCACCGTTTTCCTCATGAGTGATACCTTTATAAAACATTCTGTAACTTAATTTCAAAAACTAAATGATCCAACAAATATTGATTAAACTATCTTAAATACTCAGAAATAAGTCAAAATGGTATAAATATCTATTTATTAAGAAATTTTAAGTATTTGTATAACTTTTTCTCATGAGTGTCACTTTGTTTCCTAAATAAAGGGTAAAGTAAAAACATGATAAAACCAAGTTAAGTTAAACATTAAATGTTTTCATTGCAATTACCATGAATAGCTAAAAAACTTCAATACTGAAACTATTTTTTAAAGATTAAAGAAAAAATTTATTAATAAAAATGTTGAATTTTAGCTATAGTTAGGCTTGCCGGACGTCTCGGTTTGACCGGGACAGTCCCGGACAGTTTACTTCAGGTCCAGGAAAAAGATAAATTTGATTGATTGACTAAAAAAGTCAAAAAATATTTAACTGTGAAAGATTATTATGGACATAGACTTGTAAAATTAATATCGAATGAGCTTGTGAGGAATTTTATAACAACATTAAAACCAAAAAAGAGTTTCTAAAAAAATTCCTAGCGAATAAAAAATACATGTAAATATTGTTCAAATATTTATTCCTCATTCAAAGTATTTCTTCTTACTAAAGTAACTAACAAATTTTAACATACGAATAAGAAATAATGTTTGAATTTATCTGCTTGTGACATTCATTATTAACCCATAATTTAGGCTCATAATTAGTATTTTTTCATAGCATTAAGAATGAAGTACTCTCTAAAACACGCTAAAAATCAACCCGGGGTGTGTTCGTGATCCGAAGTTTCCAAAAGTTTTGGGCTGACAACAGATTCCAAAACTGAAAAATTATTCGAAAAAAAAAAAAAAAAAAACTTTGAATGTTTATTTTTAATAGTTTTTGTTAGAGCATATTTCAAAGTTTTTACGAGATGGAGGGTGTCGAGCTTTCTCATATTTTTAGCAAATTTCACACTGGTTTCAGAAAATTTTATTTGAGTCCACTCTCCTCCTCTTTTGAATACTCGCGACGACGGGGGTTGGGGTGTGTGGGGGAGGTATTCGGGAGTCCCGGTTGGACATTTTAGAAATCTGGCAAGCCCTGCTATAGTAACACTCTTGAGAGACGGACTCATGAAATAATTTATGTGTGTGTGTGTGTGAAAAAATATATTTCTTTGATAAAAGTATGAGTTAAAGGTCATATAATATCCATAACTATAGATCTACTCATTATTTAGGTCTCTTTTATCATGGTTGTCATAAATGTTGCCTGTTAAAAGTAACACTCATGAGATTTATAAGAATTCTTCTTTGTAATAAATTCTATCGATGTTTTTGAAAATTTAATAAGGTCTCTTGTTTCCTCAACACGAAATATATTAATGCCTAATTGCATAGTTCTATACTTAAAAAATATTACGAAATAAATGGGTAACACTCATGAGATTTGATTAAAATATTCTTCACATTGAATTGTACATTTCAACATACAACATATAAGGAATGGATACATCCAATTTTCGACATTCTAAGATGAAACAAATATCGCTTCCCTAACACTGTTGCTACAACGGTAAAGATATATTTTGCACATAAAAATTATTAAATTCACTGGTGTAACACTCATAAGTTGCACATAAGGACACAAACGTCATTGAAATTTTAAACTGTTTGATGAACAGATCAGTAAAATTTACTTCAGCTGTGTGTAACTAACAATATTACTTCCTTCTTCAATGCACAAAAAGTAAAAAAGCTGCTTGAAAGCGTGCAAAAAAGATTCAGGAAATTTGAATTTTCTAATCAGGGCAAGGATATTTCCATTACTAGCTAGCTAAAGTAATAGAAAAGGCTTATAAATTTACAATCATAAATAAATCCACTGAATGCAATAAATTTAATGTAAAACAATGCCTCGCTACATGCTTATGCAACGCCAAAAAAAAAATATATTAACATTTAATTCAATGTAAAAAGTCAGGTCACCAAACTATCAATCGTTTTGAAAATCACCCACATGGCAAGAAAAGTCATATTCCCATTCAAATATCCTTATTTTGCTTGTGCAGGGCTTTTAAACTTATTTTATAATTAATTGCAATTATCAGGCTAGTCGTAGCTTAATTCAATGTATAATTTCTCCACTTTTAATATAAAAGTGACATGGGAGCAGTGAACAACGAATTAAAGGTTTCTCGCTGTTCCTGTCTCATTGTTCCCTCATTGAAAAATATAAACTCAATGGTTACCATTCTAAGGCAAAGAAAATGTACAACATCATTCTACTGCTAAAATAAACGTTAGTTAATAGGCTAATCTAAGAATAATAACATCCGTCTGTAAATTTTCTTACAGTTTAGAAACAGCAACAAACGATGGAGATATTTAACTTCTATGGGTTCAAACCATAGCCAAATATTAAGAGTAGACCGAGCTTTCCCAGACTTAATGATGAAAAAATTGGTTCATGGATGCATCATGTGACTGATGGGATGCTTGGCGAAAACTTTGGCAGCATGGTTGCAAGATAGCAACATTATCTATAGTTTGGCACTCGACATGTATTTTAAGACGTAATGTGTTTTCATTATAATTTTTTTCCAGGTGCAGAGATTGAACTGTTTTTCTTTTAGTTATGCATTATTTTGACATTAGTACTTAGTTTTTGATCACAGTTTTCAGTAACTTTTATTTCATTCGGAACTGCTACGTCAGCGTTGGCGTAAACGTAATGGCGTAAACGTTTTGCGTTAACGCAAAAATGTGCTAATCGGTATCTTAAATTGAAATTGTAGGTAAAAATCTTACCGTTTGCCGATTTTTTTGGGCGCTTGCATCTTTAGTTATTGAAATTGACTAAAGAAAATGCTCAATACTATCTAAACGAAAAACTCACTATATTAAAAAAAATATTTTCAACTTAGAATAACAAATTTACAAATCGAACTGCATAAAAGATCATTCTTCCGTGTTCCATCAATTATATTTATTTTATTTCTCGCGGACGTTGATCGCTTGCTACGATCAACGCCCACTGTTGCTAGGATATCCACCAGTCACATGGTTTGGTTTATGAGCAGTAAACGGGTTGCTATAGATCGGTCTATTCTTATTATTAGTCTGTGGTTCAAACTATGATGACGCGGTAATTTTTATTACACGAAACTTTAATGCAACCTTTTCCCAATAATATTGTTCACAGTATGTGAACTTGACTTTTCAAAGGTTTTACTACGCTATAAGTATCCAAACAGAAAATATATTGCTGTTGTCTCACTATTCTCCCTATTTCACTTTACCCACTTTTCCCCTACACACTCCGGTAATAAAATGACTTAACACCACGCAGAAGGCAGGGATAAGCAAAGGCATGTAAGTGGACATTTTCAAGTTTTGAGTAAAACGAGTTTAAAAATAACATCCTAGGTAGGCTTTCATTGATTTTTCTTTCTAAAGCCTGCTGTATAGCAGCAACTACCAGAGCTACAAGTACCATGTCTTGACCCAAGACAGAGTAGAGATTCACCTACCATGTGTACTGGTTATCTCCAAATTTTAAATTTTAACGCTTACATCCCTTTGCCTCTCACTGTGTTACCGTCTCGTAACACATTTTTCTATTTTGTGAGTCAAATTGTCTACGGAGTAATATTAAAATTCATGACGTTCTTGAAAGAAAAATCTAATACTAAAAAACACATTTATTTGAGATTATTTACACATTATTTACATCTATCTAATTGAACTTCTTTCAGTAAAAATGGCCAAATTCTTCTCATGTCGCCTTCATCAGAATAAACAAAATCTTATTCTCATTTTACGCTGTTGCCAGAAGTCAAAAGTAAATTTTTTGTTGCCTCAAAGTGGAAAGGATGATTATTACTTGGTTTCAAGGTTTATCTCCATCACACTGCCTCTTATGACCTTTTACTTACTGTGAAGATGCAGCGACTATTTATAACTACACTTTTTCATGTTTTTTTTTCCTTTAAAAAATATTATAGAATATCCTGAGCCTTTAAAACATTATGGCGCAAACCAATTACTCTTACGACAGTTTGTTGCTTATCTATTCGCAACTCCAGAGCTCGAATACGCGACCTTGCGGTGATAAACAAAGAAGGACTTTAGGATGCTAAAGAAAAAGGTAAAACATTTCATTCCACGTGTTTTCTTCGGAGTAAATTACAGGCTTCAGACAGTTTGTGGTGTATTGTAAATTCAGAAGAATAGAAAAGAAAGCTTCCCACAAACACGATGAAAAATTAGTGCCGTTCCCTAAGTGTCAAAGCAAGTTATAAGTTACAGCATTTGTTTGTTTTACCTTTTTAATCCTCCATTAGACAGTGCGCCCCCTATAGTTTATTGGAGTTGCGAATTAACTTTAAAATGTGTGAAGGACTTTTCGGACACCCTGTATTTCGAGCATTCAAAATTTTCAATAATATACTTCCATAATTCTACATTAACTGCATGAACTGAAACGTTCATTGAATTCATAACACAATTCCAAATTCGCAATCATCAGACTGTAACTGACATAGTGAATGTTTTAATTAAAATCGAAACGAAAGCAATTATCGCGTATGAGTAAGTCTAAGCCACACTTGACAATTGAAACACATTACTTCTATTCTAATGCCGAACGTCCTCATTTGCGGGAGTAAAGAGACTTGAATTCTGAGCTTATACTTTCAATCGTTGGTTTTATTGTCATGATTGTATATTTATTCTTATATTATTTAATTATTATGCATAGGGTGGTTGACGCGATGTTGGCAGTAGAGGCCTGAGTTATTTTATTATAAACATTTTGGACGCAATGTTCTGCAAACTGAGATTAAATTATCACTTATTATTATAAATATTTAGCAGAGTTTACTATTTTGAAGGAATTGTAAGGATTATGCAATTCAATGTGAATTGATGCTCATAAAATCAAAGTTTTATAATAAATATTGAACTTTATCTTTAAAGTGCGATTATTCACGACCTTGAAAAACTTATTAATTTAGTATAACAAAACGGAATAAATCAGAGCATTTATTGGTATTTAACTAGTTATTTTGACTTTTTAATCACAAATAAATTATATGGGGGAAAAGTTTAGGTTTCAATTTTACCATACTTGTGCCACGCACAAAAATTAAGTTTAATGAATCCCTTTTTTAAAGTCCCCGTTGTTAAAATTTATTTTTGAAAAAAAAAACAAAAGAAAAGGGAAAAAAAACACCTAAAAGTTTGAGAAAACAAAATTGATAACTGTTTTTTTTTCTTTTTCTTTTTTTTTGAGCAATCACTACTGCTAATTGTTTTTATTTGACAGTCCGTGATGTTTGGTTCCTTTTTCAACCCCACCGTCTTCTGCAGGCGCCACTCCTCCCGGTAGCCGCTTCTCCTGGTCGGTGGTGTCCATGTCCTACACACACGCTCGCTCATACTCATACACACTCACACACATACACACACGCGCCTTTACATACATATACACACACCAACGTGCATACACACAGATCTACTCACACACACAAGCCTACACATACAATTATACACAGGTTATCGCCCTAGAGGAGGGGCAGTCTTGGAGGGACAGGAGCCGTTTCTAGAAGCAAGTGAGTGGGGTAGAAACCAATGAGTAGGGTCCCGTCGTAACTCATGATTGCGAAAAACATAGTTTGAATTCAAAATTTCAGAATTCAAATTAATTTTGAAAATTCATTTTTTTTTCTTTAATCGGTAACTAAAAATTTCCTTTTATAACATAAAAAAATGTGTGTGACTTTTTTTTTGAAAACGCAATCTATTGATGAAGAGAATTGTATTTTAATAACTGGACTCCAAAATTTTCAAATACGTATAACATTTTTGTTCTAATATAGAACAGTAGGTTCGTTTATTTCTGTATAATTTCTTTTTCTTCCAACATCCTTTCTCTGCCAGTACGGGTGATTGTCTTCTCCCAAAACTAAATCTTCTTACTGACAATTGCTTGCATCGGGGTCACGTGAGGCAGTGAGAAGCAAAGGGATGCAAGTGGCAAAATTAAAAACTTGGAGAAAACAAGTACAAATGGTAGGTGAACCTCTCCTCTGTCTTGGGGCAAGAGATGTATTGGTAGCCCTGATAGGTTATGTCATACAACATGATTTTGAAAAACTTTTCAATGAAAGTCTACCTAAGGCCTTATCTTTAAACGCGTTTAATTCAAAACTTGAAAATGACCACTTATGACCACCTCATATGATGTTCAGTTATGATAATTTGACTTTCTATGTTTGTTTATTGCAAGTATGCTAAAGTGTTTCTTGTTTCTGTAAGTATGCTAAGAAGTCAATATTATATAAAAATATTATATTGACTTTTTAGCATACTTACAGAAATATAAATAAAAATTATTTAAAAATTTACTTAAAGTAAAAATTTAAAACCATCTTGGTTTACGTGAA
Source organism: Uloborus diversus (assembly GCF_026930045.1). Taxonomy (NCBI): domain Eukaryota; kingdom Metazoa; phylum Arthropoda; class Arachnida; order Araneae; family Uloboridae; genus Uloborus; species Uloborus diversus. The sequence continues at coordinate 9,661,970 of NC_072731.1, forward strand.
ATACACCGCCAGCTCAGTCATTTCCAGCCGAGGACTGCAGTTTCGTGCTAATTAGCACTCATCAGCCCGGCATAGGAAAGTGACTGAGCTGAAGATGGAAAACCTCTTGAGAAAGCCAAGAGTGCCAAACAAACTGGTAGCTCATACAGAATTAGCACTGACCAGACGAGTGACGGAAGCAATGGTTCGGTTCAACTCGAATTTTGAAGGCAAGGCAGGTATATTCAGTAAGTTGCAGTTCTCGGCTGGAAATGACTGAGCTGGCGGTGTATTTCACGTATTTCTGCTTAGCCCTGGCTATAGGGCGGTAACTTACTGAACATCTTGGTTTAGTTAAGAAACTGTGGACATGCCGTGAGCAAAACGAACGAGCGTCCTAGTTCCGTGCAGTGATGATTTGAAGTTTGTTATATGAGTTAAGAAGGAATGTAACTATTTTTAGTTTAATATACCTAGGCTGTCCTCTGCTGGCAGCGTATTTGCATATTGGCAAAGACAGGTTACATTTTCTAACTTTCTTTTCCGAATTAGGTTTTAAAACTCGACTTTATTGCTAAATTAGATATTTTTCAGTACCAATTATTTTCTACTAGTAATAAAGCAGATAGTTAGTCTGGATATCTGGATGTATGTCTGTTTGATACGCACGTATGGCAAAACTGTTTGGTCGTTTTCGTAAAATTTGGCACAAAACTAGTTTGAAGCTTCAGGTTACGCATCTCGATGCAATTTTTCGAAAACTGAATTTTTTTTTCAATCTAATTTTACGCTCATATATCCATTGATAATTTGAGAAATATTTCATGCACAGTTATAAAGTTTAAAGCACTTGAAAACATGGAACTTTCTGCATAAGAAGAAGTTTGTTCGAATTTTCTACGCGCATTTGGAGTGCTCTTATAATTTTGTTTAGAAAACCGGAATCCGAAGCTTACTTTAAGCAAGCCAAACGATTTTCAATGATTGGGTTTGAGAATAAAATCGAAAATCAAAGCTGAATGAAATTAATTTTCACAACTAAAATAGCGTTTTGTTTTGTTTCAATGGTGACGTCTTTTAGCCCCTTTTTAAAAAGTTTTTTTTAAAAAAAGTACTTTCATCCACGGAGATCAAAGCTTATCTGCATTATTAAAAATGAATAATTTGAAATATTTTCATTGGTAAATAAAAATCTTCTGTATTTTTTATCTGTCTAAATTGCTAAATTATGTTCCCTATATCATTGAAATTGAATATGCCCAATCAACGCATTGGAAGCGTTAACTTTCAGGAAAATATTTTTCTTTTCAAGCTAGAAGACAATTTAAACTTCTGCTAGACTTCTGCTGTGTTCCGTAAGCAACAGCATTTGTTTTTTTTTTTTCTTTTTCTTACTTTAATACATTTAATGAAATGTAGTTGAATTATTCCTAAATTTGAAATTCTTTAATTGTTGGGTATTGGTTTATTACTGCTGATTTTAATAATGTATTTTTTTTTCAAACATTAAAACCGTTTTTGATTTAATTCTATTAACAAATATTCACGTTGTCATTTGTTTTTTTAAAGCGTACATTGTTTACGGTTTGGTGCTTGATTTATTAGAGGAAAAAGTGTAAATATGGGCACTATCTTTTTTTAATTTAAAGTTACTTTCAATTCAAAAAATTCTAGATTTTTTTTCTTTGATTTATAACTATAGCAAGTATACGAGAAGGCAAAACAGTGGTTAATATAAAATATTTCATTTAAAAAAACATGTATAAAGATAACGTCCTAGATAGGTTTTATTGATTTTTTTTCTAAATCATGCTATACAGCAGTACTTACTAGGGCTACTAGTACCATCTCTTGCCCCAAGGCAGAGGAGAGGTTCACCTACCATTTGTGCAGGTTATCTTCAAATTTTTACTTTTGACACATTTTTTTGCTTCTCACTGCCTCATATATAATATTTTTAAATTGCATCACAAATCTTTGAATAAGTTTTGAATAATCATATACGAAAGTGTTAGCAGAGTGCTCGATACATCAAATAATTTTACTCAAAGGCACAAAAATTTTGCATGCTACAAACTTGATGCTGCAATTTAAGATAAGTTAAAATTTCTTGAGCTACTTTACCAATTAGTTTTTTTTTTTTTTTTTTTTTTTTTTTTTTTTTTTAATGTGTCATTGAAGTATTTTACTGTGCAACATGAATATCATTAAAAGTGGTAAAACACGATGTCTAATTAAGATCCTATCTTTCAGTCAAAATTACTTTCAAAGAGCTTGTGGCCTTTATTTTCCTATAGAACATAGTTTTTAGTTATTTTTAACTACTATTGGTCACTACTATTCATTTCCCAAACTAGACTTTTTTATAATATCTGCCCCCAAAACTACGCCCATATTATTTAGGGATGCCTATAACCACAATATTTTTTAATTTACTATCTTCATCTTAAGGCAATAAGGGGCTTTCCGATGAGTAAAAATTGGTCAAACAAACATTTCTTCATTCATTATATTTCTAAAAACTAGACCTTTAGCTGAACCGTTTAAAAAGAAAATAATTGAATCGGTGAAAACTAGCGAAGTTATGACACTTTTTGTGGGAGCCACGCCCCCTTTTTTTTAAACTAAAAAATGCATATAAGAAATGCATATAAAATGCATGAGTAGAAAAAAGCATATAATATTTACATTTTTAATACTAATACCATTTCAAATGAATCATAAGACCTTATTTGTGGTGAATTTGCATTAAAAACTAAATTGTTTATTCGACATAATTACAAAATTCAAACTGCTCCTTGCAAACGGATTATTATGTAAATTTGCTGAAAATGTTATGCCAAATATTTAAGTGGTTTGTTTACATTTTGTTGTGAAAGATTTTTCTGTTTGATAATTTTTGTGGAGTATATTTGCTATATTTTATTGAAATATGATCATATTTTATCGAAAACGTCTAGTTTTTGACTTTTTTTCTCATTATTTATCTTTACTACAAAATTTTGAAAAAGTAATTCCAACATCTAATTTCGGTTGTTTTACGTACCATATTTAGCTAGTATTTTATAAATTTTGATGAATTTTCGTTTGCAAGGAATAATATAACAAAATCGTTATAAAATCTAAATTTAATTTTTTTTTAAATTAAATTTTAAAATAATTCAATGAAATTTTATATTTGAGCTGGAATTAGCATCATGTAACTATGCTGAAAATTTCAAAGAAATTCATTGAAAATTACTTTAAAAAAAATTGAAACCCCCGTATCGCCTTGAAGTAGGTTATTTTTTTGATCCGTCAGATCTTCTCGTCTTTTTCGTTGCAAGCAGTTACAGAGAGGAAAATATTTTTTTTACTAGTAAATTGAAATTGTTTTAGTACTGGAAGTTAACATCAATGACAAAAGACACGCCAAATAATGTATTTTAAAGAAACCTCTTTCTCTCTCTTGGACGAAAAAAAAGTTGCAAACATTGCTACAGAGAAGGAATAGACAATAGAAGGAAATCCTTTTCTTCCAGCAGCGGATACCCCGAGAAAGGTTTTAAAAAAGACTCGGTTTTAAACTCCTGTTTTAGAAAATCAAATTACTATAATTGACACTCTATAGAATTGGGAAGAAACAACTTTTCAGATGAAACTATAAAGTAAAAGAAACATTGAAATAAATTCCTTTAGTAAAGAAAAAAAAAATGTATAATTTGAAGTAATAAATATACTAAACTCCCTTCTAGATACTAAAAACTATGTAAAACGTAATTACTACCCATGAAAATAATTTTGAATATAGTCACGATATCTGAATCACTTTGATTATTAAGTGTGATTGCATTTTGCTTTCTGAAAACAAATCGCAAATGTTTCTGAAGACATTCATAATCAAGCGAAATTGTATTAAAAGCGTACGTTACACGTTCGATAGCACGTCATTAAAAGTATTGTTGAAAAGAAAGATTTAAATGAATAAATTTTAGAAAATAAATGTTAAGTATATCAAAGTGAGGAAGCATTTAATATGTTTTTTGTTATATTAAAAGATGTTTGTTAATTATTTAATTTTACAAATGATCAAATATATTATTCAAAATTAAGGAGGATTTTGAGAATACGTGCAGGTAATTTTAGTAAGAGAATTTCAAGAAGTAACCTTAATAATTCACTTTTTAGACTACTTTCCCAGTACAAGTCAGAAAAAGAAGAAAAAAGCAGGAAAGAAGGCTTAATGCATCTTAAAAATATCACAAAAACAAAAAAAAGTCAAAAATAAATAAAATAATTAAATAAATATTGAAAAATTAAAAATTGGAAAGTAGGGTATTGAGATGGGGAAAAATGTCTGTCGGTCTGTCTGTCTGTCTGTCCCCCCCCCTAATAACTTTTGAATGAATAGTCCAATTCGAACAAACTTTTTTTTGTTCGAAAGATCTCGGCGAGGACACCTCATTCCCATACATTTTTCATCCCATCACTTTTTGATTTGAACTCTTTTTTGTTCAATTTTGAACAATTCAAAAAAACTTAACATTAGTTCCTACGGGGAAATTCAAGGCAATTCCGAACTGTGAGGCGATTTTGCTTCAAACAAACTTTGTAGGAAAAAGCATTTGATGAAAAACTTGTATATAAAATATCCTTTTGATTTGAATAATTTTCCGTTCAATTTTAAACAGTTCAAATCCCTTAACATTAGCGCCTACGGGGAAACTGAAAGTCAATGTAGATTCTCTACTTGAAGGCGGATTTTTTTTCAAACAAATTTTGTTGGAAATTGCTCTTGACGTCAAACTCCAGCCTTCGACTCCAAGAATTTAGGGGAACTTGACTCCGACTCCGACTCCTGTTCCCGACAATTAATCGGACTCCGACTCCCCGACTTCGACTCTGACTTCGTAGCTTTGGCAAAAATTTATACACGGAGGACAAATGACTGACTCCGATTCTTAGATATTCGACTCCGACTCCTTTACCCCAAAATGAGATTGACTCCGACTCCGCAGCTATGGTTTTGACTGTGAACTAATTATTGTTGATCTGACTTGTTTTTATTTTTACGCTAAAGTTTTAATTTAGGTATTCAGTTTTCGGCGAATAAACTCGAAGTCATTTATGTTTCTACATAAAGACATGCGCAGACGATTTTTTTTTTGACAATGAAGATTATTTCTTTAAGTTGACATTTTATTGTTTTTATTTGTTTTGGTAAGTGCATTAATTCATTTAAAAAATTGTTTTTGGCAACAGGGGGAAAAGAAACGATTTTTTTTTTTTTTTTGATATGATGTATTTATTTTAATAAGCTTATTAATTTTAATTATTATTTTTTCGTTTTGAAAGCTGTTAAAGATTTTTTAATGGAAAAAAGTGTATTAGCTGCTTTGTTTAAAAGTTGCTGCTATACATTTTTTTTTACGCATCTAATTTTTTTAGATGAGTGAGGAATGTTTTATTCCTAGAAATCAGCTTAACGTCTTTTAAAAATATGTTTGAATAAATTTGCGATTTTAGCTATTTTTGAGAATATTGATCAGGTACTAGAAAGTAGTATGGGTATACGGGAAAGTAGGCTCGTCTAGTTCTAGACAGAACTTCTTGTTAAAAAGTAAAATATTAAGTCACTTGAAAAAGAAGTTAAGCACATTATATTCAGTAAGTTACTGCCGTATAGCCAGGGCTAAAGCACACATACATGAAATACACCGCCATTCATGTATTAAGCATATTATTTTGGTAATGTTAATTTATTTATTTATTTATTTATTTATTTATTTATTTATTTATTTTTTTTGCGTTTTCAACATCAAACATCATCTATCTATACTAATAATAAAAAGCTAAAAAGTTAATTTATTTTAACGCGCTAATCTCAGAAACTACATTTTCGAATTGAAAAATTCTTTTTGTGTTGAAATTATTGATTTTTTTTTTTATTGAGGAAGGATACAAGCTATAATTTACATTGGTATTTTAATTAGAAAAAAAAGTCAATGTTTTATGTGATTTTCAGCAGTTTTTAGGACACCATACAGACTCCGAACCAATTGCGTCAGAAAAATATTTTTCTGTACTAAAATGGAAGAAATTTATTTTTAAGTTCGATGAATAATTTTTTTGAAAATGAAGCATTTCTTGTATTTTTTATGAGATTTTGAAAAAACCTTTATTTTGCATTTTTTTTTCTGGTTTTAATTTTTTATACCCATCCCGCAAAAAAGTATAAAGACCTCTTTTATGAAATTTAACTATGTAATAGTAAAACCATTTCACTTTTTTCAGACAAAAAAAAAAATTTAAAAATACGCAATAGTTATTTTTGCACATTTTTTTTTTAATGCGGAGCTCGGGCACGACTTCCAAGCATCGCCGTTTTGTGAATTTGCAATTTAGGATGGTCATTACGGCACGGAAATGACGTCATGATCACCTGATCCAACTGCAGCGCTTACTTTTATTATTTTTTTAAATTCCATTTAGGAATTTTGTTCATTCCACCCCCCTCCTGTACTGTTTTTATAAACGTTACATATTTGTGTGCATTTGATTCAATAAAAGCAGTGAGTTTTTTTTTTATATTTTGCCCACACTACGGGGAACAGAGATATTTTAGTGCTATTTATTTTAAATAAATAAAACGCGGTTTTTTGCATGTTCTTTGTTTTATATACATGGAAAAAGATTGTTAATTACCATCAGAGGTAGATATGCATGGATTGTACAGATAGATCGATAGATAAATAGAGGTTGATATAGGTAGATGGTCAGTAAGAGATAGATAGGTCAGTATTTACGGAACCTCAACGGGGGATCAATGCCAACTCCACCCGACTTTCAAAAAATAAAGCATTCACATAAAAATAGACGTTATTTTTGTTATTTTCCAAAAAAAAAGAAAAAAAAAATGGGCAATGAGAGTACTCCTCTCCCTCCTTTGGAGCCTCTTGCATAGGAAGGCGAACCAGCTGATGGACGCAGGCTACCTTTTTCTGTGTTTTGGCGAATAATTTCAAATTTCAAAGATACTTTAATGTTTTTTTTTTTTTTGAAAAGGTGGGACGCATTTAGTTGAAGAAAAATGATTATTTCAATATAAGTTCAACAACGCTGTCATAAGGGTCTACGCTGGGTCAACGCTGTCATAAAGGTCAACAACGCATTTAGTTGAAGAAAAATGATTATTTCAATATAAGGTCAACAACGCTGTCATAAGGGTCCGCGCTGGGTCAACGCTGTCATGAAGGTCAACAACGCATTTAGTTGAAGAAAAATAATTATTTCACATCAGATGGTTGGGGGGGGGCATGGTGTTTTTTATTCAACGGACTTCCTTTAAATTCTTAGCACAAGCAATGCCATGCGGGTAATGCTAGTTTATTATATTCTTACTAAACTTTTATTACAACATTGCCTTGTAACTCTAAAGATAAAAATTAGTTCACTTTTATTTGTTAGTGAAGAAAGGATTTTTTTTTTTGATCAGAAATACTTTTCAAATGGATGCCTGGAAAGAATTTATGTCATGTAATACGATATTAAACAGCAAAACCATTGGTTAAGTAATTTTGTTCAAGCAAAAAAACACATAAATATTTCAGATAGGGTAACGGCACCAGACACAGACATGCTTAGGACATCGCTCTCCAATTGACTCAGTTGTATGAGCATTTTAATGTATTTAGACTTTTAAAACTATTACTAGTTTTGTCTCTCGGATTTATGCGGTCAACCTCTAAAAAAAACGTTAGGTCAAGTGACGCGGGTTAACAATCACGCTTGAACAAAAAAAAAAAAAAAACACAGTAAAGTTTCGTGACAGATTGCGGTAAAATAACCAAAAAGGAAGCATTTTAAATCTCCCGATTATAGAAAAAGCCTCAAAGCAAAACCCAGAATTTTATTTGTTTATATTCGAGACAAAAAATGGCAACATATCTTTCTCCTCAATGATTTTCTTCACGCTACAAATTTCAATAAAAGCATTGTTACGGAAAGTTGAGATGAAGCACTGAATAATAGTTTGAAGGAGGAAAACATTCAAAAAATAGAGATTTTATGTCAAAAGCTAAGAATCATAATTACAAGTTTTTAATTGATATCTCCACTAATTATTATCGAAGGTCAAATGTTAAACAGCCAAAAACACACACAAAAGACGGGAAAATTACAAATCCATCGATACCTGGTTCGATGTTCAGTTTACTGCCACTCGGGAGAAGTAACTTGGACATAGATAGCTAGGTACATACGCTCTGTTTCGAATTATGTAAGATTCTCTCATGCAACAACGTCTCATCTAATGTTTGGCTGCTTCCAGATCCACTGGATTAGTTAATAACGTAAATACTCCTTATTTTTAGAACTAAAGCCTCATTAAATTCAAATGAACATGAAACACCAACTGACCTCGTGGTGGCTGTTCACAACCTTCCACCACTGCCTTGTAAATACCAACTAGCTCATAAAATTCACTCGTATAGCACTAGATGGTTGCACCGTGTTTATAGACCACAGCAACATCCGTTTTACCAGCCAAAAAGTCTTAGTATTTAAATCCAAAGTTAAGACTGTCCGTTAATGAAGCCTTGTTTGTTGACCTTATCCTATGTGCTTAGGCATTGCGAAAAACGTTTCCACTGGTACAAAAAGTTAGTATTTTTACTCGGTATTTTAATCGCATGACGCTTTACTTAGATAATTTACATCTCGAATTTATAGATTTTAGCACGACTGAAACTGAATTCAATTAATTCCACCAGAATTTTCAACTCATATGGAAGAAAGTCATTGGAACAGGAAGACAGAAGTGGCTTGTTTATATTTATATCTTTTCAGTCTGAGTATTTTTAATATACCTTTTTACTTTTTTATTTTATTGGGCAATCACGGTCGTAATTGTTTTCACTTGACCGTAGTTGATGTTACGTTGACTTTATTATTATTTTATTTATTTATTTATTTATTTTTTGAGCAATCACGATTGCTTATTGCTTTCATTTGACTGTTTTTGGCGTCCTTTGATTTTTCCCACCGCCACCCTCCGCACCACCACCGTCGACGGGCTCCTCACGATGCTGCTCCTATAGCGAAAGCCGTCTCCAGGTTGCATCCATGTCCTACACACACGCGCATACATACACAACTACACACACGTACGCACACACACAGAAATACATACACACACATACACAAACACATATACACACATATACAAACACATATACACACGCATACATACAGACACCCACACATACACACACATACTCACAACTACCCACACATTCATGCCTGCACACAGACACAAACACATATGCCTACACACACATACACATACTCCCCCCCCCCACACACATTCATACAACAACTATCCACACACTTATGCCAGCACACAGACACAAACACACATGCGTACACACACATACACATAACCCGTACACACAAACACATACCCCCACACACAAGCACACACGCCTACATACACACACTCGTGATTGCGAAAAACATAATTTGAATTCAAGATGTCAAAATTCAAATTTTTTTTTTTTTTGCTTATAATATAGAGTACTCAGGCCTACGGGCCTTCACGAGCAAGTCTCTTAGGCGGTGGCAACCGTGCCACAAATATTTAGCTTCTTTTTTTATATCCGACCGCCATGACTTAACAGAAGCTTCTTTCGACAGAAACAACATCCAACACATGACATCCAACATAGAGTCCTTGGCATTCATTCATTTGAATGTTGACATCCTGAATTCAAACTATGTTTTTCGATGTCACAACTGCGACAGGAACCATTTGTAGAAACAGGAAAACCAATGAAAAGGATCCTACCGTCCTACCGCGATTCAAGATTCTGAAAGACATAATTCGAATTCAAAGTGTGAAAATTCAAAGTAGGGTAGACCGGGGAACGTTTACGCAGTGCCCTTTTCTCAAACTGAACTATAACTGGAGCGCCAACAGTCGTACCATATTGATGGTATGACTGTCTAGCAAATAGACTCACAAGTTTTTGAGCATCAGTCGAGCTTCGGTCTAGCATGCAGAAAGAATAATCTTTTGTTAAACAAGTCGAGTAAATTTTAAGTGGAACGCTTTTAAGCTGATCTATATATATATAAATGAATGTTTGTCTGTATGTCATCCATGAACTCAAAAACTACCCTGCAGATTTGGCTGAAACTTTCACTGTTTGTTATTTTTGGTACTGCGAATGTTTATAGACCAGTTCGAAAAAAATCCGATCGATAGTTCCTTTTTTACTCCAATTAAAGTCACAATCCATTGGATAAATACGAATAAAATTATCGGCTGCAGATATTAATTCGCGTGAAAGATCTCATTGATAAGAAGTTAGCTGTTGCCATTTTTCTTGAGTTTGAACAAATAAATTCTTTCTTTATTGTTTTATGGCTTTTCATGCAACGGGGGGATTTAAAACTTTTTATATTTGATATTTTTAGCGATTGATTGATCCTGCAAACTGTGTGAGTACAAAATTTGAGTATAGTCACGGCTTCACTTGATACCTGGACCGATTATTATGAAAATTTCTACATATATGTATTTTTCCACGGAGAAGGTGCATAATATGCTCATTGAAGCCACTCGCCACCAGGTGGCACTGCAGAGTAGCAACTTCTGCCCCGTTCAACCGATTGTCATGAAAATCAGTATAATGATGTATTTTTTTGTTGGCGTAGCAACGCGCGTCGGGTACAGCTAGTTGTGAATAAAAAATACTTAATTAAGAAAGAACAAGTATATAAAAATTAGCATAATTGTATCCTTTTTTGAGAATTTAATTTGTGTGAACTGAAATGTTATTATATTTTTGTGCATGTTAAAAATAAATCCAAACCTGGCGACGGGGCAAGTTTACGCGTTAACGTCTGAGCACCTTTACGCACGTTCTTGCTGTGTCTTACTTCTAAACGTGCCCTGATGTTTTTTTCGATCAGAACTGTCTCAAAACTTTTAGTATTTTTAGGCAATTTAATTTTCAAAATCACCATTTAATTTTTAATTGAGTTGCAAATTTGTATCATATAGCTTACAATCATGTAATGATGTCTTCATGCCCGTTCAGCTTTTACTTTATACACTATTCAGTCTATAACTGTAATATATTTGCTTTATTGTAACGATGTTAAGAGTTTATGTTCAAAACCCTAACAGGACCACGTTAGGTGTCAAAATAAATGTGCGTAAACGAGCCCCGTGTCCGGGGCAAGTTTACGCAACCAACTTGAACTCAAAAATATTTTTTTTAACTGTTAAAAACACAAACTGAGCAACAACTGAACATAACAATTTTGACTCCATTAACTGCTACATAAAACCGCAATGTCAAAACTTTAGTTAAAACATAAAATTTAGAAAATTCATTGAAAAAAAATCGCGTAAACGTGCCCGGTCTACCCTAATGCCAGAATGCTAGATGTTTTGTGTTGAATGTTTTATTTATTTAATTATTTTTTTGTAGCAAGAGTATGACAATCAGGATCGTATTAAGTAGCTTGAAAAATTGTTTTCGTGTGAATTTTTGCTCCTGGAAAAATGTTTTTAATAATCAATTCGATGAATCCAAAAACATCTATCTTTGAACTCTTTGATTAAACTGAAGTAAAAGTCATTTTTTTCCGGGATGAGGAGAACAGAAAGTTTTTTTTTTTTCGTATTTAATGAACCATTTTCCAACAAAATCAGTGATGGCTACATGCTTTATAGCGACAGCCCGGTTATTACACTTGGAGATGACCGTCTCTTGATTCAATATCCGGGACGTCAATACGTTGTTCTGCCTTAGCCCTGGTTTAAGGGCGGTAGCATACTGTTTGAAACCCAAGCTTTGCCTTGAAATGAAGAGTTGAACCGCACCATTGCTGCGAACTCTCGATGGTGTGCTGAATTTACTTTCGCTTCCAGTTTGCTAGCACTCTCTGCTTCAACGAGATTATATCTACCGCCGGCTCGGTTATTGAATATTCCTGACTGATGAGTCCATAACGCGAGACAATACTGCAGTCTCTGGTAGTTATAACCGAGGTGTAATTGTTTGTAATTCTGCCCTGGATGAAGCTCTAGTTTACTGCTTAGTAGTGAAGGTTATTTGAAAGATCAAGTTTTTTTAGAGCTACCAATTAAAGAACTCGCAAATGAAAAGTCTTTTGAAGGTCGATTCAAAGAGTTCTAAAAATTAGCTAGGGTTTCGTTAGAAATTTTACCTTCGTCAGTGCATGCCAGGATGTAGCAAAAATTAGGATTTTCAGATGTGTTGAACATTTACTTTATTGTTTTAGGAAAATATTGAAGCATAACTAATTATAGTAACTTTCACGAAAAATCATTCATTTTTCAGTTTAACCCAAAAACTAATTTCAGTGATCGAATTTGAGGCAAAAAGAAAAAGAAATATGGCGTGGGTTGTATCAATCTTCTTTTGTTTAAGTATCTTTGATAAAAATATAGTGGGCGTAATCAGCTTAAAACCTTGAAGGTACTTTTTATTTTGAAACAAAAAAGAAAAATATAATCTTATTTTTTACTTAATTAATATGCAAGTTTTACGAGGATTGTAAGTGAAACCAAGATTCAATTCTACGATTTCGGTTAATATTGGGATCATAAAAAGTAATTCTTGGTATGTAGTAACTCTAACTCTAGAGTTACATCGTATTTATCTTTTCTGAAGAATTATCAATTAAAAGGATCATAATTTTTGTACTTTTAAGTGCTCCTATCTTTTATCTAGAATCAGATAAATTCTTGAAGAATAACTAAAATCGTTGATCTGAACTTTTCTGAAAACTGGGTCGTAAACTACTACTGAGACATTGCCTAATTATACTGTCGCTAAGTTCATGCCATAACTTTTTTTTTTTTTGTAAATACTTGCATTAGTCAATCAGAAAAATAATGCATCATTTAAATGGATTCCCTTTTAAATTTCCTTAACGCGAGATAAATTAAGCTATTTTTCTTTGGTTCTAAATATAGTTTATAAGGATCACGAAACGAAAACGCCGTTCATTTTTAATGCCATGGAAAAAAAATCAAATCCACTGCGTAAAAGTCCGTAAAATTTATGATTGGCTTTTCGAAAAGCTTCCAAAACTTAACCAGTTTCAGATAGAACTATGGGCAGCATTTATCATCTCTGCTTTGCTACCAGAAGTGAAACGTTAAGTCAAGTATCCTCCCGCCATTCCGATAAGGCGAGTTACGGCGGAAGCGTTGCTATAGGAACTGCAACTCATTCATAATATAAGTTTTGTGTCCTCTATCTTGCAAGGGCTGCTTGCAGATTCATGACATGCTACATTCAACGAAGCTCCACGATAAGGTAGTTGGATACTGAGGCCATAAACAAATAGTAAACTAACTTTTAAATAAGATTTAGTGCCATTGCCGTTCATTAGTTACATTAGGTACTGGTTAATGTCAAGTGGTTGCATTTGTAATAATATGTTTCCTCATTTGAAAGATATACCTCCACCCTTTATCTTAAACTCTCAAAGCTAGCTGTCATTTTCAGTTTTCGGCTATACCTTGAATTTCTCGTTTATATAAATAAGTCAATTGCGTCAAACGACAAAGCAACAACGTAACTTGAAAAAAAAATGATATATATATATATATATATATATATATATATATAATAAGAGTAAAGCCCGTTTTCTTCTTATTAAACATACTTAAGAGTAATAGCAAAAAATATATAAGTGTTCGTATACTTACGATTTTCAATGAAATACGCTAATATCCATTGGTTAAAATTAACATTTTGGAATGAGTATTTAATTATAAGATCTATGATCTATTTTCAACAATGCTACATTAAAATTTTTAATAACATAATAAAACTGGATTTTTAAGAAATCAATAATCAAAAAGTGCCAGAAACTTCATCTCACAAAAGTCTTCGTACACTGAACAAATACCAATACATTAGTAAATATTCTAACTTTTTACTAAGTTATTAAATAGTGTAGTATATATAGTTATGCAGGATCAAACAGCTTTTAAACACCTAGGAGTAGATTTCATTGTTTTTTCTTTCATTTTTTGTGCAATTTCTGAGTAAGTATTCAACAGCACTTCGAGCTTTACAATTTCTAGTTCTCTTTTTGTTTCAATGGTGTATTTTCATAATCTAGGCACTATATATGCCCAAATATTTTACATTAAGTTTGAATCTACCTATTGAGGAGATATTTCTAAGCTTAAAGACAATTTTTGAGGCACCAAACGTAAACGTGTGATTCTTATCGTTAACTTGATAAAACGAAGTTGTTTCCGAATACAACATTTTAGGCTAATAATTTACAATTGCTTTTTTAAAAATATTTAAATGAACAACATGATTCATTATTTCACCAAAAAAATGTCAAACTTCCAAGTCCTGATTCTGATATGCACCCTAACACAAGAACACCTTCCCTATCCTGATCCAACCAAGTTCTGAAAATGAAATTCCTCATTTTTCTTCTATTTACAATTATTTAACAATTTCGCCAAAAATGTTGAATTTATTTTCATCTATAACTAAGACGTTGTCCCAAAACGTTTTGAGCTTATTTACCATTGATTTTGCGACGGAAAGCGTAAGCTTTCTGTTTTTCGCACAAACAAGAAAATTTCTGCGGGAAGAGGTTCCATTTAATCCAGCTAATCAGAGAACTTGGCGAACAATTCTAGGTGAAAATGAGATGTAAAATTTTTCATTCAATTTTGCAGAACTTTTACAGCACTCAAATGTGTATTTTCCATAATTTTTTTAACTGTAAATCTCCGATCACGCTTCGGTTACTTTGCCAGTTAACTTTTTCTTTCCTTATTTTTGATCTGGTTCTTGTCTTAAAAATATTTTATCAAGCACTTCAATCTAGAATGGTATAATATAACAAATTTAGAGACATTTCAAACCAATTTAAGGCTACTATGAGGGAAAAAATGAAATTTCGAATCGTGTTTCTTGTTTTTTACTCATATCTGTCATTTAAAAATAATAAACAGAATATTTGGGAATAAATAAACAAAAAATTATAGCCAAATGACTTTACAGTGTCAACACAATGCAAAAATATTAAAAAAAGACATGTGATAATTTTAACAATGAGTATTTTCGAAAATATTTCAGTGTACGATGATTTTTGTGGCGTATTTTTTCTCTGTCTCTTCGTTTTTTGACAAATTTCAAAAATAAAATCATGGAAATATTTTGAAAAAAAAAAAAAAAAAAGCTGCGGAGTTTTATTTAGAACGGCATAGGAATGATGTGAAAAAAATGACTTCATATTCGAATTCAGTTTCGCGTTATTTTGGTTTTACTACAAAATTACAAGGTGTACGAACACTTTTGGGAGACACTGAATATCTACGATTTTTTGAAGTCATCTCTTCCCTTTATGAAAAATATAAAATGCATATAAACCATTTTCCCAACAATTTTGGTAGATTTTTAATTTCATTTCTAGCGAAAATGGTTGTGTTAGGTTGACTACTCTGAAAGTTCAGACCTCAAAACATATATGAAGAGATACTTTAGCCTAATCTGTTTCACACATTTTCCTAATAATTTTCATTTCATCGAAAGATATATTGGTCTACTTACAAATAAGTTTCATAATTGTGGTGCAGACATCAAATTTCTGCTATATATTATTCTTGAAAATGTAATTTTGCTAAGATCTAATTGAATGAACTGCTGTATATTGAATTTATAGTTAAGTTTCTTTTGACGCAACAAATACTTCACTCTGTTCTAAATTTATCTGATTAAAAGATATTACTTTCATCTTTATCTGGTTTTCAATATCTTTAATAATTAAAAATCATCTTTAAAGTCATCAAACTAAAACACTAATGCATATAAATATTTTATTAATAGAAACCCCTTATTAAGTTTTTCTGTAAGTACTTTAAACGCGTTTTACTCAAAACTTGAAAGTGTGCACTTACATCCGTATGCTTCTCACTGCCTCATATGATTAACTGAAGTATCAATTTTGAACATTCTCTAATCCTCTTACTTTTTCTGGTTTTGTTTTGCTTCTTTTTTTATGGAAATATAGCAAAAAAAGAACAATGAGGTTTAGGCTATTAATTTAAAACATTTGCAATTACTGACAGTACTAATAAACTAAACTATTATAGATGACGAAAAGTAAGGGCCACTACATCTAAAAAATTGTCTAACGTATTCATTTTATGCATTTTTTTTCAGGTGCAGTTAATATCTGCACAATAATTTATTTTACGGCAATAACTAGTATCTTTAGATACTTATAAAATAAATTAATTAAAATGCAGTTTATAAAGTGAATTTGTCTTGATTTCAGGTGCAGACGATGGTTCTTGTTACTTTTAACCTGTGAATTTCATCAAGTCTCTGCAACTTTACATTTCTTGAACGTTCTTCATTAAAGTAAAGAGCATGGATAACAACAAGCTGCACCAGAGAAATGCAAGCGTAAAAACTGCGTTATGTATTTTTCCATTCAAAGTTTCTATTACACATTGAAACGTTCGTAGTGTGAGAATTTGCATGACATCAATCCAGTGTTATAAATTATAGTAACCAAATCCTGCAGTAATTAAATTATTTTTTTATCGTACATAGCATGTTTATAAGCAAAAAACTGCTGTTCTTTTACCCTTTGCCTCAAAATTTGTATAAACATGTTTCTGAGTAACGAATAAGGTTTTTAAAACTATTTGTTATTTTTATTTAATTATTCGTATTTTTTGTTTCGAGTATGTTGTTAAAAATTAGAAATATTAACAACTCAAAAATATTTTCTCCCGTTTTCCAGTGACGGAATGATTGCTAAAATATCTGCCACTGATGTGGGGAATATTTTGCTTAATTATTTAAAACTTTACCAATAGAAATTATCACATTCCTGTTTTTTTTTTTTTTTAAATATATATGAATATTGTTGAATAATGATCAGAACTAAATGTTATGGTAGTTATTACCAGACACAACTGTCTGTTGCTTTCGAAAATGACTATTGAGTTTTTGGGGCTCAAACTCACAAGTCATTTGGTCTACTGTTTTTGTAACATATCAATTCACGTGACAGTTCTAAGCAGAAAGTGATATGCTTGAAATATCATTTCTGGTGAATTAGTGTTTAGTTTGAAAGCCAATTTCAAGCCATTCCTACACAAACACGCTCAACTTATATCTTTGTATGTGTACAAGTGTATTAAAAGTGTTTACTGTAAGCATGATAGTAATCGTAATATTCCTACAGCGAAAATGTAATGTAGAACTAAGAAAGCATATTTTACTTATTCTTGAGTGGTAAGAAACAAACATGTGAATTGTACTGTAATAAAGTGAGATTTTGTTATTGAAGTTGCTTCTAAAAGTGTTCTATATTGTTATATGTTGTGTACATAAAGAGCTTTAAGTATAAATTAGTGTGCTCAAGTATTTTGTCTAAGTCAGTGTGAAATATTAAGAAGCATTATGTATTGAGAAACGCTGTTTTGTGCCGGTTTCTTCAGTTGATTTAGCTACCAATCAGTTATAGGCTCTTAAAATTTTGTAGGCCGTTGTACAGAAACAAATAAATACAAATTTGTCCTTGACATATTTAAAAAATTCGTAGTAGAGAAACAAACTGCCGTATAAATACGGTATTTGCGCCATTATGCTTCACAGGTTCAAGAATTTTTTATCAGAACGTAAAAAAAAATATAAAATAAAATAAAATAAAATAAATAAATAAATAAAAAATAAAGAGAAAAAATGCAATTATAAGTAGTTTATATGTATGGCTGTATAGTCGCAGTAAGAAAAACTAATTCTTACTCTGACGAAACAGGCGTATTTTTCTTTATACTTTTTTCCTTTTTTATGATGTCATAAATTGTTTTTCTTTATCTTTATTACTAATAATAAAGCTGAAAGTCTCTCTGTCCGGAGGATGTCTGGATGTCTGTAGGATGTCTGGATCTCTGTGACGCGCACAGCGCCTAGACCGTTCGGCCGATTTTCATGACACAAAGTTAGTTTGTAGCATGGGGGTGTGCACCTCGAAGCGATTTTTCAAAAATTCGATGTGGTTCTTTTTCTATTCAAATTTTAAGAACAAAATTCTCATAAGATGGACGAATAAATTACAAAATTATCATAACGTGGAACCGTAACATGGGTACAAGTTAATTGGCGAGAAGATTCACCATACATTATTTGTAAATATACAGGCGAACCAAAAGACCTTTTAATTTTTCTATTACGGGCAAAGCCGTGCGGGTATCACTAGTAAACCTATAAAGTATTATGGTGCAAAACCGCATATGATACTATAATTTGTTGATTTTCTATGCATTTCCAAAATGTGTGAATGACTTTTCAGACACCTGTATACATTTTTTCCCATCTTACTTTAACTTTCATGAACTATTAAGACTTATTTTCCTTTGAATGGCACAAAAATTCCATAAAAGCTGTTTTTAACAATGTGTTCGCGGCTGAATATTGATTTTAATAGTTTCAACATTTATTTTTCAGAAATACTAAATTTTTCTTTTGCTCTCATGTATTTGTATTTGTTTTATTACTATTTTCTAGTATTCGTATACTGTTATTGAGTTATGTTTCATTGTTACTCACTTATATATTTGTTTTTAAACAGTTATTGTCAATATGTTGAGGTAATATTTATTGAAAGTATTTATATATTGGATAATATATTCTTTATAAACTGTATAATATGAAATATTACCACAAACAGTTTCTCTGAATTAACTTGTTAAAACTTGTATGCCTTATGAGCAAAGCAAGTAGTTTAATTATGTGTTTATACAACGTAAATTCAAGTTCCCACAAATGGATATCAAACGAATTTTACAATTCTGCAATGTAAGCTGTTAAAACAGATAGGATCTTATTCATATCTTATTATAACAAATCATATTTGAACAAATATTTATTGTTGCAGCAAAAAGTGGTGGATCGAATAGAGACATTTACATGAAAATGCTCGAGAAGTGCATTCGATTCTGAAATTAATCAAGAGGCTGATTAGATTATGCTGTCCCTCGTGACATTTATTCGATATTGTAATCACTCGATTATGAAATCACTCAGGAAAATCAATCGACTGGTGTTTATTCAATTTCAACAGCCATGGACTGCGTATATTTCTCAATTCCGTACGTCAAGGCAGACATACGTAAGTTCAAAGGTGGCAAATTTCAGGTTATTACTGCATCTGATGTCGAATCTTGTTCTGCATCGAGCCACATAAACGTAATTCCAGAATAAATTTCCTTTAAAATGATTTACCAGTGTTAAAAGAGCTCGCTTTGGAACCTCTATATGCACCAGACAAACCTTCTTGCACTCTCCTGCAAAAAATGTGATAGCGTGACTTACGTTAGTCTGTCTTTGAGGCACAGAATTATGCTCATCACTAATAGCTAATTATGAAGAATCCAAAAATTATTTGAAATATTTTAAATGCTAATAATTTATATAACTTGTTAAACTTGTTTCATTTTCCAAAAAATGTAATACTGCATATTTGGGTGCATACTTGTGCATAAAAATAACATATACTCAGCTTGATAACTTAGGAAACTTGAGTACAAATTTCTTTTAATGTAGTTTAAAATATCTGAATCAGGCAGTGTTTCAAACATTAGAATCACGCAATGTTTCAAATATCTGAACCAAGCAATGTTTCAAATGTCTGAATCCAGCAATGAATGATCTTTTTACGATAAACTAACTCTTAAATGGAAATGTCTAGAATTGCTTTAAGTATGGAAAATCAGAAACATGTAAAAATAGACCGATATCGAATTGAGTTCATTATTTTAAGATTCCTTTGTATCATTTCAAAACTAATTAAGCTAGGAAACCTCTCTCAATCTCTCTCTCTCTAATGCGTGTACAAATAATTCTCAAAAAATGTTACAATGTGTTGTCCTTCAAATACAATGTGAACTATATTAGTTTCTGTATTTTTGACTGTTAAGTAAGTAAGAAAAATTGCAAATTTTAAAAATAGCTATGCTGGATCGTGGAAGCCTGGATCTGGGGCCCCAGCTGGTTTTGTCTATTTACACATTATGTTGTATAAAATATTCCTTTCATTAGGAAACTGAATGAGGATAGCTCAACCTAAGTCGGATCTTTGATTATCGATTTTTTCACAAGTCTGTCTCTCATGAGTGATTCTGTTTCTCATAAGTGTTACTATAGCTAAAATTCGGTATTTGTATTAATAAACATTTCATTTAATTTTCAAAAATTGGTTTTAATAGTGACACGTTTTAGCTATTCATGGTAATTGCAATGAAAACATTTAATGTTTAATTTAATATGTTTTTGTCTTTTAACCTTACCTTTTATTTAAGAAACAAAATAACACTCATGAGGAAAAGTTATCCAAATACTTAAAATTTCTTAAATAAATAAATATTTATATCATTGTGACTTACTACTGAGTATTTAAGATAGATTAATCAGGATTTGCTTGGTTATTTAATTTCAGAAAATAAATTACAGAACGTGTTATAAAGGTAACGCTCGTGAGAAAAATGGTGACTTGGCAAGATGTTTTTTGATAATTCCAAATTTTAAGCAAATTAACTCACAAATAATCACTCGGTTATAAAGATATAAAGTGTAAGGAATTTATACCTAGGAAAGTTTTAATGCTTATAACAACAAAACTTTCAAGTTGTGTTAAGTTACTGTGTCAATACATTTCAAAATAACCCATATAAAGACTTTTTTCCGATGCTGAATATACGAAGTGATTAGGTTTATATAGTGTCGTAATGGTCTCACTACCTACGAGTAGTCTAACTACCAAAATCATTTTAATCTCCCTTTAGATATCTCCAAAAAACGTATCATAATACTCGTAGTTAGGAGTTAGAAAAAAGTTTTTTTTTTTAAATAAAGAGAGAAGAAAACTTTACAAAAAAGCAATATTTCAATATTACAAAAAAAATAAATAAATAAATAAAATAAATAAATAAACAAATAAATAAATAAAAGACCTCTGAAATTAAAATGTTTTAGAGATGCTTGTGTCCTACAAAATGATTAAGGAGGCTTATATACTTGTGTATGTGCGCAAACTTCGGACGACAGATTTCAATCATGGAAAAAATAATAAAAAATGAATAAATAAATTCCTAAAATTTTTACCTCGATATTATTTATTTATTCTCCCAAAATTTTATCCGTTTTGGAGTCAATATATTTCTAAATTTAGAAAACCTTTGATATTTTCCTTATTTACTTAACAAAAGGCTAAATTTGTATATTTTTTACTATTTTATTTAGAACAGACATTCATGTCTTTTATTACTATGAAAAAAATTTGCAAATTGTCCACGTCTCATTCTTAGTAAATACTATAGTTAAGACCTTATTCGGGGAGCAATGACAGATTAACATACAAAGAAGAAAACTCTACTCTAAATATAACACTAAATAAGACTGCCATAAGACATAAAAAAGATTCTTCTTAAAACATGTGATATTCTATAATATATTATTATAAATATATGATTTTAACTGCATAAAAAAGTATTTTTAAATGAATTTTGTGTTTTTTACAAAACGTATAACAACGAAAAATTAAGAGCTACTGATAGATATGTATTGCGCTTAGTTTTAATAGAAATTAGAATTTAAAAAAGAAAACTACCCATCACAGATTCGGTTGACACATTGACAGAATTGATTTTCTACATAAAAATGAACACGACAAAACAAAGTTAAAGTAAGAATGTTTTTATTGAATTAATCTAGATAACTTACTAGATAACTACAACTTCTTATACAAATGTTAAGTTATCAAATAAATGTCACTATATTTTTACATTCGTTGACTAGTGTAAGGGGAATTCAGCAATTTAAGCTTTGTGAGCTAGAACATAGCATTGAAATATGAATCAAATGCTAATATGGATATCAAAAGAAGCCTCAGACCATTTATTTGCTATTTATACACTGCGTTATTCCCATATTTTTAAAGAAAGATAGTTACTGAAATATTAGTAAGTATTATTAGTTTGCTTTACTTTAACAAACATTTACGTTTTGTTTTAACTCAATGAGACATATTCAGTAAATTACCGCCCATTAGCCAGGGCTAAAGCAGAAATACATGAAATACACCTCCAGCTCAGTCATTTCCAGCCGAGGACTGCTGGAAATCGGCTGGAAATGACTGAGCTGGAGGTGTATTTCAATGACACTTATTTTTGACACGTATTTCCTGTAAAACATGCTGCATTTTGTTTGCCTAATACGCAACAACTGTCAATTCGCTTTAATTTTTTTATTAATGTTTGTGAGATATGTTTGGTTTATGTATACATTAATACCTATATGTAAGTGACAATAAAACGTTTTATTTTGAAAAGTGTAAAACGTGCTATTTTTCTTGTGCATTTGACTTGTAACTCTTATAATCAAACATATGTGCATTGGGGTTGTCCAACGTGAGAGCAAGCAAAGCCACATTCGAGTTTACATCTTTATCTTTACTAATAATAAAGCTGAAAATCTTTCTGTCCGGAGGATGTCTGTAGGATGTCTGTGACGCGCACAACGCCTAGACCGTTCGGCCGATTTTCATGAAATTTGGCACAAAGTTAGTATGTAGCATGGGAGTGTGCACCTCAAAGCGATTTTTCGAAAATTCGATGTGGTTCTTATTCCAATTTTAAGAAAAAAAATATCATAAGATGGACGAGTAAATTACGAAATTATCATAACGTGGAACCGTAAGATGGGTACAAGCCAACTGGCGAGAAAATTCACCATACACTATTTGTAAATATACAGGCGAACCAAAAGACATTTTGATTTTTCTATTACGGGCAAAGTCGTGCGGGTATCACTAGTAAATCATAAAAGACCATCCATATTTGCATAGTTTTAAATAGGTATTTTTTTCTTTTGAAAAAATGTGTATGGAAGTCTAAAATGCTATGCGAATTACTCAGTAAAATCTTTACTAATAATACAGCTGAAAGTCTGTGTCTCTGAACGTCTGTATGTCTGTTACGTGCATAGCGCCTAGACCGTTCGGCCGATTTTCATGAAATGTGGTCCAAAATTAGTTCGTAGCATAGGAATGAGCACCTCGAAGCGATTTTTTGAAAATTCGATTTTGTTCCTTTTCTATTCCAATTTTAAGAATATTTTACCGAGCACATAATCATAACGAGGAAGAACAAATTACCATAACGTGGACTAGCAAATTAGCATAACGTGAACGAGCAAACTACCATATGCGAACAATTAACATAGAAAATTGGCGAGAAATTCCATTATTCATTATTTGTAAATATATAGGCGAACCAAATGGCCTTTTATTTTTCTACTACGGACAAAGCCGTGCGGGTACCGATAATGTACAATAAACAAGAGCTAATATTGAATTGTACAAAACAAACCAGCTGAAAGGTATCATATTTATAAACAGTGTTATCCACCCTTTAATTTACCCAGGAGCCGCATCTCCTAATTAAGATATGTAGCAGGCCAAAACAGATATGAAGTTTAAATATATTTTTGTTCTTGAAAAATCGAGAACACGAGAAGGAAAGGAAAATTATATATCAAGAATTACTGTTATCGTTACCACATGCGTGTTTTTCTGAGCAATCACGATTGCCTATTGCTTTCATTTGACTGTTTTTGACGTTCCTATCATTTTTCCCACCGCCACCCTCCGCAGTATCACCGTCGACCGAGTCCTCACGATGCTGCACCTCTAGCGAAAACCGTCTCCAGGTTTCGTTAATATCCTACACTTACACGCATACATACACGCACCTACACACATATACATATATACACCTACACATACATACACCTACACACATACACAAACACCTACACACAAACACACACACACCTCACACTCACATACACACAACTACCCACGAACTCATGCCTGCACACAGACACAAACACATATGCCTACACACACACACATACCCCCACACACACCTACACACATACACACAACTACCGCAACTACCCACACACTCATGCCTGCACACAGACACAAACACACATGCCTACACACACACATACGCCCCCACACACACACAAACACACGCTTACATATACACACACACTCGTGATTGCGAAAAACATAATTTGAATTCAAGATGACAAAATTCATTTTTTTTTTTTTTCAGTTCTTTCAGCTAAAAGTTTCTATTTTTAGGAGCCGATTTTTGGCTATTTGACTCCAAATTTGTGACAACGTGACTGTTAACACCAAGTGAAAACGATCGTTTGCAGTAGACGGTTCGAGAAAAAAGTTTCGAACGCGTAGCGCAAGCTTTACTAAAGCCGCTCAGAACTTCTGACAATGCAGTTTGATGCTTTTTGCTTTAATTTGTAAAAATTGATGCATCTGTCGTTCCGATAGATTATCATGATATAATCGATGCAATTTTAATTATTAGATGACACACATCTACTGCTCATACGAAATTATTATTGAGTCTTTAATGAAAATTGTATTTAATTTGACTACAATTCATTAAAAAAAAAAAGAGTCCTTGTACATTGTTTTTGATAAATAAACCTCAATCCAGGATAGCAGCAGGGTTTTGTATTTATTTATTTATTTATTTCCAATGTTTAAACACTATAATGAATTTCTCTTATTTCTCAAACTTATAATTTTGTTTACATTTCAGTTTACCTTCACGATTTTTTAATTATCCATGCAGTAAGTAAAGTACACCATTGTAAAATTAATCATTAAAAGATCCAAGATTAAAAAAGTCACAGGTCAGTTATGATACAGAAACTATTCATTCATAGTTACCGCATCTAACCGTTGAAAGTCAAATAAAGTAAATATTCAACGAACACAAGAATTTCACGAAGTAAAAAATAATTCATTTCAAAAGAAATTTCAAAATAAAAACAAACGAAAAGATAGAAAAAAAAAATAATTTGAATTTTGACACCTTGAATTCAAATTATGTTTTTCGCAATCACGAGTGTGTGTGTATATGTAAGCGTGTGTGTTTGTGTGTGGGGGGTATGTGTGTGTGTGTAGGCATGTGTGTTTGTGTCTGTGTGCTGGCATAAGTGTGTGGGTAGTTGTGTGTATGAATGTGTATGTGGGGGGGGGTATGTGTATGTGTGTAGGCATATGTGTGTGTAGGCATATGTGTGTGTAGGCATATGTGTTTGTGTCTGTGTGCAGGCATGAGTGTGTGGGTAGTTGTATGTATGTGAGTTTGTAGGTTTTTGTGTGTATATGTGTGGGTGTCTGTATGTATGCGTGTGTGTACGTGTGTATGTGTTTATGTATGTGTTTGTGCGTGCGTGTGTGTGTGTAGTTGTGTATGTATGCGCCTGTGTGTAGGACATGGATACAACCTGGAGACGGCTTTCGCTATGGGAGCAGCATCGTGAGGAGCCCGTCGACGGTGATGGTGCGGAGGGTGGCGGTGGGAAAAATCAAAAGACGCCAAAAACAGTGAAGTAAGAACAATAAGCAATCGAGATTGCTCAATAAAAAAAAAAAAAAAGACGAAAACTACACTTTTTTAAGCGAAAAAAAAAAGAAAAAAATTATTTTCAGTGACACAAATGGGTCTTAATAAAAATGTCAGAAAGTTCAGTGAAGCCTCCGAAAAATAACTTCATTTTTAATGCAATGCATTACATAACTTATTACCTACTACTCACAAAGTATAAAAAGAGCGAACATAGTGTCTGCAGCGGTATCGTAAAAAGTAATAAACAATTTTGATTATTCCAAAAACTAAACTTACTGAATACATAATCTTTACTAATAATAAAGCTGAAAGTCTCTCAGGATCTCTGTGACGCTCATAGCGCCTAGACCGTTCGGCCGATTTTCATAAAATTTGGCACAAAGTTAGTTTGTAGCATGGGTAAGCACCTTGAAGCGATTTTTCGAAAATTCGATGTGGTTCTTTTTCTATTCCAATTTTAGGAAAAAAAAATTCTTATAAGATGGACGAGTAAATTACGAAATTATTATTTCGTGAAACCGTAACCAAGCCAATTGGCGAGAAAATTCACCATACATTATATGTAAATGTACAGTCAAAGCAAAAGACCCTTTAATTTTCTATTACGGGCAAAGCCGTGCGGGTACCACTAGTATAAAATAATAATATGTCACTTGTATACTTAGCATACATACAAGTTCATCAAATTCGATGCACGAGATACGAGGTATTCATCCATACTTGATACTTTACAGAAGCCCTTCTGATTGAGAGCAATTTCATAAAGCTAAATATATTACCAAGCATTATAGGTAATTGAGTATGAGAGCTCCTTGGAAGAATAAATGCTTTTCAGGATCGTTTACTTCAATACAGAAAGCCCATTATGGTCTTCAGAGACCAATTCTTAATGCAGTTACATATAACGGGAAAAGATAATGGGCATTGTTAAATGCTTATAAACCCGCTTGGGCCCTAAGATTCAGAACGAGCGGAATGACATTTAGCCCTGCCTGGACCTCTGCCGTTTATGTTGCAAAAGTCATGTGACTTTCCAAGCAATATCTTCTGTTAAAGATCTAAAGATGAAATATCACGCCGTTGATGCAATGTTTTAGTGATAGGACGTGTTTCTACTTAAGTGCAACGTGATACTTCCGAATTGAACAGATGTTGGAACGGTGTCGTGTTGCACACAAGGCAGCGATTAGGAAATAATTTATTGGACGTCTTTGGTAAAGACTATGTTCTTAACCCCTTCAGACCTGGTGGCCGGTATACCGGACATACACTTTAAACAGCTGCTAATCATTTAATAATTGATTTAATTAGTTTATTTTTTTGTAGTTGACTCTTTACGTTCTACTTATTATAATCTGTGAAATAATTTTTCTTTTTGGGATTGACAACACTGACATATAAGAATTGAGAGATAGAGAGTGGCTCATTTTTCCAACCATGAATTTTCATCTGAAAAGCGAGGTTTTTTCCTGATGTTTTTAAAATTATATAATCTTTCATTAATCGTTTCAAACGCTTATATTATGTTTTATAATTGTTTGTAGAACATTTTATAATGAAGTTTGTTCGGTATTTTATCGTTTTTGCATATGAAATATTGAGTATATTTCAAAAGTATAAGTCCGGAATATTGAACGTGCCATAACTCTTTTAACTTTTCTCCTACAAACTCAAAATTTTGTCTATAAGATACCCTTTACCATAGTACACTGTGTACCAAATATCAACATTTTTGGTCCAATATTTCATAATTCCGACTGAAGGGCTTAATGTAAGACGAAGAGGTTTGGATATAAAGCCTCACAAAACATTGTTAAGTTGTTTCTTTTTTTTGGATACGTATCTATGCATTTTCGTGTGTGTTTCCTATCAACATTGAAACTTGGAAAAATTGGGTATGCACATGGGTGCAACGAATTAGTTTGAGTGTCAATCCCCGAGAATTTTTGATCTTGACACATCCTTTTATTGCAAATCCTAGTCTAGTAGTTTAGATGCATGTAAGCACTGGACTATAAAAAATCCCCCCAGAAGGTAATTTCTCTCTCTCTATGGGCGCGCATATGGCGTACTACATACTTTTTAATGAACTACAGCTTCTATCGTTTAACACAAGTTTACAAAAGACCATAAAGCTTTATACTCCAAGAGCTGCAGAGTACAATAAAACCACAGTACACCATTTGATACAGAGGCAACTCTTTCAGATTTTTTTAAAAAATATTTCTCATTTACAAATGACAGTAAAACATTGTATTTAGGTAAAATATGTGACAAAGAATCACTTAATGACAGTAACTCAATTTTGATAGAAAGTGCAGATACGACTTTTGCGCTTAGCACAGCAGATATCGTTTCATCAAGAGGACACGTACTTTTGATTCAACGGAAAGTTTACGGCTTATTAGATAGACTCATAATACGAATTATCTATTTTTAGACAAGGTTCACACCAAAACAGGTGGAAACCTCGCTCCAAAAAGGAGGAGAATGGAACATCTGTGACGAAATAAAAACAAAAACAAAAAAAAAAAAAAAAAAAAAAATTCAACATATTAGTTTTATTATCAACGAGAACTTCACTTGGCAACAACGGAGAATACAAGAGAATCTTTTCTCTATTACCATCTATCTAGCTGCGTTGCCCGGCTTTGCCCGGTCTACCTTGAAAATAACTATTGTGTCAAGTGCAGTATATTCAATAACCAGGCTTAAATGAAAGGGAAAAAAAACATCATGCTAAATTTCCCCTCCTAACAATGACGAATGGTATTAAAAAAAATTTTTTTAGAAATTAAGATAAAACAAGAAAGATGGATTTAAAAAGCGTAACCATGGAAACACAAAATAAAATAAGCTTAAGAATTGAAAATGAGAAAGATGGAAACAAACAAGGGATTCAAAAAGCCTACCCGTGTAAACGCAAAATAAAATGGTTAAAAACTTGAATAGAGAACAGATTTTCGAACTTCATTTAATTCGCTTGTAACTTTTTTTCTAATGGGATAGAGGGTTAAACTTTCGACCATAGGTCGAGTTAGATCTGGAGTAAAAAAAAAAGCAGCTCTTTCTAATCGCGTCAAAAACTGTGGGGTAATTCCTTCACTTTTATGGATATATTTAATGAAGAAAGTAGTGACTGCATTTCAGCTGAACACATACGAATTCGAGCTAAAATGTAAATAACTCTCACCGTAATTAAGTTAGATCATTGAAACAAATTGCGAAGAACGCAGCAAATTTTACTCTTTCCAACGATATGTAATATTAATATATGTGCAAGTAATTTTTCACCCCGTATTTACCCTCGTATGCTCCTAAATTGGAATAAAAAAAGATCTATTTGTCATTTTTTTTTCCGAACTGGTCTGCAAACCTTTTCAGGACTTAAAGGAACAAACTCGGAAAATTTCAGCGAAATCGGCCGGGTAGTTCTCGAGTTTTGTGATTTCAAACACACAGACTCTTTTTGGAGACTCCATTTTGTACTATGTACAGATGTTTGAAGCTGAATTACATTGCGAAGGAATACAGACAACAATCGTTCTTGTAAAAATCATCGCACTTCTGAGGTTTGAAACGGTTCAAAGCATCATTCAGTTTTACAGACAGCGTTTTACTTTAGATTGTTCGCAATGTAATATGGGTAAACATTTTAACCTTCATTGAGGGACTCATTGTGGTTTCGGAAATTACTGCAGTGAATTATTACTGTATACTAAAAATTCCAACAATTATGTCACTGCTGCCCATAAGAAAATTGCCTGTTTTACTTTTTTTTAGATCGCTCAGTGACCTAAACCAATGATTCACAACCTGTGGTCTGCAATGAATTTTAATGTGGTTCTCAAACAGCTAGTGATGCATGTTTTGGCACTTGATAATTAATTTGCTAAAAAACTTTAGGATTCCTATCATTTCACCTCATATAATTCCTACCCAGTCACCTATTTTTGCATCGTGTGTGGTCCTTTAAGGATTCGGAAAAGTACCAAATGGTCATTAATATTGATAAGTTTGAAAATCACAGACCTACGCTATATTTTTGATATAGAGCCCTATTGAGGCAAGTTAATGGCTTTTTACTTCTAATACTCAAGAGAAGATGTTCTTCATAAGCGTATCGAAGAGGGGAAAAGTCAAGGGAATTCCTTTTGAACAACTCGATGATGGTAACACGATCCACAACAATTCTTTTACATCTACAATGAGTAATTGCAACAGTTTTAAAATTGCATAACAAATGATATTTGATTATAACGATGTCATGCGTTTTATCCAGACTAAAATGCTATACAATCTTTTCGACGAAACTTTCAGTTTAGTTTTCGAGAACATTTCCTTTTAAATACAATTTACATGTTATTCGTGATCCTCGAAATGTTCATGCCTGGGAGAAAAATCGCATTGATGCATTGACTTTCACTGACCTCGGGGAAATGAAATGCATAGAGTCACATGTTCATTATCTTAAACAAATAATTGCATCCAGCGATATTTGACGCTCATATTGGAAAAGAATTTCCGCCAATTTCAAATTGTTTCCGAAAAACTTCAAATGATGGTCATAAAACTATTAAGAAACTAATTCAGGCATTTTATTCTGCTTTTTTAAGCAAAAACGTTTTCCTAAAGTAATAAAAATATTTTTTTTTATTAATTTTCACAGCATTATTTAGCAGCACTCTAAGTAAAAATAATGTTAATTTGCTAAACGTTAAGTAATAGAAATTTGAAATTTACATAATTGATTCCTATTTTGAGTTCGTAATGAAAGGTTTTGAATCTGTTAAAATAGTGAAAAGTTAATTACACAATGACATTTTGCATAAGGCTTAATTTCATAAGTTGGAAAGATATCGATCAAATAAAACACGTAATGCTGCAATAATGATTCATTATTGCAGACAAAATATCATTGCGATTTAGTGTTTGTTTCATCATTAGCGTCTTCTTAATGACCTATTTTGCTGTTTTACCTGTTTTTAAGTATCTACAGTAATTACTGATAGTAGTGGCTCTTAGACTAAAGTCAATAAGTCTCTAAGGTGAAGGTTGGGCTAATTTTAGTCACAGGTACTGTTTAGCTTTAATTCGAAACAATAGTTGGCGTTTAATGCGAGAGATAAAAATCCATGTGGAGAAGTACAATTGTAGGTTAATTTCGTTAAGGGGGTCCGAAACACAAAAATCGTCAAATTTTGCGATTTGTTTTTATCATGTGAAAATTACTCCGTTTTTTTCTGCTTAAAAGGACGCTTGAATCTTGTTTCTATCTCAAATAAAACGAAAGATATCATTATTTTTGTTGCATGCACCTAACTAATGTGTACGTAACTTTAAAACTTTAAACGCGTTTTTCTCCATGATGCAATTTTTCCCGATTTCTTGCATTAAAACTGTTATAAGTCAGGAACCGATAAAGATAAAGTAATGAAACTTGGAGCGTATCTTTTTCAAACAGTTAACTTTAATTTTTATTCGGCGAATTTGAAAAAAAAAAAAAGTTTACTGCAAAAATTATGATTTTTTTTTAAAAAAAGTATCTTTGAATTTTTCGAAATTTTTCTTCAAATATTTTTTTATTTTTTATTGAATCAATATTTTTAAAATTGCCAAATAAAAATTAAAGCTTAGCTATTTGTGCGTAATTTATTTAAAAGAAATTAAAGATTGATCAAGAATATTTTGAGTTATAGCAATTTAAAGCAACCCCATTTAAAAAAAAAAACTAATTAAATTTAAATATTTTTTTTTCATATTTATGTTATGGTTTTGCTTATTAAATAAATGGTGAATCAGTGCAAAAAATTTCAAAACCTTAAAGTATATAATAAAAAAAAATTTCAAAATGTGTCCCGAACCCCCTTAAGGCTTCTATAGTACGGTGCAAAAGTTTAAGCAGAATGCAAATCCTTATACAGAGTGTTTCGTTTTAACCTACAAGACCTTTATTTTCGCAACCTTTAGTAATAGATGCATAATTCCAATTGAAAAAAATGTTCAAAATCAAATGCAGAGTTAAGATACTGAAAGTTTGAACAAAAATAAAAATGAGTCAAAACATATAAAATATATTTTTTAACGTGCCCTAGGTCCCTTAACTTATACTTAAAGAAATAATAACCATTGAAAAATATTAGGGTCAGGTGGGGTGGAATGGTTATGTGGAGTGGAATGGGTAGTTTATTCATCTTTGAGTTACAGGAAAAAAACCAATTAAAAAAAAATAAAAGCACTCATGTTATTTGCAATAGTTAGGTTGAATTTTGGTTCAATAAAAAACTAAATGGAAACTCAGTTTAGCGGCAGCCTCCTTGAAAGTTACATTGTAAAAATTAAAACTAACTGATATCATTGAGACTTTGTTTTCAGGATTTTGTTTGAATTCAGATAGCATCCTATTACTGTTATTTTTCATTTAAGGAAGTCTCCTTTGTCAAGTGGAAAAATCAGAAAGTAAAAATTCCATACATTTGAAGAAATATGTTAAAAAATGTTAAGTGGGGTGGAATGGGTATAGTATTAGGCTTAATGACATACACTGGTGTGCAAAAATTAAGGACGAAGTCGAAAAATTAGCATATCAGCTGAACGAAGAGGCAGAGCGGACAGAAAAACCAGTCAGGAGATTAAGTAAGGTGATGTAAGGTAGCACATGCGCAGATATGCAGGCATACGTAATGGGGAAGTGTATGAATAGTATAAAGCATGTTGTCGGTGTAAGATCAATATTTCTGGCAAAGAGATTGCACGCCGTATTGCAGTTAAAATCACACCGAGTTGCTGCCTCAGCGAGAAATGGCGAATAATCAATCTGTTAGATGACATCTGGATGCTTTTACCCGAGGTCGAATCATTGGGAAGTTGGAGGAAGGCCGCAGTGTGACAAGTGTGGCTGGAGAGTTTGGAATTGCTCACAGCATCGTTTCACGACTTTGGAGACAATTTCAAACTACAGGAACAGCAATCCGGGAGTTCAGTAATGGTCGTCCACGAGGAACCACACCCGCAGATGACCGGTATATTGTTTTACAGGCCAGAAGAAACAGGCGGCAGACAGCGGGAGAAATCGCGAGACACACGACACAGGCGACTGGACGACCGATATCGCGTTTTACCGTGGCCAGAAGACTGCACGGTGGTGGTCTGTTTGCACGACGCCCTATACGGTGTGTACCTCTAACGCCTGACCATCGGAGAAGGCGTTCTCTGTCGTGCCGGGAACACCGGAATGGGAGAGACAATGAATGGGGACGAGTACTCTTTACAGATGAGAGCAGATTCAGTCTGAGTAGCGATTTTCATCGCATACTCATCTGGAGAGAGCGGGGAAGCCGCAATCATCCCTCGAACATCATTGAAAGGAACAGGTATGGAGGTCGCGGTGTTCTCGTTTGGGGAGGCATCATGCTTGGTAGTCGTACAGACCTTCACATCTTCGACGCAGGTTCAGTCAACGGGACCCTTTACTGTAACGAGATTCTTCTTCCATATGTGCGTCTTTTTAGAGGCGCTATGGGTCCGCAGCTCCTTTTCATGGACGACAATGCACCATGTCATCGCACAGTAGCTGCCGAACAGCTCTTAGAGAGTGAAGATATTGAACGTATGGATTGGCCGGCACGATCTCCGGATATCAATCCCATCGAGCATGTATGGGATTTTCTAGGCAGACGCTTGGCAGCTCGTTCCTTACCACCAGTAACGATCTGGGAGCTTCGATTGGTGCTGCAAAACGAATGGGCAGCAATGCCTCAACAACTCATTGACACCCTCATTCTCGGAACCGGAACATGGGCAGACGCTGTGAAACCTGCCTAGCAGTCGGGGGAGATCATATCCCCTACTAAAGACCGGATGTTTCTTGCTGGACACCCATCACAGGGATGTTTCGGCCTTCAGTCGCATTGCGCTCCATGCTACTTTTTCAATAAAGCTTCTTTTTATCCCTCTGATTTCTCTTTTAGTAAGTGTTGCTTACATTACACATGTCCTTACGTATTGGGGATCTTACGGTATTAAATGTGTTGATTTGGAAAGCTTTTGTACAAAGTTATATTGAAAAAACCGTCTCGTACTTAATTTTTGCACACCAGTGTAGGCTGTGGAATTAATATTTTTTCTCATTAAAAGTTTTTCTCTGAAGTTGTTCATTTTATCGAATGTTTTATATTCTGAAATCCTTATGTTATGGAGTTGCTTATGGTTGCACTAAATCTAGTAGTTGGATGGAAGACACAATCTTTGAAGAATGGTTCAAACTTTTAGCAAGGCATCTGAAAAGACATGCAAGCCATCTGACATAGGAAAGTTATTTTGATACCGTCAGTCCCACTGAAACAATTGTTAAAATGTAATTTATTAACACAAATATAAAATGGCAATAGAAAGAAATAGAAGTCATTGTGTGCTTAGAATAAAAGAAAAACGAAGCTAATTTACAATGAATTTCTTAACGAAGAATTGCTTTAAAGAACAGTTTTATGTGTCATGTATCAGAATAAAAGATACATAAATACTAATTTTAAATAAAATTCTAGATCGAAACGGTGTTTCAAGATTTGAACCGCAGCCAAAAAATTCTCTTTTAAAACAATTATTAGAATTTTATTATTTGCTCACCCATATGCTAAATGGCAACAGGAAAGAAATAACTTCCTGAATAACGTAATGTTAATTAACGTTTTAATTAATGTCTCCGCTAATTAAAGTCGAACAATTACGAGATTGGTCCCATTGTTTTCCTTGGAAAATTTCGAATAGATCGGTATCTCGTTCGACTCTCGACTCGCAGCGATTCTTGAGAAGATCTATCTTCAGATGGACAGACAGACGGACGCGGACAGATTTTAATAGTATGGTTACCAGATGTTGTCGATCAGTTAGGGGTATCGCTTAAAAATTGCTTATTTGCATGTACTTTAAACATAAAAATATTTAGAATTATGCGTTAATATCTTCTGCCGCCTCATCGGCATTAAATTTTAAAAATTGTGCCGCATTTTAGAACTTTGCATAGCATTTCAACGTTTAAATAATGCACAATCAAGGCAAACTTGCCAAAAAATGTGCACTACCCCTGTTTACTAAAATAAAAAATAACGTTAGATAGCACAATTACCGGATTACTATCCCCTTTTCGGGTTACAGGGAACCTCTTTTTCAAGGCAAAAAAGTGAGAAGCTCGCTGTTTTGCATTGTTCCACTTTATCTGGATTTTATTTCAATGGACGGATCCTCGGAGCCTCTGATCTAATATCAGAAACCCTCGAGAGCAAGCAGTTCTAAAGAACAATTGTAGAAGCACATTACTCGATTGTATCGGAACCTGGTTCTACGTATGTGAGACATGATACACCTGAAAGTGGTTCCAATTTTGTTATATCTAATAGCTTTTATAAATAAGTAACAAATGCTTTATTGGATGACCTAAGCAGCGTTGTTGTTCTTGGGCGAGACGGTACTGTAGTGAGCACAGGCGTATTGAACGGTGTAATTCGCAGTTTTCAATGAAACTTCAAAAAACAGTCCAATGGATTATCTGCTTACTTCATTTCAATGAGTTGCCATTACGACAACTATTTGAGTCTAGTCAACTGGCTACATCAAGTCAACTGTCCCTATATCTTACACGGGAGACATTGAACGTAACCTCAAAGCATGCGAAAAGCTTCCAATAGGGAAGTTGCAACCTATTAAATGTTCATATTTTGGCTATTGGATATGGTTAATTGACCCTCAAAACTAAAATATTCACCATCGCCGAATTTTAAAACACCGTAGTTGATTTTTA
Organism: Uloborus diversus; assembly: GCF_026930045.1. Classification (NCBI taxonomy): domain Eukaryota; kingdom Metazoa; phylum Arthropoda; class Arachnida; order Araneae; family Uloboridae; genus Uloborus; species Uloborus diversus. Next base: position 9,697,264 of record NC_072731.1, read on the forward strand.
ATGAATTTTTAAAAATCCACTCGCAAAAGTGCGCTCTTCTGAAACGTCACGAGCCTACGTCACAGGGCGCAAGTGGGCAGCCTTCCGCCGAAGATCCCTTGCTTTCGCTAAGGACATTTTGAGCGCGCTGATATTTATATTTTTTAGAAATTCAATAGTCCTTTTGAACACACTATGGAGATCGGATTCGTTAAAGTACAATCTAAATAATCTTTCTCATGTAATATCAATTATGATATTCGAATATTTCCGAGAGAATGAGAGGTTTAATGTTCCAGAAACGCGAGGAGTTAAATGCGAGGAGATAAGCCTTTTACGTTTCGTCTTCGAAGTCGAATGCGTGACCTTCGGCTTCTCCCCTACCGGAAGATTGCATGATGTCCCTTCCTATGCCATTTGACGTCACAAGCGTTTGAACTTTAAAAATTAATTTAAAAAAAACTACTTATCGTATCGCAAAATTTTTTTCACCTATGATGTTCATACATGTTACTCTATCATATAAAAATAAAATTGAAAAATCTAAAACTTCCCTATTGTTGGTTTTAATAGTATTGAATGCGATATGCCAAACATTGATCGCACCACTCGTAGTGCATATCAGAAATACCTGTTAGATATTAGCACCGCCATTAGTTCTGGCGTTTGTTGTTCAGGTCTAGCAAGTCTAGCTAACCGGGAACGTTGAATTAGGCCCAATGACTAAAAATTGCACATCGAATTCTGAGTTTAATATATATATATATATATATATATATATATATATATGTCAGACCTATCAGATGAATTTGCTGACTTTGGTTGCATTTAATAGTCTAAGCAGAACCATGGTTCGGAATTAAAATTCATTATTCCATAAAGGATGGAGCTAGACTCCTGTGGTACGTCATCAGCTCATCTCGATACTTGCCTAAGAAGTATTGTTACGTTATTGAACCAGTTATTTCTTGCAACGCTTACTTTGCTGCTCCAGAAAATCTTCATTTAGCAATGTTATCTGATGAGAAATGGCATATTAGTACTCTTGCAGGTCGGCGGATTATCAAGGAAAGGAAAACTAGCTCAAAGGAAAACTGTTCGCAGAATCTTTGGAGCTATAGACTATGTAGATCTCATTGACTGGCTTAGCTTGTTGCTTGACATCGCCTCAAGAACTTCTGAAACTCATACAGGACGGTATGTCAATGGACTGCTGGGACTACGTAAAATTTCCCTCACACAAAAAAGCAGTTGAGCGTATTGTAAAACTAGTTACTGCAACCTCTAGGAAAACAGTTAGGTATCAGAACAGAGATAGATTTATTAGAGCCACACTAGAATCTAGAAAATACATGCAATCATTTGAGATCAAAAATGACTACAAGCAGTAATGCTTTTGTTATTTGTATGTTTTAAAAGCAGAATAAAATTTCTGGTCTTATTTCAATAAAGTAAGTGTCATTTATATTTGTTTAATATTTTGCATTTTGAAAGTAGTTAACAGTTACACAGCAAAGTAACGAAATGCTTCAAATTTTCCAAAATTTGATGCCGATGAAGCAATAGAAGATATTAACCTATAATTTTATTTTATTTTTTTATGTTTAACAATGTTGCAAAGAAGCAACTTATAAGCGTTACCCCAAACCTATCGACCCTATCTGGTTTTATTTATTAATTTTTGAAACTTAATCATTTTTAGTCCAATTTTCGAAACTTTTGGCCCACTGAGGCGACAGAACATGTCAATCCAGAAATTTAAGATTTCTCACACATTTTAATATTAGCATTTCAGAACTTTTCCGCACTACCGCTAAGAGTTCTGGGAAATTCCGATTTTTTTGAAACGCCCTATTGTATGCTTCTCTTTATATGAAAAAATTTCGGTTGCGTTTAAACTTTTGCCCCGCACTGTATTTCTTTATAGTCCTTTTGTAAAGTCGTTATTTTAAAAACTATTACAAAAGGGCTATATGCTAAAGAAATCGCGTAGTTTCAGTAAAATGTCTGCATCTTCACAAACAACGGTGAATCGATGTTGATACAATAAAAAATAAAATAAAATAAAATAAAAAAAAACAGAATATATATGCGGCCACGGAATGCCACGATCTCAGATCCAGCTACCTGTTTATTAAGGTTTTAATAATTCAGGAGCTATTCAAAAGCACTAATGTTTTTTTTTTTTTTTTACTCTTTGGTGTTTGTAGCACACTGAATGGCATAATTTTTTTGAAGCTTTCCCATTTGAGGACGGAAACATGATTTCTTGATGCCTCTATATTCAGTCAAGTTAATTGTATAACAATCACAGGTGCATACAAAAATGGAAAGATCATGGTTTGTCTTGAGTCTAGGTAAAACTATTTTTCTCGAAATTATCCCAAATGAAATTTATAGTCTAAGATCACACTAGGCTTGAACTACCATCATATAGAGTTTCCGAAAATTGTTACCATTTTTGCTTGGACAACTCTATACCATCGCTTTTGCAATGTTTTCATTAACATTTTTTTTTTTTTTTTTTTGTATAAATTATGTGGAAACTCGATGAGGGTAAATTGCGCATTTTTGGACACTATTTAGCCCCTAACAAATCTGTTTAGGAATCGGAAAAAGGCAGTCAACCTTACTTCAAATTTTTCTTTACAGTTTTCACTCTTGATTTATGACAACAATTGTAGGAAACTCGATGAGGGTAACTTACTCATTTTTGGACACCTCCCTTTTAGCCCCTGGCAACCCTGATTAGTTCAACCGAAATAGATAAGCAATCTTACTTCAGCTTTTCGTTTACAACTTTTACACATTATTTACGATAATAATTTTTCGAAACTCAATGAGGATAAATTAATTCTTTTAGCCTTTGATAACCCTGATTCGGGAGTAGAAAAAGATACGCAACCTTACTTTAGAGTTTTATTTACAGCTTTTATTCTTCATTTATGACAACAATTTCCGGAATATTGGGGAGAGGTATATTATCCTCGGTATATTACCCGGTCGAGGTATACTCTGTAGATGTATACTCGGTACCTCGGTAGAGGTATATTACCCTCGGTATATTATCTCCCTCTTTGGGCACCGTTTAGCTCCTGACAACTCTGATTAAGGAACCGAAAAAGGGAGACAACCTTACTTAAGCATTTTATTTCCATCTCTTGCTCTTCATTTATGATAATGATTTTCGGAAACTCGATGAGGATCAATTACTCATTTTTAGGCCCCTTTCAACCCCTAGCAACTCTTGATTAGTTCACGTGAAAGAGGTAGAAACATTTACTTTCGCATTTTATTTACAACTTTTAATCTTCATCTATGGTAACAGTTTTTGGAAACCTAATGAGGGTATTTCAAGACTAGTGGGATCTCGCTTTATTAGTCATGTTTTGATTTTAAAGGAGATAGATTTTGCTCAAAATTAGAAGACTTTGCTTTGTGGAATTTTGTCAACATCTTATTTTCAAATACATGATTGCCTTGCGAAACATCTTTATATAGGTTCAATATCTTTTCTTCCCCAAACTGTACATTGTGCGGCAGCGACACTATTATGGATGCAGTGCATCTCAGGAATTCTCGGAAGTGTCCGGAAACATATATAACAGATATTGAAAGGCCAGGGAAAAACTACAGGACTTACAGACTGATTGACCCTATTAACTTTTTACTTGTTTTACATTTTAACCTTTTGGACTGTTACAATTTACAACTACAGTTACAAATATTTGTTACAGTTACAAATCTGAATATTTTATCCCTTTGTGTTTTTATATTTTTAAAATTTTACAATTTTAAATGGTACTATATTTGTACATTTTCTCCTTTTAAATTTTATATTTTCAAATTTTTTCAATTTTACATTTTGTATTTGTGTATTCCTTTTTTTTATATTTTAATCTCTCTTCATGAGTGCTGAGTGCACTCTAGTCAATGAATTCCTATGTTCAAGTGCTACTTCTAAAAATTATTTTCGAATAACAGTAGCACTTGTTCATCGTCAGGATGTTCGGAAATATTTAGCAACGGAACTCTACCTTGCCCCAGAACATTATATCAAACAACAGCACATTAGATTCACAAAAAAGTTTTCATCTGTTTCGTGGATAGAATAATTCAGTAAAGCATTACAAGTGATTGTCATCTATCACTACGTTTGTGGATACAGATACTGGGATGTTATCGAATGCTGTTGGCCATTACAAAACAAAATATTCAAAATACGTAAAGAAAAAGGAAATATCTGCAGAACAAAACGTATGCCTTTCTTATTGAGGTGTAAATCTGCATAACAGTAAGAAATTGAAATTAACCTACTTGTTGCAACAAATTGGACTTGAAGAACATTTTAAATTCCTTTCACTTGCTATGCCACGTGGTATTCGGAGCGAATCGAAGAATATTTTATACTTCACCGGTTTCTCATTTAACATTCTGTAACGTGCCTAGGGAGGACTGTAAGACATATTAATCGTTTCGTAAGACATATTAATAGTTTCATACATTGCCAGATAGTTTTCAACATTCTATACAGGCATTCTATAGAACGCCAGATTTTAAACTTTGCTGCTAACATTTAAAGATTTATATTCGTCGTTCCACATCTTCTTAGACTATAATTATTACGTGGCTTAAGGCAAGACAGAATTTTCTCTGCTATGTTTCGTCATATACGGTTCAGAAATTTAACCCTGAGATTATTCAATCACTAAGCATCAGTTTTCTTAAGAAACACTTTCCAAAAACATTTTTAACAAAAGTGTTATATCTATTATGTATGTATCTAAAAGAGGTTTTTCATAACGAGTTTTCAAAACAGGGCGGTGTTTTCTTATCAGTTTGAAAAGGAAACATCTAAATTAAGAGCCAGTAACTGTTTTATACATAAGTATTGAAGTCCTAAAAGTTTTAATAAGTCGATGGAATTTTAAACCTCTTATAGCTTCGTATAATAAGAAGGGTTTCCAATACTGCACGGAAGACTTAATGTAAAGAATGTAAAACCCAATGAAGAATACTGATTACTTTTCAAGAAATTGATTACTGCATATTTTTCTGAGGACATTTCTTCCTTTATTCTTTCCGGGCCCATAATCCAGCTTTCTCGGTTCTTTTGATTTTCCAGAAATCAATTCGGGGTGGAGGAAGCCGCTCGTTGTTTACATATTGATTGTGGTAGCTACAGTATCAGATTTCGATTGAAAAATTTGTTTCTGCATCAGAAACAAAAGAATTAACGACAAAAAGATGACACATTTCAATTTCGTTTCAATATATCTCAGTTGGATTTTTTTTTTCTTCGTTAACGGATTTCTTTAGGACAAATATTGAAGACAAATTAGTACAGCGCAGTATTTTTAATGAAATAATTTTTAATTTATTTCTGAATGGCCTGATAAGTAACAAGCAGTTGCCATTGTGCGGGAACTTATTGTAAGAGAAAAACATTGAAATCACAGTTCTGGCACATCTACGAGCGTGCGCAAGTAACTTGCATTCCCTGTTTTTTCTGGTCACGTGCTCGCAAAAATCTACAGCAACATTGAATTTCGAATATTCAAATGTTTTCTCACGTGTAATCTTAAGAGGAAAAGTGGTACTAGAGTTTTAAGGACTCACATTTAATCGGAAAGGTAAAAATAAAAAATGTGTCATTTTCGGAGTAATTTTACGCCAAATTTCCTCTACGTTTTACTAACCCACGTTTATTTTATTAGACTGTTACGCTACTTTTTGTCTACAATAAAAGTAGCAGTATCTATTTTACCAACTATTCAAAAGATTTTGCTGTATACTCTTTTGACTTGTTGCTGTAGATACTTGATTTCCAAACCCGATTTCGTTCAAGATAAATAAATACCTTTGTGCTGAACAGTAAAGTAAGAAAAACAACGTTAAAAAAAGCACAAATTTGCCAGTTACAGCAGACACGTGTTTCGGCGTTACGGGGAACGCCTTTTTCAATGCAAAAAGTAATGAACTTATGGATGAAAAGACAGCCATAAGCTCATTATTTTTTTCATTGAAAAAGGTATTCTCTGTAACGCCGAAACACGTGTCTGTTATAATTGGCAAATTTGTGCTTTTTTAACGTTGTTTTTCTTACTTTACCGATTTCGTTCGTTTGATTTTCTATATCTTTCAATTAGTATTCATTTAGTTACGTGATATTTTGAAAATCAGATTGGGTATCTGATATGCCTTTTACAAGGGTTCCTAAAGTAGGTGCCACACAGAAGGAATGTAAGGGTATCAAGAAATATTCACTGTATTACTGCTTAATAGTGTAAAAGTGAGGCTTGGTGACTATGAGAAAATTCTTATTCTTGAAAGGACAAAGCGAATAGGAATAGTTTGGGAACATCTAGCCTAGTCGATTTAAAAGAGCATTTCCCATTTCGCATTTTTAAATTTGGATATGATACGCAACACATGTGACGTCATATGCGAGAGCATCCTGATAGAGCTGCTATTTGACAGGCCGACGCATCAGCTTCAGTTTAGCCGTTTTGGATCGGATTTTTCATTGATGTGTTTCTAGAGTTACCACAGCAAAGTTTCGGATTTCGCCAAAGTTGCCGAAAATAATATTTCATTTAATAAAAAACTCACGTGCCGCTAATAATTGCTCACAGTGAACATTTACCAAACGCGATAACTCACCAGAACAGACAAGCATTCAAACAAGCACTCCGATCCAAAATGGCTAATCTTAAGCTGATGCGTCGGCTCGTATTTATAGGGGCCTTACATCAAGATCAACACAAATGTTGTTCTACTGCACGAGTAGCCGTTACCTCTCTGTTATTGTTTTCCCTTAACAGTATTGAAACACACAGATATTTTTACGCTCCTACAAGCCTTTTACACTCATAAAATTGTCTATTCATCTCAAAAACTTAATCAAGAGTTTTTTTTCACTCTCTTTTTAGCCTACTTTCCCAGTAAAAGTCAGAAAAAGAAGAAAAAAGCATGAAAGAAGGCTTAAAGCATCTTAAAAATATCGCGAAAAACAAAAAAAAAAAAAAAAATAAATCAAAAATAAATAAAATAATTAAATAAATATCGAAAAATTAAAAATTGGAAAGTAGGGTATTGAGATAGGGGAAAATGTCTGTCGGTCTATCTGTCGGTCTGTCGGTCTGTCTGTCTGCCCCCCCCCCCTAATAACTTTTGAATGAATAGTCCGATTCGAACGAACTTTTTTTTGTTCGAAAGATCTCGGCGAGGACACCTCAGTCCGATATTTCACTTTTTGATTTGAACTATTTTTTGTTCAATTTTGAACAGTTCAAAAAAATTTAACATTAGCGCCTACGGGGAAACTGAAAGTCAATGTAGATTCCGTACTTGAAAGCAGATTTATTTCAAACAAATTTTGTTGGAAATAGCTATTGACGCCAAACTCCAGACTCCGACTCTGAGAATTTAGAGGCACCTGACTCCGACTCCTGTGCCCGACAATTAATCGGACTCCGACTCCCCGACGGACTCGGAGGACAAATGACTGACTCCGATTCTTGGATATTCGTGTCCGACTCCTTTATCCCAAAATGAGATTGACTCCAACTCCGACTCCGCAGCTATGGTTTTCACTGTGAAATAATTATTGTTGATATGATTTGTTTTTATTTTCACGCTAAAGTTTTACTTTAGGTATTCAGTTTTCGGCGAATAAACTCAAAGTCATTTATGTTTCTACATAACGATATGCGCAGACGATTTTTTTTTTTTTTTTTTTTGACAATGAAAAGTATTTCTGTAAGTTGACATTTTATTGTTTTTATTTATTTTGGCAAGTGCATTAATTCATTTTAAAAAATATTTTTGGCAACAGGGGAAAAAGAAACGATTTTTTTTTATATGATGTATTTATTTTAATAAACTTATTAATTTTAATTATTATTTTTTCGTTTTGAAAGCTGTTAAAGAATTTTTTTAAGGGAAAAAAGTGTATTAGCTGCTTTGTTTAATAGGTGCTGCTTTTTTTTAATTGTTTTAGATGTGTAAGGAATACTTTATTCCTAGAAATTAGCAAAAATATGTTTGAAACAATTTGCGATTTTAGCTATTTTTGAGACTATTGATCAGGTACTAGAAAGTAGTATGGGTATACGGGAAAGTAGGCTCGTATAGTTCTAGACGGAACTTGTTGTTAAATTTGAATTAAAAAATGCAGATTTGTGTGAAGTGAGAGAGGGACATAAAATCCATTGGGAAGCAGTTAAAGTATTACATTTGAGTGTTTTATTATTTTTTTTCAATAAAAAACGTCAAAGTAAACAAATATTCAAAAACAAAATACAGTGTACTCTCGATATCTCGAACTTCGATAAAAAATGATGTGACGAAAAATTATTTTTCCCCTTGATTTTGCACATTTATTTAATTTATTTTTCATTCTTATGTCGAAGAGTTTTCAAATCAAAACCTTGTTGTGTCGAATATTTTTCGAAGTCAAATATAATTTTCGGGAAAAACTGCAGTTTTTTGTCTCGAAGCAACGTTTCTTAGAATTTCTCACACCTATCATTATTTCTCTCAAGGATTAGGAATGATTCGGAGAAGCTTATCTACTGGCTTCTAGCTATCTATCTTTATTATACAGGGTGACCGAAAGTCCTTGACACATTCGAAAAAATTCATAGAAAACCAACAAATTGTCATAGGAATTTGCGGTTTGCACCATAACAATTCACATTTTCAAGAGTTTTTATGACATCGAAAAAAGAAAAAAAAATGAAAAGGGGAAAAAAGAAGAAGAAAAAAAGCATTTCGCAGCCAGAGTGTCAGTATGTGTGTTTGTGTGTGTGTGCTATGCTTGTAATTCTTCGTTTAGTAAATCGTTTTAAATCGTTTATCCTTTTAAATCGTTTTTGTTGACATGAGAAAACGCAAAAAAGAATAAACACTAAACGAAGAATTACAGGTATAGGGTCTGGTGGGGTAAAGTGGTCATAAAATCGTAGGTTTTCAACTTAGGTGGATAATAAATGCAATAAATTCTTTAAATATTTCAACTTTTTTTGTTATTATTTTACATTGCATTATTAATGAACACGTACATTGAATTTCAGGAAAAAAAATATTGATTTAAGTAGTTTAATAACATTTTCATTTCCCTTTGTATTTATGACCACTTTACCCCATGGGGTGGGGGAAAGTGGTCATAGCATGGGGTAAAGTGGTCATAGTTAAAAACAACTACAAAACTGTTACAAATAACCCTATTATTTGTATATTTTGGTTATTTTTATAGTTACAAGTATATGTACGAGTATATGCGGGTATGCACGAGTATATACGTGTCGTTTAAACAAGAGTAAACATGTTCATATATGAATAAATACATGTATACATCAGATACATGCATGCATGTGCCTACTCAAGTATATTCGTGTATACACGAGCGTATAAGCATGTATACGTGATTGCCTACAGGAGTGTATACGTGTCTACACGAGTATATACGAGTCACGTGTATATGCGAGTATATACGCGCAAAACGAACATCATTTGCGTGTTTGCACATGTATCTCGAGTATATATGTGCATACCTGAGTTTCTGAGTATATACGTGTATAGTCGACGTATATACGCATATATAAGTGTACATAGATACACTACTGGCCATTAAAATTGCTACACCAAGAAGAAATTTCCAGAATGAAGCTAAATTTTACATACGTGATAATAAAATTGACATTAGAAAGTGATTACAAAATTAAAGCAAATTGATCATTTATGGTTGGAAAAATCTCGAATAAATGGAGGTTTAAGTACCCTGTTAAGCCACCTCTAGCGTGAATGTACGATGTACTTGAAGCGAAACAATCGGGCATTGAGACATAACAGTCTCCTACGATATCCTGCGTCATCTCGTACCACAGTTGCTGTAAACGTGCCACTCATTCGATCAAACTCATACGTGTTAGCACTCAAGACGGGGCTCCCAGGAACCATTTTTTAACATGACAATGCTCGGTCAAACACAGCAAGGGTGTAAAGGGATTTCCTCTTCCGCATTATCACTTTCTCTGGTCTGCGTGATGCTCTGGTCTGCGATTTGTGACTTGTCACAAATTGAGCATATCTGGGATCACTTGAGACGGTTAATTGGACATCCTGTAAATTTGATCAAATTAGTGGCGCGTTTACAGCAACTGTGGTACGAGAAGACGTAAGACATCGCAAGAAACTGCTGTACCTCAATGCTCGACCGTATCGGTTCTTAAATTCCAACTAGAGGTGGCGCAACAGGGTACTTAAACCTCCATTCATGTGAGATTTTTCCAGTAATAAATGATCATTTTGCTTTCATTTTGTAATCGTTTTCTAGTGTCAATGTTGCCATCACGTGTGCAAAATTTTGTTTCATTCAGATTATTCCTTCTTGGTGTAGCAATTTTAACGGCCTGTAGTGTACTTATACGACTACGGGTATACACGAGTTAATTCGTGGATATATCCAGTGCGTGTTTGGTACGTGCCTACTCACGTATATATATATATATATATATATATATATGTGGAAGCAAGAGTATATACGTATGCTTACGTGTAAACACGATTATATACTTGTTAGACGTATATACGTACATTTACGTGTAAACATCAGTACATGTATCCACGTATATCTACGAGTATATCCGCTAATATACATGTATGCTTACATAGTGAATCCAAGATCTTGGGCAAAATCTAAGTGGTGTGAAAGGGGAGGATAAGAAGCAAAGAATCGTAAGGAACTTATGGTCGTTGACGCGCTACATGCACACAAAGCCAGAAATCGATGGAATGAAAACATGTCACAAATTTGTTACACAAAGATGATTTTAACCGACATTTTAGTTCTTAAGAAATATTTAGACAGTTGTTAAAAAGTAAAGCCTGTAGTAGCTCTAATACACGCATCGCAACAAAGGCGCAGCGACTGATGAAAGTTTTTCAAGAGTCTCGTAATTGCAACAGAGTGATTACGACGCATGTATTACAGATGCCGGCCGCAAGTTTCATCAATGACTTTAAAACTTTCTTAAGTCGTTGTGTAAAATTGTCTTTTTTGTAATAAATTTGTGACCTGTTTTGCATTCATTAGTTTCTGACTTTGCGTGCATGTAGCGCGTCAGCGTTGAGTTTGTGGCCATATGTTTCTTATGATTCTTACTTCTTATCCTCCTCTCTAACACCTTTTAAAAATTTGCCCAAGAGTTTAAACTCACCCTGCATGCATGTATATCATATGCTAGTATGTAAGTGTCAGCTCGAGTATGTACGTGTATATACGTCGTGTCTACCTGAGTATATAAGTGTTAGTATATGTACGAGTATAAGCGGGTATATACGTGTATAGTCGAATGTATATCTGTATAGATAAAAAATACTACGAGATACCCAAATACGTGTTTATTGGTGCATTTATGTGAATACGTATATATACGTGCCTACACGAGTATATGCGTATGCATGCGCATATACTCATATATTTAACCTTGTTTACTGTAAAAACAATACATATTAAGTGAAATTAATATTTAATTGATACCTGCCTTATACTTAAAGATTAAGTGATTTTAAAAGAACAATATTCGTTAAGCCTAATATTATGACCACTTTACCCCATCTTACTAAAATTGTTCTAAAAAATTATTCAAAAGAGATTCAGCTAACTGCTAATGAGTATGAGTTCTTGAGACATGGAGGAAGCTTCCTGTGCAGTCAATCTGTTCATAATTCTAAGAAACAAAATTTCCCAAGAAAGTTAAAAAAGGTGTTTATATTTTTAAAAAATTCATAATCACTCAAAATATTTTTTTTTTACCAAATAAAATTTTGACAGTTGTAAAATTTTGTATTCAAAATGTAGTTTCTAACTGCACTACTCTAAAATAAAATTTTCACATTCATTCGAACATTTATTTTTAAGGTATAGCCATTTATTTGAATTATGACCACTTTACCCCATTGACCACTTTCCCCCACCAGACCCTAGCATATACTGACACCCAGGCTGCGAAATGCCTTTTTTTTTTCTTTTTTCTCCTTTTCATTTATTTTATTTTCTTTTCGATGTCATATAAACTCTTGTACTTGTGAAGTATTATGGTCCAAACCGCAAATTCATACGACAATTTGTTGGTTTTCTACGATTTTTTTTAATGTGTCAAGGACTTTTCGGACACCCTGTGTAAGGACTTTATTTCAACAATCATTACATGTTTTGAATTATTTTTAACTATCGTGACTAATTTTTAGAATATTTTATTGTAATTATAACCTTGTTATCTAGAAAACTCGATTTTTTTCCGTCCCTTAGACTCCGTGATATCGAGAAATTACTGTATTATACATTTAATGAATTTGTTCCTCTAAAAATATCAAGGAGTATTTTCCCAATATGAAACTGATCAAGCACCATAAATGGCTACACCATGAACACTAACAAATTAATTGAAGGCAATTTTTTTAAATCTTTCACTTGAAAGTTTTCTAAATTGTAAATGTGTGTCAGTTTGGAACATATCTTAAAGTTTGGATCATGCGACTAAATTCAAGTCTAACGGTTAACATAAGGAAAATTTCTAACAACTCTTTTTCTTTTCTTTTATTCACTTTTCTCACTGTAGTTCACTCATTAATAAGTCCTGTATAAAATATAAGCATCTTTAGAATTGCATACAAAGTGTGTCTGCGTGTAAAATGCATAATAGCCGCCTGGGGTTTTTCTCATGGTCAACTTTTTATACTCTTAATTACGTGCTGATTTTGGTAAATTTCCTATTACGGCGGGAAAGTAGTATTATGTTTCAGTAATCTTTTAAATCTCTTATGTATTGCAATTTCCGCCAGGTCTCTTACATTAAATATAAATATTATAACTTAACAGGTAATAATAGTTATAATTTAAGAACTAATTATTATTGTTTTACAATTCAATATGCATATTCATCATGAAGCAGAACGGAAAATGCTGAACTGGTAAGGACCATAGGCAATTCTGATTTTTGAAAATAACCAAGAAAATATTGTTTCGGAAAACAGCAACTAAACTCTTTTAAGCAAAGAAAGTGGTTATACAATATGTATCTACATAACATACGTACAGTATATCACACTACAATAATAAATTGAAATTTTCAACAAAATTTAACAAAAGTTAACTCGCACAGTTTGCTTAACGTAAAGGATAATTTATTAAAGCTTTCTGGCAATGCTTTCAGACTTTTGAAGTTTCGGATGTTTGACGGTGGAATTTTTGATGTCACACTGAACATATTTTCAAGTTCTTTTTCAAATGTGGCAACATATGAACTGAAATTGTTCATGCCATTTAAGGGGGTTCGGGACACAAAAATAGTCAAAATTTGCAATTTTTTTTAATCATTTGGAAAATTACTCCGTTTTGTTCTGCTTAAAAGGACGTTTGAATCTTGTTTCTATCTTAATTAAAACGAAAGAGAAAATTATTTTTGTTAGATGCACTTAACTAATGTGTATTGAACTTTAAAACTTAAAACGCGTTTTTCTCTACGATGCAATTTTTCCCGATTACTTGCATTCAAACTCTTAAAAGTCAGGAACCGATAAAGTAATGAAATTTGGAGTATATCTTTTTCAAATAGTTTACTTTAGTTTTTCTCCCCGCTAATTTAAAAAAAAAAAAAACCTTTACTGCAAAAAGTATGATTTAAAAAAAAGTATCTTCGAATTTTTCGATTTTTTTTTCAAATATTTTTTTATTTTTTATTGAATAAATGTTTTTAAAATCGCCGAATAAAAATTAAAGCTTAGATATTTGTGCATAATTAAAAAAAATTGAAAATTTACCAAGAATATTTTCAGTTATAACAATTTAAAGTAACCTCATTAAAAAAAATAAATTTAAATAAAAAACTTTTTTTTAAATATTTATGTTATGATTTTGCTTATTAAATAGATGGTAAATCAGTGCAAAAAATTTCAAAACTTTAAATTATTTAATATATTTTTTTAATGTGTTCCGGACCCCCTTAAAACCTCTATCAGAAAATTAAGAACGAATTTTATTACATTTCAGATTTAGTTCAGTTAACCATTGAACTGCAGGTACTGAAAGCCTTGACTTTGTCACTACAGCAAAATTTTATGTTTAATAATATATTAAAGTATATCATGTTTTCAAATTGGGTTTTGCGAGAACTGTTTAATAGGGTGGAGCTTATTTTTCAACTATGAAAATATTAACCTCTTACCCTCTCATTTTGTTCCTTTGTATGAAAAAAAAATTCAGGCCAAATATTAGCACATTTAAAGATTATTTAGAGGTAGCTCAACAACTGTAAAATTTTTAAAATTGCGGGAATCTTTTTTTTTTTTTTTTTTTTCAAAAAGCAAAAATTGCTTACTTTTCCATTATTTTATAAATAAACCTTGGACTTATTTTAACTTCACATATAACTTACTAAATAGCACCACTAGGCAGACCACAAATATCTAAAAGCCTCGCTAGCTCTGATTTAGCCATTTTGTTTTAGGATGTGACATCTTTAGCTGCACAAAACACGTTTGGTTATTTTAGCACTTTGTTTGTTTTCAATATTTTATTTTTGGTTCAGTTTTGAAAGCAAAATGACTGCAAAAGCCACAAGATCTCCAAGTGACTTGTATTTTCTTGGTGGGTTAGTTCCAGAATTAAAAGGTGGAAAATTGCCACCCTTCGTATGGCTCAAGGACATTTTTTGCATCATCATCTTGAATTGAAGAAAACCGCAAGACAAGCTTCAACTCGGACCATCACATAAATTGCCAAGTTTTGGCAAAAAGCTAGAATTCCTATGCGAGACAACCAAAATTGTCAAATGAAGCTTGAAAAGTTGTATAAAGAGTGGCAGCTTTTGAAGAAAAATAAAGCTCGATGTTCATCAACACAGCAAGCTAAGGAATCAACTTTTCTCTCTAAACTAGAAGATCTTTTTGATGTTGCTCATGCTGATGTTTTAACCGGTAAAGCAGTCTTACAAGAAGACAAAGACTTTTCAATAGCACAAAGGAAGAAAGGTAGGTGTAGATCAATGTTAGGAGTTGATAAAAGGCTTGATATAAAAGAGAAAAAAGCTCTTGAACGAGAAACAAAAACAAATGCCCGAATACAGCAACAGAAAATTAAAGAATTAAAAGATTCTATAGTGGAACTTGAATCATCTACTGATACTGAAACTGATAGCAACTTAAGCTCAACGGAAGAAGGTAAGAAAATGGATGTCACAGAACAAGCATCAAAAAGACAGAAAAGGAAGCGAGGGAGAAAAACTATAGCTACTCCCCAACTTACTGCAGCTTCGGACAGAACAAAAGTGTCAGACCGAAAGGCTTTCTATGTCATAGCAGAAACTGCAAAAGGCTTAGGATTCAATATCGATGAATTTTCTTTAAATAAGGACTCAATTCGCCGTCAAAGAAGGAAGGAAAGAGCTCAAAAATATGCAGACATAAAGGCTAAGTTTCAACCTAACGTCCCTCTAGTTATTCATTGGGACAGCAAATTAATTCCTCATTTAGTTCCAAAAGATAAAGTGGATCGCCTGCCTGTACCAGTAACTGGGAAAGGAATTCACCAACTACTTGCAGTTCCCAAGCTAGCATCTGGGACAGGTGAGGCACAGGCTACAGCATTTTTTAAAGCTATTGAAAGCTGGGGAATATCAAACAACATACGTGCTATGTGTTTTGACACAACCAGTTCAAACACTGTCAGTAACTCGGATGCATGTGTTCTTTTAGAACAAAAGCTTGAAAAGGAACTTTTGTCCCTAGCATGCAGGCATCATGTGTTGGAACTGATTATAGGTTCAGTGTTTCAAGTGTGCATGGGAGCCACATCTTCTCCTGAAATTCCATTATTCAAACGTTTCAAGGAATTTTGGAATTTCATTGGCACCAACCAGTACGAAACTGGACTTTCAGTTGACGTAGTTGATGAACTGATAAAGGATATAAAAGAAGATACAATTGCTTATGCAAAAAAATACATGGGAGAGTCACATAACCAACTAAGAGGTGATTATAAAGAATAAGTTGAACTTGTGCTTATTTTCTTTGTAACTGCCCCTGTTAGAGGTGTTAAATTTATGTCGCCTGGAGTCATGCATCACGCTCATTGGATGTCGAAATGTATTTATAGTCTCAAAATCTGGATGTTTAGATCGCAATTCAAGTTTACATCTAAAGAAGAGAAGAGATTAACAGCTGTATGCATTTCCATTGCACGTGTATACATGAAAGCATGGATATCAGCACCAGAAGCTGCAAGTGCTCCACATAATGGCCTGTTACTAATGATGTCTTTGCTATTCATACAAATATCTCGAAAGCAGCTGCAAATAAGTTTTCCAACCATTTATTGTACTTAACAGAGGAACTAATTTCGTTGGCTTTTTTTGATAGTCATGTCAGTGCATCTACCAAAATGAAAATGGTTAGTGCTATGAAAAAAACCAGCTAAAGAAAATTCTAAACAGAGGAAGATTGATCTTCAAACATTTGACAACAAAAATTTGGATGATTTTGTAACAGCAAAGTCTATGTCACTGTTCCAGGCATTAAACCTGCCCGTAGATTATCTTCCTGTTGATCCAGCATTGTGGGAAACAAGAGATGACTACAAAGAAGCCAAAAAAATTATTCAAGCTTTAAATGTAGTGAATGATCATGCTGAACGTGGAGTGGCTCACGGGTGCAGAATATGTCCGATCCGGCAATCTAGGATTGGGGGAAATTTGAACCATCTGGGGAAATTTTGCAGATTCGATTTTTTTTTTTTTTTAATTTTCCGATTTTTTTCGCAAGTGTCTTTTGAATGCATTTTCTTTTGCATCACCACTCTTTATATTTTCATTAACTATTTGTTGGATAATAATTTACATTTAATAATAAATATTAGATAGGATATTTTAATTAAAACTTAATTTAGTTTTTAGGTACCTAGTTCTACATGTTACCAGTTCATTCTGTTAGTTTTAAAGATGCATTTTTTTTTCAAAATTGTCTATACCTATAGTAATGAACTAATTTTTATCTGAAACATAAAACATATTGTAATATTTTGGGGAAATTTTCAAATAGATTGGGGGAAATGTTGGCAGTAAGAACATTTTCTGCACCCCTGGAGTGGCTCTTATTCAGGAGTTCAATCAACTGATAACATATGATGAAACGCAGTTGCAGTTTCTGCTGCAAGTCATCGAGGAATACCGCAGAATATACCCTGACAGCAGGAAAGTGACTTTATCTGGGACTGTTTCAAAACAATAACTTGTTTCCAGAACAATGCCAGGTGCATTTTATAACCCAGAAACTACCTTCTTTCCTGTCTCAATTGATTTACAAGTGCTATATAAATAAATGTGTAATCATCACTTTTTGTCGAAATTTTCTCTATGTAACAAACTTCAAGTTCTTTGAGCT
Source organism: Uloborus diversus (assembly GCF_026930045.1). Classification (NCBI taxonomy): domain Eukaryota; kingdom Metazoa; phylum Arthropoda; class Arachnida; order Araneae; family Uloboridae; genus Uloborus; species Uloborus diversus. Next base: position 9,714,685 of record NC_072731.1, read on the forward strand.
ACCTCTAAATATCAAAATTTTTCATTCAAACTTCATATTTAGTGGTTTTTCATCAAAAGGAACAAATTGAGAGAGTAAGATCTACAAAAATTAAAACTTTATTTTTTCAGTGCAAATAAGCTCCACCCTACTGTTTAAGTTAATAAACATTTTCTTTTATCTCCTCGCCGGGATTCTCTTATCGCTGAACTGAAACTGTCGTTCTAAAATATTTTCACACATTTTATTCCATATAAGCTTCATTTTCCTTTTAAAGGAATTTCATCCAAAGCAAAATTTTAAAACAATATTTAAAGTAAAAAATTGACTTTATAATCAAAACATGTATGCCATATTCAGCACTCAAACTATAACAACTCATATTTAGCTGTAAATGGTAATCATCCGTAAACACTCGATATGTGTCCAATAGTAAAGGGAAAATGTAAAAACTAGCATATGTGTGTTAGAAGGACAAAAGGTTTTTCCCCATTAACTCCATTTACTTACCTTATATAAGAAATGCATCATTTTGTGTCCAGCACATATCGATGAAGTCGACTAGACTGTAAATCAGCTGTCTCCACATATTGTCAAAGACAAGTGTTTTTTTTTTTTTCTGAGAGAGATATTTTGAAAAAAAAAAAAAAAAAAAAAACTGCTTCAGTAGAAAATTAGTCACTCTAAATTTTGCCAAAAAATAGTGAAATTAGTTGCTTTAAAATCACGAACGACAACTTGCTCTTATTTCAGCATTTTTAATTGACTCCTGAAAACCTACCAAACACGGACTAGTCATTGATATGTACCAATGTTAATTTAAAATTTGCGCTCAGATTTGTTTATGCATGAAAGCTGTTCATGTGTGTTACAGCTTTTTTAATTTTGGTCTAATACCAGTATATTTGTCTTTCACAAAACACATAGTTCTTACTGAATATACCTGTCTTGCCTTCAATATTCGAGTTGAACCGAACCATTGCTTCGGTCACTCGTCTGGTCAGCGCTAATTCTATATTAGCTACCAGTTTGTTGGCACTCTTGGCTTCCTTAAGAGGTTTTCCACCTCCAGCTCAGTCACTCCTATGCCGGGCTGATAAGTGCTAATAAGCACGAAACAGCAGTCCTCGGTTGGAGTTGACTGAGCTGGCGGTGTATTTCATGTACATAGTTCTTATTTTTCCAGAAGTGTCTAACACGTCATGCTTTCAAACTTAGCACTCAACTAAACAGCTAAAACACTCGTGTTTTATTTATTTAATTTTACTTACATTACTTCTTGTAATTAAAAAAATCTAACCCATATACATTTAAGTTAAAAACTCTAACAACGTAAAACTAAGTCTGTCAACATCTTTCATTTTGGCATTTTGCAACAAAGAGATTCCGCGAAAAGTCACCTGACTTCCTCCTCATAAAAGGTGGAGTTCAACTACAAAGTCATCCAATCATTCCCAGTCGTAGTGCTTAGTTGGTTTTATGTGCCCAACAATACCCATAATTCTCTCGCGAATGGGAGAACTAAAATGAGAATTACTCTCCAAGGACAGTAATGCGTTTTCTATATTTAAGCAAAGTATCCTAGGAAAGATACGCTATCACAAGGTTAGTTTCAGTACGAAGTTAGCACTGAGTTCATTAGTAAATTTCGATTTCCTGCACTTGTTTAACAGTTATGATAATAAACATCAATTCCGGTGCTTGAAACGTGAGCTTTTGTCTGTTAAACTGAGCGGTTATTTTAATCACAGAATTTTGAAACACGAAGAGAGTTTCTTTGAACTTGCTCGATCATTGTTTCCTCAAAATTGTTTTTTATGCCAATGAAAAGTATACAATGAAAGTACAGGATGACTCATAAAGAGAGGCATTTCATGTATTGCTGCTTTAGCCCTGGCTAATGGGCGGTAATTTACTGAATATACCATGCCTTGCCTTTAATCTTCGAGGTGAACCGAACCATTGCTTCTGTCACTCGTCTGGTCTGTTCTAATTCTATATTAGCTACCAGATTGTTTGGCACTCTTGGCTTCCTTAAGAGGTTTTTTCCATCTCCAGCTCAGTCACTTACCTGTGCCGGGCTGATGAGTGCTAATAAGCACGAAACTGCAGTTCTTGGCTGGAATGACTGAGTTGGCGGTGTATTTCATGTAGTGTTTGCTATGTAGTGTTTTTTATGCCAATGAAAAGTACACAATGGAAGTACCGGATCACTCATAAAGAGGGGGAGAGGTGTTAAAACGTCAATATTTCTAAGAGTAAAAAGCGTAAGAAAACGCTCTTTTACGTACTTATGTCGCGAAGACATTAGCCAAAATGAGAGAAGAAGATAGCTCCAGTACCCTCCTCACCATCAATGAGCCGTGGAGACTGTGCTCGAAGCTGAGAAACGGCTTCCACTGGCTGGCAGCAGGGGGTAAGTTCTTCGGGAATACTTCTTCGCATCTAACCTTTTCATGGCACCTATATTTGCACATGTAATCATTAAAGGACTTAATTTGTAATTCATCTTCGGTTGCTTTATTGACCCTCATTATGTTCGAACTTGTTCGAGCATTGGTTCACTTAAGTCATTCTATTGCCATTTTATGTGCGCTACTCCTGAAGCCTGAACCAATACATTAGACATGTACTCCATCTCCCGAGCATACAAGCTGTGCCGTATCATGTAGGCAGTCACAGAAGTTCATTGCTGCAGGTGTCACAATCTTTTAGTTCTTCAAGATTAAGCGATTATATTATAATTTTATCCTTTACCTATCTTCACAGGAAAAATCGCTGTAACTGTAAAATGGAGTGTTTGCAGCACGGAAAAAAAATTACAGTAAGTTGTGCTGAAGAAAAAAAAACGATTGCAGCGCCAATTGATACACCACGTAACTTACAGTGCGAAGCAAATAACCCCGTTTTTCCCCTCACTTGATGTCCAACACGTATGGTGAGCAGCAAAGCCGCTTGCTATTCCGAAGGTCCCGAAATCGAACCTGCATCTCGAACTTTGCGTTTTTCAACGCTCGTTTATTCTACGGTAAAATTTTACAGTAAAATAGGACTTCACGCTAAACTTTCAGGATTTTTTTAAACAGTGTACAGTGATCAACTGACACTTTACCACTTGTTCTTTCATTTAAGTCCCATCAGGGATCTGAAGCTACAAGCTTCTCAAATTGGAAGCCTTAAGAAACACCACTATTTGCTTTGAAACACCATGCATGTTGAGCTCTTTAGATTTTATATTCTAAATAAAAAACGTTCTGGCACACTGTCAAAAAAAATTTTGCATTTTGTCGTACTAGACACAAATTTCTATAATACTTAATTATTCACTTATTGGTATGATACATTTTTGCTTCGTGAACAATTATTGTTACCTTTTGCAGTCTTCTTTTGTCTTGAACATATTTTATACACTTCTTTTTTTAAACATTTTTCATTTAACTTTTAAACAGCTGTTTAAAAAAAAGACGTTTATTAAGGGGGGAAAAAAACAATTCCACAATTGTCAACTGAACCCAGGGGACAGACTTTCAACAGCGGGTTGATAAAATAAGCATTAAGTGTTCTTGGGAACTAAACCCTGGGGGTATTTAAAGTTCGGCTGACTACCTAAAACTCTGAAGTGTGAAAGCACTCCAGAGCTCTCGGTCATGAAAACTGAGATGGGTACAGTAGGCCTTGGCTACCATGGGCTGTTGCCCAATAAAGTTTCTTCTTAACAAATATTCAACTAAGAATAGCATTGAAGGATTGCTGTAAGTAAACTTACTTAAAATTATTTAAATCTTAAAAGTATTAAAACGTTTTCTAGAACGCAAAGCGTTAATTGTGGAGTGATTAGTCCATTCAAGAAAATAATGTTTAAGCATTATAACGGCTTATCCGTCTTAAATTTCTATATCTATTTCGCACTGACAAATTCAAAAAAGTTAAATATGAGAAGACTAAAATGTGTTTTCACTGAAAATTCTGAATTCATACGAAAATTCAGTGAATACTAAATATTTACTTCACAGCCTTAAAATAGCACAAAAGAGGAGAAACACTTTTCAAGCTTAAACTATTAGATAAAAAGCATCTTTATGTTTACGCCTCTCACGACACGGAGAAGCTTACTCAAAGTTCAAATAAAACTATTTTTCGATGTAAGCAATGAATTTCTAAACTAAACTGAGTTTTAATAAGTTTACGTTTTAATTATTCAGTACGATTCGAATTGATCTTTTAGAAAACTTTAACCAGAACTACAACATAAAAATACTATGTCTATTACCAACGAATTAAATTTTTCTGCAACAAAAACTATTACAGCTAATAATTTTTCTTACGTTTTTTTACGGAGGAATGGTTTTATCCTAAGCTTTTCTAAGGAATAAACGGAACTAACTTTTTAATGGAAATAGTACATATTTTTTTTGTAAAAAACAGAAGTGTTTACTACAGCTGTTATAACTCATCCCTTTATGATTTTTTTTTTTTTTTTTTGTTATTTTGCTTGCAGTAAAACATGGTAAGTTACTGAATTTAGAAAAGATAATTTTTATATAATACTTAAAGAATGTGTTTTGATTAAAATTAAACAAAGTGAAATTTGATCCCTCCAAAGACCATTAATAACAACACTATTTTTGTGTACTTTATATAAATAAATTACAATATAATGTTTCAAAAATTATTATATTTAAAATCGACATTAATCGATCCACTCATAAAAACAACAAGAACGGAAAATTAGTCTAAAGATAAAAATGCTAAAGATTACATCATTAATATTTAAGGAGATGAAGAATAAATTAACTTAATTTATCAAAAATAGATGATCACGTTTAATTGTCCTGAATAATACAAAATACACGCTAAACACTACCTAATAACTGGTTTCTACCAAAGAGATGTTTAATGAAAAAAATAAAGCAAGAGTACTTTTTTTTAGTCATGGAGTATCAAATACATTCATCGCTGCATTACGGCAAGTTGTACAGCCAAAAAATGCATAATGAGTAGTTTTTTTTTATTCAAAGACTTCGTATTTGAAAGATGCATTGAGTAAAATCATATACTTAAATCAACCAAAATTCTTTCATGATAAATTATGTAGAATATTTTATCATAAAAAGTTTGTAATATTTGAAGAAAAACAATTGTTCAAAAAACAAAGTCTCATAATTAGTTTAAATTTTTCCCAACGTTGAAAAAGTTGGACATCTGTCTCAGAAATTTCAGATTAATAAAAATAAATGAAAGAATTGTATGTACTAGCTGATTTATTGGTAGCTGTTGAGGATATTCATGAGGTTGACTCGAAACATTTCTGATTTGTTGAGTGAATTCTAAATTCAAATGCTAACAAACCTTGTTGCATTTTTACTCATCTAAATGCGTTTCGCTTGAAAATATATTTTTAGACCAAATATACGTTACTAAAACATATTACAAAAGTAAGAAATCAGGATTTAAATATGCTACTGTGCACAAGCTTTCTTTTTATATTCTTAAAAATAAAACAGTACTTATATTTTCCAAACCTATAGACTCATTCTCATATTTGGAATAAGTAATGACATTTGACGCTTGCTGCTTGGATTATACTTTTTAAATCTTTTGCAGGAACTAGGACCCAGCACTTCCTAGAGGGTCAAAGGGCTAAATATTCATCATATCTCTTTAAAAGACCGCTAATAACCCAAAAATAGCCTCCACTATCGAGAAATTACCACGTTAAGGACACTATACCTATTTGTGACTGAAATTTGCACCTTCCCTTTTGAATCCCACTTTCGGTTTGATTTTTATGATGACCCCATCCGAAAGAAAAAGTTGCATCCAACTGATAATACATCTTACATGAATAGATATGTTTTAGAACGTTTAAAAAAACCAAAGAACAAATCATTATACAAAGTGATTAATTACGTTCAAAATTTCACATTGCATACTAGTAAAAATCGATGTTTAGTAAGAACAAATTTATCAGAATTGTTCCGGCTTAATAGTGCTCTAAGAAGAAAAATGTGTAACCAAGCTCATTGACAGAAGAAAAAAAAAAGTTATTATTTACGACATTTCAAACGATGTAAACATACAGGGTCTGTATAAAAAGTAATGAGACTCATTTTCTCCTGGTGCGACTGTACCTCCCAAGGGCGCACAAATAGGTTAGGTTGATGATGGAGGTTACTGATTTGAATCACTTCTGTCCGCAGTCGCCTGGGAGTCTTTGTTCGGGCAGGATCGTCGTTATAGTGCACCTATGTTGCTAACGTCGGTTCCAGCTCCAGAATGCAGAGAACAATTGAGCAGCGTTACGTGGTTATGTTTGGTGGGGAACTTTTTCAAATTGGCCTCAGATATTTTAGAGCTATGTAAGCAAGTGCTCGAAGATAATTATCTGTCAAAAACGCATGTGTTTTGGTGGAACAAGTGTTTCAAAGATGGTCGGGAGAGCGTCGAGGATCAATCTCAAAAAGTCTGTGCCAACCAGCAGAACGGACGCAAATGTGGATCGTGTGTGTGTGTGTCTTGTGGTAATTTCGGACCACCGATGAAGTGTGAGAATGATTGCAGATGAAGTTGGACTTGATAAAATGACAGTTCATAGCAGCATCGCTGAAAACTTGAGAAATGCTGGAAACACCTGATTCATTCTCCAAGATTTCCTGGTCAATAAAGGTAACTCTACCTACTCAGCATGCCTGCAGCCACTATTTAGCTCCAGCAAACTTCTTTCTGGTCCCGAAGATGAAAACATCAATAAAAGGGCATCACCATGGTGCTCTGGAGGCCGTGAAGTCAAGGGCACCCATGCGCAAAAATTTTAAGGGGGGCTCAAAAATTTTCCCCATGATTTAGCAGAATATTTTCCTCATGGAAAAAAATTTAAGTACAGATTAGAGATATTAAAATTTGATAACTTATTCTTTAATGGCTGGGAAATTTTTTTAATATATTTTTGCAAAGAAACGAGCTGATGTGTGCATCACATGACTCCAATTTAATGTCATTTCCTCATTATTGGCAATTTTAATGTGATTCAATTGTTTACTCTCTAAATATCACCAACAGTGGCCATATTGAAATCAAATTAAAAAAAAAAAAAACATTGCAAAAATTGTCGCCAAGTTGGCGACAAAACTTGGCGACCAAAAAACTGGCGATGTATCGCCAAGTGTCCGACAAATTATAACACCACTTGAATTTACATCAAAATTAATAATGATTTCCCCCCAAAAAGGGGCAAAAGACCCCCTTAGGAACCTTCGAATGCAACCAAAATTGAAGGTTTACAACTAGGCCCCACTAGAAGTCTCCGTACCAAATTTCAACTTTCTAGGGCATACCGTTTTTGAGTTATACGAGATACATACACACATACGCACATACATACGTACATACAGACGTCACGAGAAAATTCGTTGTAATTAACTCGGGGGTCGTCGAAATGGATATTTCGGGTGTCTGTAGGTTCCTCGGCATATATCCACGTGTGGTCGGTTCGAAAAAAAAACTCAACATTCATTCGGGGGTGAGAAAAATGGATATTAAGGCCGATTTTTGAGTGAAATTTTTTTCGCGAATACAATACTTCCTTTCTTGTAAAAGGAAGTGAAAAGCACTTAAAGTGAGGAAGTTTTCATTTCTAAGGGGAGGTTGGAGGCCCCCCCCCCCTTTGCTCCCTATATGGGCGCCCTTGCGTGAAGGCGCTGGTACAAGACTTTTAAAGAACATTCTGGAAGCAGGCTACAAAGCAGCATTCGAAGCTTAGAAGACTCGCTGGGATAAGTGTGTGCTAGGCCGAGGGTCTCATTTTGAAGAATTTTAAGTGTGAGTGTTAGTATCCGCAATAAATTCTTAAAACACAGCTCAGTCTCATTACTTTTTACACAGACCTTATGTTATTTATTGTACAATTCAGTCATGCATAATTTATCAAACATTAATATAGTGCAGTTAACAGTTTGCTGTCATAAGCATTTTTTTCTGGAAATATTGGAGAAGCAAGTAACATTTTAATTGAGTTGTTTTCTTTGACATAACTTCAATTATATATTAATTATTATAACTCTTATCGCTATGTTTCATGAATGCGATATAATAAACATATGTCTAAAAATATTTACGGGTATAGGTGTTTCCCCTATTTTTCTTTCACTCTCTCCTGCTTAATTTGAAAACAGCAAGGTTTTTTTTTTCTTTATTTCTTCTTTTTGTCTTTTCTGTCATAAACATTACTAATAAGATTTCTCTCTCGGACACTACTCTGCTTGGCATTGTTGTTAGAACATTGCATATTTTTTTTAATCATCCATAAAAATTGTTACTTAATACAACAGCATTTACCTGTTTTTTTATAGGTGGATGGAATGACACTGTTTAATACACAGAAGTAAACTGAAACCCATTTTGTTTCTTAGTATAGTTTTGTTTCTTAGTGGCATAATCTTCTATTGAACTTTAAAAGCAAAAAAATAACTTCCAAATGTAGTGTATCTTATATAATTAAAAACTAAGCGTATGTAACTATGTATGTACATTTATGTCCGAGTTATTTCTCCCGAACGTCAGGGAACTGACTATCGAACCAGGTATCGATACATTAATCATTTTCCCGTCTTTATGTTGGGTGTTCTAATAAAATTCTCTCATAATAATTAGCGGAGGTATGAACTAAAAACTATTATAATGATACTTTAATTTCGACATAAAATCCCAATGTTTCGAAGGCTTTCAAATTATTATTCAGTGTTTCATCTCAACTTTCTGTAACAATGCTTTTATTAAATTTTTTAGCGAGAAAAAAATCATCGAGAAGAAAGATATGTGCAATTTTTTGCCTCGAATATGAACAAATCAAATTCTGGCTTTTGTTTTGAAGCTTTTCCTATAATAGGGGGTTTGAAATGTTTCCTTTTTGGTTTATTTTTCCACAATCTGTCGCAATATTTTTCTGATTTTTTTTTTTTTTTTTTTTTGTTCAAGCAGGATTGTTAAACACGCGTCACATGACATAACTTTCAGTTTCGAGGTATACCGTGCAAAGCCGGGCGACACAGTTAGTCATATTTTAAAATGCTTTAGTGTTTGTTTCTTCCTATGAAATAGTGAAGGAAGAATTGAAATCGCGGAAAACGTGTCACTAAAATTGCTACATAAATTTCAATTTTATTCGCCACTAAAAGGATGTTAAGTAGTTTCTTTTCGACCAGTCTGCTCGTACATATGCATCTATAAGAAGGTAAAGACATCCGAAACATCCGTTTTGTTCTTTCCAAAGTCATTTCTAGGGACATTTGTCTGTGCATACGTTCGTATCTCGCATAAATCAAAACCGGCGCTTCGTAAGAGGTTGAAATTTCGTATCTAAACTCTGAGTCGGGTATTTTTTTGCATCTCTTCTTTTGATTGCATTTGAATGTTCCAAAAAATGAATTTTACATGCATTTGGGGGCAAATCAGTGTTGCTACCAATGCAGTGCTGTCATAATTTGGTGACCACTTTGATCGTCAAGCATTTGTCCACCAAGTTTTAATTTTGAAAACATAGCGATATATCGCCAAAATTGTGCCAAAATAACCAAATTGGTGGTTTAAGTTATTAAACATCATCGTTTATTTAATAGAAGTAAAAGGAAGCAGTCAGCATCAGATTTTTTTACATTAGATTCAACTAGTCAAAAGGATAACAGAATGGGATTGATTCCTACATACCTAGGAGTAAGCACAGACACTTAAAAGTTCATTAAAATTAAAAATTAACAGATCAGAACAGTTGAAAACTACCGTTGAATCCCTTGTCTTAACAATTAAGTCTTCTTGGAAAAAAAAAAAGTCTCTATTCAGATTCTATATTTCAATAAAGAATTACGTAATTATGGTAGACTAAAGGATAACTTCAAGGTAGAAGAGACTTCATGAGTTTATCAAAAATTATTATTTTAGCAATTACATAATGTTAATTTGTTTTTTTTCATTAAAATACAGCTTTCAATTAAAGTTCATCATTTAAGCTTTATTGCGACACAATTTTTATTAGCACCGAAATTCTCTAGATATCACAATATTAATTTGAAAAAGGAAATTGTAACAATGATCTTGGAGCGTTATGTCATTTATTCAAGCAAACGTTTAAAAAAACATGTTTTTCAAAGACGTTATTACCCAAAGGGTCTTAAATGCTTTATATTCGCAACCCATTTTTCAGATGAAATTTTCAAAATAGAAATAAATATAACAATGCATTCAGCAATTTATTATCGCTGAATGCATTGTTATATTTATTGCTACTTTGTGACTTGTTGTTGTCTATCAATGCTACTTTGTTAATGTTAATGCTTCTTAGTGACTTCAACTAAAAAACTTATTTTTCCACTGTGTGTTACACAAAAAAATTGTATATTTATTTAAGCTCAAATTTCTATTGTGAAACTAACAATGCTATTATACGAAATATTAATAATAAATAATAACGATATAACGTAAGATAAAGATGTAACGTTGTTTGGTATTCAAAAGGTAATGATTAAAAGGAAAATTAAACTGATACGACCCTTTTCATAAGTGTATTTTATCGGTGTTCCTGAGTGTTTTGTATTATATTATGTCAGCATATATATAGTGTTGCTTTTCTTTCAGTAAATTAATAAATTGCTTGGCATTATTTTATCATTTATGCTTACCTCCTAAGGAAAGCACCCGACAAGTTGAGAATCGCCGAGTTACTGCAACTTTCTACCCCTTTGTGTGAAACTGTTCAGTCCTGTATCTGTAAAAATAAATTGATCCCGGAGAAAAATATCAAGAATTCCATACGTAAACCAAATTTCCTCGTGACATACGGTTTTAAATAAGGGGAAATTACATCAACAGACAATCATCAGGTAATCCGCTCCAAAAAACAATTGGTTTTCATCATTTTTTTTAAATGGGAGGTGGTAAAAAGTTACACTGTAACGAGTATGATTACATTACAGGAAAACGAGCTGATGTGTGCATCACATTGCTTCCTTTTACTCCAATTTAATGTCATTTCCCAATTATTGGAAGTTTTGTTGTGATTCAATTGTTTACTCTCTAAATATCACCAACAGTGGTCAAATTAAAACCAAATTTAAATTTTAAAAAATCGCCAAATTATTCGCCAAGTTGGCTACAAAACTTGGCGACCGAAAAACTGGCGATATATCAACAAGTGTCCGACAAATTATAACACCACTTGAGTTTACATCGAAATTAACGATGATTTCCCCCAAAAAAGAGGCATAAGACCCCTTTAAGAACATCCGAATGCAACCCAAAGGGAAGGTGCACAACTAAGCTTCACTAGAAGTCTACGTACCAAATTTCAACTTTCTAGGACATACCGTTTTTGAGTTATGCGAGATACATACACACATACACACATACGCACATACATATGTACATACAGACGTCACGAGAAAATTCGTTGTAATTAACTCGGGGGTCGTCAAAATTGATATTTTGGGTGTCTGTAGGTCCCTAGGCGTATATCCACGTGTGGTCGGGTCGAAAAAAAAACTCAAAATTCATTCGGGGGTGAGAAAAATGGAAATTAAGGCTGATTTTTGAGTGAAAATTTTTTCGCCAATACAATACTTCCTTTTTTTGCAAAAGGAAGTAAAAAGATCAACTATTGTTTAAAAAAATATATTTGTTTGAAGAAACATTACTTTGCGGCCATCCTATTTAATGTTAAGCTTAGGTTTTTTTGTAGAGATCACAGATGCTATTAAAATGTCTTGCTAACTTAAATAACGCATCAAATGTATTATTTAGTTACAAGATGACAAAAAATACATCAGGGCGATTCTAGAAAAAATGTCCCGCGCGTAACGCTAGGTTTTTTATTTTATTCAAGTAACTTTTAGTTAAATATGGGATTCACTGTTATGCTTTGATAGTATATTAAAACATGTATCACTCCCCAGCATCATTATTTTTTAAGGCTTTGGTTAGCTGGAAAAAAAAAACTTAGCGTTACGCACGGGACATTTTTTCGAGAATCGCCCATCAATGACTTTTAAAATGGCCGAAATAGTTCAAGAATAACGTCCGTCTTAAAGCAATAAAAACGAACCGATGTGTGCATCACATGAGTTCCTTTTACTCCAATTGAATGTCATTTCTTCATTATTGGCAATTTTAATGTGATTCAATTGTTTACTCTCTAAATATCCCCAACAGTGGCCAAATTGAAATCAAATTAAAAAGCAAAAAAATCGCCAAGTTGGCGACTGGCGATATATTGCCAAGCGTCCGACAAATTATAACACAACTTGAGTTTACATCGAAATTAACGATGATTTCCCCCCCCCCCCCAAAAGGAGCAAAAGACTCCCTTAGGAACATCCGAATGCAACCAAAAGGGAAGGTGCACAACGAGACCCCATCTAGGATTCTACGTACCAAATTTTAACTTTTTAGGACATACCGTTTTTGAGTTATGCGAGATACATACCCACATACACACATACGCACATACATACGTACATACGGACGTCACGAGAAAATTCGTTGTAATTAACTCGGGGATCGTCAAAATGGATATTTCGGGTGTCTGTACGTTCCTAGGCGTATATCCAGGTGTGATCGGGTGGAAAAAAAAAAAAAGTCAGCATTCATTCGGGGGTGAGAAAAATTGATATTAAGGCCGATTTTAGAGTGAAAATTTTTTCGCGAATACAATACTTCCTTTTCTGTAAAAGGAAGTAAAAAACACTTTAATAATACGAAGTATTTTCTTACATTTTACAACTAAAATAAATTCAAATAGGAATAAAACTTTGATATCAGATCCGGAAACAAGATGACCTTAGTGAATTTAAAAGTGTGTTTCTGTGTAACGAAAACAAGCATCGAAGCGTTTTCCGCGAAAACAATTTTTACCTCTGATATATGACATAAGTTTCTGGATAACATGAAATATTCAAAATGAATATTCATGAATAACGATTTGCTTCGATTCCACTTTCTACTTCATTCGGCAAGTCAAACATGTCACGATCATACGAATGTTATTTGAAAAATTCCCGAGTTTTAAAATTTTTCATGAAGAGCACTTAATCTTTCAGATGCTACTCTTTAACATTCAAGTACGTGTAAGTTTAAAAAAAATATTGACGGAATGCGTTTCTTCGGAAGTAAGTTTCTGCTAAGAATTTTTCAAAGAAATACTTTCTAACGAAATGAATCTTTAGTATACATCGCCTTATTTTATGCATTACGGAACTTCTATTCTTACTTGAGAAACATTCGAAGTAGCTAATTATTTTAATGACCCATTTACAAGTATATTCTTCATCATTTTTAGTTATTCATCAAATCATTTATGAGGATTTTGTCAAATAGAATATTTTAAAATTTATTTAGTTCACACAACAAATATTTTGGGCGCTGATAAGAATATAAAACTTTGTGTTACTCTTCCGAAGTTCAACCAAAAGTCATTTTTCGTCTAATGAGGTCTGCGTTTTTTAAAGACTCTTTTAGCCTTTAGCAGACCTAGCACGATCCCTTGATACGGCATCCAGTCTTTCATGTGCCACCATTAAGACACGGATGTCAATGACACGGATAATTTTGAACGCCCAATTTCCACCAGATGGAGGCACCTGGGCTCTCTTTTGATTCGAAATTTGCACTAGGAACTTTATTTTGCCGAGGGAATTCTAAAACAACCGAATTTAAAATGCAAACATGTATGCATCTTAAACTTTTCAATCTTTTACTTGTGCTTTTAAACATTTTTTCCGATTTACCAATGATGTAAGTCTTCCTTTTCTATTATAAAGTTCTTTGAATTTCCGGGCAATTTTTTTAAAAAATGGATTGTTTATTAGCTGAAAAACTCGCTAAAAACCAAATGAGAACAAGTTTTATGTAACAAGAAATAGTTTTCTAATGAAGTATTACCCGAATTAAGATCCGTTGAAACTTTAAATCTAGAACTGTCTAAACAAAGAATTTGATACGCATGACAAACTTATGTGCTGCTTTATTAACACTTTATTAACACTTTTATTTTATTAACGCTTTATTAACACTTTTACTTTATTAACACTTTCGTTGGACGCTAGATATTTTTTCCTACACTGTTAAAAATTCAGGAATATTTTCTGGTAATTGTTACTGTAAAATGGCGGACTAACAGCATCGCTGGTTTTTACGGTAATTTATACCGGAGAAATAAGCGATCCCTATTCCAATTGGTTGCTGTAGCCTACCGAGGAAACCGTAAAATTTTACAGTAACATTTGATTTTTACGGTAATAGCTACTGGCAACATGGATGCCAGTAACAATTACCGTAAATTTTCGAGAAAAATTTAACAGTGTACGCAAACTGAATTGATGGAAAAACTTGAGTTGCTGAGTTGTTACCAACTCTCACTACACCACTCAAATTGACCCCGGCATTGCAATTCAAAACATTTCTTCATTTTGGTTTTTATGCACAGACAAATATTATACATTCTGTTTTCAAATCTGTAACTTAAAAATAAGTTCCATTTGGGGAAATTCCCATTCTCCCATAAATCGTGTAACTGCTTCTTGTTCAAGGACGGATACAAGGGAGGGGCGATGGGGTCCTTCCTTTAGGGATCCTCCACAGATAATTTTTCGAAAATGAAGTTCAAAAAACGCAAACTTAGACGAGTTTCATTGATGTTAGGAGACAGAGAGGCTTAGGTTTGGGACCGTATCCTGGAACTGTTTCGGATTGAGACACCTTTGTGATCAGTATTTTAAAATCAGTATACATAGTAAAAAGTAAGTAATTAAAATCTATCGCCCCTCCCTTGAGAAATTTCTGGATCCGCCCTTGTTCTTGTTTGCATTTTGAAACACATTGAGTAAGTATATTTTGAGAATTCCAACTTTACTTTCTGAGGCATTGTCAATTACAGTCAAACCTCGATGTAGGGTCACCCGCTTATAAGATCACCCCGCATATAAGGTCACTTTTCTTAAGTCCCGGCTCACTGAATAGGAATTCTATGTCATGTATTATCGGATATATGGTCAGGTCATAATACATTAATCGCTTATAAGGTCACTTTTGTCAGATTTCTTTGAATAATTTCAGTGCCTAACAGATTCACTTCCAAGAATTCACCGCGATATTAGATCCTTAAAAAGTGAAAAGTCGTTTTTCCTATTAACGTAGCAGGTAGTGCACAGAATGCAGTAGCAAGTGAGCATTACGACAGTGATACTAAAATATGAAGCAGTAATGCGGGCACTCAGCGTGTACATATTGCACTCTTTTACCAGCCATGAGAAGCTGAAATTTTTTTTTCTGAAATTTCAGAAAATAATCAGAAACCATTTTGTTTAAATTAATGAAAAAACACATTCCTGTATTAATGACAATTTTAAGTAAGGTAAGTTGCTCATTAGTTGTTTGCTTGGGGGTATTTGAATGCAGCTTTACTCTAAATGAAAGTTTTAAAAAATAATTTCAAAATTTCTTATTGATTCCAAATTTTAAATTGGTTCAAATCAATTTAACTATATTAACTTAATGAACTGATAGTTTTGAACGTATTCAATTTTGAAGTGATTTAATGAATTAAATGTTTATTTATCAATGAATATATATGAATCGATAATAAGGTCAACCCGCTTATAAGGTCAGTTGCGTGAAGTCCCAAGGGGTGACCTTATATCGAGGTCCGACTGTATTTGTTTCAGTAATAAACGGTAAAACCAGAATCTAGCAAAAAGTGAAATTAAGAAAAATGCTTTGTATAAATATTTACATCTTTAAAGTGGAAAATGCAACAAGCATCATAAAAATTAATTTTTGCTCAAATTATTCCAACATTCATGAAATGACATTTGTAATTGGAGGTGTCAATCCTTATTAAAACGAAGGTGAAATTAAAGGCAATTTTCTCTAACTTAAAACTGAAACATGAAATGCTTCTTAGTTTCAAAAAATCTAAGAATTTTTCTGAACTTTCAAACATTCCATGTCAAATTTCCGATAATGCACGAAAAGGAAGTTGTGATGAGGTAGCTTTGAGATGGATATTTTAATTAGTAGTCATTATATTTTAATGAATCGCTGCTTTTAAACAGCAATCGGATTTCTCTGGTTTCTTTCACTAATGAATAAGCAAGCTAATCGTTTATTAATTCATCTTAGAAATTTCAATAATTAAGAATTTAAGCTTTCTGTAGTCTCAGAGATGAACGCCAGGTTTGGGCTAAAGTCTGTCTTTCGCAGGAGTAGCACAAAATATAATTAGAGTTGAAATTAATTAACTGGTACTGAATATTTAAAGCTAAATAACTGTCTTTGTATTATTGCTATGTAAAATTAAAAAAAAAAAGACACAATTTTGAAGTAAGCACTTTATTATTTCTTAAAATGTTGGAATTGGAGATGATTTATTTTTAATTTACTCCTAAACTGCGATTGGAATTAAAATATAGCAAATGTTTCTTTGCTTAAGATTGAGGTATTCACACAACTATTAATGTCTCCTTGTTAACACTCCTTTGAGCTCAGTTTCCTTATTAATGAATGTTATGACAAAAATTGTCCCGGATAATTAAATTAAGTATCATAGAATATGCTGTTGTTGTTCTTACGTTTCTAAATTTAGATCAGGACAACAAAAACGAAAAACATCAAAATGAACTAAAATTTGCAAGCGGTAATTAATAAATTAATTGCTGAAACTTCTAGCTTATATCGACATACTTACAATTGAAAGATGATTAAAAAAAAAAACATATTTGTTTTATGTTTTAGTTTGTTTCGTGTTCCCTACTTGCATGGGAGATATAATTTTCAACTGAAACATATTTTTATGTGACAAAAGTTAAAGAATTGTGTTAAAGTTGTGAATTTTTGCAAGTGGAGCTGTTTTTTTTCCCCGCCACTGTATATTTATACGCGCAATAAGTATGTATTTTGATAAGAATTTGTTACTTTGTGGTTTTGGTCAGTTTACTCAATGAATAATGTGCCCAAATATTATTCAGTTTTCCGCATATTAAGTTACTGTGTATGTTCAATAATAAAACTATTTTTTGTAATTACACATTTTCGTTATAACTTTAAACAAATTAATTCTTTTTTTTTTCATATGTTTGAAAAAACTGCTGAATAATAAAGATCTTCGCTCTTTCAATTAATTTCAGCAAGGACGCCATTATTCATATCCACTTGAAACAAAACCATTAATTATTTGAACACACGGGAGTATTTATTCATTGATACTGTATTTTTTACTAGATTGTTTTCTGCTTAAACTTATGACTTTTTGTTCTGGTAGGGAAAACTAAAATCTAGTAATTAGTTCTTGACAATGACAAAAAAAAAAAAAATGAGTAACTTAATTGCGTATGTGTAACCTGCAATGAATTTTATTGAAAAAAAAAAAAAAAGCGTCACACTGAAACTATGTCGTGGGCTCCTAAAAGTTGGATTTTTTTGACAGTAATACGTGCATGTACCGTAAACTAGGGCTACTTGGACCCGAAATTTCATATATTTCGCGAGTTTCATACTGATTTTTTGGTTAAACCGATAATGTGCACCGATAACCTTCTTTTTACCACTTTTCAGACGTTCTTGCCTTTTTGAACAACAATTTTACCTCTTTTTATTTTTTTTCTATTTTTAAAAATTGGGTTCAAGTAGCCCCTCGCTGGGGCTACTTGGTCCTACTCAGCGAAAAAATTGTAAAACAGATGGTGGCATCAAGAAGGACCAATTATTTTGAAAGAAAACTCAAAACATACATTCTAGTAAGCAAACTATTTATATAAATTGCAAATTATTTATATAAATTAATATAAAATCAACGTTCTTTCATAAAAACGTATTTTTAGGGAAACATAATTTCTCAAATAGAAATATAATCTAACTACAGCTAAAATCAATTGAAATGCTCATTATTTAAACATTAGAAAGAATGAAAACTCGTCTCTTTAATGGCTTGGGTGGATTTATTTTCTATGTCATTTAATACTAACTCTTCCTCATTACAAATACTACAGGATGCCCAGGTTTATTTTGTGAACGATCTTTTAATTTCCTTTTTCGAGTTGATATACTTAGGTCAAAATGGGCTGATGCTACTCTCTAAGACATTTCTCCGGAATTAATTCAATCGGGACACAATTGTAATTTATCCTCTTAATAATCCGCATATTTCCTACTTCAAAGGGTTCTCTTTTACTTACGAGTTCTTTTTCTTCCAAGATCTGCAAGGTATCGGGTATAAATATAAGTTAACCTCTTTATTTTAAAAGATTACAAACTTTACTTAACTTAATTTGGTGATGAAATGTGGTTTGGGGTTGTTTGAATGCTGGGTTCAAGTAGCCTCATTTTAAGGCAATCTGCACTTTTACTAATATTTGTTACTGTGTTAATTATACGGATATAACCTTAAAACAATGTTATTTTTATTAAGAAATAGAATGCAAACATAAAATTATCTTTACCTTGATAATATCAGATGTTTCCATGAACTTACATGCGAAAGTTTGCAGACACTAAAAGCAACTGTTTAGACAACTTGCAATCATAACCTCAATCAGAAAAGGCGGGAATAGCAGAAGCTCCTGGAAAAGGTCCATACGTTGAGTTTTATATTACCAGGATGGATTTTAAAAATTTTTTTCTCATGGGTTCAAGTAGCCCCTGAAGACTCAAGTACCTAGTTTACAGTAATCATTTTTACAACACTCGATCCTCTCAGTTTTTCGAAAAGTTATTGAAAAGTTATAAATTAAACAAGGCTTGTCCCAGCACGGTAAAAGCAATTTAAAGTCCTCATTGTGAGACTGAATAATCTTTTTGTGTTGGAAAAGGAATACATTACAACCGTGAAACATGTGCGTTTTTCCAATCTTTGCGAAAGATTCGATTGAAATAAAATAAATATTGTCTGATAGTGCATTATTTGCGTAAACATAATACGCAGAAAATTTAAAATACGAGAAATATGACTAACTGTAGTTGAGTAAAGAAACCATCGTTTTGTATGAAAGTCAGTCAATATTGTGATGGCAGACTTAAAATTCGCTGGACTTTAAATCTATAAGTCGTTGCTTGAATGAATATACAAAAATGTGTCCAATTGATTGTCATTGTGCTCCACTGGATATTGATATTTTAAATCAGTAAATGTAATATACTGATCAAAAGTATTGCATGTTCGAGAGTGCAATCATATTTTTCAAAAAGAGCCACCAAAAATAGTATTTTTTTGAACTCAAACATATCATTTAAAGTGCAAATGCGGAGAAATAGTTTGAGGAATCAATAATCAAAGTTTTACAAAATAAAATAAAGAAATCATGAAAGGCACTGCAAAACCTTGTGGCTTCCGTGCATAAAAGAGCGGGGGATCAAACGAGAGAGTGTGTGAAAGCATAATTATTTTCAGAGTGGTTGCACTCATTATTTTTTCATCTCAGAGTAATTTGAAATTGTACCTTTATTTAGTTTTATTCTTGGAGAACCGAAGTCGATTAGAATTTCTGATATCCTGAACATTTTTTGTCACGTAATTTTTTTATGAAGTTCAATAATTACTTGAGTTTAATAACTGAATCATCTCTTGTCATTTAACTTATTAATCACTTTGACGTAGAAAAATAATCAGAAAAATTTCGGTAATAATAAACTCTTGTGGGTTGGGGGGGGGGGTGATATGTTGGGGGGGGGGGGTGAAAAAAATGTTTACTTTTTGAGCAATCACGATTGCTTATTGCTGTTATTTGACTGTTTTGATGTAGTATGATTTTATTTTCCCCCCGCCACCCTCTGCAGCATCACCTTCGACCGGCTCCTCACGATGCTGCTCCTCTAGCGAAAACCGTCTCGAAGTTGCGTCTATATCCTATACTTACACGCATACATAAACGTACCCTCACACACACATATATATACATACACACACCTTCACGCACAAACACATACACACGCATACATACAGACACACAAACACATACACACACCCACACATACACACAATTACCCACATATACACATACCGCCCACACAAACACACAACTACCCCCCCTCGAACACACATGCCTACACACACATACAAATACCCCCCCCCCACACACACAAAAACACAGGCCTACATACACACACGCACACACTCGTAATTGCGAAAAACATAATTTGAATTCAAGATGTCAAAGTTCAAATTATTATTATTATATCTTTAATTTGCAATACTTTTGTCCAGGTGTATAGGTTACTCTGCAATAACTAATTTCCAATGGTAATGTAGGCAGATAAACATCATAAATATTTAATAACTCAATTTTCCTCTGTGACATTCATGAAAAAATTACTCTTTTGTAGTACTTTTAGAAACTTGAATTTCTAAAATTAAATAAAAACCGATTGAAAACATTGAAAAAAAAGGAAACTCTACTAGGTAATTCAATCAGAAGTACTACCGTCTAATTTTCTTAAAAGCCGAATTTCTAAAATCGATTTCTTTAATCTTTCCGTTGTCATCCCCCTAAAACAAAATTATAGTTCAGAATCAAAAATTAATCATTTACTGAGCTTTAGCATTCCTTTTTTCATCAGACACTTGTGATGAAGGGAAAACGAGTAATACTCTTATTCCACTCTTTTCCTGCTCTGACTTTATTAAATTCCACAGGGAATGCGCAAATTGATTAGTTAATGGCAACAAATATTTTTTAAAGAAAACAACTTACACTGCATAATCAAAAACTCGACCAGTCTTGAAATTAATCAGTATGCAATGTAATTATAATTTCAGCAATGAATATTGCTCTTAAATATTTAAAAAATGTGTATTTTTATTCATATTGATGAAGAAATCTTGTTAAGTAGTTATCAATGTTATGTTTTTAAAATCATTGTTGAAAAGATTAGTGAAAGGAATGAAAGCTTTTCTCAGGGTCATTATGTTCATAATGATTTGGAAGTTAGGAACTATTGTTGCTCAGGTAAATAAAAATACACGTAATGCGGTCAGCATGAAATTAGCCATTGGTTAAAACAAAATGTTGCAGATATTTTTGTTATAACACATATTGATGATGTTAAAACACAATATTGTAGTAATTATAATTTCAGCAATGAATATTGCTCTTAAATATTTAAAAATTGTGTATTTTTATTCATATTGATGAGGAAATCTTGTTAAGTAGTTATCAATGTTATGTTTTTAAAATCATTGTTGAAAAGATTAGTGAAAGGAATGAAAGTTTTCTCAGGGTCATTATGTTCATAATGATTTGGAAGTTAGGAACCATTGTTGCTCAGGTAAATAAAAATACACGTAATGCGGACAGCATGAATTTAGCCATTGGTTAAAACACAATGTTGCAGATATTTTTGTTATAACACATATTGATGATGTTAAAACACAATATTGTAGTAAATATAATTTCAGCAATGAATATTGCTCTTGAATATTTAAAAATTGTGTATTTTTATTCATATTGATGAAGAAATCTTGTTAAGTAGTTATCAATGTTATGTTTTTAAAATCATTGTTGAAAAGATTAGTGAAAGGAATGAAAGTTTTCTCAAGGTCATTATGTTCATAATGATTTGGAAGTTAGGAACCATTGTTGCTCAGGTAAATAAAAATACACGTAATGCGGTCAGCATGAAATTAGCCATTGGTTAAAACACAATGTTGCAGATATTTTTGTTATAACACATATTGATGATGTTAAAACACAATATTGTAGTAATTATAATTTCAGCAATGAATATTGCTCTTAAATATTTAAAAATTGTGTATTTTTATTCATATTGATGAGGAAATCTTGTTAAGTAGTTATCAATGTTATGTTTTTAAAATCATTGTTGAAAAGATTAGTGAAAGGAATGAAAGTTTTCTCAGGGTCATTATGTTCATAATGATTTGGAAGTTAGGAACCATTGTTGCTCAGGTAAATAAAAATACACGTAATGCGGACAGCATGAATTTAGCCATTGGTTAAAACACAATGTTGCAGATATTTTTGTTATAACACATATTGATGATGTTAAAACACAATATTGTAGTAAATATAATTTCAGCAATGAATATTGCTCTTGAATATTTAAAAATTGTGTATTTTTATTCATATTGATGAAGAAATCTTGTTAAGTAGTTATCAATGTTATGTTTTTAAAATCATTGTTGAAAAGATTAGTGAAAGGAATGAAAGTTTTCTCAAGGTCATTATGTTCATAATGATTTGGAAGTTAGGAACCATTGTTGCTCAGGTAAATAAAAATACACGTAATGCGGTCAGCATGAAATTAGCCATTGGTTAAAACACAATGTTGCAGATATTTTTGTTATAACACATATTGATGATGTTAAAACACAATATTGTAGTAAATATAATTTCAGCAATGAATATTGCTCTTGAATATTTAAAAATTGTGTATTTTTATTCATATTGATGAAGAAATCTTGTTAAGTAGTTATCAATGTTATGTTTTTAAAATCATTGTTGAAAAGATTAGTGAAAGGAATGAAAGTTTTCTCAAGGTCATTATGTTCATAATGATTTGGAAGTTAGGAACCATTGTTGCTCAGGTAAATAAAAATACACGTAATGCGGTCAGCATGAAATTAGCCATTGGTTAAAGCACAATGTTGCAGATATTTTTGTTATAACACATATTGATGATGTTAAAACACAATATTGTAGTAATTATAATTTCAGCAATGAATATTGCTCTTAAATATTTAAAAATTGTGTATTTTTATTCATATTGATGAGGAAATCTTGTTAAGTAGTTATCAATGTTATGTTTTTAAAATCATTGTTGAAAAGATTAGTGAAAGGAATGAAAGTTTTCTCAGGGTCATTATGTTCATAATGATTTGGAAGTTAGGAACCATTGTTGCTCAGGTAAATAAAAATACACGTAATGCGGACAGCATGAATTTAGCCATTGGTTAAAACACAATGTTGCAGATATTTTTGTTATAACACATATTGATGATGTTAAAACACAATATTGTAGTAAATATAATTTCAGCAATGAATATTGCTCTTGAATATTTAAAAATTGTGTATTTTTATTCATATTGATGAGGAAATCTTGTTAAGTAGTTATCAATGTTATGTTTTTAAAATCATTGTTGAAAATATTAGTGAAAGGAATGAAAGTTTTCTCAAGGTCATTATGTTCATAATGATTTGGAAGTTAGGAACCATTGTTGCTCAGGTAAATAAAAATACACGTAATGCGGTCAGCATGAAATTAGCCATTGGTTAAAACACAATGTTGCAGATATTTTTGTTATAACACATATTGATGATGTTAAAACACAATATTGTAGTAATTATAATTTCAGCAATGAATATTGCTCTTAAATATTTAAAAATTGTGTACTTTTATTCATATTGATGAAGAAATCTTGTTAATAGTTATCATTGTTATGTTTTTAAAATCATTATTGAAAAGATTAGTGAAAGAAACAAGAGCTTTTCTCATTATTATTATGTTCATAATGATTTGGAAGTTAAGGCACCATTGTTGCTCAGGTTAATAAAAATACACGTAATGCGGTCAGCATGAAATTAGCCATTGGTTAAAACAAAATGTTGCAGATATTTTTGTTATAACACATATTGATGATGTTAAAACACAATATTGTAGTAATTATAATTTCAGCAATGAATATTGCTCTTAAATATTTAAAAATTGTGTATTTTTATTCATATTGATGAGGAAATCTTGTTAAGTAGTTATCAATGTTATGTTTTTAAAATCATTGTTGAAAAGATTAGTGAAAGGAATGAAAGTTTTCTCAGGGTCATTATGTTCATAATGATTTGGAAGTTAGGAACCATTGTTGCTCAGGTAAATAAAAATACACGTAATGCGGACAGCATGAATTTAGCCATTGGTTAAAACACAATGTTGCAGATATTTTTGTTATAACACATATTGATGATGTTAAAACACAATATTGTAGTAAATATAATTTCAGCAATGAATATTGCTCTTGAATATTTAAAAATTGTGTATTTTTATTCATATTGATGAGGAAATCTTGTTAAGTAGTTATCAATGTTATGTTTTTAAAATCATTGTTGAAAATATTAGTGAAAGGAATGAAAGTTTTCTCAAGGTCATTATGTTCATAATGATTTGGAAGTTAGGAACCATTGTTGCTCAGGTAAATAAAAATACACGTAATGCGGTCAGCATGAAATTAGCCATTGGTTAAAACACAATGTTGCAGATATTTTTGTTATAACACATATTGATGATGTTAAAACACAATATTGTAGTAAATATAATTTCAGCAATGAATATTGCTCTTGAATATTTAAAAATTGTGTATTTTTATTCATATTGATGAGGAAATCTTGTTAAGTAGTTATCAATGTTATGTTTTTAAAATCATTGTTGAAAATATTAGTGAAAGGAATGAAAGTTTTCTCAAGGTCATTATGTTCATAATGATTTGGAAGTTAGGAACCATTGTTGCTCAGGTAAATAAAAATACACGTAATGCGGTCAGCATGAAATTAGCCATTGGTTAAAACACAATGTTGCAGATATTTTTGTTATAACACATATTGATGATGTTAAAACACAATATTGTAGTAATTATAATTTCAGCAATGAATATTGCTCTTAAATATTTAAAAATTGTGTACTTTTATTCATATTGATGAAGAAATCTTGTTAATAGTTATCATTGTTATGTTTTTAAAATCATTATTGAAAAGATTAGTGAAAGAAACAAGAGCTTTTCTCATTATTATTATGTTCATAATGATTTGGAAGTTAAGGCACCATTGTTGCTCAGGTTAATAAAAATACACGTAATGCGGTCAGCATGAAATTAGCCATTGGTTAAAACAAAATGTTGCAGATATTTTTGTTATAACACATATTGATGATGTTAAAACACAATATTGTAGTAATTATAATTTCAGCAATGAATATTGCTCTTAAATATTTAAAAATTGTGTATTTTTATTCATATTGATGAGGAAATCTTGTTAAGTAGTTATCAATGTTATGTTTTTAAAATCATTGTTGAAAAGATTAGTGAAAGGAATGAAAGTTTTCTCAGGGTCATTATGTTCATAATGATTTGGAAGTTAGGAACCATTGTTGCTCAGGTAAATAAAAATACACGTAATGCGGTCAGCATGAAATTAGCCATTGGTTAAAACACAATGTTGCAGATATTTTTGTTATAACACATATTGATGATGTTAAAACACAATATTGTAGTAAATATAATTTCAGCAATGAATATTGCTCTTGAATATTTAAAAATTGTGTATTTTTATTCATATTGATGAGGAAATCTTGTTAAGTAGTTATCAATGTTATGTTTTTAAAATCATTGTTGAAAAGATTAGTGAAAGGAATGAAAGTTTTCTCAGGGTCATTATGTTCATAATGATTTGGAAGTTAGGAACCATTGTTGCTCAGGTAAATAAAAATACACGTAATGCGGTCAGCATGAAATTAGCCATTGGTTAAAACACAATGTTGCAGATATTTTTGTTATAACACATATTGATGATGTTAAAACACAATATTGTAGTAAATATAATTTCAGCAATGAATATTGCTCTTGAATATTTAAAAATTGTGTATTTTTATTCATATTGATGAGGAAATCTTGTTAAGTAGTTATCAATGTTATGTTTTTAAAATCATTGTTGAAAATATTAGTGAAAGGAATGAAAGTTTTCTCAAGGTCATTATGTTCATAATGATTTGGAAGTTAGGAACCATTGTTGCTCAGGTAAATAAAAATACACGTAATGCGGTCAGCATGAAATTAGCCATTGGTTAAAACACAATGTTGCAGATATTTTTGTTATAACACATATTGATGATGTTAAAACACAATATTGTAGTAATTATAATTTCAGCAATGAATATTGCTCTTAAATATTTAAAAATTGTGTACTTTTATTCATATTGATGAAGAAATCTTGTTAATAGTTATCATTGTTATGTTTTTAAAATCATTATTGAAAAGATTAGTGAAAGAAACAAGAGCTTTTCTCATTATTATTATGTTCATAATGATTTGGAAGTTAAGGCACCATTGTTGCTCAGGTTAATAAAAATACACGTAATGCGGTCAGCATGAAATTAGCCATTGGTTAAAACAAAATGTTGCAGATATTTTTGTTATAACACATATTGATGATGTTAAAACACAATATTGTAGTAATTATAATTTCAGCAATGAATATTGCTCTTAAATATTTAAAAATTGTGTATTTTTATTCATATTGATGAGGAAATCTTGTTAAGTAGTTATCAATGTTATGTTTTTAAAATCATTGTTGAAAAGATTAGTGAAAGGAATGAAAGTTTTCTCAGGGTCATTATGTTCATAATGATTTGGAAGTTAGGAACCATTGTTGCTCAGGTAAATAAAAATACACGTAATGCGGTCAGCATGAAATTAGCCATTGGTTAAAACACAATGTTGCAGATATTTTTGTTATAACACATATTGATGATGTTAAAACACAATATTGTAGTAAATATAATTTCAGCAATGAATATTGCTCTTGAATATTTAAAAATTGTGTATTTTTATTCATATTGATGAGGAAATCTTGTTAAGTAGTTATCAATGTTATGTTTTTAAAATCATTGTTGAAAAGATTAGTGAAAGGAATGAAAGTTTTCTCAGGGTCATTATGTTCATAATGATTTGGAAGTTAGGAACCATTGTTGCTCAGGTAAATAAAAATACACGTAATGCGGTCAGCATGAAATTAGCCATTGGTTAAAACACAATGTTGCAGATATTTTTGTTATAACACATATTGATGATGTTAAAACACAATATTGTAGTAAATATAATTTCAGCAATGAATATTGCTCTTGAATATTTAAAAATTGTGTATTTTTATTCATATTGATGAGGAAATCTTGTTAAGTAGTTATCAATGTTATGTTTTTAAAATCATTGTTGAAAATATTAGTGAAAGGAATGAAAGTTTTCTCAAGGTCATTATGTTCATAATGATTTGGAAGTTAGGAACCATTGTTGCTCAGGTAAATAAAAATACACGTAATGCGGTCAGCATGAAATTAGCCATTGGTTAAAACACAATGTTGCAGATATTTTTGTTATAACACATATTGATGATGTTAAAACACAATATTGTAGTAAATATAATTTCAGCAATGAATATTGCTCTTGAATATTTAAAAATTGTGTATTTTTATTCATATTGATGAAGAAATCTTGTTAAGTAGTTATCAATGTTATGTTTTTAAAATCATTGTTGAAAAGATTAGTGAAAGGAATGAAAGTTTTCTCAAGGTCATTATGTTCATAATGATTTGGAAGTTAGGAACCATTGTTGCTCAGGTAAATAAAAATACACGTAATGCGGTCAGCATGAAATTAGCCATTGGTTAAAGCACAATGTTGCAGATATTTTTGTTATAACACATATTGATGATGTTAAAACACAATATTGTAGTAATTATAATTTCAGCAATGAATATTGCTCTTAAATATTTAAAAATTGTGTATTTTTATTCATATTGATGAGGAAATCTTGTTAAGTAGTTATCAATGTTATGTTTTTAAAATCATTGTTGAAAAGATTAGTGAAAGGAATGAAAGTTTTCTCAGGGTCATTATGTTCATAATGATTTGGAAGTTAGGAACCATTGTTGCTCAGGTAAATAAAAATACACGTAATGCGGACAGCATGAATTTAGCCATTGGTTAAAACACAATGTTGCAGATATTTTTGTTATAACACATATTGATGATGTTAAAACACAATATTGTAGTAAATATAATTTCAGCAATGAATATTGCTCTTGAATATTTAAAAATTGTGTATTTTTATTCATATTGATGAGGAAATCTTGTTAAGTAGTTATCAATGTTATGTTTTTAAAATCATTGTTGAAAATATTAGTGAAAGGAATGAAAGTTTTCTCAAGGTCATTATGTTCATAATGATTTGGAAGTTAGGAACCATTGTTGCTCAGGTAAATAAAAATACACGTAATGCGGTCAGCATGAAATTAGCCATTGGTTAAAACACAATGTTGCAGATATTTTTGTTATAACACATATTGATGATGTTAAAACACAATATTGTAGTAATTATAATTTCAGCAATGAATATTGCTCTTAAATATTTAAAAATTGTGTACTTTTATTCATATTGATGAAGAAATCTTGTTAATAGTTATCATTGTTATGTTTTTAAAATCATTATTGAAAAGATTAGTGAAAGAAACAAGAGCTTTTCTCATTATTATTATGTTCATAATGATTTGGAAGTTAAGGCACCATTGTTGCTCAGGTTAATAAAAATACACGTAATGCGGTCAGCATGAAATTAGCCATTGGTTAAAACAAAATGTTGCAGATATTTTTGTTATAACACATATTGATGATGTTAAAACACAATATTGTAGTAATTATAATTTCAGCAATGAATATTGCTCTTAAATATTTAAAAATTGTGTATTTTTATTCATATTGATGAGGAAATCTTGTTAAGTAGTTATCAATGTTATGTTTTTAAAATCATTGTTGAAAAGATTAGTGAAAGGAATGAAAGTTTTCTCAGGGTCATTATGTTCATAATGATTTGGAAGTTAGGAACCATTGTTGCTCAGGTAAATAAAAATACACGTAATGCGGACAGCATGAATTTAGCCATTGGTTAAAACACAATGTTGCAGATATTTTTGTTATAACACATATTGATGATGTTAAAACACAATATTGTAGTAAATATAATTTCAGCAATGAATATTGCTCTTGAATATTTAAAAATTGTGTATTTTTATTCATATTGATGAGGAAATCTTGTTAAGTAGTTATCAATGTTATGTTTTTAAAATCATTGTTGAAAATATTAGTGAAAGGAATGAAAGTTTTCTCAAGGTCATTATGTTCATAATGATTTGGAAGTTAGGAACCATTGTTGCTCAGGTAAATAAAAATACACGTAATGCGGTCAGCATGAAATTAGCCATTGGTTAAAACACAATGTTGCAGATATTTTTGTTATAACACATATTGATGATGTTAAAACACAATATTGTAGTAATTATAATTTCAGCAATGAATATTGCTCTTAAATATTTAAAAATTGTGTACTTTTATTCATATTGATGAAGAAATCTTGTTAATAGTTATCATTGTTATGTTTTTAAAATCATTATTGAAAAGATTAGTGAAAGAAACAAGAGCTTTTCTCATTATTATTATGTTCATAATGATTTGGAAGTTAAGGCACCATTGTTGCTCAGGTTAATAAAAATACACGTCATGCGGTCAGCATGAAATTAGTCATTGGTTAAAACACAATGTTGTAGATATTTTTGTTATAACACATATTGTTGATGTTAAAACACAATGTTGTAGTAATCATAATTTCAGCAATGAATATTGCTCTTAAATATTTAAAAATTGTGTATTTTTATTTATATTGATGAAGAAATCTTGTTAAGTAGTTATCAATGTTATGTTTTTAAAAATCATTATTGAAAAGATTAGTGAAAGGAACGAGAGCTTTTCTCATGATTATTATGTTCATAATGATTTGGAAGTTAGGAACCATTGTTGCTCAGGTAAATAAAAGTACACGTCATGCGGTCAGCACGAAATTAGCCGTTGGGTAAAACACAATGTTGTGGATATTTTCTCAAATGTAATGAGCAGTTGTAGCAAGTAGAATAATCCTATACCTGCACCAACACAACAAATATCAATAGGAATGTTGCTGATAATTATGTTTTTATATAACGCGAATTATATGAGTGTTGTGCTCTAAAACACGAAGAAACGAGCTGATGTGAGCATCACATGACTTCCGTTTACTCCAATTTAATGTCATTCCCCTATTATTGTCACTTTTAATGAGAAACAATTGTTTACTCTCTAAATATCAGCAACAATGGTCAAATTAAAACCAAATTTTAAAAAAAAATTAAAAAATCGCCAAATTTGTCGCCAAGTTGGTGACAAAACTTGGCGACCAAAAGACTGGCGATATATCGCCAAATGTGCGACAAACTATAACACCACTTGAGTTTATATCGAAATTAACAATGATTTCTACTAAAAAAGGGGCAAAAGAACCCCTTAGAAACATCCGAATGCAACGAAAAGGGAAGGTACACAACTAGATCCCACCAGGAGTCGGAGTCTACGTAACAAATTTCAACTTTCTAGGGCATACCGTTTTTGAGTTATGCGAGATACATACACACATACGCACATACGCACATACAAACATACATACATACGCACATACAAACATACTAACATACGCGCATACATACATACATACATACGGACGCCACGAGAAAATTGCATTGTAATTAACTCGGGGGTAGTCAAAATGGGTATTTCGGATATCTGTACGTTTCTAGGCATCTATCCACGTATGGTCGGGTCGAAAAAAAAAAAAAAAAACTCAACGTTCATTCGGGAGTGAGAAAAATGGCAATTAAGGCCGATTTTGAGTAAATTTTTTTCGCGAATACAATACTTCATTGTTTTAAAATGAAGTAAAAACGACTCTTTATAGGAACTTCAATCTGAACAGGAGTTGGAAGAGGAATAGCCCCAAATATTTCTATGCAAATATGCGTTGAAAATGTGTGTCTCACAACTCAAATTTAAACGTGGGATACTCATTGCGATAACGTAAAAGCAGCGAAATACAATGTATGAATCAAGTGAATATGTATTAATTACCTTTGTTTTCCCCTATATTTTTTTTATCAACGTGGGCTGAGATAAAGTTGAGTTATTCAGGTGAATTGTTACATGTGTGCTTCAATGTAAGTGCCAAAATAAAAAAAATCCGAGATAACCTTTCGAGAAATAGTAGGAGATAATCTCCTCTGCAATGATGCAAGGAATAGTACTAGTAGTCCTGGTAGGTGCTGCAATACAGTATGAATTAGAATTAAATTTCAATGAAAACCTGAATAGGATCTGAACTTCAAATGTGTTTTTCTCGACACTTGAAAAAGTCCACTTACATCCCTTTTCTTCTCACTGCCACATAAAAGTCAGTCAGAAGCAAAGGGATGTAAGTGAAAAAAGGAAGCAAAGGGGAAAAAAATTTAAAATTTGGAGATAACCAGTACAAATGATAGATGAACCTCTCCTCTACTTTGGGAGAAGAAATAGTACTAGTAGCCCAAGGTGCTGCTGTACAACGTGATTTACAAAAAAATAAATAAATAAATAAATAATAATAATAATGAAAGCCTACCTAGGATCTGAACCTTAAACGCGATTTACTCGAAACTTTAAGTAGTCAACTTACATCCGTTTGCTTATCACTGCCTTATATAGTCTGTTATTCAACTTAATTCATGGAGTTGTACTCATTTTGCGATCAATGTACGGATACGATTATTAACTCAAAAAATTCAGAAACCACATTTGAACATCTTTACTAGTTGAACTCATGGTGTGATGTTACATCATCTTAATCGTTAAAATACGTTTCTTGCAAACAAAGTTGAGGGTAAACATTTTAAATCGTGCCGTCTAATTCAGTAACAAACAGTGAGCCTGTACTTTAAGAGTTTCATCCAAAAGGACATATTTGAATGCGGCAAGTAAAGTACACAGAGAAGAAATATACGTGTATTACACATTACTAACAATCGTTACAAAGCCTGCCATGTAGTTTTTTTCTTTCTTTTTTTTTTTTTTTTTTGTCTGAAAAAACCCGCAAACACAGTTAAATCTGTACCTCAGAGCCAGAGGAACGTAACTCACATTATGATAATTTTACAGTAGAGAGGAAAACATTTTTTTCTGGAGCGCGCAAAGGAAGGGACGCGCGCTCTTTTAACCCTGCTAAAAAATTCAAAAGGTTTTTTTTTTTGGAATTACAGGGTTTGTTCCAAAATTAATGAACCTCATTTAATTGCCACGCGAATATACCATGCACACCTTCGTGACCGGTTGGAAATTGTGGAGGGGACTCTAAGCTTTCTAGAGATGCCACGTTCAGTCGTCTACGACCTCTCGGAGTGGTGGGAGGTCGTTTTCAGTGAACATTCGTGCAGAGAACTCGTCGTGGTGTGTAGGATGGAGAGAACTTTGGAGCAACGCTATGCGTTAAAGATTTGCGTCTAACTCCAAAGGACGGCGAAGAAAACGTTTGATTTGTTCACTCAGAGATTCAAGGATGATTGCTTGTCGTACTCACAGGTCAAAAAGTGTCACGAGTCGTTGAAGGATGCCCGGCAGCAAGTGGCCGATGAGGCTCCTTCCGAGCATCTATCATCATCGCGTACGGACGATAATGTCACTCGTGTGTGAGATTTGCAGATCAAAGGCCGCCAAATGAGTGTTCGTTTGATGTCAGAATAATTAAATTTGTCGAAAATAGATGTTCATCGAATTGTTGCAGAAGACTTGGCCATGCGTGGCATTTGCGCGAAACTTGTGCCAAAAACCATGCCGTTGTTGTCAACTACTATCCGACCCGAATCAATGTTTCAACGGTGCCACAGGTCTTCTATACACTGTAAAAACGATTCAGAAACGTTCCTGGAAAATAATAGGCAGCTGAAGTGCCCAATTTCTTCCAGTAACATATCTTGGAAAAGCCAGGAACGTTTTCCGCTAAAAGTCAGTAACCTTACTGAAACTAACCTTGAAACTTTCTGAAGAAGTGTGAAATCTCCCCTGTTAAAGCCATTCATGTATCTAAAACCTTCTAGAAAAAATAAGAAGGTTTAGTCTTATTGATTAAAACTTTCCTGATTTACCAAGAAGACTCCATAAAAATAAGAGCTAACCACGGGCAAAGCTATGCAAGAAGGAACCAACCATATCTCTTGCCTACAATTCCTGCCATGCAAAGCTGTAGCTATCCACTGACTTTTTCGCTCTCTTTGGAAGCTTAGACAATCTGGACAGGCCATAAGCAACCTTAGGCCGATACACTTAATAAACACGTTCATTCAATCTTTAAACTGGTTGCTAGAAATATTTCCCACAACAGTGAAAAGTCTGCACGCGTGCAACTTGCAGTGATTCAGGAAACTTTTTTGTGAAGATACTTGCTTTTACGGGGAAATAGGTGAAAACGTGTGAACCAGAGATGTTCCACGGAAATAACCAGTAAAGTTTCGGAATTTTTTTACAGTGTAGCCCCGGTAGACTTCTTCTTGTTCCCAAGGGTGAAAAGGGATCTGAAAGGAAAGCATCTGGAAAACATGAACAACATTCAAAAGACCACGACTAGTTCTGTGCGCGGAG
The DNA here is from genome assembly GCF_026930045.1 of Uloborus diversus. Lineage (NCBI taxonomy): Eukaryota > Metazoa > Arthropoda > Arachnida > Araneae > Uloboridae > Uloborus > Uloborus diversus. Next base: position 9,747,929 of record NC_072731.1, read on the forward strand.
GTTCAATAAAAACAACCTCCCACCAAATCGAGAGTTTGTAGGCTAGTGAACCATTCATATCTGGAAAGCTTAGAGTCTTATCCACATTTCCAACCGGTCGCGGAGGTGTTCGTGGTATATTCGCGCGGTAAAAAAATGAGGTTCATGACTTTTGGGACAAACCCTGTACGTTCACATAGCTCGATGCGGAATGGGCTTCTACATACAATGCACTAAACAGTAAATCGGAACTTTTGGACTAACGTCCTTCTGGCTAGATGTACAGAAACGTAGTAAGAGAAAAGTTTTCTATTTCATAAAAATATTTATGTCATTATGATGCAAAAAATAATAATAATAATTAAATTAACAGCCAAGATAACTTTTACACTTATGCTGAAGAAATTCGACATGAATTCTAGACCACTACAGTAATCTATAATAGGTACTAAATACCACATTGTCAGGAAACGAATCAACTCCGTACTGTCCGAAACGGTCAGAATTTATAACCCCTATAACTGGAGAGGCTGACGCATCCGCCATTTTGGAGCAAGCGTACAACATGGAAAGCTACCTTTATTGGCAATCATTCGCCAAACAGGGAACGAGAGTGTCGGAGAGCGAAGGTGAATATTGGCAAAGTTTTGGAAACAGTTGGCGTCGTTTCCAGGCTGCCAGTCACTTCGCGGGTTATTATTCATCCATTTCTTTTTTCTTTCTGGATCTGCTAGAAATCTGAAGAGCTGAAATCCTTTTTTGGAGCTGTTAACACATTTAACAGCCGAACAACTACCCATTTGACTCAATTTAACACATGCAAAGAAATGTAAACATCAGCAGCAACGCTATCGCTACGAAGCACTGGATAAAGTTTGCTCCAAAATGGCGGATGCGTCGGCTTCTCCACTATAGGGGCCTTAGGTCAGAATAATTGTGAAAGAGTGTTGAAATTTTCATTGCATTCCTTTTTTCAAGAATGATATTAATAAATTCCTTTAGAAATCGGTCATGCTTGGAATTGACTAGCAGTCTCAGCTTATTCAAATTTAAATCATTTACTATAATTAGACTATGTTATTCAGAATTCAATTTTTTTCACGTTAATATTTTTCATTATGCACCTTTTCATTTTCTAAACATTTTTCGGCATAATTAAATTTTATGATCATTAGGGTTAATTAATTCTTCCTGTGTCAAACGAATTAAGTGAAGTTAAACAAACGACGAGGGGAAAAGTCAAAAGAAGAGTTTCACAATTCTAACCAGAATAGAATATTTAACATTCCGGCGTCCGAAAAAAAAAGAAGAAATACATACTGAATAGTTACCTATTTTTTCAATTTAAGTTACCGTTTTGCATCGGGAACAAATATTTATAGTTTAGAAAATCGATTTCAGTAAATATTAGCTTTTGAGAAAACTGGGTAACAAGTTCCCATATTAAAATATTAAAAAGTCCTTAAATATTTCAATTACATTTTTGTATTTATTTTCCTTTATTTTGTTCAATTAATTATTTACTTTTTTCATTTTTACCCGCTTCACTTCTTGTCTGGGGTTGAAGAAATAAATTTAGTACTTTTTGAGGTTTCAAGACATATTAAAACTTAATTCAAAAGCATACAGGGTATTCAAAATGATAATTAGTGTGCAATAGTGTATTCTCGAGCAGTAAGTTACGCCCTTAAGGCAGAGCTAAGATAGGCAACATACCGACATCTTGGCTATGTCATCCAGAGACTGCAGTTTCGTCTTTGAATTGGACTTCTGTCTGGGAGCTCATTAACGTTCTTATCGCTTCAAACTTTTAATATATGAAATCTGCATCTCAATTTTACCATTCTTAATATTCGAAATATGCAGCATCTATGACTAACGTTTATAAAAGTAGAGGTCCAGCGTGTTAAACTGGGACACACACGATATATATATATATATATATATATATATATATATATATATATATATATATATATATATATATATATATATATATATATATATACAGTATACTCCCGATTATCCGGTTTGCGGATTATCCGTGCATCATTTCGGAATCACATTTTTCTAAAGCTTCGATGATGTTATCGATAACATCATTGAGGAAGTTAAAGAAATCGAAGGTTTCGAAGCAGTTGACGCTGAAAATGTCGTAAAGTGGTTTAAAAGCGACGAATGTGAATCAGGATTTCAATGTCTAACTGACGAAAATATCATTGAACTAGTTACTGAATCAAACGCAAGTGATGATACCGAAAAGATGAAGAACATGAAGATTATACAACTTCACATTCTACTGCTCTAAAATCTGTGGAACATTTATTGCATTACATAAGTGAAAGAAGTTACGATTACGGAGAAATAATTGCAGTAAGAAAAATTCGTACGGACATACGCAACAATTTAAACAAACAAAGAAAACAAAAAATGTATCGCGGATTTTTTTTGAGCAATAAACTTCGAAGAAAAGTTCCTGGTTTGTGTGAGTATTTAGTTTTTTCTAATTTCCCCTTAAATAGTTACCCTGCATATTCCTTAAACGATTTTTCGGATTATCCGTGTTTTTTGATTATCCGTGCTACGCGGCCCGGTGATTAGCACGGATAATCGAGAGTATACTGTGTGTATATATATATATATATATATATATATATATATGTATATATAAGAAACAGTATCTGCATTTCTAACCTGGACAATTAAATCAAATTGAACATCACAACTCAGTTCAATAGGCGCCATAGGCAGCTCTATGATACTGGTAGACGATAAATTTAATAGCAATATAAAATTTAACAAGAAAGAACTCAAATTTGAAAGAACGAAAATTTGAAAAGATCCCAAAATACCCAGGTGCTTTTCGTGAGTGCTGCTGGCGAAATTGCCTAAAAAAGTCGCACTAGTACCCCGACATTTCACAAAACAAGCGATAAGGGTTACCAAAAGTCCAGAATGTAAGCATGACAAGAAGTAGTTAAAATGAATATTTACAAACCAAAAATATAAGCTTTACAGAAAGTTAATTAGTACAATTTCTTAACTTATTTAAACTACAGGAGAAAAAAGCAAAAGAAAAAAAAATCACAAATGAACTCAATAGCAAAAGAAAGAACATGTAACAAACATCCATGGAACAAACGAAATGATCTACCGCTTCTCTTCCATAAACTTGCAAATGAAATTTTCCGTAAGATGCTCCGGATATTGGTTCTCAGTTAGGATTGCAGTTAAATTTAGAATCGTTGTCTTCATATTTGTTTTTTTATTGTTTTTTTTTCATATCTAGTAATTTGTGAGATAATTATATTTTTGAACACTTTTTTACTAGTACAACTGTGAGAATGAGTTAAAGAAAATACTTTAAAATCAAAATCGTTACGTTTATCCTCCAAAGCTACACTGGGATCTTTTTTATTTAGTTGAATGTTGAGATCTAGGAAATTTACTGACTCATCATTATTTGTCTGTTTCAGCAGTTGTTCATTTGGGTAAACTTCTTTACATAAACTGTGAAAATTGTTGTTGTTAAAACTGATGATGTCATCTAAAGTGGTAAGTGAAAGAAAAGTATTTAGTCTAGTTTTTTTCTCTTGTGATTTTTCTCTTGTAGTTTAAATTAGTTATGAAACTGTTCTAATTAACTTTCTGTAAAGCTTATATTTTTGGTCTGTAAATGTTCATTTTCATTGCCTCTTGTCATGCTTATATTCTGAACTTTCGGTAACCCCTATTGCTTGTTATGTTAGATTTGGGGGTACTAGTGCGGCTTTTTTAGGCAATTTCTTCAGCAGCACTCACGAAACATCTCATGTTTTTTCCTACCCTTAAGGAACAACCCCCTGATCAGGCCCCAGGGGTATTTTGTAATTTTTTTTTCAAATTTTCGTTCTTTCTTGTTCAATTTTATATTGCTATTAAATATATATATATATATACTAGTCGACCCGTGCGGAACTCCGCACTGTACTTCGAATCATTTCATAAGGCATTTCGCTCTTTAAAAATTTCAAAGAAAGAATATTATAAAGAAAATCCGAAAAAAGTAAACGGAAAAAAGTAAGCGCACATGAGAAGGCATGTAATTTGAAGACATCAGTAACAAAACCTCGTTAAATACAACGTTGTGATAATTTGATCAACGCTCCCCTTTTGGTTGTACGTATTTTCAATGCAAATATAAATATCATTAAAAGTATAACTGAATGACACGTGAAAAATCAGTAATTTTGCATGTGAAAAAACAGGTTGATGCAAATACAGTCTTGCCCATGTGAGCATCTGACGGAAAAAGTCATTCTGATTCACAGTACGACGCTTGAACAAACCTAGCAACTGTGCCTGCCTTTTCGAATGCTATTCATTGAAGGAATGCGTAATAAAACACAGTAAAAAAGTTTTTCGCCGAAAAAAATATAATAAGATCATGCGTCTATGTTTTGTCATTAGCCAGCATAATACGATTTAAAATTATTCGTAAAACATGGAGTTTGATTAAAGAATGAGGAAGATCTCACGTAGCAGTTGAAACAAACATTCTAGAGAAGTAATAAATTCGGTTGAAAAAAAGACTGTTTTTATTTTTGAATATTCAACAATTTCCCATAGCAGGTTTCTTTAACCTAAACGGCTTTAAAGTCCGCACTTGTTTTTCTTTAAATTGAACTTAAAATTCAAAACCAAAACCAGTTGAACTGAGTCCGTTTTTTAAGTGTAATTTTTCGAACGTAGACGAAATGTTTTTTTTTTTTTTTAAGCAGAAAGCAGAGGAGTAGAAAATGATTTCTTGCTAATGAAGTTGATAATAATTTTAATGCTTTATATCGTATTTGCGCGAATAAAAAATTAAATGTTTACTGGGTGAAACTCGTAGTTTTAATTTGTCGTAGTATTTTTTCATTTGTGCAAAAGGTTGAACACTGCTATCAGAAAAATCTACATTTCAGCATACAATGAAGATGTTTTTCTGCACAAAAAGGATTCCCTTGAGGTATATCTAATACTTTTTTTATGCTTACATTATGCTCAGTGGTCTGAACGGAGTCAAAGCTGAAAAAATAGGGAAGAAAATCCTTCGATTAGCAGTCAACTTATCTGAATGATAACTGTAGCCTGCATAAAGGAGTCGAAACACCAAATAGCATTCCCACTGCTTTTATTTTATTACGTGTGTTATCTGTTGTATGTTATGAGTACATGTAATGCGTAATATTACTGTAAATCTGCTATTATGTCGGACAGTCCGAACTGGCCCGAAGTTCAGACAGTTTATAGCCGAATGCTCTACCGAAAAAAAAAAAAAAACCCACAGGTAATTTTATTTTTTTTTTCTTGCCGAGAAGTATTTTTATTTTTGAAACTTTTTACAATTTGTTATCGCGGGTTGTTTGAACCGTTATGATTTAGATGGCAGCACGTGTTCATCATTTAACAGCACGGTTAAAATAGAAAATAATTTGAACTAAGTTCTTTTTAGCGTAGTTTTTTAAATGTAGTAAAAATGTGATACGCTATTTGTTTTTTTCTTTTTTTTTTGCAAAAGAAGTGTTATATTACCCTTTAAATTGAGGTAGCATTTTTTTTATTTGTAAAAAGAGTCAAAACCTCATTAGAAGAATCTATATTTCAACATACGATTTATTATATTTTACTGAACAAAAAACAATTCCATTGTAGTCTGAAATCTTAAACCTGATACTTATATTTTCGCTTATATTATGCTTTAATTTTCTTACCGGAGCCAAAGCTTAAAAAAAAAAAAAACCTTACAATTGAGTATCAATTTAGCTCCGTGTTGAATCAAGTTTTCATAACAGCTAGGAGCGTTTTTACCTCATGTATTCCCTTATATTTGTCATTCATTGCTCATGTAATGCACGATATTTTTCTAATTTTTTGATGCAGATTGTCCGGACGTGACCCCGAACACGCACTCTCCTGGATACCAGTCGAACGCTCTGCCAATCAAGCTATTCAGCTCTGCCGGTAACAGTGCAATTTAAAGTTATAAATTTAACCGAAAACCTCATTCTTATTCTTTAAAACAGGTTTTTTTGCCCGAAAAAACAATTTTTAGACCGTGGGTCTATTTTTCGTCAGTAGCCTGCACGATTAGCTTTAAAATAAGGTGTAAATCAAAGAAATCGATCAAGAATTGAGGAAAATCTCGCGTAGAAACTAAAAACATGCTACAGAAATAATATATAAGGATTTCACATAGAAGATTGCTTTAACAGTTACGGCTTAAATGCCCGCACATGTTTCTCTTTTAATCGAACACTTAAAATTCAAAACCAAAACCAGTTGAACTGAGTCCGGTTTTTAAGTGTAATTTTTCGAACGTTGACAAAATGTATTTTTTTTTATCAGAAAGCAGAGGAGTAGAAAATGATTTCCTGCTAATGAAGTTGATAATAATTTTAATGCTTTATATCGTATTCGCGCGAATAAAAAATTAAAGGTTTACTGGGTGAAACTCGCAGTTTTAATTTGGCGTAGTATTTTTTTTCATTTGTACAAAAGGTCGAACACTGCTATTAGAAACATCTTCATTTCAGCATACAATGAAAATGTTTTTCTGCACAAAAATGATTTCCTTTTGGTAAATCTAATACTTTTTTATGCTTACATTATGCTGCGTGGTCTGGATGTAGTCAAAGCTTATAAAAAGGAAGAACACTCTTCGATTAAGAGTCATCTTATCCGAATGATAACTGTAGCCTGCATAAAGGAGTCGAAACACCAAGTAGCAATCCCACTGCATTTATTTTATTACGTTTGTATGTTATGAGTACATGTAATGCGTAATACTAATATAAATTTGATATTCTTTCGGATAGCCCAAACTTGCCCGAAGTTCGATTAGTTTATAGCCGTACGCTCTACCGAAAAACACTTATCAATTTAACCGAACAACTAAGTCCAGTGCTTTAAAGCTTTATTAAAATATGACCACACACACAGGCTATTTTTTTTTTTTTTTTTTTTTGCTGAAAGCGACGTAAAAAATGGAAAACTGCATTAGAACTTAGCTTTTAAAAAATGCATAAGAACTACAGGCAGCATCAAGGTTTTGAAACAGCAAGGGGCGTTTTCGAAAACTCGATTTTTCGACCGTAAGTCTATTTTTCTTCATTAGCCAGCCTGATAAGTTTTAAAATGAGAAGGGAATAATATATAAGATAAGATATTGAAGAAACATTTTTTTATTCTTGAAAATTTTTACAATTTGTTACCGCAGGCAGTTTGAACCGTTATGACATAGATGGCAGCAGGTGTTCATCATTTAACAGAACGGTTAAAATACAAAATAAATTAAACTATGCACTTTTTTTAAGCGTAGCTTTTCGAATGTAGTAAAAATGTGATAAGCTATTTGTTTTTTTGCAAAAAGAAGAAAAAATATATATTTTACCCTTCAAATTGAGGTAGTAATTTTTTTATTTGTACAAAGTGTCAAAAACTCATTAGAAGAATATATATTTTAATATACGATTTATTATTTTTTTTCTGAACAAAAAACAATTCTATTGTACGTGAAATACACCGCCAGCTCAGTCATTTGCAGCCGAGGACTGCTGGAAATGACTGAGCTGACGGTGTATTTCATGTATTTCTGCTTTAGACCTGGCTAATGGGCGGTAATTTGCTGAATTCTATTGTAGTCTGAAATATTAAACCTGGTACTTATATTTTCGCTTACCTTATGCTTTAATTTTCTTACCAGAGCCAAAGCTTAAAAAAAGAAAAAAAAAAAAACCGTACAGTTCCGAAGTAAATTAGCACAAAGCCACTTCAAGTTTTCATATCAGCAAGGAGCGTTTCCTTCTCATTTATTCTATTCCTTCATTGTCGTTATTCACTTAATTATGTGTTCCTGTAATGCGCGATATTGCGCTAATTTTTTTGTTGCAGATTGTCCGGACGTGGGCCCGAACGCGAATTCTCCTGGTTACGAAGAGAACGCTCTGCCGATCAAGCTATTAAGCTCTGTCGGTCGTAGAGCAAATTAAAGTTGTAAGTTTAACCGAAAACCTCATTCTGGTTCTTTAAAACAGGTTTTTCGGCTGAAAAAAGCAATTTTTAGACCGTGGGTCTATTTTTCGTCAGCAGCCAGCACCAAAAGCTTTAAAATAAGGTGTAAATCAAAGAAATCGATCAAGAACTACGCAAGAATTGAGGAAAATCTGGCGTAGAAACCAAAAACAGGCTACAGAAATAATATATATATATATATATATATATATATATATATATATATATATATATATATATATATATATATATATATATATATATATATATATATATATATATATATATATATATATATATATATATATATATATATATATATATATATATATATATATATATATATATATATAGTGATCAAAATTGATGTAAAATATTCAACATTATTACACATATTTTTACTTTTAATTTTTGCTGTATGTATGAAACTGACCCGCACAGAAACATTGCAAAATATTTAATATTCCAGCTGCTCCAGCTCTTCGTAAACGTAGCAGCAGATTAATACCCATGATTTCATTAATTCTTATTTTTAATGTTCCTTGTTTATTATTGTTGCTGTTATTGTTGTTTATCTTCGTTGTTACATACACTTATTTCTGTGCTATCCTGTATGTGAAACCACATACTTTACTATATATATAAACAAATACATATACACATAAAAAACGTAAATACAGATAAGCTAGTTCATATCACTTTTGATGAAACAGTCTAGGAAAGAACGATATAATGCGAGAAAAAAACTATCTTTCTTAGAATGCATATGTTCTGCTTTACGCACCAAAAATCCAATACTTTAAAACGCTCTTCTCTAAAACGTTTTCTTTATCTGTTGCATACTTTATGCTTACAAATCACCTCTTCTCTTACAAATGGAAAGCAAACAGATAGAACGAAAATTTAGAATCTTTATTTTACTTATTCTGTTTTTTTTCTTTTTTCTTCTGATAAACTAGGTGAACTCATACTACGATACAATCTCAAATTTTCGCGTGCATCTGCTAACCTGAAATGGAAAGCATTAGCATTCATATGAATATCTGACTGCAAAGTCGTGTGCCAGTTCTAATAACGTGCGTTTCCTTGAATTTTAAGGCCCGTAGTCTTTTGTGTTTAAAACTTCAAATTAAAGTTTTGAAGAATATCCATTCTTCGCAAGAAAGAATTGTGAAAATTCTGTAATAAGTTTCATATTGCATTTGGCATCGAATTTTAGGAGCACGCTTTCTAGACTTCAAAAATTTTATTAGACATCTCAGGAAATCGAACCTTGAATCTGATTCTCAAATGGAAAATGCTATTTGTTCTTGAAAATGTAACCATTCCTGTATTAGTCTTTGAATGAAAATAAGTCACAATGCTTGCGAGACAAAAATTCAGTGTATTGTGTTGTCCGTAGCAATTCCTTTTTTTAGAGAAACGGATTTCTGACTACATGTACTCAGGTTTTTTATCTTATAACAACTGTTTCAATCTTGAAGTATCAGAAGCTTGTTTGGACGCACAGGCAAGTAAATTTTAGGTTCTCTTTTGCCGTAGCAAGTTCTTGTTAGTTTGTTTTTTGATCTGATTTCCGTAATTTCTATAAAATATTATAAAAATTATATTTCAGTTTCGAAAATTAACCCGCTTTGTTTTTAAATGTTTATATAATGTTACGCAAAAATTACATGAATATTAGTCCAATGGCGGCTTCTTTGCCAGTCGCTTTTTTCATTTATTTTACTTTATCAGCATCTCTATTGATCGTTTGGCCACAATAATTTCGCCGCAATTATTCGTTTAGTAATGCACCATAAGTAAATTAATAAGCATCGCGTAGTTACAGGATTTTATGTACAGTTCCTATTTATCATTGCTACTTCAGGGACTGTTTTCGGCTCGCATTCTACCGTTGTATGCTATACCGCTGGGCATTTCTGTTCCCAGACTCACATATATCATATACACTTTATACAGGCTGTTTCAAAATGAATAGCGGGGTTTTACCATGTTACAATATTTATTACACCAATTTTACAGCTACAAGTGATATATCAAATAAAAGAGAAACTCAAACAGTTTTTTGTTTGTTGGCATCAGTGCGCATGCGCGTGGAACGTTTCTGCTGCAATCCGCAAGAAAGCGCTTGTGGCAAAGATGGCGACTAAAGAACAGAAAGCGTTTTGTGTTTTACAGTTTGCAAAGACGGAGTCTGTTGTTACTGTGCAACATTAGGTTAAGCGACTGGCTTAACCTAACTGTACCCGACCGCTGGATTGGCCGTAAGGGGCCTAATGACAGGGCTTGTTTCCCACGGCCTTCACGGTCACCCGACCTAACGCCGTGTGATTTCTATCTCTGGGGGTTTATTAAGAACCGTGTGTATGTGCCTCCACGGCCAGCCGATCTTCCCGAATTAAGGAACAGGATTGAAACAACTGTTGCAGCAATTACTAATGAGACACTCATCAAAGTTTGGGAAGAACTCGCATATCGTCTTGACGTGTGCCGAGTGACGAATGGTACTCACATTGAACACTTGTAGGCTATTATGTAAAACTGTTTGAGTTTCTCTTTCATTTGATATATCACTTGTGGCTGTAAAGTTTGGTGAAATAAATATTATAACATGTTAAAACCCCGCTATTCATTTTGAAACACCCTGTACTCCTCGAATGCCTAACTCAGCCAGAAAGGCAGATAAATTACGCAAAAGCTAATTTCATAGAACCAATTATGTAATAACATTAAAACAGTAAAAGTTAAAACTAATGCGTTATCGGCTAAAAAAATATATTTTGTATTACTGTTTCATCATATAGTTCTTCAGGTTAAATAAATGTTTTCGAAGCGTGTATTAAAACTGTAATTAATGCGTTCTTCGATCAGAGTGTATAAACAAATGGGTGATTCTCCAAAAATCTGACATTTCCCAATCACAAATATTTTTAAAGGAATAATGTTTCAAAAAAATCTGAAAAAAAATTTTCTTACTCTCTGTTAGGAACTTATTAAGGGAAAAATGGAGGGAACTCACTTTAACTATGCTACACCCCTATAAACAGAGGGTCAAATTTTCACACACCAGGAGAGTGACAAACAGTAAGTTTCATCGAAAGTAATCAAAAAATTTTTATAGTAATAAAGAAATAACTGTAACCTTATTTAAAAAGTATGTTATTGCATGACAAAACAAAATCTAAAAAACCTTCCTTAACGGACACTCCCTAAAAGCGAGCAGTTCTTCGAGTCCCGGTCCCTTTACACGTTTTTTCACATTATTCACTCTGAATATTTTACGCTCCGAATAATGGACAGTTATTTTAACATTTTTTTTTTTTTTTAAATTCCTAGACTAAAATTCTACACCAACAAAAAAATGACAATTTTCGTATTAAGTTCTAGTTTTTGTTATTTCGAATTCTCTAGTTCAAAAAAGTATTTACCTGATTCTAGAAAAAAGTGCTTTAATTTATCTAAGTCAAAAATTTAAAGCAGCTTCACGTACCTATTCAAGCAACATTAAAATTAAAAAAAAAAAAATCTTTCAAATTTTAAAAATTGATTTGAATTCTGAAATTATGAATTCAAATTATGTTTTTCGCAATCAGGAGTTGCAAAAGGACCCTACTCATTGGGGGCTATTGTTTTAAGAAACGACCCTTGTCCCCCCAAGCCTACCCCTCCTCCTGGGCGATTACGTGCGTATAGTTGTGTGTGTGTGTATGTGTAGGCGCGCGTGCGTGCATGTGTAGGCTTGTGTGTGTGCGTAGACCTGTGTGTATGCACGTAGGCGTGTGTGTATGTGTGTAAAGGCTTGTGTGCATGAGCGTGAGTGTGTGTGTGTGTGTGTGTGTGTGAGCGCGCCTGTGTCAAGAACATGGACGTCATCAACCAGGAGAAACGGATTCCAGGAGGCAGTGCTCGGAGCCGCGCCTTCAGAGGCCGGTTGGTGATGGTGTTGGTGTCCCTGGTCCAAGCTGAAAAAAGAACCACAACATCAAGGAGGGTCAAATGAATGCAATAAGCAATCGTGATTGCTCAAAAAAAATGTATAACCAAGAAGTCTCTTTTTGAAAGATTCGTCTGAACAATAAAAAGAAAAGAAAAAAAAAAAAGATTAAATAAATAGGATTTTTCTATTGCTACATGTTTTATTTATCGTTTGCCAAATTAGTTTCTTTTTTTTTTAATCAATATCTTATTTTTCGAAATAACGTTTCGGAAATAAATTCTATTCTACTAAATGTATTGCGTTATAAATAATGCTAAGAAAATGACCTTTTTTTTTTTGTGCCAGGAGTATGGCTTTTTGTTTTGGTCAGGAGAATGACATTTTCTTTGTAATTTACCTGTTCCGTAAGCCCAGGATTATAATTAAGGTAATTAATTTTATTTTTCAATTCTAAACTATTAATTCAACTGTACACTATGAGTAGAATTATTATTTTTCTTTTATTTAACACAGAAATACTGTACAGGAGAATGACAGCAAAAATGTTAGATACACATTTTTGAACTTCAAAGTTTTAGTAAGGACAGCAGACAAATCATATTAACTTGATACTAAAGGCATCCAACAAAATGGTGATAATATACAGTGTTGTAGCACAGCAAATCAAAAATTCCTTTTTTACTTTCTTCTATATCTAATATATAGAAGAAAGTATTGGATTCGTGCAAATTTTCGAATTTCGAATTTTGACGGATTCGTACGTTTTGAGGTGCGCTGAGTCCATTTCGACCATTTTTGGAAAATGTCTGTCTGTCTGTGTGTGTGTGTGTATGTATGTGTGTGTGTGTATATGTATGTGTGTCACGTCTGTGTGTGACCAGTTTTTTGTGGCCGCTCTACAACAAAAACTAACGCATGAAATCGAACGAAATTTTGTACACATATGTGCCCCTATGTGAACTTGTGCCCATTAGTTTTTGGCGCGAATTCCTCCAAGGGGGGTGGAGCAATGGGACGTTTTTCGAGTTACGCGTGCTTGCTATTCATCAGGAAGTAACTGGCGGAATCAAACATAATTTGGTCCATATGTTGGTATTAACAGGAACAGGTGCTGATTCAATTTTGGTGTCAATAACTCAAACGGGGGTTGAGCTATAGAACGTTTTTTGTCGTCAATTGTGACTGCTGTATCTCAAGAAATAATGAACGGAATGAAAGAAAAATTTATCGGCAAGTAGCCCTTAGTGGGTATAAGAACTGATTTTATTTTTGTGTCAACAGCTAAAAAGGGGGTAGCGCAATCACCCGTTCTTTTTTTCCATTTTGAGTGCCCTATCTCAAGAAATAATGCTACGTTCTGGTTGAAATTTGGAATATATGTGAATCCATATGTAAACAGGCTCTGTTTTAATTTTGACGCCGATCGCTCCAAGAGGTGTTGATTTTTTTTTTTTTTTTTTTTTGCGAATAAAAATATTATTATTAATGCAACAATAAGAAAGATAAATCGTAATAGATTGTCGTCTGCGTATTTCTCGTGATTTTAATTGTATGGAAATGATAGGAAATATTCTATTCTATTCAAGAGTCACAACTGACTACAACTGTATTTATGTCGAGGACTGCATACTAAGTGCCTTGCCTCCATTATTTTATATACCGATAGATGGCAGCACCATCACCGGATCGAACAGTTAATGAGAATTTAGAACTAGTCCAAGAGCTAATAGCTACCTGGTACTAGCACCCCCAGAGGTATCGTTTCACTTGGAGGACATTGAGACCACGAGCATATTTAACGTCGCCCAGTCCCCTTTAATGACGACGGTGGGTCTTCGACCAGCGGGGATCGAACTCGAGCCCCTCCGGCCCCGAGTCCAATGCCCTACCGATCAGGGTACCACGGCCCTTAGGAAATATTATCTCAATGATTTAAAATTTTTAACTGTTGCCATCTTATGTTTGTTAACAAATAAAATATTTGTAATTAATTCAAGCAAGGCTTTTAAAATAACTTTCAATTTTCGCTCTTTGCTTTGCTTTTGCAATAATTCAGACATTGGGATGGTCGTCAAGTTTTTGCATGTGTAATTTTGTTTTTGTTAGGAATATTGTTTCCTCGTCAAGCATGGGGAATGATCAGAAAAAGGAAAAATATAGAAGAAAGTTTCGTGATGGCCACAACATACTAGTTTAATCTGTAATAATTGAACTTTTTCCTAACACAGGATAATGAAATGAAACCTGGGGACAAACTTTAAAATGATATACCTTGAACATTTAAATAATTCAATTTATTCAAAGGATGTCATTTTACACCTTTAAGTATACGTAATTTAATACTACAATATAAATTTGTTGAATGTTGATACATTATTAAAAAAAAACAATAATTATCTTTGAGAAAGGAATGGGGACGCATCAAAAGAGTGTCTTTCTGGCTATTCAAAAACTTTGCAGCAAAAAATAAATGAGTTATTGTTTTAATATTAACAGACTAAAATCGTAATAGTTATATCTAACTATTAAAAAAAGGGAAAAAAGAAAAAAAAAACTAGGTCAAACAATCCTTGTGTTAATCTCCTGGGACATAATATTGTTAGGATTTTGGAGAATCACCCAAATATTTTGTGACGATTAAAATAATGTTCAGCTAACGAATTCAATTTTACTTCAAAAATAACGCTTAATGCAGCTATGTGTTATATTTCGAATAAAGGGTATGTTTATTCGAAATTATGAATTCGAAATAATTCATAGTGTGTTTATTATAAATGACCTCAATGCAAAATCGCTCACTGCAAGATTGAGATTAATTTAAATAATAATAAAAAACATAGTTGTTACTATTTGAACCCGACATGCAGACAAAATATCTCGTAATTTTAAGCATATCATATCACTTTAAAATTGCGAATCCCTTTACATGAATTAAAATAATTATTATCTATGTATAAGGTACCGCAATTTCTTTTAAAAATGCCTTTTGTGTTTGCAGTAATACATCAACGTTATAAGGAAAGCTTTGGCGCATTTACTACAAAAAACTTCCTTTCCTATTTTCTTAAGAGGAGATCTGTAATTACGGGATACGTATGGAGCTTGGGAATAGTGTAATTATAGTCATCTGATGGGAATTCCGCATGTGAAGAGAGTCCCATAAGGTATTTTCAGCTATGCAAGCTTCTAGGTAATTCTACCTAATATCCTGTTACCGAAAGAATACTTCTTTTTATGTTTTTGTTAATTAGCCAGTATGAAGCTACAGGGTGATCAGCGAATAATTTCTGATTTCAAAATTGAATATGTCTACAACGAAGATAGATAGAATTATGCGGGAAACTACGTTTATTCGCAAAACTGTAAAACTGGTGCCCCGAATTTTAGAAAATTTAGTTACGAAAATCGTCAACAGATGGCGCTCTGCCCTGAAAATTCTTTCTCTGAAATGAGTCTGAAAAAAAAAAAAAAAAAAAAATCAAGTGAAGCAGTCTTCGCAATCAGAATACATCTTTTTCAAAGTGTTCATCGTTCAAAACACTGATGTGGCGTAAACGAACAATGAAATTTGACACGACGTCTTGCAATGTCTCAACGGAAATGAAATCACATGCAACACCAATCAACGATTCAAGTTCATTTAGAGTAGCGATATTGTTTCCACAGACACTGTCTTTCAATGCGCCCCACAGAAAGAAGTCACAAGGAGTCAGATCGAGACAATACGGAGGTCAATCTATTCCTGTGTCAGTAAAACCTGTCGATACCTGGTTAATCCTCCAACGCTAGTTTATTGCTGACAAATTGTTCCAAACGTTTAACGTAACGTTCAGTAGATCATTGAATAGGTTTTAAAAACTGCGACGTGTTGCGATAGGAATGTGTAGTAATCGGTGGAATTCCAGTACCAAAAACAGTCGTTCTTCAATACTCGTTATGGAATACATTATAATTTCACTTTTTACGCTAACCTCTTTTCACTATCCAACAGTCGTACTAATGGCTTTATACTTCGAAGCCCATTTTAAAGACTATTGATAGATCACTGTGATTACAGCGCCATCTTTTAACGATTTTCGTAACTAAATTATATAAACTTTTGCGCACGAATTTTTCAGTTTTCCAAATAAACGTACAGTTTACCGCATAATTCTATCGATCTTTGCTGTAGAGATATTTAATTTTGAAATTAGGGCTTATTCGCTGATCACCCTATATCTTCTGTCTTTTTTAATATTTGGCCCAAAAAAAAAAAAAAAAACACTAAAATTATAATACGGTTTTGATTTAAGTCCGAATTTGAATGAAACGCAAATACAGAAGCCGATTTGTCTTCACATAAGCAGTTTAAAATTAAAAGTAACAGTTAATGACATATATATATATGGTGTTTTTCATCATTAAGATAATATATTCTTTTAAGAA
This sequence comes from Uloborus diversus, assembly GCF_026930045.1. NCBI lineage: Eukaryota > Metazoa > Arthropoda > Arachnida > Araneae > Uloboridae > Uloborus > Uloborus diversus. The sequence continues at coordinate 9,764,307 of NC_072731.1, forward strand.
GCATAAATTATTCTCGATCTATCAATTCTACTTTTCTGGGGTTTTTCATAGAATATCTTTCTATGCATTGTTAAAAGATTTGCAATATTTGAAATCACTGCATTCCTCAAAACATTGTTCTCGTCATATTCTAACTATAATAAAAAACTCTCAATATTATTATTTGAATATATATATATATATATATATATATATATATATATATATATATATATATATATATATATATATATATATATATATATATATATATATATATATATAGTGTTGGTCCGGAAAGTAATGAGCCTTATTTTATTGTGACGCGACCGTACACCGCCGAGCGGCGCGACCGCTTGGAAGTGGTGGGGGGAACCCTAAGCTTTCCCGCGAGCCATGCCTCAGTCGCCTCCGAGCTCTGAAACGGTGAGAACGTCATTTTAAGGAGACCCCTATTTCGCGCCCTTGTCATACTAGAAATTGAAAGAACGATTGAACAACGCTACGCGATAAAGTTTTGTGTCAAAGTGAACAAAATTGCCAAGGAAACCTTCGATATGCTTCAGGAGGGTTACGGGGAGGCTTGCATGTCTTATTTGCGGGCAAAAAAGTGGCACAAAGCTTTCAAGGTGGGTCGTGAGGATGCGAATTGTTGAACTCAGACCGCCGGAATGAGTGTTCGTTTGTTGTCAGACTCGTTGAACTTGCCGAAAACAATTGTCCATGAGATTGTGTCGGAAGAATTGGGCATGCGAAAGATTTGCGCAAAACTTGTGCCCAAAGTTTTGACCGATGCTCAAAAAACGCATCGCTTGGAAGTCTCCAAGGAGATGAAAAAAATGTGCAGGGACAACCCTAATTTTTTGGACAACGTCATCACTGGAGATGAGTCATGGATACTCGAGTACGACTCAGAAACGAAAAGACAGAGTGCGGAATGGCACACCACGGCGTCGCCTCGCCAGAAAAAAGCTCGAATGAGCAAGTCACGCGTGAAATCAATGCTCATTGTCTTCTTCGATGTTAAAGGAGTAGTGCATCACGAGTTCGTCCCACCTGGCAAGACTGTTACGGGTCAGTTCTACAAAGAAGTGCTTCAACGGCTGAATAACCGCGTCACCCGCGTCCGAAAGGAGATCAAAAATGGTTGGAAACTCCATCATGACAATGCACCGTCTCACACCAGCTTTGTTGTGACCTCCTACTTGACCAAAATTCGCGTCGACGCGCTTCCCCAGCCACCCTACAGTCCCGACTTGGCCCCGCCCGACTTTTTTTTGTTTCCCAAACTGAAACGAGAGCTGAAGGGGAAACATTGGGACACCGTGGAAACCATCCAGTCTACTACGACGTCACTTCTAAAGAGCTTATCGGTCGAGGACTTCCAGGGAGCCTTCAATTCATGGAAATCGCGCTGGCAAAAGTGTATCGACGCAGAAGGGTCGTACTTTGAAGATTTTTAAGTATTTGTAAGAATCTGATCATTAAAAGTATTTTTTTTTAAAAATGAGGCTCATTACTTTCCGGACAAACCCTGTATACATATATATATATATATACGACGCACACTAGATAAACTGCCCACATAAGTTTAACATATAACCTCAAAAGAGAATAAAAACATTCCAAAGCTTTTGACACACATTCAGTTTTATAAATAATAATAATAATAACTATTGCTGTTGCCAAAAAAAGTTCACAAAATAAAGATGTAATATAGCAAAAATATGTGGAGCGCCGTTTATACCTTTCTCCTTTATACGTTTTTATCAATTACACGTTTTTCAAATGAGTCCCTGCAGAGTCTAATACACATTAACTTTTCACTATTATATGTTTTTTTCATTTATACGCTCTTTTCATACACATTAAAAAAAAGGCAATTGAAGACTTCTATTTTGTATTCTTAATACCATGTTTTATTTATAAATATTTTTCATTACTATGACTTGTTGATTAACATACGATATTCAAAACACAATTCAAAATCTCAATGAATCATTTTTATTAGCACGTATCACGTAAAACAAATTAAAAAATGTCAAACGTTTATTTACCTCTTTTCAGACATTCGGAATTGTGTACGAATTCGAACGAATTTTCTAAGGATACTCTTCTCAAGATAAATATTGAATGTTTCAGTTAGGTTTAGTGTGTTGTTTTAAAGTGCACTAGAATAGTAGAAAATCTCGTTAAGATTAAAATGAATGTGCGTTGTGAGCAAACATGAAAGTCTACTATTCATTGAATATCAATAATTACCTTGGCAAGAGCTTATTAAACCATGGCTTAAAACGTTCACTTGAACTGCAAAATTAAATTATTCATAACTTGATTTTTTGAAGATAAAGCTTTATCCCGGAAGAATTAAATACTCATTTGAAACCAGACTATTGCAGCGTCTCTAAATAAAATCAGATAACGGAATAAATAAAAAGCACATTGCTAACTTCTGCTTAAATTACTTTGACCAAATTTTAATTTCACTTTGAAATCTTCATTAATAAGTTTCGGCCCTAACTTCTTGTTTTTACTTGTTTTCAATAGCGGAATTCTATCAAAAATTTGCTTCTCACTACGTGTTTTAAAGATATTCTGTTGAGCAGCATTTTTTTAAGAAAATTCATATAGAAAATCCATACAAATGCTTTAACATAACGTCATTGATATGTATGACTGGCAGTTATATTTGGACTTACCATATGATAGAAGAAAAAGGCTTAATTATGCAATGTAAAGTTTGTGTGTTTTTTTTTATTAGTATTCTTCATGGTAGAAAAACACATTTAAACAATATATATATATATATATATATATATATATATATATATATATATATATATATATATATATATATATATATATATATATATAAATTTGAATTTTTGGCATCTTGAATTCAAATTATGTTTTTCGCAATCACGAGCGTGTATGTGTATGAATGCGCGAGTGTGTTTGTGTAGCCGCATGTGTGTGGGTGCGTATGTATGTATGTGTGTATGTATGCATATGTGTGCGTGTTGTGTATGCAGTGCTGTGTGTGTACGCGCGTGTTTGTAGATGGTGGTGATGTGTGTGTGTATGTAGGCATATGTGTTTGTGTCTGTGTGCAGGCATGAGTGTGTGTAGGAGTGTATGTTTGTGTCTGTGCGCAGGCATGCGTGTGTGTGTGTGTGTGTAGGATATGGACGCAACCTGGAGACGGTTTCCGCAAGAGGAGCAGCATCGTGAGGCCGGTCGACGCGACGGTGGTGCTGGCGGGAAAATAAAATGATAGGAATTCAAAACAGTCAAATGAGAACAATAAGCAATCGTGATTGCTCAAAAAGCTAAAAACTTTAATAGTATTAATGTTAAAATCAAGCAGACCAAGCATTGTCCAAAAATTTCTGCCAAAAATTTGACCACGGATGAGATAGAAAGGCTAACACCCGGTTTTAAAAGGCGGAAATGGATGCATATATTAGTGTTCAGAGATGCCAGTTTTGCAGACGTGCGTTAGTTTCTAAATTAAGTAGATTCACATTGAAATGCACGAAACCCGCTCATCACATTTTTACTTTCTCTCATTCGGATGCATTCGTCTTAACTGGTCGTTTGCCAATACCATAGCAACTTTGGGCAGGTCGTAGATCTAAACAGAATATTGAAAATGCGAACAATGTTGAAAATGGTAGACAAAAGTCAAAAACAAAGTAATTTTCTGATTATGTAACAAAAATTATGGTTCAAATGTATTGTCAGGCTTTGTGAGACTCAAAGCATTTAATTAAAAAATGTATATATGTATATGCATTTTAGGAACAAGTCTTGCCAATACGATCCACAATGTGTAAAGTATTTAGAATTTCTTTCCCATTCGTCTCCACTGACTTTTGAGTGCAATATATAAGTGTTACAACAGCTAACATCCTGCGTTTTTTAAACTATTGTTACTTAAAATTCTCTCTAATTTAAAAGTCGGATTAATCTATAATAGTCCTGAGAGTTAAAATGCAGAAGACGTGAAAAATACCATTTTGACAATTCTTTCAACATTCAAGCAATCATATACTTTTTTTATTTGTTGAAGCATTTCGTTTCAAAACTAAGTTAGTTTTAAAACATATTACCTTATAAAGAACAATATGTATTTTATTCCTTCTATCATACATAATAGCAAAATTAAATGATTAAAAAATCCATAGCAAAGAAAAAGTTTCTAAATAAATTTCACTTTATGTCACTACAAGTAACGATTAAAAAAATCATTGCAGTGTCTTTTTTTTTTTAATCCACTCAGATAGTTACGCGTTTCATTCAATAACTATCAGAAAATACCATAATAGGAACATACAGTTAGTTTTATCAAATTATGTCACATTCTTTTGCTTACAAAAGAGAGAATGCGTGAAAGAAAAACAAAACACAAGGATCTAAACCTAAGTGCTTATGTTTAGCTCTCAGAAACTTCTTAGATTTCCAGAGCCTCGGTAAAAAGGACAACAAAATGTCAACAGCAATAACACGTTTCGAAAGCACTTGAGAAGTTGTTACGTTGCCTAAGGCACATTCAATAAGAACAAAACTATTGGTTTGTATTTATTTACAGAGCTTGAGTGTTTTCTAAAGTTCACAAATAAAATAAGAGAAATTTTTTCAATGGTGTGACCGGCATGTTATGGAAGAAAATTTACCATTGAATAGTGTTTCAATGAATTTTCTTATAGAACATTCAATCGAACATATTTTGTGCAGGCAGAGTGCGATTGAATCTTAGTTTCTTAAAAACTAAGAGATCTAAATTTACTTGAAAAATGTGCGGACATATTATTCAAAAAAGTGTCATATTTATTAGAAACAATTTAAGGAGAACAATTTAACGTTTGATGAAGAAGTTTTTTTTTTCTTTCTAAAACCTACTGTTAGCTTATCTTGTGATACTTTTGCACTGCAGAAATATGAGTTAAGAAACTTGGGAAGTTATTTCTAAAATTATGCTTAGTTTCAACTATTCCTATGATTTTGAACGAATTATTAAATTATCGTGTTTATTCTTGAGTAGTGGACGGATTAATTGCCATTAAAAACATTCTTGTAGAAAAAGAAGCGAAACATTTATCATCCTATTTGAGCTGCAACAAGAGCAGTTATAATTAACAAAACTGTCCCTCAAAAAGTACTTTTCAAAAGATTAAACCTACGAAATTTCTTTGAACGAAATTTCTTTTCTGCCGTAAAGTCGAAGTTGTGTTTCAATCATAACTCAGTAGCGGAGGGGGGGGGACACTAAGGGACAGGGGCGAAGGGATTGTCCGCTTGGGGTGTTGTAACTTGTCTGGGGGGTACACACAAAAATGAATTGGAGAATCCAAAAAACATAAAAAAATTAACTCTGAGAAATTTTCTAAATATTTTGACACACATGTTCGCACAATTATACACATGTTCGACAATCAGGCTTCAATTAGAGGGAAAAAAACTAAAATTTCCCTTCCAAATAATCATTCTTAAAGAAAGAAAACGGCAAACCAAAAATTTCCGAATAAATTAAACGCAACCTTCCTGATTATCTTCTGCTGGCAGTACAAAAAAAAAGAGAGAGAGAGAGAGAGAAAGATAAATCTGCAAATATTTTTATTCCAAAACAGAAACAAAATTTTATTTAGTCACATTCCAAAGGAAAAAATTGGCAATATTCTGAAAAGTTATTATGCTAATTTAAAATGAGATCGCGCAAACGATAATTTTCCAATTTGAAATTCTGTTCCATTGGGCATAAAAATGCTTTTAAATTTTTTTCTACTGATTTTACAATCTGTCTTTCTTTTTTTTGAAATTCGAAGGATTTAAATCAATTTTAAGGGCATTTTTCGCGGGCTTTCGAATGGCGCTAAATTTAAACTGGTCGGATAACTATTTCGGATAGAGAAAAAGCTATTTTCGGGCCCTAAAACTAAAATTCGATTAGTTCGGTACTTTTTGGGCGTTTGAAAAACTACCTACGTCCCTTCTCGGATGCCCAAGTACCTCCCTGCCCAATTTGGTCAAGATCCGACGTAAACTGTGGATTTGTTTAATGAACATACACACACATATTCTTTGTTTTAGTTATATAGATTTACCAAACACAGTAGCATTATTACTGGGGGGGGGGCGTTTTCACCGGATGAGACACTTCATGGACGAGCGACAGTCAAAAGGGAATTAGAAGTTAATGAAAATATAAATACTTCAATTCTGTTTTTGTTTTAATATTTGAAATTATATTTAATCCATGAAACGCAGTAGAATAATTAATTGCGTTTTCACCTGCTGACACTCTTCTGTGAGTAACAGAAAAATGTAATTGAGAGTTCATAAAAAATGTAAGTATTTCAACTTTTGAATGTTCCCCAATATTTTGAATTAGAATATATCTGTCAAACTCAGCCGCATCACTACGGTGGCCGTTTGTGCTGGCTGACACATCTCTGAGGGACGACAACAGAATGGGTTTAATAGCTTGTGAAGAATACAATTTTGAATTCAGGAATGCTTTTCTCAACATGTCAAATTATATTTAATCCATCAAACGAATTTTTTTTCTTTTTGTAGCAATATCATCACACATCTGCTCTAAATATCACTTTTGTTGAGCTTATAATCGATTCTGTTCAACAAGAAAAATTTTCTTAAATTCTTGATTTGTTTTTTAATATTTTAGAGCATTTTTTAATATTCAGAATTGTGAGACATCCTCAATCCTAATATACATAAAAGTCAATTCATTAATCGAGTAACGCTGACGTCACCAAAAATGAAAATCGCGCTAAAGTCCCTATATGTATGAGCTGGCGCAAGTGGAGGACGATCCTACTGGGAGGAGCGATTTAGAAGTACATTATACGGGGGGGAATCGAGGGGTGACTAATGAAAATAAAATTATTTAAAAAAAAGAAGCATGTTTTTATTTATTTATTTACTTTTTTTTCGAATAATGGGTATTGTTCCAAGAGTTTGAATGAAAAAATATAAGTGTTTCGAGTACCACACACACACACAAACAAGAGTAAAAAATTGAAAAAAAAAATCAATTAATATTCTGGAATATTATCTAAATTAGATCTTTAAACTTTTGATTCGTTTGAGGACTGATGAAGTAAGACCATTAAGGTCCTCAATGGAACTCTTTTCCTTATGAAAGAAAGGCACCGAACAAAGTGAAGAGAAAGGTACCGAGCATAATGAAATACCAAGGGTACACCCCCTAAGGACAAGGGCGCATTTCCAACAATAACGCGGAGATTCCCCCCCCCAAATGAGAAAAATACCCCTCAAGACAACCCACCCTAAAAATTTCAAAGGCTCACTCTGCACCATGATCCCCCTTAGGTGAGCACCAATTGAAGCACTAAAATTGCATTTTTAAATAAAATTTGAACATAGTTATGGATTTGTTTATTAATTGAGTTGTTTAATATTCGCGCTTAAGTAGGAGTGTTTGCAGGCTCTCCCCTGAATTTTTTTTTTTTTGTCAGGAACTCATTTTTAGATTATTTGGCGGTTAATAAGACGGAGGAAGATTTGAAGGTTCCTCTCCGGAATTTGTTTGAAATTAAAAGGAATACTTTAGAAAACACAATAGTTTGCTTTTTTTTTTTTTTTTTTTCCTTCTTGGAGGGAAAGGATGAGATTCAGAAATTCTGACTAATCGTTTTTTTGATATTAGAGTTTCAAAAATGCAATTTTAGGCATCTTTAGCAATGCTAAAAACCAGGGGATTAGGGGACTTTCCCATGGAAAAAAAAATTCGGAATTGAGTTCCTAAAAACGCTAGGCAAAAGACATGTGGTTCAGAACTTTTCCTTAGAAACTTTCCGACATAATAGTTCCAGATACGTTGTTTTAGACGATATTTGAATGATGTTGAAAGATGAGGAAAGTAGGTCATGGGGGCTCATTTCTGGAAATTTTTCGAAATTGTAGCCCTAAAAACGCAGTCGTAAGCCATCTTTGGTCATATTTGGTTGGTCATCTTTGATCGCCTTAAGGGAAGGGATGGGCTCTGGAGCTATCTCTCAACTTTTCAATATTGAAGCTCCAAAAACGTAATATTAGTGGATCTTTATTTATGTTAGGGGAAAAACTCGAAATCGGGGGTTCTCCCCCGGATATTTTCTTAATTGAAGCTCTAAAAACGTAATTGAAGGCCCTCATTAACGAAATTTTTGAAAAAGTTTTCGATTCCAGCGATTTTTTTCGAAGTTAAAACCCCAAAAATTTTTGACGATCTTCGATGGCATTGGAGCGAGGGGGTTGAAGGACTCTCCCCTGGAAAATTGGAATTAGTCGTAAAAATACAGTTGTAGGCGACTTTTCGCGATGTGTTGGATGTGTGCACGAAGGGGGAGAGGCGGAGAGTTTGGTGACCTTTTTTCCTTTTGAACCCCGATCGCCCCCCCCCCCCCGCGTGGATCCACCACTGGCTGGCGCATCAGCTCAAGATGAGCCATTTTGGATCGGAGCGCGTGTTTGAGTGGGTGTCTTTTCTGGCGAGTTATCGCGTTTGGAGATTTCACATTGTGTGCAAATATTAGCTGCACACACATACACACACACGTGAATTATTTATCAAATAAAATATTATTTTTGGCCAATTTGGCGAAACCTTAAACTTTGGTGTGGTAACTAGGGATTGCAATACCGGTATACCGAATACCGGTATTTCGAGCAATTTCGTAATACTGGTATTTGCTGAGGAAAATACCGGTATTTTTGGTATTAGCTGAAAACAATAAATAGTTTTAATTCAAGAATTTTCAATTTAACTTATTAAATATCTACTTATGTTCTAAATGTACATTTATTTTCCCATGATACAGAACCGAAATCAATCTAGGGATGTAAAAATTTAGCTTCAAAAGCATAAACAAATAGAATATCATTAAACACAAGTATTTTGTGCACCATGTATTTATTTTTTCCATTTCCCTGGTCGCTCATTTCCCCTTTTTCGAAAGATAATTTCGAGTGAATTTTGAATGCCCCCCCCCCCCCCACCATTTGTTTAATAAACAATTTATTCAAACCATCAATTGCAGGAATGCTTTATGATTTGTTTTTCTTAAATATTTGTCTCAACTGTACTAAATTTTGACAAAAACTGTTTCTTGTTAGCATTACAGATGGCAATTTGTTGGCATCAGTATTGGTCTGTTGTGCCGTCTCGCTATTTTGCTTCATACTTTTCAAGATAATATTTAGAAATTATATATTGCCTTCAAAATTTGCATAGAGATAAAGCATAAATATGTTCCACGAATTCAAAGATATTTCCAGATAGTTACATAAATGTAACTGCAAAAAATTTTGGAAAGAAAACTAAAACGAATAAGAGAAACCAACAAGATCAAAGTTAGTCAAGTTTATCATAAGTTCCAAACCAAAGGGCTAATAAAAAGTAAACACAAACCCCTCCTGTTCAAGAGAAAATGATGTTAATATTGGAAAAGTATCGTCTGTTAGGGAAGAAATTTTAACTAGCTTTAAATTAAAAAAAAATAATAGAAATACACCCAATACGAAAGAAACACATATACACACATGAAAGGGTTATTGATTTATTATTAAAAATGATATGCAATAGACCGAATTTTTGTGAAGATAAAATACTTTTAGGCAATTAAATTAGAGGTGTATCATGCATTGTCAACAGTACCACCGACTTGCTTGAATTCAGAAAGAGTAGCTTCAACTGTAGGAAAGTTGAGCACTAAATTGAGTTCCAGGCTTAGAGAAATTCAATAGATGCATCATGTTTTTTACTAGCATTGATTTTTTATTATGACATTTGCTCCTTCATTTTATATTTGTTCACAATACGTTTTCATAATAATACAATTTTTGTACAGAATTATGAAATGTGACAACGAAACAATATCTTTTCAAGCAATTTTTGAGAAATTTCAAATACCGGTATTCTGGTATCACGCTTCAAAAATATCGAATACCGGTATTGAATTTTTGGTCCGGTATTTCAGTCCCTAGTGGTAACCCTTGCTGCGCAACAATGAAAAATCCGATCTAAATTGGCTAAACTTAAGCTGATGTGTCGGCCTATTTATACAGTGGATCTAAACAGCACTACCTACAAGAAAGCCTTATCAGTGGTAACTTAAAATGAGCGATGTCATACTAAAAAACGGCCGAGTCAAAATTCTTATTTGGCTGCAACCAAAAGGGGAAGTGCACAACTAGGCTCCACCAGGAGTCTACGTACCAAATTTCAACTTTCTATTACTTATCGTTCTTGAGTTATGCGACATACATACCCACATACATACAGATATACGTATATACGGACGTCAAGAGAAAATTTGTTGTAATTAATTTGGAATCGTCATTATGGATATTTCGCGTGTCTATACGTTCTTAGGCCTTTATCCACGTGTGGTCGAGTCGGAAAAAAAAGAAAAAAAAAATCAATATTCATTCGGGGGTGAGTAAAATGGAAATTAAAGTCGATTTTTGAGTGAAAATTTTTTCGCGAATATAATACTTCCTTTTTTGTAAAAGGAAGTAAAAAACTGCCATATATGCCCCTTTGATGTTAAGATTTTTTAAGTTGTCTTTCGTAAAATTTTTTTAGAAATCCATTTTTAGTACCGAAAGTTGGAAAGGAACAATTTGCCCCTTCTTGGGGCTAGTTGTTCTGTGGATGGGGCAAGTTGTTCAATATTAACACGACGATGTCTAACAATAATGATTTCAAGACCAACAATGTTTCGAGATAAGTAATTTGTTAAAGGTATAATTTGTGGTTAAAAAATCAAAAAAAAAAAAAAAAAATGGTGATGTAAACAAGTGTTTACTTAAAGACTAATAAGCAATATCGTCCAAATAATAAAGTTTTTTTTTTTTTTTTGCTTAAACTATAAACAAATTAAATTTATTTTAATTTTCAGCGTTGATAATAAAAATTTTAGGGTTTAAGTATTACACTTTACGCACAAATACATACATTAAGGCACAGTTAATAAGTATAGTAACATTGTAATATATTAACATAGTAAAATCCAGTAAGAATATAATACCGTAGTAAAATTAAATAAAATAGTTAGCAGCTTCTGTAGCTAGTAAGTATGATAACGAGCCCAGTCTTCAATCATAAGAAAAAACCGTCATTGAATATATAAAGGATACGATACTTCACAGACGATCCATAAAAAAGGTTAGTGCAACTTGTTACAATAAACTTCCGATTACCCGCGGGCGGATATTACTATTACAAATTCGTTAATTTATTATTTATTTACTTATTTTTGTGTTGATGACTTACCGAATGTAGAAAGTACTCATTTTAACTTAACAAGTGGAAAATTAATTTTTCGGCATTCCTATTTCTTTCTTTCCCCTTCTTCCCAAACACATTAAACTTTCCTCGGTGACCGAAACCTGACTAGTGGAAACCCTATTTTTACATCTACACTACTTATGCCTGTAAACAATTGACCGAACCAGTTTGTTAGAAAAAATTCCTCTGCTCTATACGTTTTGGGTGTAACTTAATTTGATTTGATTTAGTTGATCTGTTTGCATGATTTTCTCTGTTCGTTTTCAATAATGAGCGGTTCTTTTTTAACTACTTGCAGTGTAAAAAGGCTTAAGTTTGAATAAGGATGTACTCAACCACTTTTTTGGATGAAAATCAATACTTTTTTGAAACACTTTTTTTACGTTTACAAAATATTTTGGTCAGACTAAGTGTGCAAGGTAAACATTTAAGAGCCTAGAACCTACTGAATTTTTGAAGGTATGGTTCTTTTGAAGGTAAAATTTATACATATAACGGAACCAGTTAATAAAATACAAACGAAAGAGGCAATAAAAAGATGAGCCCAATAAGCGATAAATTGGCGCCATCTTGAAAAACGTATGATAAAAAATGAGACATCAATTCTATGCGAGCATGGCAGCATTTGATGATTTTCCGTTAAGCTCAATGTTATACAACTGGCAACATTTTACCGCCTACCTTTTTATTACTATATCTCCTGCATAGGTTCGCAACAAACTAGGAAGAATTTTTTCCCCCCTTTCAAATGGGGTTGCAGTAGAGACACTATCTTGTACAATTGAAGTGCAATTCCGCCTGTTTAGCATCCTCCCTTTCATGTAGCACCTCTATCAGTGAGATGACACTGCCACGATAATTTTGACGCCCAGTTTCCCCACTAGATGGAGGCTCCTGGGCTATATTCAATGCGAACATGCACTAGGAATTTAATTTCGCCAGGAGTTGCTCCATGCCAAACTAATACTCGAGGAACTTTTATATGCCGCATAACCGTACAAAATGGACGCTGTCAATTTTCTGCATCTTGAAAAATTCACCGACTGGAGCCAGGTTTGATTCTGCGTAGAAGCCAGCGTCGTAACCACTACACCACTCTGTTTTCAAACTAGGAAACTTGCTCATCTAAAATGTTTTTTTCCTCACGCTTTTAAGTCTCTTTTTTTTTTTTTTTTTAATCTTTTTCACATGGAGTTGAGTTTTTGTTTTTTAAGTTTCAGGTTTTTCTGATCAACAAAAAGAAAACTTTGAGTTTAAAAACCCCATTCTCTTTAATTTTCTGAGTTTCAGATGTGGAAAAACGTCAAAGATTAACTTTTAAAGAGCTCATACGAGCACAGCTCCCTCTTTTTCAAATATACAGTATAACCTCTATTTAACGATTGTTAAGGGACTGGCAAAATTTATCGTTAAATCAAGGATATCGTTTAATCAAAGAGCATAGACATTCAATATAGTCACACCCGGACCAGTGAAATATATCTTTAAATTGAGGAAATCGTTAAATAGGGTATCGTTAAATTGAAGTTATACTGTCCAGCATAAAATCGAGTAAACGATTGTCAAGGGACTAGAAAATTTTATCGTTAAATCAAGGATATCGTTAAACCGAGGAGCATAGACATTCAATGTAGTCAAACCCGGACCAGTGAAATATATCATTAAATTGAGGAAATCGTTAAATCGAGTATCGTTAAATTGAAGTTATACTGTCCAGTATAAAATCGATTAAACGATTGTCAAGGAACTGGAAAAATTTATCATTAAATCAAGGATATCATTTAATCGAGGAGCATAGACATTCAATATAGTCAAACCCAGACCAGTGAAATATATCATTAAATTGAGACAATCGTTAAATCGGGTATCGTTAAATTGAATTTATGCAGTCCAGTATAAAACTGATTAAACAATTATCAAGGGACTGGAAAAATTTATCGTTAAATCAAGGATATCGTTTAATAAAGGATCATAGACATTCAATATAGTCAAACCCAGACCAGTGAAATATATCATTAAATTGAGGAAATCGTTAAATCGGGCATCGTTAAATTGAAGTTATACAGTCTAGTATAAGATTGATTAAACGATTGTCAAGGGACTGGAAAACTTTATCGTTAAATCATGGATATCGTTTAATCAAGGAGCATAGACATTCAATACATTCAAACCCGGACCAGTGTAATATATCTTTAAAGTGATGAAATCGTAAAATAGGGTATCGCTAAACCGAAGTTATACTGTAGTTTTATATAATTCACAATCACATTAATTTAAAATCTTACAGACATTGATTTAAGAAACAGTCCCTCTATTTTCTTGGGTCAAACTGTGATTAATAGACTTGGAAAACGCAACTTTTAAGCTTCAAACGGATTCCATTTCATGTCCTATTTAAAATACAGTATTTCATATTCATCACTAACTGCTTGACAGAATGGGGAAGCCACCTTTGGCTTCATCTAAATCGAAACGCTACTGCAGATATTGATTAAGACAAGTTCTGAATCGAGCACAATCATTAATAACCGCCAAACAGTTGGCTTGCGCAATCGGTCATAAATGCAGTCTGTTTAAAATGATTACTATATTCTGCTTGTATCTATTTCGTCTTGACACGTTTGTATAAATGAGTAAAAATTGTTTCATTCCTATTCAATTATGAATGAGTACTCTTTGAGCTAGAATCTGTGTTATCTTGTAAACGTTTATCTTTGCACAAAAACAAGACTTTTTTTGTCTCTAGCAAATAAATAAAATGCGGTTCTTGACTCTCTTGGTTATAAGATCTTCTTTTATCAATGTAAAACATTTAAACTTCATGACGTCAGAAGTATTGAGTGTAAAAAAAATAATAATAATTTGAATTTTGACATCTTGAATTCAAATTATGTTTTTCGCAATCACGAGTGTGTGTGTATGTAGGGGTGTGTGTTTGTGTGTGGGGTATCTGTGTTTGTGTGTAGGGGTATGTGAATGTGTGTGTAGGCATGTGTGTTTGTGTCTGTGTGCAGGCATGAGTGTGTGGGTAGTTGTGTGTATGAGTGTGTGTGCGTTGGGGCGGGGTATGTGTTTGTGTGTGTGTATGTGTAGGTGTCTGTATGTATGCGTGTGTCTATGTGTTTGTGTGTGTATGTGTAGGCGTCTATATGTATGCGTGTGTCTATGTGTTTGTGTGTGTGTAGGTTTTATGTGTTTGTGTGTGTATGTGTAGGTTTCTGTATGTATGCGTGTGTGTATGTGTTTTTGTAGGTGTATGTGTTTGTGTAGGTGTATGTGTGTAGGTGTATCTGTGTGTATGTGTGTGTGTCTGTAGTTGTGTATGTATGCGCGTGTGTGTAGCATATGGACGCAACCTGGAGACGATTTTCGGTATAGGGGTAGCATCGTGAGGATCCGGTCGACGGTGATGCAGCAGAGGGTGCTGGCGGGAAAATAAAATGATAACACATCAAAACAGTCAAGTGAGAACAATAAGCAATCGTGATTTCTCAAAAAAAAAAAAAAAAAAAAAAAAAAAAAAAAAAAAACGTTGCTGTGACTAAACCCTTAGATCGTAGTGACACGTCCGCCATCTTGGGTCTAAATACCGTGTTCTTCCTATGTCTGCTACAATGAAGTAGCAGATTTTGCTTCTTGATTGTGGTGCATCTTCTGGAAAAACATTGAGTTCATTATAAACCATAATCACGCTACTTCATTGTAGCAGACATAGAAAGAAAGCATCTTTTAGCCCCAAGATGGCGGATGTGTCGCTTCTTTATTCTGTGATTCAGGGCTTTAGCTGTGGCTACTGCTGCTTTCTTCCCAAAGCTGAAAACCCTGTAACTGCAAGACCTGTAATTGAAATATTGCCGTGGGATGGTAAAGGGCAGTAACTGCCAATTTTTTATGCTTTTTTTGAGCAATCACGATTGCTTACTTTTCTCACTTGACTGTTTTTGGTGTCCTATCATTTTATTTTCCCGCCAGCACCCTCTGCAGCATCACCGTCGACCGACTCCTCACGATGCTGCTCCTCTTGCGAAAACCGTCTCCACGTTGCGTCAATATCCTACACTTACACGGATACATATACGTACCTACACACAAACACAAACACATATACATACATACACCTACACCCATACACATATATACACCTACACATGCACGCACATACACATACAAGCACCTACACACACACACAGGCATACATACAGACACCTACACATACACCCACACAAACACATACACACACACACCTACACACAACTACCCACACACTTATGCCAGCACACAGACACAAACACACATGCCTTCACACACATACACATACCCCCTACACACAAACACACATATCCCCTCCAAACACAAACACACACGCCTACATACACACACACTCGTGATTGCGAAAAGCATAATTTGAATTCAAGATGTCAAAATTCAATTAATTAATTTTTTTGTCATCTATTATACTTTTGCTTTGTTGCACAAGCTTGCTTATTTTGGTTTAGAAAATAGAGCAGGAAAAGAACGTCAAATTACACATTTTTCTTTCTTTTAGTATGGACACATAAAAGTATCTCTTAAATTATCTCAAAAGCTCATTTCTGCAGATATGGCCTTCTCCTTTCCACAGCAGAACATATTTTGCAGTGCATAGTTCTTAATAATATTGTTTTCTGACTCTTAGCATGCATGTAATTAATGACAGTAAGAACTTTTGTAAGGAATATTTTACCAAAAATAACTTAGTTATAAGTAGTTTAAGTACTCTCAAATAAAGTAGCACATAAAATGTTTTTATGAAGACATAAAAGTACACGACGTTGTTATTAATATTCAATCAAAAATTATCTGTGTAAATTCTTTCTCTCGTTAATATGAACTGCTTTCTGTCATTGTAGGTCACAATCTGGACGCGCGGTAACTGGCTGACGTTTCGCTTAAAATGCACCAACTACCTAAAAAGCACAAATGAAGTAGTAGGTATAGTGGCATGGTTTGTATTTATATTGATAGCGGTTTTTAAATATCCCAAATATCGCGAAGAATTGCGAAGAACTATTGCGAAGAACCCTGCAACCAAAGGATTCCAAATGCCGGCGATAAATATTTCACATAGTTCTGTGATGAACAAAATGTCCCCAAAATCCATTACAATGGACCCCCAAATCTGTAAATTCACCTCTGCACATTGAACTTGATATTAATGTTCATGACATCTGTCTACAATAATGCTTTGCTGTTTTCTCTGAGTGCCATCAAATTTGACCTGGAGGAAATAGATGGTTTCAAGCCATCTCGTCAATTATTTCTCTGTTGCCTTGACCCTCTCCCAAATCTACTCTAACAGCTGGAGGGAAATTTTTATATGAATAAAGCCAAAAATGTAACCAGCTCCATATTTCTGCCCCATCTTACTTTTTTTCATACTTCTTGCATTTGTCATGCAACAACACTAAAAACAAGAATGCTGGTACTGACTTAACTGTTTAATCGTGAAAAGAGATTATGAAACATTTCTTATCTTCTTATGGAACAGAGAATCAAATTTGAAATCGGTGCTTCATCCCTCTAGGCTTGGTCTACAGATCCGTATGGCACCGAGTTCATCCGATCTCTGAAGAAGCCTGAGACATAACAAACCAAATGCCAGTAAGATACATCCTCGAAGGATCAAGGCTTACTGTCCCGGAAAGAAGTTATATTATTATCTTCAGCCATGAAAATCTCAGCTTAATTAGTTCCTGCAGCTCGTTCAATATAAAAATTTCAGTTGAAGTTACTTATCAATCGAAAAGAAGTTATTGCTGAATTTTCTCTCGCCTAGGAATCTTAATGAGAAAACGAAAAATATGTAGACCTCGAAATAATATATTGAGATATTTTTTGATGTAAAAAGTATTCGCCCTCGTCTACTAAAATTCGAAATGTAAGATCTTTCTTAGAGTGTGCCGAAATATTAAGAAAAGAGTCAAATTTAAAGACTTGGCGAGAAATCGTAGATACTACGCAGTCTTCACCGACTGCATGCGCCAAGACATCCATCTACAAAGCGTATGAAAGGTGTCTTTCATGTCTCACCGACAAGATAAATTTGGCGACATTTCTTAAAATTTCGGCAGAATTGAAGAACTCATTTTTAGATTACAAGGACATGAGACCATATAATTTCTGTGTCCAAAAACATGTTTTAGTATGTTCTTTTGATAACTAAATTAGATTTTTTTTACATTATTACACTATCGTATGGTTTCCTGTTCAGGGTTTATTTGATAATGATTGAAAATCTTTGACGTTTTGTCAAACAAATAAAAATGTTGCTTTAGGCAATTGCATCAAAACTAAGTCATCATTGAGGGAAAACAAGAGTTGAAGAATTTTAAAACTGTACTGCAAATGTCTTTAAAACTGAAGATACTTATTTATTATTAAAATGTTTTCAATTTTTAAATATTTAGCTCAAAAGTTTAAACATAACATGATGCAATCAAAAAATGATTCTGCGAAAAGGCTGCATGCAAACAATTGCACAAAATATATCTTTGCAGAAATGGTTTCATAAACAAATGTTATATTTCGTACATTTTTATTGATTTTTGCTACAGTATTAATTGCATTATTACAGAACAATGCTATTTATAACTTTTTGAAACCTAACCAAATATTGTACTTGGAGATTTCGCAAGGATAAAGAAACATATAAATTTATACACAAACTGCAGACAACCAGAACAAGAAATATTCTTTTTAGACAACATTGTATTTAAAAATACAGATTGCTTCCTTGAAATGACGAAACGAGATTTGAACAATGCCCATAGTACATGTTTTCTTTCTTTTTTCTTTATTTTCAGGAAAACTACAAAATGAAATATTTTCCTATATTCAACTTCATTTCCTCTACTAAAAGCAAAAAAAAAAAAAAAAAGAACGAAATGAAGGCAATAAGAACTTCTGTTGACATAATTTTCCCAAAAGAGGAAAACACGCATTCAGTAGAAAAAAATCTGAATGAAGTAAAAACCCTTTTAAAAAACACAAAATGGAAGGGAGTTTTCGGATATTATTGGAACAAAAGTAAACATTCTTCTAATAAACAATTGAAAAAAAAAAAACATTCCAAAATTCCACTACTCCATCTGCCGTATTATCTATGCACACACAAACTTTATTTACAGTTGCCGGTTGTAAAGTATTAGATGTCATAGGTCTTCCTTACTTTTTAAAACTTTTATTTGATCTTTTTAGATCTTGCTTTAGCTTCCTGTTGTAATTTTGATGACGAATGTATTTGTTTTAACTAGGGTAATACGCGATGGTTCTCGGTAGCTGTAGCATTTATTATTCCAACATGGTCGAGTTGTTCTCTATCGGAGAATGCTGATTCAGGGTTGCTAACCTTGGAGGAACAATTTGAGGAGCATCTGTGGTGACTTTTAGGAGCAAATTGAAAATTTTCGGAGCAGTTCGGTATTTTGTGTAAAAATCAATAAAAATAACTAAAACCACTTACCTAAAATTGTTTTAGAGCTTTAATAATCATTTTATAAGCACTAGTATACAAATGATTATTATTAAATTGATAAAACAGCTTTAACAACTATTTTAATCTTTGAGTATAAGCATCTTTAATGTCGCATATTTACATGTCTGACATAAAAATAGCAAAATATAAGCTTGAAAATGTTTGACCGGGAAATGCGGAGCAATTTAACTTTTTTGCTGAGCCGCGGAGTTTCGTTTTAACACCTTAAGTTAGAACATTATTAGCGTCCCCCAATATTAACTTCCACCACCGGGGCACACCATATCACGCATACACCCGTCCATGTTACTTATGTTATGAGGGGCACGCTCTAAAAAAATAACTCTATGTAAAAATAAAAAAAAAATGGAGGTGGAAGGCGCACTAAAAATTATGCGGGGGGGGGGGGAGCCTATGTGAAATTACAGCGTCCATGTGCTCATTTATTGACACCTTTTGCTCAAAGACATATCATTCGACAACCATTCCAAAGAATGATTTGATAATCAAGCATTCGACAGCATACATTTCAATTACGACACTATTCAAATGAATTGATTATAAAACCACTCAGATCACAGGTGCGCCCACTCCTTAAGTGTGCTGGCGCATCCCAAAAAACTACGGAGACCCTCCCCTCCAGCCCCCAGGAAGAATGGCACCTAAAAAAAAGATTTACATCCCTTATAAGTTTTAATGGTGCAGTCTGCGTCATGACGTCCCTCCAGCCGTACACACCTCTGCAAAGGCAGCCCGTTATCTTCTTTATTACTAACTAATGGCATCCGCACGGCTTCGCCCGTAATAGAAAAATTAAAGGTCTTTTGGTTTGCCTGTATATTTACAAATAATGTATGGTGAATTTTCTCGCCAATTGGCTTGTACCGACGTTACAGTTCCACGTTATGATAATTTCGTATCTCGCCAATTGGCTTGTGCCCATGTTACGGTTCCACGTTATGATAATTTCGTAATTTATGATAGTTTTTTTCTTAAAATTGGAATAAAAAAAGAACCACATCGAATTTTGGAAAAATCGCTTCGAGGTGCACACCCCCATGCTACAAACTAACATGAAAATCGGCTGGACGGTCTAGGCGCTATGCGCGTCACAGACATCCAGACATCCAGACATCCGGACAGAGAGACTTTCAGCTTTATTATTAGTAAAGATAATAAAGCTCAATGTCTGGATGTCTAGATGTCCGGATGTCTGTGACGCGCATAGCGCCTAGACCGTTCGGCCGATGTTCATGAAATTTGGCACAAAGTTAGTTTGTAGCATGGGGGTGTGCACCTCGAAGCGATTTTTCGAAAATTCCATGTGGTTCCTTTTCTGTTCCAATTTTAAGAACAAAACTATGCTAAATTACGAAATTATCATAACGTGGAACCGTAACATGGGCACAAGCCAATTGGCGAGATACGAAATTATCATAACGTGGAACTGTAATGTGGGTACAAGCAAATTGGCGAGAAAATTCACCATACATTATTTGTAAATATACAGGCTAACCAAAAGACCTTTTAATTTTTCTATTACGGGCAAAGCCGTGCGGGTGCCACTAGTTTCCAATATTTCTGGAAGAGGGGGCAAAGGGTATACATTCATTGCCATTTTTTTCCAGAAAAAACAGAAACCACGGCTTCTGTTTTTTCTGGAGCATATGTTTTTAACCCCCGACGCAAAAAGGAAGGGGGTTATAAGTTTGACGTGTCTGTGTATCTGTGTGTCTGCATGTGGCACTCTAGTGCCTAAAGGGATGGACCAATTTTGAAAAAAAAAATTGTTCGAAAGGAGAGTTGATCGAGAGTGTTCCTAGCTAGGTTGCATCTTTGGATGACATTAATCAACGAAAATATTAATTAAAAACCTCTGAAATGTTTGTTTACGATTTTTGAAGAGAAAACATAGTTAAAATGTTAAAATTAAATACCAAAATAAAAAGAATTTTTTTCCGCGTCTCATAGAATGTGTTTTGAACTTCCATGTTTCATAGAATTCGAATTTTAACGTTTTTTTAAAGCAGGTTTTAATAACGGCTAAGCCTTTATTCACGCGATTGATAACCGAATTCATTGCTGGCCGACAAGAAAATAAAACGCAATGACTTGAAATTTTTATTTAGTGCCAGTTTCTATTTAACAGCAAATAAAATACTTGACATTGATTTTTAATAAAATAAGGCTTTTAAAATTATTTTCAAATTTCCCTCTTGATTCTACACAGTTGCGATTCAGTCGGTGGTGTTTAAAAATTTTAATTTTACAGTTGCTTTTTTTTTTTTTTTTAAGGATTCTCCTGACCTTCAAAGTGAGACGAACC
Organism: Uloborus diversus; assembly: GCF_026930045.1. Classification (NCBI taxonomy): domain Eukaryota; kingdom Metazoa; phylum Arthropoda; class Arachnida; order Araneae; family Uloboridae; genus Uloborus; species Uloborus diversus. The sequence continues at coordinate 9,785,439 of NC_072731.1, forward strand.
TGCTCCTGCAGCTGAATCACTCAAGAAGTCATTCAATTGAAAGGTTCATTCGATTTTCAATTTGATCGAGAAATATACTGCCCGAGTGATTGACATCTCGTGAAATCGAAAAATCAACATCTCAAGTAGTTCACAAATCGAGAACTTGAGCAATCAATCACTCGAGAGCTCATAAAGTGATAATCGAGAACTCGGACAGTGTCTACCGCCCGAGAACTCGAAAAATGATAACCAAGAATTCGAGTCGTCCATCGTTCGAGACTCGAGTAATCCATCACCCGAGAACTGGAGTAGTCCATCGCTCAAGAATTCGAAAATTGCTAATCGAGAACCCGAGGTACGGTAATCTCGAGCTCGAGATACGATAATCGAGAACTTGAGATACGATAATCGAGAATTTGAGAAACGATAATCGAGAACTCGAGTTCCGATAATCTAGAACTGATCTTCATCGAGTTCTCGAATGATCTGGAACAATCGAGTAACTCTATTGTGAGAACTCGATTATGCCCATCACCAGGCAGTATCGCAAGTAAAAAAGTTAAAAATTCATAGTTTGTAAGGACGATTTCTGAAAAATATAAGTAATCAAATGGCAGAAGAAGCTTTACTTTTTAAAAAATATAAAAGGACATTTTCCATCATTACCTATCGTTACAGTAATATCGGTTTTATGAATACGATTTTTGAGGAATTCGTCCATTTCCATTTTGAACAAATGGAATCATTTTGGAAGGGCTTTCTCACAGCCATACTTACAACAATGAAATACAGAGTACTCGCTTCTCATAGTTCAGAAATGGAAGATGAATGGGAAATCCTAAGCTTCTCACCATCAAAGAAAGATTGTAATGTCTCCTTCGACGAACGTCGATATCTTCACGGATATCAACGCAACGAGTGCATTTTTTCCATTAGACTCTTTTCGTTTAGATATATTGTTGTAATTTTACTTGATGATCTCTTCTATTTCGTACATTGTCCCAAATCTACAACAGCTTATCAAAGGTGATTTCACAAGTTGCTGATTTGTCGATGCCGGTAAATAAGGAATCATCGTTATTTTATAATCTTCATCAGCATTTTACTTTTCATTTGTTGAACTTATTGCCTTTTCTATGAATTTCTCTAATCAACTACTGCTTGGGTTTCACAACGGTTTTTGCTGAAAATGGTAGAAATGACAGACTATTCTGTTTTTTTATTCATACTATGCGTTTTAATTATACTTAATTAACATTTTTATTTTCATTTCGCATTGGAGAACTGTGTAAGGCTCTCACAGCCTGCAAAAACAGTTCATATCTCTTTGTAAACGCTTAGAGAACAAGATTTTTTTCAGCAAATATAATTTTACTTTATCGGTTAAAGTCAAATCGTTTGTAGTGGTGTAAATTATTTTCAATCCACACAAAAAATAAGCATTTTCCACTTACCCACCCACAACTTGTCTCAGAACGAACTTATTTTTAAGATTATTTTATTAATAGGCAGATGTTGTTAAACTTACATATTGTACTCTCGTTGGAAAATTATTGATTTTCAAGCAGTGTTAAAAAAACTGATTGTCAGACAAAGGTTAAAGGAAAAGGTGTAAATATGGGCACCCTCTTTTGCTTTTGATTTAAAGCTACTTTCAATTCAAAACATTCTAGATCTTTGTCTTTTTTAAACAACTATAACTCATGTCTTAAATTCGAGAAGGAAATACAATGATTAATATCAACGACTTCGTTTCAAAAACGACGATTTTGAAACTCTAGGTACCTTACAAACTCCTCAGCTCCGGACCCACTTTCAAATCGAGTTAGAATAAAGTTAAATTTAATCATCAACGTTATCTTTCATGCAGTTTACTTGTCTATAGTAAGTAAACAAACACTAAACCCAAACACCGCTGCAGAGCAGCAAATCAAACACATCTTCCAATCAAGTGCGTCTTTGCTTCATAAGCAACATGACAGATAAACTCGATTAATTTTAATTAATTTTGGCGGAGGAGATGGTGTTCCACCTCTCTCTCATTCTTCATGAATTTGTTGATAGTCATGAAATTTGTTTTGACATTTTTCTCAATGGATTTAAGTAATGTATTCATGATTGATCGACATTTCAGGGCATGATCATTGGATTTATAATGTCGGAGTATATCCAGTGGTTGGGGAAAGAACATTCGTTTGTAATGAGCTACAACTACTGTTTTTGAGCAATCACGATTGCTTATTGCTCTCATTTGACTGCTTTGATGTGCTATCATTTTATTTTCCCGCCAGCACCCTCTGCAGCATCACCGTCGACCGGGTCCTCATGATGCTGCTCCTATAGCGAAAACCGTCTCCAGGTTGCATCCATATCCTACACACACGCGCATACATACACAACTACACTCATACACACACGCGCACACACAAATACATACACCTACACACATACACAAACGCATACACACACAAGCACATACACACACTCAAACACATACACATACATACAGACACCTACACATACACACCTACACACAACTACCCACACACTTATCACACTCATGCCTACACACAACTACCCACACACTCATCACACTCATGCCTGCACACAGACACAAGCACACACGCCTACACACACATATACATTCCCCCCCCCACACACATACATTCATACACACAACTACCCACATACTCATACCTGCACGCAGACACAAACACACATGCCTACACACAATACCCCCCTACACACAAACACACATACCACACACACACACATAAACACACACACCTACATACACTCACACACTCGTGATTGTAAAAAACGTATAATTTGAATTCAAGATGTCAAAATTCAAATTAATTTTTTTTTAATGTAGCAACTACAAACTGCTTTTGAAATGTAGTCGCTACTTCGCTGCGCAGAGAAGCTCAAACATTCAAAATTTCTATCAGTTTTGATCTTCTGAAGAAAACCTGAATCCGTTTGCATCCGTTTTGGGAGAAGAGAAGTGTCTAGCATCACATTTTGTGACTAAAGAATTTAAAACAGATGTGGAAACGCTATTCCCATCATGAAGAGAGCTAATGCATTTACTAAACAAGAATCTGCGAAATGTATGAATAAATTTTTAAAAAATTCTATACAGTAAACTCCCGATTATCCGCAAAGCAATCTACAATCATGAACAGGGGGATATTTCGATAATTGGGAATCTGGCGATCTTTCTTCATTGGCGTCAATTTTTGGCTCCAGCGCCTGCGCGAGAGGTATTTTCCTTTGCAAATCAAAACAAAGAGATCGGAAACATCTATTCACATAGGGTTACTATAAATCAGCAGGGTTAACGAAATAAAATTATTTACGCCAAAAATGAAAAGATTACGCCAAAAATGAGCCAGATTCCCAATTATCGAAATATCCCCAGGAACGGGTATTTTCGCAGCAAAATTCAAATACCAATGAATGTTTATTTGGAAAAAATTGAAAATGTAAACTCTGTTGTTTTTGTTTTATTTTTTTATTTGATCATTTATTTATTTAATAATTTGATTTCTTCATCGTACATACACCTGTTCTACGATAATGTTAAGCACAAAATATAAAAACACTTTTTCTACATTGTATGTATTTTCATTGTAGAAAGTGTAATGCTTCAACAGTCCTGTTTTCGGGAAAGAAAAATTTTTAACTTCATTTTAGCTTTTTTGCGGTTTATGCGCAATTTTTTTATTTTCCGTAGCACTTGTGCCACCCCGCGCATAATCGGTAATTTACTAGAGTTTACTAAAGACTTTTTCTTTCTGAATTCCTCCTGAAAAAAATTTGACTTGAAAGATGAATTTCTACCATGAAAAAAGCAAAGGAATGATTACGATTTTTCTTTGCCGGATTCAAGGCCTTTGATATATAATTGATGGATCAGAGAAATAAACTCATTTTGCAAATTTTGCGCTTAAGTTCGAAGTCATAAATGACTGTTCGAACGCGAACAGCAGAATGTAAACTTAATGAGGTGATATTAATTGCAGTCATGGAATTTTTCTTTAATTGTATTATGCTAACGTTAAACTACCGTTCTTTAGTTAACCATCAACCCTTTACAAACCGTGAGTCATATATGTCCTCTGAGCTCAAATTTTATTGTATTAATCATTGAATGCATAGAGTTTGTAAATTATATCGATACCATGCTTTTAAAAAAAAAAAAAAAAAAAAAAAAAAAAAAAAAAAACGCACACACATTCTTAATATAACCAAAAAAAAAAAAAAAACAATAATTATTACTGTTATTGCTTTTACATTTACTGCAGACTAATTTAAAACACATCAAATGAAAACATTCCATTCATGCTACCAAGTTTATTCTATAGTTCAAGACTGTTTTGTAATTGAAGATTATATTTAAGTTATGGCATTAACAATCGAATTTATTCTTAAGTTGAATAAAAAAAACAAGCAAGCTCTGGGATATTGTAATAGTTTGTATCTCTAATTATAGACACATACGTTCTATTCATTTATGACATTCTATTGTAGAGTTTCTCAAAGAGCGGTCCGGGAACCATTGGAGATCCGCGGGCTCAAACCAGGGATCCGCTGTATTACCCTCCGAAAGAGTGCAAAATTAGAAAAATAGTTGCAATCACAGGGTGAGTAGCCGTATTTTAGTTCAAAAAGAAAGCATTTGTGGTAACGGCACGAGTAACAGACACGCTTAAGACATCGCTGTCAGGTTAACTCAATTTCCTGAGCCTTTTAATGTATTTAGACTTTTAAAACTTTTTTTCTCTCATGCAACTACTAAATCCCATCAATCGTTTGGCTGCATCAGGATCCTCTGAATTAAATAATTATATTTTTATTTGCTAAATTTCGAAAAAAAGTCCGACCTCCAGTAACAGACACCGAGAACTCTGATGATACCCCGTAACAGATAGGAGGCAAAAAGGATGAGTAATGAACAGCTTACTCCTTTTTTCTTCAAAATGAGCAGAACTTCTTAATTTTTAGATCTCAAACCTTATTAAATTCAAAGGAGCATGAAACACTGGCAGACATCGGGGTGGCTGTTAATAACCTTCCACCACTGCCTTGTATATATCAACTGGCTCATAAAATTCACTTTGATAACACTAGATGGTGGCATCGTATTCTTGGTCCACAGCAACATCAGTTTTACCGGGCTAAAATTCTTATTAATTCCAAACTTATGACTGTGTTACCGTACCCATTTCTGTTGCTGGTGCCGTTACCCTATAAAGACTTAGAAAGTAAATTTTGAGAAAAAAATATTCTTATGTACACGTACGGGCGCAGCGAGCACTCAAAATCTCTTGGTTTTAACCCTTATTATCAGTTCTAATATGGTATATTTTAATACATAGAGAGCTGATATTATATCTCTAACACGTTATTAAAGACATTTGTGCGTTTACGTATTTCTATTTCAAATACTAATACATAATGGTTGTACAACTCATACAAAGAATGTAAACAGCGGTTTAGTTCACAAACTGCAATGATTAAAATTGCTGGTTAAAATTGTAAAAGAAATAATTTGATTATACATATTCTTATACATTTTTTTAAATTAGTCTTCATTACCCTTACCCAAAATAATGAAGTGAAGTAATGAAAACTAAGGTAGTTCTAAAAAACATTAAAAATTAATAATGAATACAGAACAACACATAATGGCATATCAGAAAATATAAATTATGCAAATCATGTAAAATGTTTTTTTTGGGGGGGTGGGGGGAGGGGTCGCAAGATTGGTCGTTTTTAGCTGAGAGTTCGTGGTGACTGGACTCTGAGAACCTCAGCTCTATCGAACCATTTTTCACAAAAGTTGACATACATGTTATTTACTTCACCATTTAATAGTTAGCAATATAAAAGATTTATATACTCTACCGTAAAGTGGATGATCGTAAAATATATTAAGTGCCATGCTTGTGGAATATGGAGTGAAAAAAAATTGCGGAGCTGAAGTCCCCATTTTTTATTACAGCAACTGTTAACAAGTAATTGAGCCATGCCCAAGTTAGTTACGGTAGCTCGCGAAAGAGAAAAATAAAAGTAATTGTTAAAAAAATATTTCTTTACCAACTGTTAAAATTAGAAAGCATTAGTTAATATTTATAGTTTTATACCGAAGAACCATACGTATTATTTTATTTCTGGAGTAATTACTCTAACTGATTTCAAATATCAATGAAATGCAAATGAAGCTTTTCCCAAATCAGGAGTTTACTTTTAAAACTCCCGACATTTAATTAGTTTTATTATTATTTTAAAAGAAATGTTACTGGGGAAAATATATTGGTATCATGTTTACTTCTCAGACAGCTGTAAATAATTAACTTTTGGAAATATATCTTGATTCCCTGATATTACTGTTAAGTAATTAGGGAGTGAAAGAATCACAGAAAAACAGGATTTTGAATTTAAAATCTTACGAAGAAAGTACGGCTTCTGGGAATTACTTAAGTTACTACTGCCTCAACAAAAGAAGCATCTAAAAATGTCAAGAGTAATAAAGACTTTAAGAAGACTTGAAAAAACGCATTTACTTGAGGTATTGGTAAACAAAGCAAAGCGCGTAAAGAAAGAGCATATTATTATTGAACTTAACCAGACTGTCTCTATTAGTTTGAAAATAAACCTTACAAAAGGCTTTTTGTTGGTAGATGTTCTAACAGTAATAGTTATTTTTCTTAGAATTTGATAAAGAAAAAATGCACAAACAGTTTTTTCATTACCTTGTAGTTTAGCAAAACTCTTGTAATACTACCATGTTTTTTTCATTTCTGTGAACAACACAATAGAAAGGGTGCTTAGATTTTTACAAATTATGCCTTACAAAATCCTGTGCCCTCTGCCCCAAACCAAAATAAATTTAAATCTTTTACGGCCTTGCACCAAGAAAGAACCCACAGCAATAATCAGAGAAAAAGGCGACCATACCATTGGAAAACTGACGACCTCAACTCAAGATCTGACGATCGCCTACATAGATGGCTATTCCAACTCTAATATGGATAGAGGAGGAGAAGCAGTCTCTTTCATCGGACTAGACGGACCGCAGGAATGCCACGGTATTAATGTTGGAAAATCGCCTCGAACTACACATGCGAACTCGTCGCCATCAAAAGCGCTCTGGAGATTTATCTTTCTAGGGAGGACCAGAGTTCCAGAGGCATCATCTCTTTCCCTGATTGCAGATCAGCATTGCAGGCGATCCAGAAGGGCAAATGTCAACTTAGCCATAAGATCATTGAGCTCACAAACAAAATCATTGCTGCCCAAAGATCCTACATCTTGCAATGGATAGCTTCTCGTGTAAGTATTTTTGGTAACGAGAAGGCCGACGAGTTTGCAAAGGCGTCCCGTAATTCCCCTCAGCCATCCAACTCCCTAACCTTCGTTGACGCCAACGCTGTTGCTGGCCGAAGACTAATCGGTCAACAAGCAAACAGAAACTCTATGCCGGATTTGAACACTGACAGAGCCATATCGACCACTAAAAACAGACTTAGGACAAAGCACTTAAAAGGGATGAGGATTTCAGCGGACGGACAGCGTAGTTACACCAACTTTTGTCCTCATTGCCTAGATGACATCCCACTGTCTCGTCAGCACATCTTCAGCTGTCCAGAAATTTAGGCCAAACTTCTTAATATCGGCTTAGAAGACCCAGTGGACCAACTCTATACAGATAAGGCTGTCGAAGTTTCAAAGGCTGTCTACGACAGCTTCGGAGCCATATAAATGCACATTATCATAGAAACGACATCATCATCATCACCATTGCTTAACTAATCGCATAGCTTAAGCAGAACCAAACGGTAGATGGCATGGCATGGCATAAAATATTGCAAATAGCTAATTGAATGACTTATGCGCAGGCCACTTAAACGAAGGGTATTTACTTTTGTGTCACTTGAATTCCTTTAACTGGCCCCCCTGTGAACACAAATTCCTTAAATTGATACTGATGTCGTAAATTGGAAATTTTAAGTTTTCCCTCAAAAACAATGGATAATTACCATATCTTTACGTATTACGTATAACTTAAAACTTACATTTCTTTTTACAGAATAGGAATTTGTATTTCTGAAGGTTTCTGCAATGTATTTTGCAATACATGTTACAGTCAGCTGCAACGGGCGTTGTGTCACCTTAGTTATTGAACAAGTCATTACCAACCAACCAACATGTTTTACAATTGTTACAACATAAACAAAAATATAGACTTATTTTTGTTACGTTGTTTTTTGTTTTGAGTCGGTGTTCACCGGTTGCACTTTTACCCTTTTTTTTTTGTTTTTTGTTTTGCTGCCAAACAAAATTGGACTTTCATATTAGCTCATTTTTGCAAACCACACTTCTTATACTACACTTTTCTGAGAAGCATATATTCTTAAATATTTGAACTTTTTAATACATTATCATATTTTTACCTTTATTATAAAACTCTCATGTATAGAAGTAATGAACTCGTAAACGTTTTCTAGTTTCGATGAGATTGCATGTTTTGAGTTGTGGCGAATCAATTTTGGCCAGTTTCAGGAAATTTCTGTTCGGTATGTACCGCGTGGTTATAAAATAAGTATCATTATTTGGAGCAGTCTGTAGCTTGATGGAATCATCCGATTGTAACCAAATTCGGAACACTTACTAATCTTTACGAAAGTAGAAGGATGATGTAATAAAAAGAAATTTTTGAAAAAATTGCCAATAAGTGGCACTTTTGAATTTGCAATGAGTAATACAAGAAGAACAAATTAGCAAGTAAAGCTCGATGGTTTATTTGAAAGTTTTACAGGCATATTGCGCTTGTGCATGGCGATGACGATCCAAGCGATGCACGACGTTTTCAACAGCGGCTGTGAATAAAATCAAAGCCCGATCTGGCAAATTGAGAGGATTAATGCTTTAATCTATTGACTAGTTTTCAGTACGGTTTCAGGAAAGGTAAATCTTGTGCAACTAATTTATTACATTTCTATGACAAAGTCACCATGGCTTTAGACAATAAGAAGCCTGTAGATGTTGTTTACATTAATTTTCAAAAAACTTTCGATAAGGTACCGCATGTTGCTCAACTTAGCAAATTAGCTGATATAGGAATAGGAGGTAAAACTTTCATTTGGGTAAAAAACTGGCTGACTGGAAGGAAACAAAGGGTAGTTGTAAGGGGAAATTATTCTAATTGGAGTGAGGTTTTTAAGCGGGGTTCCTCAAGGATCAGTGTTAGGGCCTGTTTTGTTCAATGTTTTTATGAACGATATTTATAAAAATATTTCTGGGAACATGAATTGTTTTGCTGATGATGTCAAAGTTATGGGGAGTGTAGAAAATGAGAACAAGCAAATCAGCTGCAAGAGGATCTAGATTATATTACGGAGTGGGCTGATAGATGGGGTATGGCTGTTAATGTTGGGAAATGTCAAATGCTACATTTAGGACATGGAAATAAGTGTACAAGTTATTATTTGCAAGGTTCAGTCATTAGTCAGGCAGAAAAAGTTACTGATCTGGGCGTCTTAATAAGTCAGGATTGAAAGTTCAGCCAACAGTGTAGCATAGCTAGCAACAAAGCCAATAGGATGCTTGGGTTTATCAATAGATCTATTTCAAACAAATCTAAAGAAGTTCTTCTGCCCTTATATAGAAGTTTGGTAAGACCTCATTTGGAGTATGCTGTTCAGTTTTGGTCTCCTTATCTTAAGAAAGATATTAATGTATTGGAAATAGTTAAAAGGCGAGCTACAAGGCTAATAAATGGTCCAGTCTTGAGCAAAGAAGAGACCGAGGGGACATGATTCAGTTTTTTAAATTTATTAAAATGAAAGATATTATGGGACTGAAGTTTAGCACTGAAAATAGGACAAGGGGTCATTGTTTTAAGCTATTTAAATCTCAGGCTAACGTGGATATTAAGAAAAAGTATTATTTTAGCAAGGTAGATGAACCTTGGAACAGTTTACCGAAAGAGGTGGTAATGAGCAAGGGAGTAGATAGTTTTAAGAGGGCCATCGATCTTCACTGGGGATCGTAAATTGACTAGGACCAGCCTAGCTGGGCCCAGAGCCTGTTGCTGGTCGCCACGTCGTTTGTATTTGTATTTGTATTTATATTATTTATTAAAACTTTAAAAAAAGAAAAAATCGATATATTCAAGGCAATGTCGTATCACTTTACTCCACATTACATCATATATTGCAATTAAAAATCACAGTTATTTACTTTAATGCATTTCCATCCCTTTTCAACCCTGTATCATATTCGCTGAAATTTTCCTGATCAAATAATTTAATATAAAAGAATCTTTCGCTCCATATTCTTCATTGATGAAACAGTTATTTGATTCAATTTCAGTAAAAAGTGTTCGAAAAGGACCTATTTATTTCTTGTATGGTATTGGTATACTATTTACATTAAATAACTTCACTATATAAACCAAATAAACGTATTGGCCATTCGAAATAGTTGGTCTGTGAAACAAAGGACAGGACGCGCGGGATCATTTTATGACCCCAGTAACTGACTAAATGTGTTTAAGTAAAGCACATATGCCGCAAATCCATTCAAATTGCTACCAAAAGGTAGATGGGGGGACCAAACTCAGCTACTGAAAAGGAAAGAATGAACTGGTGGCTTGCTTTTTGCCAATTACTATTAGTAGAAGGTTTAGGGTCATAAAATGATCCCCGCGCGTCCCCCCGGATTAATTTAACATTAGCCGTATCATATAAAATGCCACAAATTGAGAAATACAAGATGATTATAATTAAAGTTCCACTTTCAAAACGCTGTAAACATAAAACCACTGGTCAGAATGACCCCAAATTTCAACAGAATATTATCGAGGAAGGGGGAAAACGTATGACAAAAGAAATATTAATAGTTGGAATTTTTAGCAATAGATGGCACTGCAATTGTCAAAATATGTAAATCAAAACACCTGTCATGCACCCGATTCATTGAAGTTGTTATAAAAGCGCCAAATACACGTTTTTTTTCCTCATTTCGCATTTGAGAAGTCACTATGACTGTCTCAATGAAAGACCTGGCCGTGTCGATCACCTAATTTTAACCCGTATGACTTCTGGATATGGGGCTATTTGAAAGCTGTTGTGCTCAGTGCTCCGATTGCAAACTTTGCTGAGCTGAAGGCATGCATTGTACAACACATTCTAAACTTGACCCCGGAAACACTTCAATCAGTCGTGGAACATGCTGTTTCTCGATTTCAACTTGTTACAGAAAACGGGGTACATTATATTGAACATCTTTTGCGCCAGTCTCACGAAAATTAAAGATCTATTTGATCTTTACGGATGCTTTTTATGCGGTTTTCGGCCTTAGGACAATTAAAAACCATTTTGTCCCATCCGATGTGATATGACCTTTCCGTGTTGATGGGCTTACTTAACTAACAGTATCACACCAATACCCTAGTGCACGCTGAGTAGTACGGTGTTTTAACGTATAGTTTACACCTTGGGTAATATTTTTTGATTTATTTGTTATTTATAGTCGACCACTATTAAATATGATGCTTACAGCGCCATCTCTTGCTAAAAATTTCAACTTTTTATTTTTCTTCTGCCATCAAGTTCCCCCCTTCTTCGATAATATTCCGTTGAAGTTTGACGTCATTCTGACCAGTGGTTTTATTTTTATACCGTTTTGAAAGTGGAACTTTAATTATAATCACCCTGTATTTAATTTCCCCAGCAGTTTGTTTTTGTAAATGATTGTTTTATTGCAATGTATATACATATTTCTAGTGTTTATTATAATATGTAGCATTGTTTTTTCAGTTTTTCTTTTCAACCCCTCTCCCCATACTATTTAAGTTTTGGGGGGGGGGGTTGGTTTAGCACCATCTTTCAGTTGAAATAGGAAGCTAAAATTCTTCCAGTATATTGCTATCCTCAAAATAGCTATTATTGCTAAGTCTAAAAATATTGAGTTGTGTCCCGGTATCTAGAAGAAATCTTTTTTTTTTACATGTATTTTTGAACCACCCTAGTATGTTACTCCCTTGTGAATTATTGACCTTTAGTTTTTCGCGCTAAATCTTAAAATGGGGTTTAACAAGCGAACGTTTTTCTTGTTATGTGTGACTACTCTATCTTACGAGGTAACGGGCGGAATAAAACAAAAATTAGTTCGCTGGTAGCTCTCAAAAGGAAGAGTTGCTAATTAGATTTTAATCCCAATGGCTCAAAGGAGGAAAGAGCAATCTCGTTACTTGTGACTACTATATCTGGAGGAGTAAAGAAAGGATTTATACAACAATTGATCCATTGGAAGGCCTTACAGGGTAGATTAATGCTACGATTTAAATTGAATTTGGAACGAAAATGAACTTAGCCGATCACATGCGTTGATTAAATTTTGATGGCAATCATCAAAAGAGCTCATTTTTGTCCTCGTTTGCGAGAGATATAATTGAAAAATTTATCATTATAAATTTGATGAATTAAATAAACAATGTAAAAGATAAACTTCATTAAATGTTTTCAGTCATGATTGCAACAGAGACAGTTAACATTTAATAACATATTTCGAAAAAATAAACATTTTTAAGGATTCCATTGTATTCTGTTTCAAACTTCCAGAACTTTAATTAAAAACTCAATTTGAATCTTTTTACGAAATTGATGAACAGTTTTTAACACATTATATCAAAAAAAATAAATCACAGGAATTCTAACATTCTGATAAAAGCTAAAATTGGCTTCTGTCTTATGAATGAGAGTTTTTCTAAAATACTGAAACAAGCAGAAAAATAAGTTATTCATGTGTCAAAATGAGTCACAGTAAGTCAACTCCGTATGTTTTGTGATTGAATATGAATAAATAAACCATTTCTCTTTCAAAAGTAGTTTTGCTTTTTCTTCGGCGGTTTTGGAAAACTATAATATGATTAATCAAAAATGAACATTCGAGCACACTGAATTGCTGCGAACTCCTTCTCCTTTCGATTCGAAATCAAATGTGTCACAAACGTATGAATCTTATTTGAAAAGCTTCTCAGTTTAAGCGACATTTACGAAACGTAAATCATCATCTTCTTCTAAAAAATTCTTTCTAAGAAGTTGATTTAAAGTTTCTACAACTCCTTTATTGACTTGCTAGAAGATAATTTCTGTCTTTAAAATTTATCGAGCATACTATAACGTTAAAATGGATCTCGCGCAGCCCTTTTTTTTTTGGATTGTGTTTTGCTCTATTAGAGTTACCTTATTTGAACTAAAAATAAGGCGGTGAGAAGCGAAGGGATATAAGTGGCAAAATTAAAAATTTGGAGACAACCAGCAAATCAGTGGTTGGAAAAACTACATTTTTTTTTTTTTTTTTTTGTAGCGAACTGCAACAACATTGTTACAAATGCAGTTAACTACAAGTACAACTACTTCTTTTCAAATGCAGCAACTACAAACTACTTTTGAAATGTAGTCGCTACTTCGCTACTTTTCAAAAAATAAGTAAATAAAAAGCGTATACACTAAGGTGTCCCACAAAAAAAAAAAAAAAAAAAATGAAGTCGATTTTTCAAGTCGCAAACCCTTTTATACTTTTCCTCTTATTTCAAAACAATTGTAAAAAAAAGTTTCATATAATTTGAACAACGGCAACCCGTATCGACTTGTGTCTAAAAGTGTAAACAAAATCGAAAAAAAAAAACTTTTTTTTTTTAGAAACTTGAAATTTTTATTGATAAAACGTTGCCCCTATACCCCACACACCACGTGTGCCACAAAAACCTTTATTCAAATTAAAAACATTTATATATTGCACACTTGACCTAAAATTCACAATTTTCTTTTAAAAATTGATTATTTTCAGTTTATCTGTTAAAAAATTACATATAAACTTAAATAAAATACCAAATATATATATATATATATTATTAGTGAACACATTTTCTGATCAACCTTTGCAAATGAATAATAAAAAAATAATATATTTAAAATGAAAACTTTAACTTAACCTTGAAAGGATCCATGTATTTGAGTGTGGGAGATTAATTTGAATAAATGTTTTTATCGTGCATGCGGGGTATAGGGCTAACGTTTTATCAACAGAAATTTCGAGTTTCTAAAAAAAAGGTTTTTTTTTTTTTTTTGGTATAGTTTTACAACTACTGGTTCACACATTTAGATTGCACTGGTTGCCGCTGTTCAAATTATATGAAACTTTTTTTTACAATTGTTTTGACGTAAAAAGAAAAATATAAGAGGGTGTGCGGCTTGAAAAATCAACTTTCGATTTTTTGGGACACCCTGTGCACACACATCGTAGAAGGATTGAACAAAAAAGGTTTGATTGATAAATTAGCTCATTTAGACATTGAATATTACTAAAAATTATCTACTATTTCCTTTTTTCCCCAAAATGTCCATTATCATACTCTTATCTAACACTGTAATGCTCGTATTTATTGTAAGTTAACCAGGGCAGTTCAATATGAATCGTCCTCTTCTATAACATTTACAGTAGCTTCTTTATTTGGTGAATACTGTAAATGCACCTATTTTTGAGAGACTTTATTTTTCGTGCGACCGTGGTAATCACAAAAATTCAAACCTCGAGAAATATTTTAGTTTTTCAACTTTCGAGCTGTTCATACAAAATTCACGAAATTTTCAACCCCCGAAACGTCCGATATCATCATTTCCGCGAAAATAGGTGCTTTTACATTATATGGAGCAATAAATTCTTGAAAATCTAAAATCGTTCATCCACGGGATATTCTCGGCAGCCAATGGTCTTATATTTCGTTGCATCCGCTGATGTACTTGTGTAAAAGTTGCGCCAGTCAAATTCGTTTGTGAACCTTAATTTTACCTTTATATGTTATTTCTGTAGCCTATTTCTTTTTTTTTTCTTTTTTCTTTTTTTTTTTTGTCGCTATGCGAGATCTTCCTCAATTCTTGATAAAAAAATTTTTATTTACCCCTCATTTTAAAGCTTATCGAGCTTAATGACGAAAAATAGACTCACGGTAAAAAAATTGTTTATAAATAAATATATATATATATATATATATATATATATATATATATATATATATATATATATATATATATATATATATATATATATATATATATATATATATATATATATATATATATATATATATATATATATATATATATATATGTATATATATATATATATATATATATATATATATATATATATATATATATATATATATATATATATATATATATATATATATATATATATATATATATATATATAAGAATTGGACTGGGTTTTTCGGTTACATTTATAATTTTAACTTGCGCTGTGACCAACAGAGCTAAATAACTCGATCGGTAGAGCGTTCGTCTGGTAACCAGATGAGCGAGTGTTCGGGCCTGCACTGAACGATCTGCTGAAATCGAAAAATTAGACCTATAACACGCATACCGTGTAAACATGCCGTTCAATAAGTAACCTAAGTGAGGTAGTAAAATAAATGAGCCGGGAAAGCTCCTTGATGCAGCCTGTATAAATGAACAATAAGTCAGATTTTTTTTTTTTTTTTTTAAAGATTTCAGACTACAATGTAATAACTTTGTGTTTAGAAAATAAAGTCGTATTGCGAAATGTAAATTCTTCTAATGACAGTTTAATGACCCTTTGCATAAATAATAATAATAAAAATACTACCCCTAGTTGAAATTATGCTTTTTATTTAGTTAACCTATGAATGTTTATTAGAATACGAAGTAGAACTTTAAAATTACTAACAACTTCATGGGTAAAATATTATTTTTTTCCCTTCTTCACATTTTTACTACATTTGAAAAGCTACGCTTAAGAAACGAACTTAGTTCAACTGATTTTGTATTTAAACCATTTTGTTAAATGATGAGCACGTGCTGCCATCCAAGCCATAACGGTTTAAGCAGCCTGCTATGTCAATTTTCCTAAATTTATCAAATTAATAAAACTCTTCTTTAATATCTTATCTAATATATTTTTTCTGTACATTATTTTTCTGTCGGTAAACGACATCTTTTTTCTTGAAGATATCGCCCCCCTCCCTCGTTTTGATGCTTATCGGGCCGGCTAATGAAAAAAATATCTAAAAATCAATTTTTTTTAAACGATCCTTGCTGTTGCAAAGCCTTGATGCAACATATAATTCTTATGCAGATTTTATTGTTTTAAGCAAGATTCTCCAATTTTCCAATTTTTTGCGTTACTTTCGGCGAAAAAAAAATCACAATTCACCCGTTTTTTTTTTTTTTTTTTAAATAAATCTTAAAAGCAATGGACTGAGTCGTTAGGTTATATTGATTTTTTTTTTTCGATAGAGAGTTCGGCTATAAACTTGCTGAACTTCAGACCCATCCGGGTTGTCTACCATTATAACTAATTTAGATTAATATTACCCATTACATGTACACATAATATACGTCAAATAACACACATAAGGCAATAAAATAAATGCGACGTGAATGTTCCTTGGTGTTTCAACTCCTTAATGCAGGTTGCAGTTATTATTTAGATAGGTTGCCTATTAATCGAAGGGTGTTATTTCTTCCTTTCTTTCTTTTTTTTTTTTTTTTTTTTTTTGTAAGCTTTTTGACTCTGTCCAGAAAACTAAGCATAATGTAAGCATAAAGAAAAGTATTAGATTTAAAGATTCAGACCTCAAGGGAATCCTTTTTGCGCAGAAAAACTTACTTTGTGTACTGCAATGTAGATTTTTGTAACAGCAGTGACGACCTTTTGTATAAATGAAAAAAAAAATACTACCCCAAATTTAAATCACGCATTTCACCCAGTAAATCTTTAACTATTTATTCGAATACGAAGTAAAACATTAAAATTACTATCAACTTCGTAAGTAAGAACGCATTTGCTCCTCTGTTTTCGGTAAAAAAAAAAAAAAAAAAATGCATTTTGTCTACGTTCAAAAAATTACGCTTAAAGAACGGACGCGTTTTGGTTTTGAATTTTAAGCGTTCGATTAATTAAACACATGTGCTGGCATCCAAGCCGTAACGGTTCAAGCAGCCTGCTATGGAAAATTGCATCAATTTTCAAAAGGAAAAACACTTCTTTTCAGTCTTATTTATTTTTTCTCTAGAATGTTTGCTTCAATCGTTACGCGAGATCTTCCTTATTCCTTAATCAAATTCCATGTTTTACGAATTATTTTAAAGCGTATCACGCTAGCTAATGACAAAACATATACCCGTGGTCTTTTTCTTTTCTGGCAAAAATCCTATTTCTATTTTTACTGCACATTGTTTAAATGAACAGCAGTTAAAATTCAGCGCATTTGCTCGGTTGGTTGGAGTGTTGCGCTGATAATCAAAATGGCGCCAGTTCGAATCTGTGCCGATAAATATCCTTTTAATGCTTCTTTTTTCCCGTTTGAGGCTCACATAGGCAGGATTGTATTTGCCACAACCCATTTTTTCACATGCATAATTACTGCTTTTTCACAAGTAGAAACTTCTAATGACATTTATGTTTGCATTGAAAATATGTGCAACCAAAAAGTGAGCGATGATCACATTATCACAGCGTTGTATTTATTGAAGTTGTGTTACTGATGTCTCTAAATTACATGCCTTCCTTTGTGAGTATATTTTTTTCCGTTTACTTTAATTCGTTTACGTTTTTCGATTATTCTTCATAATGTTCTTTCTTTGAAATTTTTAAAGAGTGGAATGCGGTATGAAACGATTTGAAATACAGTGCGGAGTTCCGCACGGGTCGGCTAGTTTTTTTTTTTTTTTTTTTTTTTTTTTTTTTTTTTTAAGTTTATTTAAAAGTAGTCTCCAGAAATCACTACAAACTACTATTTTTTTGCATCGAACTACTCACTACACTAATTTACATAAACTACTACTACACTTAAAAAGTAGTGCGCTACACTACAAACTACTAAAAAGTATAGTTATTACAGTAGCGTCCCTACTTGTAGCGCGTTACTTCCAATCACTGGTACAAATAGTAGGTGAACACCTCTCCTCTGTCTTGGGGCAAGAAATACAGTGGCTGCAACTTATATGAACCTCGTTTGTTCTAAATAGTTTTAATTCCATAAAACGCCTGATTCAATAAAGCGGTTAAGTCAATGAAGCTGGGACTTGTTCTATTCCTGACGATTTGAGTCAATTAAGCGGCTGATTCAATTAACCACTGATTCAATTAACCGGCGTCCACTGTAGTACTAGTAGCCATGGTAGTTGCTGCACCGCAGTATGATTAAGAAAAACTGCTCTTTCAAGGGTAGCAGTTGTAAAACTGTTGAAGAGTAATCATAAAATTACTATTTTATTTATTGGGAAAAAACGTCGTTTCGCTGTTGGAAGATTTTTTTTAAAAGTAATTTATCCGCACAGGAGATTTACAAAAAAAAAAGTTTAGCTTTACTTTTGTGATTGATTTTGCTTTCATAAATTTCGTATGATAAAGGTTCTGACTAAAATATGCAGCGGAAAATACATATTTAAAGTAGGAAAACCGACAAGAATTTTCAACGAACCTTATGCTTTAATACTAACACTTTTCCTGGAAGCTAAAAGAAGAAAGAAAAAAGAAAAAACGAAAGTAGAGAAAAAAAAAAAAGAAACGAAAATGAAAAAAAATAAGCCTTTCTTTTTCTTTCATGTTTTTCGACGCCATTTTAAAGATACAGGAAGAGAAAGAGTTTAGTACCTACGAGAAAGTTATCTGAATTATAGTGGACTGTCTGTACCCGCACGGCGATGCCCGTGCTGAACATTTAAAGTACTTCCTTAGAATGCATTAAAATCCCCTTTTCTCGCACGCACCATAAAAAAAAACAGTAAAAGTTCCTTCGCAATTTTCTTCGCAATCTTCTATGAAAAAAAACCACTAAATTACATTAACAGTCGCTTTAAAATGTCAGATAATCCACCAACACCATTGTTTTTCGCCTATCTTGCCAAGCGACCCAGCACCGAAGCCCACCGATTAGCGAGCGAAGCAAACTCCAGTCAATTAGCGATCCGATCTTTTCAACTAAAACGTTTAAACAAAAGCGTCACTCACTCCCCTGTCCTTCGAAAAAAAGAAAATTATTGAAAACACATTATATCTAGAACAAATGGAAAACGAATTTAATTCAAATACGAAACGCAATTTACAAAAAGTGATCATTCCGCTCCACATAGAAAAACATGCTTTAAATTAAATTCCGCATCGCAGATACAAAATGAAAATCCTACTCCTCCGTAGAAAAAAGAATTTAACTCAAATACGCAACGTAATTTATAAGAAACGAGAAGTGATAAAAGTATTAATTTTGATACAAGGACTGCGCATGCGCGAAAAGCTCGCAGTTGACAGGATTTTTTTCCTACTTATTTGACTTTTATTGTTACATATTTCGAACAATTCAAACATTATCTTTATAAATTACTAGTGGCACCCGCACGGATCTGCCCGTAATAGAAAAGTTAAAAGGTATTTTGGTTCGCCTGTATATTTACAAATAATGTATGGTAAATTTTCTCGCCAATTGACTTGTACCCATGTTACGGTTCCACGTTATGATAATTTCGTATCTCGCCAATTGGCTTGTTCCCATGTTACGGTTCCACGTTATGATAATTTCCTAATTTGCTCGTCCATCTTATGATAGTTTTGTTCTTAAAATTGGAATAGAAAAAAAATTACATCGAATTTTCGAAAAATCGTTGCGAGGTGCACACCCCCATGCTACAAACTAACTTAGTGACAAAGTTCATGAAAATCGGCCGAACGGTCTAGGCGCTATGCGCGTCACAGATATCCAGACAGCCTCCGGACAGAGAGACATTCAGCTTTATTATTAGTAAAGATAAAGATAGCCTACGTGTTATTCTGGTGCATAAGCTAAATTATTGTCAAGTTTCATTAAAATCCATTCAGTAGTTTTTACGTGAAAGTGTAACAAACATCCATACATACACTTTCGCGTTTATAATAACAGTAAGATTTAAACCTCAATGTATACCATTGAGTACTTTTACAAAATATTTTGATGGTCCAAACACCGGCAGATTTTTGATCATTACGTTTTTGGCAATATTGCATCAGGTTGTGTTTTTGGTAGGATTGTATGAAATTTTCCATGTTTCGTAAGAACAATAACTTTTCCGATAGTTATTAGCAAGATGCATTTTGAGTTATTTTGTTGGTTATTGTTGCGTCTAGTATGTATATAGCTGTAGGAGATCGCCAATTATGATGATTTCTAAAATGAGTGATCTATTACCATTTATGCTTTTAATTTACGCTGGTGTCTTTGTATACATGTATGCTCCAAACAAGCCTGACAACTATCAGGCGAAGAGATTGTAATTTTAGGATGAGAACAGGTTATAGATCCAAACAATAACTACCACTTTATTTTCATTATTTTATTTAATTTGAAGTTTTTTGAGTTTCATTTATTTCTTTTAGCTATGACTCTAAAAATTCAGTACTAAAATTGCGAATTCTAAATTACTGCCATTGTAGTTCAATCAAATGGTTTAAAAACTTACAAAATCAAGTTTTACTTTTTTTTTTACATTTATAAGGAATAATTTTTTTTAAATGTATTTATTTTTTCTACAAACAGTAAATTTTGCACTGATATTTTTTATTAAAAAAAATAATTTATCCAAAACACTTTTACAAAATAAAAGGAAAAGAAAAGTGGGGAGGAAACTGTCGAAAAGCGTCTTCGCAGCATAAAAAGTAATTCGGTTTATTATTATTATTATTTTTGTTTTGTTTTGTTTTATATGATTTCGAACATGAGAGCAATGCTCATAAATACATGTGTGGAAGGGGAGGGGGCGGCTTCTTAGTCGCATCTTTTTCAACAGTATATGTTTGTGTCGGCTCTACAGTCATACAGTTAAATAGTAGTACCTTTATTTTTTTTTTAATGAGGAAGTGTTTCAATTTTGTGAAAATTAGGATGCATTCAAATTATTGTAAAATTTAATGCTAGTTTTTTTGTATAAAAATAATATTATCTGCTCAATCAATTTGAATGTGCTGATTCTAATGTTAACATAACATTTCGTTCCTACAAAATTCACATTTTATTGAGTTTCTCGGAAACTGGGCACACAAAATGGTAAACATCCACCGTTACCCCGGCAGCATATTTAAACAAGTCAAGAGCAAACAAGGCACATTTGATTAAACAATTACACGGCGTTCGTAAGATTAAGCAGACACAAGTTTGGAAGCAATTTTCATTGCAAATTTGTGCATTTTGAGCTGAATTAGTTCAAGATGTTTCTGCAGCCAAAGGAAATTTCAAAATATTTTCCCTCATTACCATTAGAATAGCAATTTAGTATTAAAATTGCTTAAACGGCATAACTGTGGGACAACAATAAAATCTCCTTTAGTTCAAAAAATGAGCTTCTTAGTTCTTCTATGTTGATATTTAAACGAACCGGAACAATTTAACGTAACGTATACGTAACGTACGTACGTTTAATTAAACGTTTACGTAACAATTTCTATGTTGATATTTCAAGTCCGTTCGTATAAAATTAAATGGAAGTAACTCCACAAAGATTCTACATTGTTTTATGAAGCAATAAACAATAGACTCATAGTAGAATCACGCTCTGAAAAGTATTATTTTCTTTCAAAATAACACTTACGTTTTTCTATAACTCTCTAGAGAAATTTTCTAGACTATACAATACATAAACAAAACGGAAACTGATAAATGTCACATTAATAAAAAATGATTGATATTTATTAGTTTTACAGACCATGAAGCCAACACGTAAAGATAACGCCCGCCGTATTAACTGAACTACATATCAGCAGAAGTAACAAAAAGTTCAGTTTCAATTATCAAGAATCTGGCAATTACGGTCTGTTCATATTCAGGATCATTTATTGCCCAAAAGCACCAACGCTTGTGTTAACAACAATTTGGAAAAAGCAATTCGGAAAGTGGGATCACTGATTCTGAAGGGTAATTTCCTTTGTACTCCTAGAGCATTGTTATGTTTTTACTCAACATTTCAGTACCTGTTTTTGTGCTTGTGTTTTTTTTTTTTTTTTTTTTTTTTTGAGCAATCACGATTGCTTATTGCTTTCATTTGACTGTTTTTGGCGTCCTATCATTTTATTTTCCCGCCAGCACCCTCTGCAGCATCACCGTCGCGTCGACCGACCTCACGATGCTGCTCCTCTTACGAAAGCCGTCTCCAGGTTGCATCGATGTCCTACACACACGCATACATACACACGTGCACACACACGCATACATACACACGTGCACACACACACGCATACATACACACGTGCACACACACATACATAAACACATACACACACAACTACCCACACACTCATGCCTGCACACAGACACAAACAAAATGCCAACACGTACACACACATCCCCCTCCACACAAACACTCATACACACAACTACCCACACACTCATACCTTCACACAGACACAAACACACATGCCTACACACATACACATATCCCCTACACACAAACACACATACCCCCCCCACACACACACATAAACACACACGCCTACATACACACACAATCGTGATTGCAAAAAACATAATTTGAATTCAAGAGGTCAAATTGCAAATTAATTTTTCTTTTTCTTTCTTTCTTTTTTTTTTTTTTTTTTTGCGGCAGAGGAAGCTGCTGTACCCACGAACGGTTGTACTTACGGACGTTGCTCGGGAAATTCTGGGTATCGTCGAGAGAGATCCTAATTGGGGTTCAACGTGTGTGTCACAGCCCTCTCCAGTACCCCAGGAAGTTTAAACGCCATCAAACGAACGTTTAAGATTCTATCACATTTTTCTGGTTTTAGTAGGATCTAAGTAAAAACACATGAGTTCGTCCGTCGTGGATTGTATTATTCATTTTTGTTGTAGGTATCATGATTCTCTATATTTTGAAGGTTTTGTTTGTGATTTTTAATGTTTTAAAACTGTGACTCTGTCGATGTGACTGGCATTCAAAACCAAAATGGAGTACCCTTGTACCCAAGGACACATAGCCATGTATACCCACGGACGGCAACTTTTAGTCTCCTTTGGTCACACGTGAGTCTTCTCACAATGTGAAGTACCTCAAAATGATGCCTTATCATCATTATCTGAAATTATTTTCAACAATGATGATAAATTTGAAGAAGGCTTGAAGCTATGGTGTTGAAGTAACCCCCACCTGTTGCACGGATCTACAGACCGTCAACCCCACGTGTTTTCATTTGAAGTCGCATTTTATAGATTTTTATTGGTTTAATCTAAACTGAGTTTTTTTTTTGTTTTTTTTTTTTTTTTGTAATGAGTTAATTTTGGTTAAAGGTTTAAATTTGCATATAAATTGAGGTTTTTATGTAGGTACATAAAGAGCCATAATATCATGAATCTAGTTATTTTTTGTTTATAAACATATTAATTATTCATAACATCATTAACTCTCTTAAGAGTAATAACTTTTTTAAAAGTTCACTAATGTTAAAAATTAAGGAAATTTTTTTTAAAAAAGAGGAAAAAACCTTAGATTAATTTTTAAAGTTTGATTTCTGTTGGATATTTTATTTAATGTTATTTTCAATGGATGTTTGAAGTATTTCAATATAAAATGGCTTATAAAAATGTATTGAGTATAATTGAGTTCCTCAGACATATTTATATATATATATATTTTTTTTTGTATTTTTATATGTATAAAGGCACTTGTCCGCGGGGTGAATGAGGTATTGTACTCACGGACAAAAAAGATGTTTTAAGAAAAAAATTTTTGAAGTTGAAAGCTTTGAGATTTTCACCTGACAAAAATTACCAAATTAGATGATAATTTGTAGATTCTGCCAGAAAAGTTTTCCGATCGATTATCCATTCCCAGAGACCTGCAAAAATTGAAAAGTAATTTTTGTCCGTGGGTACAGCAGCTTCCCATACATGAAAATATCAATCAGATTGGGACTCAGTTGACGAAATTATTTATGAAACGAGTGCCAGGTAGTGTCTTCAAGTGACGACAAGGTACCATAATGCAAGGGCGCCCATATGCAAAGTTGTAAGGGAGGAACAGATATTTTCTCCATGGAAACCGATTTCAGGACAGATTAGAGTCATTAAAATATTTCATTTTTAATAACTTATTCATTAATGGCTGGAGAATAAATGTTTTTTCATTTTTTCAAAGAAAAATGTACCAAAAGCAAGGAAGTTCTAATTCCAAAGGGGGGGGGGGGCTCGAGCCCTCCTTGCCCTCCTATATGGGCGCCCTTGCCATAATGGGAAGTTACTGTAATCTCCCAAAAATTTCCTTATAAGATAAAGATATATTTAATATTTATAATTATCTAATTTATATAGAGAATTTTAAGAAAGTCTGCCGTCTTAAAGTTAGCCAAAATTTTAAGAAAAGTACCAAATCTATGCACGGCGAGAAATGGAATGTCCTAAGCGATTTCGTTACCTATTTGCAAAGCTTGAAAGATATCTTCCATTTCTCGCAGACAGTCGCTAGTTGATGTTGCTCTTGTTTTTTAAGATTACCATGCCGACGGATGTTTTTATTACTAATTATAGAGCTCAACTTTCGTCGTCATAGTTACAAATCGTCCGTGCGTTGACTTTTTTTCTGGGCTCTTAAGCAGACTTTACATTAAAAATGGGTTTTCGTATAAAATTATTATTATTATTATTTTTTTTTTTTGAAAAAAAAAAAACACTCATATAGATAAACTTGCAAAACTTCATCTTCGTACAAAATTTCCATATTGCTAACTCCCATCATTTAAGATGGATAAGAAAAAAGAAATACATAACGTTATTCACTATAAAAAAATCTTTATAATAAACTGGTGGATTTCGTCTTAAAATATTTTTTTTATTACCGTATCCAAATCCCCATTTGTTTATGAGTCTATGTATGTAGTATATATATATATGTATGTTTATTCCTATGTGGCGTTGTAGAAGCTGAATGCCTTGGCCAATTTTGATTATTCTTACGTCCATCGATTTGTCCTAACCTTGGGAGTGTCACTAAACACATGACAGTAATCAAAACTCACAATATAATAACCAGTAGCCATTTTGTCAGCGTTTTCGTTGCCTGAATTGTTTGTTTACTAAGTCGATTAATTCGATTTTCATCTCTAACATGTTGCATTTGTTTTTGTTGTGATTCAAGGGACAGAGTTTCGCGACGAGTTCTTTTTTGACGGGCTTTTTTTTATTTTTGTGGGAAAGATTTGACTTACGACGTTTCCCAGTTCGCGTCAACATGAGATATACAAGATGCCTTTGATATAGCTGTGGTTGACTTAAGTTCGCGTATTTATACTAAAAAGCATCTGTAGCTTTAAGCCGAGTTAGGTCCCTAGAGGGTCTAATAATCAGAAGTTTAGACCACCGCAAGTTTAATCCTTACGATGTAAATTCTCTTAATAAAATGACAAGATTGCGAAACTTACCGTCTTATAACAAAATAACTAAATCAATGAAAACTAACTAAAAAGTGTAAAATAAAAAATAATTATTTAATAAAAACAAAAAACCCGACTGCGTAAAAACCAAACAAACTAAATTGAAAAAAAGAAAAAAAAAATAATTTGAATTCTGAAATTTTGAATTCAAATTATGTTTTTCGCAATCACGAACTGAGACAGGACCCTACTCATTGGGGTTATTGTTTCTAGAAACGGCTCCTGTCCCCCCCCCCCCAAGTCTGCCTCTCCTCCTGGGCGGTTACGTGTGCATAGTTGTGTGTGTGTGTAGACCTGTGTGTATGCACATAGGCGTGTGTGAGTGTATGTGTGTGAAGTCGTGTGTGTGTATGTGTGTGAACGTACGTGTGTGTAGGACATGGACGCCTCCGACCAGGAGAAGCGGATAGCTCAAAACCGGAGCAGCCGCGCCGCGCCGCCAGCAGAGGACGCTGGGCGGAGGTGCTGCAGAGGCTTCTGATCCAAGTTGAAAAAGACACGGACTCCAAAAACGGTCAAATGAGAACAATAAGCAATCGTGATTGCTCAAAAAAAAAAGCCCAGTAGTTTATGTAGAATGTTATGCTATGCTACTGAATAATTACACCCTTGAAATAGTTTTATAATCCATACACACATAAGACAAATCATAAATTCAAAAGAAGAATAGAAGGATCAACAGTCGAGGCCCATTTAAATTTTACAGGGTTCCTTGATTGGTCCCGACTGTGGATCCTTCTATTCTGCTTTTGAATTTATGATTTGTCTTATGTGTGTATTGATAATAAAACTATTTCAATGGTGTAGTTATTCAGTTGTACTTAGTAACATTCTATACTACTGGGCTTGTATTTTTTTTCTTTTTAGTTTTTTTTTTTTTTTTTTTTCATTTTTACGCAGTCGGGTTTTTTGTTTTTATTTAATAATTGTTTTATGTATGTGCCTAGTATAATTTATTTTAGAAAATCACCAATCATAATATAATTGGTGATATTCCACTCCATTTGTAGAAACAGGAAAACCAACGAGTAGGGTCCTATCGCAGTCGGTCATTGCGGAAAATCATTTGAATTCAAGGAGGTCAAAATTCAAATGAATGCTGGATGTTTAGATTTTTTTGCACTGTCGTATTGTTTTCCGGTACCAGATATGGAAGACACGATAATAATGCAGAATCAAAAAACTTTATAGAGTCGGAAATACCTATTTTATTCGGTAGAGGGCGAGCCGACCGAAGTTCGCTAATTATGATTTTGATCAAACACTAAGAAAGCTATGGCGTTCCCACAAAAAAAAACATCTTTGAGAAATTGATTGCAGTATTTGACAGAAAAAATATGACTGCATTAAATTTATGACTTTTTCAATGCGTTCAGTCTTTTTTTATTCCTTTAACCTTCTATAAAACGATCCCTACCGCACCTACCACTTCTGTAAATCTATGAGATTCCGAATATTGTCATTCTACAACCTACTCCTGTTAGAAGTTTCCAAATAATCAAAAACTTTTTGTATAAACTTGGAATATAGTTTTAAAAAACAATTCTAATTCTTCATCTTTCTCAATGAAAAAAAATGCTATGTTTAACAATTACATTTCTGTCTTTTTTATTTACAAATATATCCTATAGCACTTAAAAAACTGCAATGATTTTCGCTGTGATCAGAATGAGAATCTACGTTAAGGTTTTTAGTTTTTGCCTTTATCATTTGAAAAATACTCTGCTACTCTTTATCCTTGCTTGTAGATATGCTGCTTCATTTTTAACATACTGGGAGTAGTTTAAAGAACTATAAATAGTTTTCGTTAAAAATTTATGTTTTTCTTCCCTGAAGTTCCAATTTAATGTATACCACGAAATCTAAACAAATTTTGGTGTGATAAATCTTTTTTCAGAAGACTAGCCAGACTCGGTTTTAATTTAATTATCGGGGTAAACTTACATCAAATTTGCTTTGCATTCATTAGTAAACAGTTGGGCAATCCAATCAAGGAAAACAATTAGGCATACTTTCCTATCAAAATATATTAGCGAAGCCGCTCAGGTTCGCAAGTAACATGACAACTAAACTTGGTCTCTCTTAATTAGTTTTGAGAAGGGTCGAGTTGTATCTCTCTCGATCCCGTTTATCTATACTAATAATATAAAGCTGAAGAGTTTGCTTGTTTAAACGCGCTAATCTCAGGAACTACTGGTTTGAATTAAAAAAAAATATTTTTGTGTTGAATAGTTCATTTATTGAGGGCTATCTTTATCTTTACTAATAATAAAGCTGAAAGTATCTCTGTCTGGATGTCCGGAGGATGTCTGGATGTCTGGACCTCTGTGACGCGCATAGCGTCTAGACCGTTCGGCCAATTTTAATGACATTTGGCACAAAGTTAGTTTGTAGCATGGCGGTGTGCACCTCGAAGCGATTTTTCGAAAATTCGATGTGGTTATTTTTCTATTCCAATTTTAAGAACAAAACTATCATAAGATGGACGAGTAAATAACGAAATTATCATAACGTGAATCCATAACATGGGCACAAGCCAACTGGCAAGATACGAAATTAGCATAACGTGGAACCGTAACATGGGTACAAGCCAATTGGCGAGAAAATTCACCACACATTATTTGTAAATAGACAGGCGAACCAAAAGACCTTTTAATTTTTCTATTACGGGCAAAGCCATGCGGGTACCACTAGTAGGCTATATAACACCATGTTATGACTAATAGGGGTGGGTCAGCAATAAATTGAAATTAAATCAATAATAATCATGCCTTTTTTTGCCTCAATAGCTCGTTCTTCGGTTGCCAAATAGCTCAGTCGGCATAGGCTCGGCCAGGAACCCTAGGATATCGGGTTCGTACACGGCTGCGAGCGGGAAGATTTTTAGTATTTTTTACCTGGCTCATTTGAAAATTAATTAAATTATAAATCAAGCATTTGCAACTATTTTTACTGAAAAAATATTTTTTTTTTCCGATTTTCATATTTAACGCAAAACATCGATGTAAATACAGGTGTGTCATTTTTTACTATATATTATTTTCATAGCGATGTACGCTGCTCAAAAAAAATAGGGAAGCACATGGTTTTAACAAAATTGAGAAAAAAAATTATGCCGGAAACTAATCTCCAATAAAGCCTCGATGTTTTCAGGAAATATGAGAATAAAACGTAAACTTCGGAAGCAAATCAACGTTTCTGTCGCCGAAAATCAGAAAAAGGATACAAGTGCAGAAATCGTGATTTAAAAGAAGCTCATTTTTTCACTGTCTGAGCGGAAAAATTCAACCGTTCATTGTTTTTTTGATTGGAAAATGCCACGACACAGTAATGTATCGGATTCTATGGCTTGACGTTTTATCTGGAGACTGGAATCCGGGCAAACACAAAGAACTGTAGCAGACGATATTGGAGAGGCATAATTTCATGTCTGTTTCACTGTTCTAGAGGAGTCAAGTTCCCAGTCTAATGTTTTCTGCTTCTTTTTTGCTGTGTTGCATTTTAATACACGTGTGTAACTCCATTTTATGCCTTTGCAAGGCTACCTCACAACAAGTTTTCTTCACTTTTGTGTGATTGCTACATTGCTCCTTTAATTGTTTTGATCAGTGTACTTAAAATAGTTTTTGAATACAATGTTTTATTAAAGCGGGTGAAACCGCGAAGCACAGCTAAAATAAAGTATAAATTGTATCTCAATATTATTACTGACCCAGGTGGATAGGTTGCAAGTCTTAGACAATAATCCGAAAACATACATAAAAATCCGCATGACGAAATCATAACCTCCTTTTTTGAAGTAGGTTAAAAATGTTCAATCACATTCTGATAAAGAACCAGTCGCTTCATTGTTTCAAATGAAATAATCTTCCCATGAGTGAAGTATGAAGTATGAAGTGAAAAGGGGGCGTTTGAAACCAGAGCGAGCACCGAGACCACAGGTCAATTGTACTATCCCTGCTTAGACTACTAAAGGAGCCCAGTAACAGAAATAAATCTCAGCAGTTGCCTAACCGAAATTCTAGGCAGTTCCCAGGGATCTACATAGTGGTATCCCAAGTGCTCAAATCTTTGTGCAGAGTAGAAGTCACATTCACATAGCACATGACTCGAGCTTTCATCAGCCATATGACAACCTCTACACGAAGGGTTGTCGGTAACACCCATCAGACTAAGTGAGTAGTGTCCAGTTAGCAACCCAACAGACTTCTTGATCTCATTCCTACTCAAGTTAATCAGTTCCTTGGACCTGAGCCAGTGTGACTGCTGATTCAGAATCTTGGCCTGTCTTTGAGATTCGGACTGAAGCCACAGACCATATGATTCATCCATAAGAAGGTTCTTTGCAGTAGTTCTTACTCCATTGTAGGGCAGGCAGAGGACAGGCCGGGTCCCATAAATGGTACATTGGAGCCGATGAGTGAATGTTGTAACATAACTAAAAAATATGCTTTAAATTCTAAAGGGTAGTTTTCTCAAGATCAAGTAAACAATAATTTTCTTCTCGAGCAGATTCTTACAATACTTTTATTATTAAAAATTTGTGTAGCAAGATGGTGTAGTGTAAAGGCGCCGCTATCTTACTCCCAATGTTGCGGGTTCAACCCATTTTTTTGAAAATACTTTTAATTAGGGACTTTAGAAACTTATTTTTCATTTTTGTTAGTCAACTAAATCTTCTTGAAGATTAGTAATTTAACAACTAACGTAATAATTATCATTACTCATCACAATAATCACACAATACACAATAATGATCAACCAGAACTTTAAGCTTTTCTTTTTCAGTTTGAAGCATGCCCTGTGACATTCCAATTGGGCTTCTTTACCGAAGTTCTCCATTTGTTCTGACACACTTTATAGTTTCATCCTTCAAAAACCACTATGCCCATTTCTTTGACATTTCCTTTCCTCTCAGTGTCCAAAATAGGAGTTTAACAGTCTCTCAACACTCGTTTATATTTGCAAGACTAGAATATCGCCCGTCAAGGTATGACGGGTGAACATTGCTTCTCCATTTGAACGAAGCCATTGCTTGTTTGGATGATATTTTGATAGTTGAAATTGTAACCCTAACTCCAGTAAATTAACCCTAAACTACAGCAGGTAGCGTCCATTGTTGACCACTTTTTCGTTTCTTCATTCTGAAATTTTACAGCATTACCAGTAACAGTTAAATTACCGGATCGCGTTCAGCCTTGTCACATCAAAGTCTTTCTCTGGATGCTGAACATTACCAAACATATTATCAAATTATCATGCCGCGGCACGAGTTTCATTATTGAAACACGCACGTTACTCGATCATTGGCTATTATATATATATATATATATATATATATATATATATATATATATATATATATATATATATATATATATATATATATATATATATATATATATATATATATGAGGCTTCCCCTCCTTATTCTGTACTTCGTTTGAAACTTTTGTAGTTTAGCTGCGTAATGGAAAAGTTTCTAAAGCATTAAAAACACCGATCAAAAACTTTTCATACAAACATAAAATACATACAGTATACCGACAGCCAGGTTATTCCATCCAGAAACTACAGATTCACCCCTGTTTTGGAATACACAATATGGGATAGGCAATAACAGAGCTGGAAGCAGATGTCATTTCCTTGCAGTTGAGAGTGCAAATAAACTGGTAGCTACAAACTAATCAGCACATCGGCGAAGGTCCGCATCTATGGTAGGTATACTAAATTCGTTATGCTCTACAATTGGGTGAATCGCTTTTTCACCTGTCTTGATCCGTTTTCGAGACAGTAATTCTAACTTCGCAGTTTTCCGCCACGTGGTGCCGTAGGTGGATGATCAGCACTGCATGACTACATTACTATACTTATTTAGTATCTATTTGAATAAAGAAGCAGATGTTCCGAAACCAACAGAGTGGCAAATGACTTTAGTGACCAGAATGTAAATTCACACATTTTCTTAAAGTTTAGAAATCTTCTGAAACAATATTATTCACTATTTTGCAATTTCAAAAACGCTTATGAGTGAATTATGCGCTAAAATATACCTCTGTACGTCTGAATTTCTGACAATGAGGGACAAAATATAATTTCGTATACATTCATATTTAGCCATAAATTGAAGCATAATTTTTAAACGTTCTGTGTTATTCGAGATATCAGTGAACTTCTTTGATTTCTTTTTATGTTTTTTATTAATTCAGAAAATTCGCGTGGAACATAATTTTACAAGCCCGGCGGCTCACAGAAAATTCCTGAGTCTTGTGTTAAAATTTTCCCATAAAACAGGTAACATTTTACTATTAAATTAAAGACTTTCTTGATTTACATGCTTCACAGAAAAATACATTAAATAATAAAACTATTTTTGTTTGCTAAAAAAGATTTAACAATATTTTCTGATTTTTACTCGTTTATACGTTAGGTCATATAGTATATTAAAATATAGGACACTCCTTCAAGGCACAAAATCTAACAGAAAAAAACAGTTTAGAAAGCACTCTAACTTTGAAAAATGATGCAAGCATATTCGAAACCAAAAAAAAAAAAAAAATGTACGCTAGGGTGGCTGGATGAGAAATTTTACTTCAAGAACTAAACGAAAGAGCAAAAGAGGAGACAAAAAATTGGTTTTCATTCTTGGAACTACGCCATGTGACGCTCAACTCGCAACTGTATTTTAGCCTTTCCCCTTTTTTTTATCACCCCTCAACACTTTTCTTTCGTATTTATGTTTCTCTTTGCGCTACTGAGCCAACAAATTTAAAAAGACTTCTTTAAAGAGAAAAATACATTTAGCTACGAAATAATTTTTTTTACTATAAACACAATGTAACTAGTTTAAATCGGTAAAAGAGCAAAATTTGTGCAGTGTATTAACGTACAAATCTGAAAAACATAAATACGTATGCCCCCTTTTAAATGCGAAAACTAGTTAAGAAGCACTCACTAGTTAATTTCTTTACAAAAAGGAGTTCCTTGCTCCTTGAGACGAAAGTTTGCAAAATTTTTAATTTGGTAGGTTCTTAAGCTGTAATATCACAAAGGCAAGAAGAAAAGAAATATTTCTTAAGCATTTCAACCTATGTAGTAAGAAAATTATTCTATTCTAGTCAGGAAAAAGTTCTCTAAAGGTCAAGTCAGTGCTAAAACAAGCAATTTTCAAAAATTTATAAATATACTAGCTGACCCGGCAGATCTTGTTCTGCCACATAAATTATTTCGAGTGAATATTTTAGTTGTTAATTAAAAAGCATATATTGTAAGTGTGTGGGGATGGGATCTGTGAGAGAAAAAGGAATGGAGCACTCTAGACAATAATCTTTACTAATAATAAAGTTGAAAGTCTCTCTGTCCGAAGGATATCTGGATATCTGTAGGATGTCTGTGATGCGCATAGCACCTAGACCGTTCGGCCGATTTTCGTGAAGTTTGGTGCAAAGTTAGTTTGTAGCATGGGGGTGTGTACCTCGAAGTGATTTTTCGAAAATTTGATGTGGTTCTTTTTCTATTCCAAGAACAAAAGTACCATAAGATGGACGGGTAAATTACGAAATTATCATAACGTGGAACCGTAACATGGGCACAAGCCAATTGGCGAGATATGAAATTATCATAACTTGGAACCGTGCGGTAACACTAGTTATCCATAAAAACAAAAGAGCACCAACCATTTATTTTCTCAATACAATGTATTTCAATAACGTAGGGAACAATTCATTGTTCGATTTCTGGGAAGTAGAATATGTGAAATCCTAAAATATAACAATGAAATGAAGTAATCAAGATTTGTTTTGAAGCGCAATTGAGAGAACAATATTTTTTGTCAGGCCGTCTATAGTCAACACAAACAAGCTTAGTGGTTAGCCCAGATAAAAACATGACACACATAATTATCCGAGTGAAAAACATGGCGTGTCCAAATCTAAGCTGCAAACACACAAGGTTTGTCCTTGTGACGTATTGCTTGTCATTGCTAATGCGAATCTAATAGTAAATTGATAGCGTTTGAATTCAACTGGCACATTTGTGGGAATCATTGAAATTCGCGGCAGAAAAACATTTTCGTTTTTGAATTTACCATTCAAAATGTTGGCTTCAATAAAAATTTTAATCCATACCATTGCACAGCCATAGTGAGTTCAAATTCCGAAGCAAAATAACCGGAGATTCAACTTTCAATCGTAGAAAATGTGGTAACATACTTGGAAAATCCAGTGAGTTCAAAAACTCTGTTGGATAATTTACAGCTTCGTCAGCATCGCAAACTGTAACGAACGATTTGTACTGTAACGGATTCGGTGCGGCTTCCAACTTTCTCGAAAGGATGACACAGTTCTTGATTAAAAATACAGGAAATTTATTTACACTATGTACAGGAAAGAGCGTCAACAACTGCTAAATTAATCATCAGCAATTAAACCAATATCACTCAACACCGTAAACTCAACGGTTACACTCGTATTTACTTCCAAATACGAAAACAACACAGCGAAATGCCTCGCTATAAACAGAGCAAATACACACTCTCAGTTCGAAATCCTCAATCGAAACTCCCCTCTTTATCACGCAGGACGCTTTTATAAACATCGAAGATTTTCCACAACATTCTTTCTGCTTCCAGAAATGCGTAGACCGTTATCAAATTTTATCAATGAAAAGAAAAGGAAATAGGGGATCGTATACTTTAGCGGAATGAAAAGGGGTTGTATATTCATTACGGGAAACTATTTACAGGTTACGTTACTACAATAATTACTATTTACAGGATTTGTAACATTGCCCCCTTCCTAAGGACTGCACGTCCCGGGCAGTACAATCCCCAGAAAGGGTGCCAAACTTCTATCACAAGTTTACAAATATACACATTAATTAATAACTAACAGATACAGAAAACACAATAATAACAAGAAATATTACTAAACATTAAAAGCAAAAATTATCTACAACTTTTATGTTATCAACCATGGTTGTTTACGTTATACTCATGAACTATGGCCATAGTATGGGGCTAACCGATCATAATGTACAACCCTAGGTTTTGCATTAGGTGATTTTTGGATCCTCACTACGACGTCATTCAGTCGGTTAAGGACTTTGTAGGGTCCATCCCAATGCGACTGCAATTTGTGTGAAAGACCTTTCCGTCGGATGGGATTCCATAACCAAACCTTGTCGCCTTCGTTGAATTCATGCCCAGTAGACCTTGTGTCGTATCGGGTCTTCATCTTCTCCGCCGCGATGTTGATTCGCTCTCGTGCGAAGTTATGAACGTCTTCCAACCGGGCCTGGAGATCCTGGATGTACTCCTCAGGCGATGCAGGCGCATCCGGAGGACGACCGAAGACGAGATCACAAGGTAGCCGAAGCTCTCGTCCGAAGAGCATCTGAGATGGGGCATATCCGGTAGTCTCGTGGACAGCTCTGCGGTAGGCCAGCAGGAACAAAGGTAGCATCTTGTCCCAATCCTGTTCATTTCTGGAGACCATAAGTGAGAGATTATTCAGGATTGTGCGGTTAAATCTCTCCACCATGCCGTCCGACTGTGGGTGTAGTGGTGTTGTCCTAGTTTTCTCAATTCCGAGAATTTGACATAGGCCCTTAAACACAGCAGAGATGAAATTCCTCCCTTGATCGGAATGAATCTGCAAAGGTGTTCCATATCTCTAGATCCAATGTTGGACTAGAGTCTCTGCTACGGTGGTAGCCACTTGATCTGGAATGGGATATGCTTCCGGCCATTTGGTGAAGTTGTCGATGGAAACAAGAATGTATTTGTTCCCATCAGCAGTTCTTGGTAGAGGACCCAGGATGTCGATCCCAATTCGTTCGAAAGGAGCTCCAACGTTGTACAGATGTAGCTTCCCTCTGCTTCTCTTCTTCGGTCCTTTACGAGCAGAACAGGCGTCACAAGTATGGCACCACTTCTCCACGTCATCCTTCGCCTTGCTCCAGAAGAAGCGCTCCCGAACTTTATTGAGGGTTTTCAAGACACCAAAATGTCCTCCAGTCGCACTACTATGTATTTCTTTCAGAACATCTGAAATCCTTGATCGGGGAAGTAGTAACTGCCACCTAGATGTTTTGCCGTCGTCAGATCGAGACCCACGTGATAACAGGCCAGACAACTCCCCTCCCCCCCGCTTCGTTACGCCACCAGTAGTCGATCTTTGAACTTGGCGCGAAACTTAAAAACAGTGCAGTTTACCAGTAGTGTTGCTTGCTCTGGTTGATATAGATGAAATAGGAAATATGTAACTTCGGATGCACATTTTTGAATACAATTCTGTTGGATTTATCTCTTCCTTCCCACGTACCGGAATGTAGAGGCAATTAAAAAATATATGTATAATATAAGTCTTAAGTATCTGCTGAGTGAAAAGTGAGTCAGCGAGTTCCGCTGCCGAACAACCTGCATGTAAAGCAAAAAGCTGGACGCCTCATGGAATAAATTTTAAAGTTCGGAGGTAAGTACTCTTTTCTCAGATAAACAAATTTACATTTTATGCAGTTAAGATTTCTTAAGTTTTCCTCCATTACACAAACAATTGTCAGTTTCCTTTCCGATATCTTTGTCTGTAATTTGTAATTTCAGCATACTGCTTTAATATTTGAAACGGTTAACTTGCAACTTTTTATTTCTTTATTTTTTCAACTTTGAACACGCATTTATTCGAAATGGATTTTCCAAACTAACAATATACATATGTCAAAATTTTCTGCGAATATACTTGTTGCTATCAGAAGCGTAACTTGGTGTTGATATTCAGTAAAAATGTAAACAAGTTTATTGAAACAGGCTTTTAACTGAACTAATCTTATATTTTCGGTTTCGATTAAATTGTTTTATACGCTAGCATGTGTTATTTTGATCAAAAAACATTCCTTGATGGGTTTCCGTAGTTCTGAGATAAAAGATTAGATTTGAACGCCGGAGGTCATGGGTTCGATACTTAAACATTTCCCCCCAACTACGCCCCTGCAATGTTATTCAAACAAGCTGGTTCTGTGCGTAAATTAAAAAATATATATATGGTTTTTTTTTCACTGTTGTCTTTAGGTTTTATGATATTTATGCACACATTGTGGTTAAGTTAACGGTATTCATAATTTCTGGGCTTGCGAAAGATTAATTTTGAGCAGTGGATACACAACGTGTTTTTGCCAAATGCTCTATGCTTGTTTGTTTATGCTTAAAAAGGGCAAAATGTCTTGAACTACATATTTTTTGAACTCCTTGGGTTTTCTGTTAATAAGCTTTCAGGAACTCTGAAACTGTAACATAAATTGAATTAAAGGGCTGTCTATAAAGTATGTTACAAACTTTTGAACAAATCCCCCCCCCTCCTCCTTGTTACATGTAACGCTGTTCAACATGAGCATATTGTTATAAACAACGCGTGATGTCACACTTCTTGTTATCCCCTCCCTTCCCCCTGTCACAAAACTGTCACATTGATTTCCTAAAAGAGCATACTTAGCAAAATGTTGATCTAAATTTAACATATATGAGGTTTTAAGTATTAAAGAAAGTTGCTAAAATGGTCATTCTATGAAAAGTTTTTTGAAAAATATTACTTTGTCATCAATTAATGCTTTTTAAAATAATTTTTCAAAAGCCTAAAATGATGAACAATTAAAGCCCCCCCCCACACACACACAAGAATCATTAGCAGCAGAAAAAGCTAAAAATGGGAAAGTAGCCGAATTCCAAAAAAAAAAAGGCTGTTTAGATATTGAATGCATTTTTTGATATACAACATACAGTATTCATGATGTATCATTCATTCTTTAATTAACGTTTTTCAAGTTGAATTCCTGTGTAATTTTTCGAGAGTGCCCACCGAAGGGGGGGGGGGGGGTCGGAATCATAGTCTCATAGTAATGATAGCTTTTCAACGGCTATAGTTATAAATAACTGTGCCCTTGAAATTTTAAGGGAGATGGAGATGTTTTGGTTTTTTTTTTTTTTTTTTTTGAAGGTTTCATAATTGAAGGGGGTAGGGCACCGTCTACTTTGGGGATGGCACCCAAGCATTCACGTCTTTTTAAAAGCATAAATTTGCTCAGCTAAGTTAACATTAATAATCTGGTATTATGTACTTTAATTTGATGTTATGTCTTTGAAACATATTGCAGTCCTGTTTCCCGTTTACTTAAGTAAAAATGTTTATTTATTTTTTAAAATTTCATTTAATTCTTATTCAAATACAATAGTAATATTATTTTTTGTTTTGATGTAATTGTAAAATGAAAGTTCATTTATTTATTTGAATACTTCTTAAGACTTAATGTTTCAATACAATATACGAGTACTTAAAATGCGATTAGTTAAAAAACAATTTCTAATGAAAAATAAAACTGTGTTTATTTATCACTTTGTTTTAACATGATTGTAAAATAAAATCGTGTTTAGTTATTTGAATACTTTGTAAGACTATGAATTAAGCTCAGTGTATTTTTTAATGTATGATTATCGGTTCCTTTTTATGTTTTCAAATGAAAAAGTAGAACTTGTAATGCTACTTGAATAACAGAAGACAATAATAAATAAACCAAATAGTTTTATTTAACCAAAATATTAATCGAAGTGCTCCCTTCCCAATATCATTGTGGATCGACAAACGATGACGTCATTTG
Organism: Uloborus diversus; assembly: GCF_026930045.1. Classification (NCBI taxonomy): domain Eukaryota; kingdom Metazoa; phylum Arthropoda; class Arachnida; order Araneae; family Uloboridae; genus Uloborus; species Uloborus diversus. Next base: position 9,823,572 of record NC_072731.1, read on the forward strand.
CTAGTTGGATGGCCTTTTTATCTCGAAGGCCTCGGTCAGATTCCCATTTCCGGTGTAGCACGCCGTTCCGTAAATGGAGTGAGTTCCATAAAGCCCAGTATCTTTTTGTTGCAGGACTGAAGATGGAAACGTCCTGCCAGCTAGGGCGTCGACTGTCACTTTCCATGAACTCTAAAATTGGTTTTATGTCGGGGTCTTCAAGTTGATCTTTTCGAACTTGGTCATCACTCCATGGATCAGGTTCTGATGATGTTGGAGTCACTGTCACCTGATAGGCGGTAGGGCTAGTCGTTCCATACTGTTTCTCAATTCGGGAACAATAGTGGCAGTTTTCAGGACAGGGTCTCCTTGATAAAGCGTCAGCATTACCGTGAGATAATCCTTTTCGATGCTTGATCTCCATGTCATATTCCTGGAGCCGCTGTATCCATCTGGCTATCTGGCCTTCCGGATTTTTGAAGTTCAAAAGCCAAGTTAATGAGGCATGATCTGTCCGAAGCAGAAATTTTCGGCCGTAGAGGTAATGATGGAAGTGTTCTACAGCTTTCACTATGGCCAGTAACTCCTTTCTGGTGACGCAGTAATTTCGCTCCGACTTTGATAAGCATTTGCTCCAGTAAGCGATGACATGTTCATTTCCGTCAGTTTCTTGGGATAAAACAGCTCCGATGCCCTCGTTGCTCACATCAGTGTCCAGGATGAAGGATTTTTCAGGCTGAGGATAGGCGAGGATAGGCGTTGATGTTAATGCCTCCTTCAGTCGTAGAAATGCATCTTCGCATTCTTTGGACCATTCAAACTTTTGCTTGCTCTCCGTCAGCTTATGCAAAGGTCGTGCAATGTTGGAAAAACCCTTTACAAACTTCCTGTAGTACGTGCAGAGCCCCAGGAAACTTCTCAGCTGATGGATGTTTTCGGGACGACTCCAACTCTTGACCGCAGATACCTTTTCTAGATCGGTTTGTACTCCTTCAGAAGAGATGATGTGACCAAGGTAGTTCACTTCCCGGCGGAACAAATTACATTTGGACGGGCTTAACTTCAGATTGGCTTCCTTAAGCTTCTGCAGCACCTTCCTAAGATTTGCCAGATGTTCTTCGAAACTGCGTCCCACGATGATGATATCGTCTAAGTAGACCAGACAGGATTCGTAGGAAAGTCCTCTTAACACTGTCTCCATAAGACGCTCGAACGTAGCTGGTGCATTGCAGAGGCCGAATGGCATCACTTTAAACTGCCATAAGCCTTGTCCAGTTGTAAACGCTGTCTTCTCTCGGTCCTCAGGGTGTATCTCAACCTGCCAGTAGCCGCTCTTTAAGTCCAGGGTCGAAAACCACTTGTGTCCGGAAAGAGTGTCCAAGGTGTCGTCTATCCGTGGAAGAGGGTAACTGTCTTTCTTGGTGATTTCATTCAGCCGTCGGTAATCGACACAAAATCTGGTGGAGCCATCTTTCTTTCGGACTAAGACGATGGGAGAGGCCCAAGGACTGGATAACGGTTCGATTACATCATTCTCCTTCATCTCTTTCAGGAGGGTCTCAACCTCTTCCTTCTTGGCGAACGGTGGTCGTCTTGGATGCTGTTTAATAGGGAGGTGTTCTCCAGTGTAGATCCTATGCTGCGTTAAATTCGTCCTGCCCACATCCTCCGATGTAGATGAAAACAGATGCTTGAAGTCCTCCACCAATTGTTCCGCAGCAGTTCTTTGATCTTTCGATAATGGCGCACTCCCAATTAACTTCGATGTCAAGGACTCAGAAGACACAGTCTCGGGGGAATTGATTCTTCTAATGATGCAGTTTACTGGAGTACAAGTTGCCAACAGTTCACCTTTTCGAATATTCCTTGGCCTTTCACTCACGTTGGCGACTCTCACAGGAATTACATCCTTAGAAAGGTCCACAAGCGTAGATGCTACCAGCACTCCTTTTAGGCTATTGCTTAGGTTAGGGTATTCAATGAGTCCAAATCGAAAACTATTGCTTTCTTCAAGGGAGCCAGGTATTAATGATTCTGACCTTGAGGGAATCGATAAATCTGTTTGGGCTATTATTTGATGAGCGGATTTTACATCACTTTCTGCAGGGAAAACGGCTATGTTTCTCTCATCGAGTGCAGCTCATTAGTCTTGAAGTCGAGAGTGAAGTCATATTTCTTCAAAAAGTCCAATCCGAGAATGAAGAGGTCGGTGATATTAGCGACGAATGCCGTATGATGGTAGGTGGCATTCCCAAACACTATTTCCAAGTCCACTTTACCGTCAATCTCGATCTTGTCACCTGTCACAGTCCGGAGACTTACGCGTGGCGATGTCCACAGCAGTTTCAATCCAAATTCACGAGCACATCTGTCCTAATGATTGTCACATTGGCTCCAGTGTCGACAATCAGTCTGCAGGGGTTCCCATTTACATGTGCGTAAATGAAAAGTCCATCACTGCCACTACTAGAAGAGGAAATCTGCAGAGCTCTAGTGGTGGTGATTTCCTTCCCTCGCGTAGCTTGGCGAGCCGGACAACTCCTTCGCAGGTGTCCTTCACTACCGCATTTCCAGCACTTCTGCTCTTGTTTCTTTTGGGCTGTTATGCTGCTCAGATGTCTTGTCAAGTCACCGAGTTGTCTCTCAAGTTCAGCGAGATGGGACGACCTGGAATCAGACTCCTCAGCTGCCAGAGTACGGATGGGATGGCGATCCACACGGGTTGCTCTTTGGGCGGCCTCGTATCTCATCGCATACACCAAAGCAGATTTCAGGTCGTTTACATCCGCCATCCGGAGGGCTTTCTGGATTTCAGGATTCCGAACTCCGTCGATGAAGTAGTTGAGTGCTAAGTTGTCTCGAACATCCGCAGGACAGTCGCAAAAAGCAAGATGAGACAGTCTCTCGATGTCCGCCGCAAGCTCTTGCAGGGTTTCCCCGGTTTTCTGGAAACGGGACTTCAACTGGAGTCGGCTGAAATCTTTCTGGCACTTCTCACCGAAGCGAAGCTGATGCTGCTAGATGACAGGCCTTGGTAGCAGAGTCCCATCCGTTCGCTTCCGACACTATCATGAATTGGGGCTTGTATACCTGCCACGAACTTTTCCCATCAAATGTGGCCAGTTTAATGGACTGTCGAGCAACAGATGTGGGAGCGCCAAACCGTACAGAACTGCTTTCCGCGGTCGCCAATCTCCGTTCCATGTCTTTAATTATTTCTTCCTTAAATGAAGTAAATTTCTTGTCTTCTTCTTCCAACTTATTTTCCACATTGGCGATACGCTCTTCCACAGTATCAAATTTTTCTTCCAGAGCATCAACTTTATCTCCCATGGCGGTTAGTTGATTCTCCATCATGGTTTTCATCGACGTTAGGTCACTTTTATTTCATCTTGACTTGTAGTAATTTTAGCAGTTAAATCACTATTTAACTGTTCTTGGTTAGTCGCCAATTCATTTTTCAATTGTACTTGATTTGCAGTCAATTCATTTTTTAATTGGTCCTGATTAGCCGCCATATAATTTTTTCATTGTTCTTGATTAGCCGCCAAACTTTCGGTCAAGTCACTTTTCACAGCATTAATTGCTTCCAGAAGTTGTTTTAATTGGTCATCCATTGCGCGAGTAATCACCATAAAAATAAAGTCTATAAATTCTAACAGTCTTTATGAAAAAAAAGTCCAAAGTCACACTTACTCCAAGAAAGTCCAGAAGAAGCCCCACGTTGGGCGCCAAATTGTAACGGATTCGGTGCGGCTTCCAACTTTCTCGAAAGGATGACACAGTTCTTGATTAAAAATACAGGAAATTTATTTACACTATGTACAGGAAAGAGCGTCAACAACTGCTAAATTAATCATCAGCAATTAAACCAATATCACTCAACACCGTAAACTCAACGGTTACACTCGTATTTACTTCCAAATACGAAAACAACACAGCGAAATGCCTCGCTATAAACAGAGCAAATACACACTCTCAGTTCGAAATCCTCAATCGAAACTCCCCTCTTTATCACGCAGGACGCTTTTATAAACATCGAAGAATTTTCCACAACATTCTTTCTGCTTCCAGAAATGCGTAGACCGTTATCAAATTTTTTCAATGAAAAGAAAAGGAAATAGGGGGTCGTATACTTTAGCGGAATGAAAAGGGGTTGTACATTCATTACGGGAAACTATTTACAGGTTATGTTACTACAATAATTACTATTTACAGGATTTGTAACAGTACGATAACAAGTCACCCTCAGGTCGTATCTTGAAGTTTAAATCTTCAACCTATACATCTTTTGCTGCCAAAACGGCTCTTTCTGACAGTCACGCATGATTTATGCATTGTGTGCGTACATCGGGAAATATGCAGTCAATGAGAGCATTTTTGCGAGCCAACAATGTTGCAGAATTTAGTGGGTAATTTTATGCATCCAGGGTTTTCATAGATAGCAACTTTTCCATCGGCGATATCTACCAATGAATCCGAGAATTTGTTAGGAAATCAATCTTGTAGCATTTGGACGTACATGTTTTTAGCTGGACTTTTTTAACATTACGATACAGTAAGCGTAAATTGCGTCAGTGATATTTGAACGTAGAATGATGGAAATATTTGTCTGAAATCACTTGAAGAGAGTAACATAGTGCCACGTTTTCCGTTATTTTTTAAATCTTTCAGTGTTTTGTTCAACGCTTCATATAATGTTTATGTGCCATAGTGCATTCATCCCAGGTAATAATTATGCATTGTTTTAGTACCGCGGTCATAAATGATGTTTATCTTTTGATATCACTGAGACTGTGTTATTTTGAATATTCAGTAGCAGTTTAAATGCTGAATGAGCTGTTCCTCCTTCAACCAACGGCGAATGCGATGCCATTATTAAATCATGTTCGGCAAAAATTGGCAAAATGAGAAATGTTTTGTCAGTTCCACTTATTGCATCCAAAAAAAAAAAAAAACCTTGTGCCGACGAAACTGCCAGAAGTATAATCGTAATGTCACTATCCAGAATTTCACTTCTATTTTTTGATTTTTTTTTAAATTGTAAATCAAAAAATACCTGTACCCCCCCCCCCACTTACACCCATCCATTTTTAATCTTTTTTTCCCAATTATCAAAATACCCCCGCAAAAGATTCAAAGAGCGAAATTGAAAATCATTGCAAAAACCTTGTTTAAATTATTCAAACATTTTAATTGCTAACAACCAGCAGATAGCAACAAATAAAAATTTTAAATATTTGAGAGCTTTCCGATATTTTGCCGGAGCGTCACGTCAATATGACGTTTGGTAGCCAAAACAATTTTAGATAGAGAGACATTAATTACCTATCGGTATGAAATGTACTTTACGACCTACTTTCATTCCTACCAAACACACTTTAAAAAAATGTCATAAAAACCGGTCGAGACGTTTTGGAGGAATTCAAACACTAACACCGTGACAGGAGATTTTTATATTACTAGTTTTAGAAACTTTTACCTTCTGTTTTTCCATAAATGAAATGTTTGTAGTTAATTTAAGCATTGCTTTTACAATGATTTTCAACAATAGTTTTTACAATGATTTTCAACAATGGTTTTTACAATGATTTTCAACAATGGTTTTTACAATGATTTTCAACAATGGCTTTTACAATGATTTTCAACAATGGTTTTTACAATGATTTTCAACAATGGTTTTTACAATGATTTTCAAAAACAAATACTGGTTAGGGACACCCTGATTACCTAGAGGTATGAAATATTCTTCACGACTTATTCTCATACCTAATAAAGCCACATTAAAAGTTACATAAAAATCGGTCGAGCCATTTCGGAGGAGTTTAAACAATATATATATATATATATATATATATAACGCCTGAGATTTTTTTAAATATTAAATTTTAAAATAATTTTGTTTCAAGTTTGAAAAATTGTTTTTTTTTTTTTTGGGTCAAATTTTAAAGCTCTAGTTAATTAACATTTTGCATACATTTGATCTCATTAATCACATACCTATTCCTTTATTAACTCAGTCTTTTGCATTCCTTCATTTAATAAATCATTTATTTTTTCATTCATTCACTTATGTTCCATTTTATTCAGTTTTATTCACTTATATATTAAATAAGTAAATTATAAATAATTCATTTACTAGTTTTTTATCTACTAATTTTATCATTCATTCTTTTCCCATTGCTCATTTACTTCATCAAAAATTATATTATCAATCAAGTAGAAAATAACTCATACGGAAAATATTTTACTTTTCACTTTGCTTTTAGAAAAAGAGAAAAAACAGTAAAAGAAAACTTCGATTTCTGAAGATGCAAATGCACTACCAAAACAAATGTTTTAATGCTATTTTTCCTTTTAAAAAAAATTCTTTATTTATGCACTACTAGCCGCCTGCGGCGACCAGCTGGTCCGCCTTTTTACGCCATTCGCCTTTTTGCGCCAGGGTTGCCGCCTTCGGCGGCTGCTTGGACAATTTAGCGACTGTATTAATCAATGTTTTTCTCTATATTATCAATATTATCATTCTCCTTTTTATGCCAATGTGGCCGCCTTCGGCGGCTGCTTAAATAAATTTCGTGGCGGTATCAATCAATCTATATCTATCTATATCATTAGTAGTTTGAATAAAATATTTTCTAGATCTATCTCCAGTTCCGTCGTTTGGAATATTTTTAAAGGAGGGGGAAGGGAGACACAAACGGCGTACTCTTCATGCAAATTTTGTCGAAAAATAACAAAAAGTACTTCCACTTTTATGTGAAAGCATTGTTTTTTCGAAGTCATGGTGTGCGTATGTGTGAGGGGGGGGGGGCATTGACACCTCGTTGAAGTTCCTTAAATGACGGGCATGTCTCTTTCTTTGCTGTCTATTTACTATATCGACCTCTATATTTGTTTATCTATCTATACGATCTATGCATATCTACCTCTGACAGTAATTAACAATCTTTTTTTATTTATATGAGTATTAATTCGAAAAAAACATTTTTTGTCCACTAAATCTCTATCTCCATATCTACCTAATGCCGCCTTCGGCGGCTATCTACCTTTACGATCTATCTCTAAGTTTTCTTATCCATCTCTATTTATTTTAACTTCCCCGCTCACTTCCTAATAAAAACAAAGATGACTCAAAAAACCGCTTTTTTTATTTAAATAGAGCAAAAAAAAAAGTTATCTCCAAAATTTCCCGTTTTGTCCAAAAAGTAACGAAGTAAAGTAAGTGACAAAGAAAAAAAAAATCTCGCTGTTTTTATTGAATTAAATGCGCACATCTATGAAATGTAACGTAATATAGATACAGCAAAAGGTCCAGCTTGGGGGTTGGGGGGGGGGGAATGGAAAAAGAAATAAATGCAACCCCTAAATTAAGCAAAAAAAAAAGGAAAGAAAAAAAAAGCAAGCGCTGCCGGAAAAACACGTGGTCATCACGTCATAAAATGTAAAAGTAAGCTATATAGTAAAAAAAAAAAAAAAAAAAAAAAAAAAAAAAAAACTTTGTTTGCGATTAAGATTCCGTCGTAAATATCGAATCGAAATCCAAGTAGTGACGTCAGGGGCATAAAAGATTGAAGAACGCTTTTTTCGACCGATGCGTAGAAAGACATGATGTGTTCAGCATTAAAAAAATTGTAAAAAAAAAAAACTATTGCGTATTTTTAAGAACTTTTTTCTTCTGAAGAGGGTGAAGTGTTTTTACTATTACCAACTTAAATTTTTGAAATGAGGCTTTGATACTTCTCGTAGAATGATATTAGAAAAATATAAAACCCAGAAAAAAAATGCAAATTGAAGGTTTTTTTCAAAAATTTATAAAAAATACAAAAATTGCTCTATCTTCAAAATTTTTTCATTCATCGTATTTGAAATTAAATTTCCAACACTATAGTACAAAAAAAATTTGTGTGGTGCGATTGGTTCGGGGTCTGTGAGGTAAAAAGTACTAAAAAAACGCAAAAAAACACATAAAACATTAAATAACTTTTTTTCTAATTAAAATATCAAAAATCGAAGCCCGAGGTGCACATCTTCGGCAGAAACTGTACCTGTATACCAAATTTCATCTTTCTAGGCCTTACCGTTTTCCCGGGAAGCGCGCCACACACACACACACACAAACATCTTATTTTATTATATGTATAGAAGATAGATATCTTTAATTTTCCAATTCGCTTATTTTTAAAAAGGTAAGTTTTCTTAACTCACTTTTTCCCAAATTCAACGAGATATAGTGACGCATCATTTTTTCACACATTTTTGTGAAGTAAATAATTAATTTCCCTCTTTTTTTCCCCAAACTTTCAAACGCGATACAAAAATGCTAAGGAAGACGCAAAGATTTATTTTAACCTGTTGCTTCTCAAAATGTTTTAACGTAGGTTTTTCCTTAAAAGCGATCCATTATTCATTGTCTGGGTGATAGTTTTAATCCTCCATTCTTGAATATTTCATGATCTGACTCTCAAAAAGTATTCATTATCGAAGTTGTGGAGATTAAGCTGATATAAAGTGACTTTTTTAAAAGTCCTTTTATTAATTTAAATAACAAATCAAGTCAAATTTTATAAACGCATTAACGTTCATTATTCTTTCGAATTGAAACCTGCTTGAATTCATTGCAATTCTCTATGGTAACAAAATATACGAACAAAAATTGTAAATTTTATCCATTCTTGCAGATTATATTCATCATTTTACGAACCCTATTTAGTATACGATTAGTAAGTTCTCAATTGATGGTAGTAACTGTTTTCGTCAGCAAATTTCTAGCGTTTTCCTCTCCGAGCAAAGTAGTTTGCCTTTTGTTTTAGAAGTAAGTTGTGTCAATAAATTATAGGCATTGTTAAGGACTTTCTAAAATTTGAACTGTTGTTTAACTGCGTTATTGCAATTCTAGTTCAAGGAAAAAACTGACCGGCTATTGTCACATTTGCTTAGTCATATGCATACTAAAACTTAAAAAAATGTCATGCAAGCAGAATTGAAGTAATACAGGAAATGCACAAGAAATCATTGATCTATAATAAAAATTATTTCTTACAATACCTTTTTTATTTATCGCTTGCCAAATTTAGCTTATGTTTTATCATCAACTCCAAATAATTATTCTGAGTGAGAATGGCTAAAATAATCGATAATAAACAACCAAATTTTTTTTAAACTTATTCTCTCTAAATCGATTCTTAAAAAGATAAATTTCTGTAGAGAAGATGGCCTTTCCTACATATATCTGATGTCATTAATAGCGCCAGGTACTCAAAAATAAACGATGTTTGGAGGAAGACTTCCTAAATAAATAAAGCAAAGTTGAATAAGTTAATTTCATCACTAATTTGCAGCTTTTTTAATTGCGCAAAGAACAAGCTTGAAATTTCGTATCGCTTGCTTATTTTATTGCTAATATTTTCATTTTCTATATGTGCTTAGGATGTAAGGGATTTCAGCCAAAAATGTTTGAAAAATACCTGGTTGAATACCAGATCGCACCTGTTTGCCAAATGAAAACTGCTTTTAAAACAACTTCTAATAGCGGCATGCTAAATACAACTACTATGCTTTACTGTTACAACTGTTCTAACAAAACGCAAGTTTGCATTGCAGAAAGGAGTCATAAAATTACCACACCTTGGTCATTTTATCGAAAGCCCTAACACGTGCCCGTCCTGGGAATATATATATATATATATATATATATATATATATATATATATATATATATATATATATATATATATATATATATATATATATATATATATATATATATATATATATATATATATATATATATATATATATATATATATATATATATATATATATATATATATATATATATATATATATATATATTTAATTAAAATTTTCTTATTTATGTCCACTTACGGATTGAAAAAAAAAAAATCCTGAACGTAAAATATTTCTATTTGAAGTAACAATGATTTAAATATTTAAATTGATTAAATTATGAACCCTAAGAGATCAAGAAAATAACATACATCGTTTTCTATTAGCTAAAAGCTCTCTTTTAACATGAGTCATTTTTGTTTTACTTTCAAAAGTAGCTTTAACTCCTTAAAAAGTACATTTGGATATATGTATATTGGAACGTAAGACAACTAACAGAAAGAAATTGGTATGCAGTTAGATTAATGACGCTGATTAACGGGAAAAGAAGTTCCTTTAGTTCTGCGGAAATGTCTTGTTCATTTTACCTTGATCAGTAGGTCAAAGTTTTTTCTTTTTTTTTCAAAGTTTTACAATTTGTAGTGCATTTCTCACCTGTGGCGTCAATAGATTGAAGAAGGAAAAAAATCCCTCCAGATCCTTGTTTTAACCATCAAGTTTAAACATAGAAAACATGTTTTTTCCGAACTTAAGAGCAAAATGGTATCTATAGTTTTAGAACTCTAAAACAGCAGATTTTAAATGAATATAGATGGCAAAAGCATTAGCATTATGCATGCGTTACAGGAACCATTATTTTACAAAAAAAAAGAAAACTATTGGGAGATTTCTACTAGAAATAAAATGCTTTTAGTAGTAAAGTGACTAATTTAATAAGCTTTGAAATGACGCAAAGCTATTTCTCTCAAAAAGTGAGTACGAGTAAAAGAAGTTCTTTCAAAATTAGTTTAAAAGCTTAGACATGACTTAAAGCGAAAAGAAACCCTGTGCATAGTTCAGCGTTTGAAGAATACTAAAATGCCTTTCGGATTTTAGCATTGAGTAAAACTTTACTTCATGCTTTTGCTCGAATTTTCCTTTATCGAAATAATATAAAAAAGGATGGAGTATATAAAAAAGGACAGGATTGAATACCGGTTTGGGGCACTCATGTTAACAACACAGAGACTTGAATAACTTTTCGAAAGCTTATGAAAAAATCCAGAGAAATGTAATGGGCAGAACATAAGGAAGGTCCCTTTAGTAAAATAAAGAATAAATTCGAAAGTTGTCTGGCAACGAGGAGCAAAAAACTGATTTATGCTTGATGCTGCTGATTTTTGAAGTGAAGAATTGAAAATTTAGTAACAATTGCGAAGTAAATGTTAATAATACGATACTTGAAAACATTACATGGAACCAGTTGTGATGAAAATTAATAAAACGGCATGGTGTTGCATGAGTGATATTAAAACAAAGCCATTGTAATTTTAGTGAACTTAAAGTAAAAGCTAAACGTGTGATAAGTGAAAACATTGCATAGGATGAGTTGCAATTAAAACTAGTAAAATGGTGATACAGATCTAAAACTTCAGCTTATTAAAGCAAAAACAGTGCAATTTTAATAGAACTAGCATAAAAATAAAATAATGCAACAATTTGAAACATTGCATAAAACCTGTTGCGTATAAAATTGGGTACCGGTTGCAAGGCGAGAGACTGCTGAAATAATTTAACTCGAGTCTATTTCAATAGACGCGAAATAAAGTTTATCAACTTTAGATGGAACTAGTTGCAAATAAACTTATAACTTGCCTTTATGGTCCAACGCTTTCATTAAAACAAAAACAGTGCGATTTTAAAATGCATGAAATTATACAATTCTTGAAAAAAATAAATAGAATGAGTTGCAGTTAAAAATAGTAGTAGTATGGTTCCAAACCTGCTGAAATTTAAAAAAAAAGCGAATTTTAATCAACCCGAAATAATTTAAAACATTACATTACTATGTTGCAATCTTTACTAATAATAAAGCTGAAAGTCTCTCTGTCTGGATGTCCGGAAGATGTCTGGATGTCTGGATCTCTGTGACGCACGGAGCGCCTAGACCGTTCGGCCGATTTTCATGAAATTTGGCACAAAGTTAGTTTGTAGCATGGGGGTGTGCACCTCGAAAAAGTTTTTCGAAAATTCGATGTGGTTCTTTTTCTATTACAATTTTAAGAACAAAACTATCATAAGATGGACGAGTAAATTACGAAATTATCATAACATGGAACCGTAACATGGGCACAAGCCAATTGGCGAGATACGAAATTATCATAATGTGGGACCGTAACATGGGTACAAGCATATTGGCGAGAAAATTCACCATACATTATTTGCAAATATACAGGCGAACCAAAAGACCTTTTAATTTTTTTATTACGAGCAAAGCCGTGCGGGTATCACTAGTTGAAATGAATAAAACAGCGATATGGCTCCTTGGATGTCACTAAAAAATAAACATTCGATTTCAGAAGACTTGAATAAAAAATTTATAAAATGCGTCTTGAAACATCGCAAAGAAAGAGTTGCAATTAAAATCAGTAAAAATAGTAAAATAGTAGTCCAAAATGTTTTGTCAAAATTGCCCAAAAAAGCATTTTCTGGAGGCCAGAAATAAAAAAATAATACGATCAAGGGTCATAGCGTATTTTGACGGTCAAAAAGTAGGAAAAGTAGAATACTTTCGTAAAAAAGAAGGAAAAGTAAGACACTTTTACAGAACGGTTGTAAAATGAAAGACCAGTATTTTAATGCAAAAATAGGAAATTTTCAAAACAATTTAAAAATAACTGAACAATATGTTTCATGAAAAAACTTTCATATTTTTAACTCCCCAGTACATGTATCTTATGCAAAATATATAAATAACTGAACAAACAAACAAAGTAAAAATCATCATTGTATTTTAATGGAGTACTATACACACTTTTTTAGGTCAACTCAACTTCTTAAGCGAGTTATTAGGAATTACATTAATTTGAAGATTATTTTTTTCAAAATTCAGATGAAATAGCATTTATAGGCAGGAAATCAAAAGATATGTACAATGTTGATGTAGAAACAATATCAGATTGTCGACTGCAGAAACTTCAAATCATAAGTAAAACTTGTAACGTTTTAGAGCTGTTAGTACATAAAGCCTTGTTATTTTAATTTATTATTTTTAAAAGCTACATCCTTAGTTGTATGCCTTATCCTAGAGATCAGTTCCATTTCCTCTAAAATGATTCTTTTAAATGAAAATTTTATAAAATTTAAATTGTAAATTTCCTTTTTTAAAAGAAATATAATAGTTTTCTCACTATAATAGAAAATGTGAGTTTATTTTTTGCGTATGAAAAACACAAAATCATCTAGTATTGCAGATTGGCAGGCAGTATCTTGAACATAACATAAATATGTGATATACCATTGAGCAAGGATAAACAAGACCAAGGGAGCCCGCCCCCCCCCCCCGAAAAGTAGGAGCGCAACACCCTAAATATCACAAAGAACCCCCAATATAGGAAGCCCCCTCCAAAAAAAAGAAAAATACCCCTTAAACTCCCCACCCCTCTAAAAATTTCAACGGTGCAGTCTGCACCATGACACCTCTAGGTGGGCACCCCTATATAAGAATAAGTTAAATACTTGTTTAAAATCAAATCCTATTCTATTTCTCAGAATCCACTCCCAATTTTTTTCTTTTATTTTCAATAAGAGACATTGTTCAATGCACTAATAGCAACATTAAATCGAATACACAGTTTTTGCTGCAACACGTCTAGATAAATCTTTTAAGTCAACAAGAATTTTTTCATTCAAGAATTTGTTCAAGAACTTGTGGGTCATTCGATTTCAAAAGAACACAATTTTCTACTAACATTTATTCTAGGATAGACCGGGGCACATTTACGCATTGGGCACGTTTACGCAGTGCCCTTTTTCCAAAACGAGTTATAACTGGAGAGCCAACATCATATCGGATTGATGCTGCTCCCTAGCCAATATTTTCACAAGTTTTTGAGCATCAGTCGTGCTTCGGTTTAGCATGCGGATAGGAAAATCTGTTTTCTACCAAGTTGAGTACATTTTGTGTTGAACGTTTTGAAGCTTATTGTGAGTAAATAATACACAATTAAGAACAAATAAATATACAAAAATTAGCAGAATTTTATCCTTTTTTGAGAATTGTATTTGTAAGGACAGAAAAGTTATTAAATTTTCTTGCACGTCAAAAATAAATCCAAACTTGCCGACGGTGCACATTTACGCATTTTCATTGGGGCACATTTACGAACGTTCTTACTGTGTCTTACTACTCTGCTTACTTCTAAACGGGCCTCGGACGCTTTTTTCGCTCTGTACTGTCTCAAACTTTTAGTATTTTCAGGTTATTTAGTTTTGAAAATCACAATTCATTTTAAATAAAAAATTCGTATCTTATAACTTACAATCATACAGTGTTGTATTCATGATTGTTCCACTTTAACTTTATACACTATTCAGCCTGTAATACTTCTTTTTTAATTTTAAAGATAGTAAGACATTAAGCTAAAAGCACTGACAGAACTACATTAGATATCAAAATAATGAAAAGGCTTATCGATAATCCAAGTATTTTTCCCAATAGGCCTTCCACATCTTCACATGTGTACTACCCCAACTGAGACCATTTGAAAAAGTAGGACCAAAGCTGAAGAACCACGAAAGGGGAAAAAATAAGGATGCTCAAAATCCTAACTGGTACTCCAATTAAAGAAGCCCTCAAACAAAAGCAGTTAAAAGCTACAAAAAAAAAAAAAAAAAAAAAAATGGGCAGAACAAAACAAAAAGGAAAAGTTACTTTAAAATTTACAAGTTTCTATTGAAACAGAAATAGAAGACATCAAAGAAAAAAGTATGAAACCAAAACCTGCAATAGGGAAAAAGTTAGTACACTCTGTAATAAGGAAATTAATGAACGATTTTCCTTACGAAGTAGAAAACTGCGCTTGTATCTATTGTTTCAAAGCACACAACCAATCAAAAAAAGGACATGACAGGTGATAGGGTTCCATGTCTTAGATGTCAAAACGCTGTAAAGAAATACTTTATTTTTGTTAGTAAAATCTAACACTGATGAAGAAGATGACTAAATATTTTCTGTTTTTAATTAGCAATAAGTCCTACGGTTTTAGAACTATGAAATGTTCTTTAATTAATTATTTGAGATTTTCTTATTTTTAAAGTGTTTAAAGAGAAATAAAATACTTAAATTTGGTTAAATATATATTTTACTTACTCCTTGGTACCATTTTTAATATGCGTAAACTTGTCCCACTCGATGTGTAAACTTGCCCCGTGTTCGGGGCAGGTTTACGCAACCGACTTGGACTCAAAAAACATTTTTTTAAAAACACAAGCTGAGCAGCAATTGAATATACAAATTTTGACTTCATTAACTGCTTCATAAAACCACAATATCTAAACTTCTCTAGGTTCAAACATAAAAATTACAAAATTCATTGAAAGAAATCCTCGTAAATGTAACCCGGTCTACCCTACTATTTAGGATTTCAATGTAATTGGCGCAGAAGTAATATTTACACATTCATAAAAAAACTTTTTTTTAGCATTGAAATATAAACACCATTATGATCTATGCCATTTCAATACATACGTTTTACTTCCTTTTCCAAAAAACGAAGTATTGTATTCGAGAAAAAATTTTCACTCAAAATTCGCCCTTAATTTCCATTTTGCTCACCCCCGACTTAATGTTGAGTTTTTTTTTCAACCCAACCACACAAGGATATATGCCTAGAAATGTAGACACCCGAAATATCCATTTGGACTACCCCCGAGTTAATTACAACGAATTTTCTCGTGACCTCCGTATGTACGTATGTATGTGCGTATGTGCGTATGTGTGTATGTATCTCGCAAAACCCAAAAACGGTACGTCCTAGAAAGTTGAAATTTGGCACGTAGACTCCTAGTGGGGTCTAGTTGAGCACCTTCTCCTTTGGTTGCAATCGGATGTTCCTAAGAGGGTCTTTTGCCCATTTTTGAAGGAAATCATTGTCAATTTCGATGTAAATTCAAGTGGTGTTATAATTTGTCGGACACTTGCCGATATATAGCCAGTCTTTTGGTCGCCAAGTTTTGTCGCCAACTTGACGATTTTTTTTTTTTAATTTAGTTTCACTTTGGCCATTGTTGGTGATATTTAGAGAGTAAACAATTGAATCACATTAAAATTTCCAAAAATGTGGAAATGACATTAAATTAGAGTAAAAGGAAGTCATGTGATGCACACATCAGCTCTTTTTTTTTTTTTTTTTTAATTTTTGAAGAGTGGCATTTCGGGGAGAAAAATAATTTTAATTTCAAGCGGATAATTGGGAGTGTTAATAAACCATAGAATGGGAAAACAAATCGCAATTTTAGCAAAGACATAGCAGATGGTATTCAACAGCTAGCCTGAGTGCTCAACTAACCCTCGTTGAAGTGATTTCAGCAAACAACCGGTGATAGGAGGAATCGAAACTCTTGAAGCAGTTTCTTCTCCACTTTGTGAATCTCTTCAAGAGAAATAACACTTTCTTCTAAGGTAACGTTAGTTTCTTAAAGTCTGGGGACCGCTCTTTGCGTGCGGTTGTTTACTAGGAATTCATACCGAAGGGTTCTTGACAAACATTGATAAGTGCTGTGTTCTAATTAGCTTTTCTGGGATTAAACGTGTAATTTACGTTCTTGAGTTCTGAAGACAAGTATGTAAGAGATGTCAGACTCATCGACACGTAATCTTACAAGCAGTTTCGTGTAACCTTTAGGGAGCTAATGTAATCTTAAAGAGCATTACATAAGCATTTTCTGCGTCAAAGATACAACTGTTCATAGTGTTACAAATTCTGTAAATAGTAATTATTGTAGGAACGTAACCTGTAAATAGTTTCCCGTAATGAATATACAACCCCTTTTTCATTCGGCTAAAGTATACGACCCCTATTTTCTTTCTTTTCGTTGATAACGGTCTACGCATTTCGCGAAGAGATAAGAATGTTGTGGAAAATTCTTTTCGGTGTATAAAAGCCGTTAGCGATGGATAAACAGTTAGTTTCGATGGAGATTTCGAACTGAGTGCATTTTTGCTCTGTTTATTGCGAGGCAGTTCGCTGTGTTGTTTTCGTATTTGGAAGTAAATACGTGTGTAAACGTTGAGTTTACGGTGTTGTGTGAGAATTGCTTAATTGCTGATGAATAATTTAGCAGTTGTTGAAGATCTTTCCTGTACATAGTGTAAATAAATTTCCTGTGTTTTTATCAAGAACTGTGTTTTCATTTCAAGAAAGTGGAAGTCGCACCGAATCCGTTACAATTTGGCGCCCAACGTGGGGCTACTTCAGGACTTTCTTGCAGTAAGTGTGACTTTGGACATTTTTTCATAAAGACTTTTTAAATTTGGACTTTATTTGTATGGTGATTACTCGCGCAATGGATGAACAATTAAAACAACTGCTTGATGCAATCAACTCTGTGAAGAGTGATATGGCGGCTAATCAAGAACAATTAAAAAGTGACTTGACTGCAAGTTTTACAGCTAATCAAGAACAATTAAAAAATGATATGGCAGCTAATCAAGAACAATTAAAAAATGAATTGGCGGCTAATCAAGACCAATTAAAAAGTGATTTGTCTGCAAGTTTTACTGCAAATCAAGAACAATTAAAAAATGATATGGCGGCTAATCAAGAACAATTAAAAAGTGATCTGACTGCAAGTATGTTGGCAAATCAAGACCAGTTAAAAAGCGATTTAACGGTGCTGAAAAAGGACTTAACGGTGCTGAAAAAGGACTTAACGTCTAACCAAGAAGAAATTAAAAATGACCTTATTTCGGTAAAGACTGTGATGGAAAATAAATTTAATGACATAGAGCATCGAGTTGATGCAATTGAAGAAAAATTTGATACCGTTGAAAGCCGATTCAATGCTGTAGAAAATAAATTTGAAGATGAAGATAGAAGATTTCATCTACTTAAAGAAGAGATCTTTAAGGACGTGGAAAGGAGATTGGCGACCGCGGAAAGCAGCTCTGTACAGTTTGGCGCTCCCACATCGGTTGCTCGACCGTCCATTAAACTTGCCACATTTGATGGGAAAACTTCGTGGCAGGTTTACAAAACTCAATTCATGATAGTGGCGGAAGCGAACGGATGGGACTCTGCTACCAAGGCCTGTCATCTTGCAGCATCCCTGAGAGGTGACGCAGCGGACATTCTCCAGACCCTTCCGGACAGCCAGCGCCTGGATTTCGCCGCCCTCACATCTGCGTTGGAGCTTCGCTTCGGTGAGAAGTGCCAGAAAGATTTCAGCCGACTCCAGTTGAAATCCCGTTTCCAGAAAACCGGGGAAACCCTGCAAGAGCTAGCGGCGGACGTCGAGAGATTGTCTCATCTTGCTTTTTGTGACTGTCCTGCGGATGTTCGAGACAACCTGGCACTCAACTACTACATCGACGGGGTTCGAGATCCGGAAATCCAGAAAGCTCTACGGATGGCGGATGTCAAAGACCTGAGTTCTGCTGTTGTGTATGCAATGAAGTTGGAGGCCGCCCAGCAAGCAACCCGCAAGGATCGCCATTCAATCCGCGGCGTGAAAACTGATGAGCCTGATCCGGTTTCGTCACGTTTTGCTGATCTGGAAAAGCAAATAAAAGAAATTGCAGGAATCCTCAAAAGGAATTCGGCTCCCAAGGACCATAATGGACAATCACTTAAGTGCTGGAAATGTGGTGGCGAGGGTCACTCACGAAGAAACTGTGAAGCTCGTCAAGAAACCAGAGGGAAGAGCACCTCTCCCTCGCAGGTCCAGGAAAACTAAGCCATGGCAATCTCGCGGGGCGGAGGTCGCCAAATTGGAATGAGCCCCATCTTAAAGTTTTCCAGATTTCATCGGCGAGTGGCGGCAGTAATGGACTGTTTGTTTACGCATATGTAAACGGGTTTCCCTGCGAACTGATTATTGACACTGGAGCCAATGTTACGATCATTAGAACAGATGTGGCTCGTCAATTTGGACTCAACATTCTGTGGACGCCGCCCTGCGTTACCCTCCAAACTGTGACAGGTGACAAGATCGAGATTGAAGGTAAAGTGAACTTAGAAATTGTGTTTGGAAATGCCATTTACCATCATACCGCATTCGTTGCTGCTATCATAGACCCCTTCATTCTCGGATTGGACTTTTTAAAGAAGTATGACTTCAACCTCGACTTCAAGACTAACGAGCTGCACTCGACGAGAGAAGACATAGCAGTCTTTCCCGCAGAAAGTGATGTAAAATCCGCTCATCAAATAATTGCCCAAACAGATTTATCAATTCCCTCAAGGTCAGAATCATTAATACCCGGCTCCATTGAAGAAAGCAATAGTTTTAGATTTGGACTCATTGAATACCCCAACTTAAGCAATAACCCAAAAGGAGTGCTGGTGGCATCTACGCTTGTGGACCTTTCCAAGGATGTAATTCCTGTGAGAGTCGCCAACATGAGTGAAAGGCCAAGGAATATCCGGAAAGGCGAAGTGTTAGCAACTTGTACTCCCGTAAACTGCATCATTAGAAGAATCAATTCCCCCGAGACTGTGTCTTCTGAGTCCTTGACATCGAAGTTAATTGGGAGTGCACCCTTATCGAAGGATCAAAGAACTGCTGCGGAACAATTGGTGGACGACTTCAAGCATCTGTTTTCATCTACATCGGAGGATGTGGGCCGGACGAATTTAACGCAGCATAGGATCTACACTGGAGAACACCCCCCTATTAAACAGCATCCAAGACGACTACCGTTCGCCAAGAAGGAAGAGGTTGAGACCCTCCTGAAAGAGATGAAGGAGAATGATGTAATCGAACCGTCATCCAGTCCTTGGGCCTCTCCCATCGTCTTGGTCCGAAAGAAAGATGGCTCCACCAGATTTTGTGTCGATTACCGACGACTGAATGAAATCACCAAGAAAGACAGTTACCCTCTTCCACGGATAGACGACACCTTAGACACTCTTTCCGGACACAAGTGGTTTTCGACCCTGGACTTGAAGAGCGGCTACTGGCAGGTTGAGATACACCCTGATGACCGAGAGAAGACAGCGTTTACAACTGGTAAAGGCTTATGGCAGTTTAAAGTGATGCCCTTCGGCCTCTGCAATGCACCAGCTACGTTCGAACGTCTTATGGAGACAGTGTTAAGAGGACTTTCCTACGAATCCTGTCTGGTCTACTTAGACGATATCATCATCGTGGGACGCAGCTTCGAAGAACATCTGGCAAATCTTAGGAAGGTGCTGCAAAAGCTTAAGGAAGCCAATCTGAAGTTAAGCCCGTCCAAATGTAATTTGTTCCGCCGGGAAGTGAACTACCTTGGTCACATCATCTCTTCTGAAGGAGTACAAACCGATCTAGAAAAGGTATCTGCGGTCAAGAGTTGGAGTCGTCCCGAAAACATCCATCAGCTGAGAAGTTTCCTGGGGCTCTGCACGTACTACAGGAAGTTTGTAAAGGGTTTTTCCAACATTGCACGACCTTTGCATAAGCTGACGGAGAGCAAGCAAAAGTTCGAATGGTCCAAAGAATGCGAAGATGCATTTCTACGACTGAAGGAGGCTTTAACATCAACGCCTATCCTCGCCTATCCTCAGCCTGAAAAATCCTTCATCCTGGACACTGATGCGAGCAACGAGGGCATCGGAGCTGTTTTATCCCAAGAAATTGACGGAAATGAACATGTCATCGCTTACTGGAGCAAATGCTTATCAAAGTCGGAGCGAAATTACTGCGTCACCAGAAAGGAGTTACTGGCCATAGTGAAAGCTGTAGAACACTTCCATCATTACCTCTACGGCCGAAAATTTCTGCTTCGGACAGATCATGCCTCATTAACTTGGCTTTTGAACTTCAAAAATCCGGAAGGCCAGATAGCCAGATGGATACAGCGGCTCCAGGAATATGACATGGAGATCAAGCATCAAAAAGGGTTATCTCACGGTAATGCTGACGCTTTATCAAGGAGACCCTGTCCTGAGAACTGCAATTATTGTTCCCGAATCGAGAAACAGTATGGAACGACTAGCCCTACCGCCTATCAGGTGACAGTGACTCCAATATCATCAGAACCTGATCCATGGAGTGACGACCAAGTTCGAAAAGATCAGCTTGAAGACCCTGACATAAAACCAATTTTGGAGTTCATGGAAAGTGACAGTCGGCGCCCTAGCTGGCAGGACGTTTCCATCTTCAGTCCTGCAACAAAAAGATACTGGGCTTTATGGAACTCGCTCCATTTACGGAACGGCGTACTGTACCGGAAATGGGAATCTGACGACGGCAAAACATCTAGGTGGCAGTTACTACTTCCCCGATCAAGGATTTCAGATGTTCTGAAAGAAATACATAGTAGTGCGACTGGAGGACATTTTGGTGTCTTGAAAACCCTCAATAAAGTTCGGGAGCGCTTCTTCTGGAGCAAGGCGAAGGATGACGTGGAGAAGTGGTGCCATTCTTGTGACGCCTGTGCTGCTCGTAAAGGACCGAAGAAGAGAAGCAGAGGGAAGCTACATCTGTACAACGTTGGAGCTCCTTTCGAACGAATTGGGATTGACATCCTGGGTCCTCTACCAAGAACTGCTGATGGGAACAAATACATTCTTGTTTCCATCGACTACTTCACCAAATGGCCGGAAGCATATCCCATTCCAGATCAAGAGGCTACCACCGTAGCAGAGACTCTGGTCCAACACTGGATCTCGAGATATGGAACACCTTTGCAGATTCATTCCGATCAAGGGAGGAATTTCATCTCTGCTGTGTTTAAGGGCCTATGTCAAATTTTCGGAATTGAGAAAACTAGGACAACACCACTACACCCACAATCGGACGGCATGGTGGAGAGATTTAACCGCACGATCCTAAATAATCTCTCGCTTATGGTATCCAGAAATCAACAGGATTGGGACAAGAAGCTACCTTTGTTCCTGCTGGCCTACCGCAGTGCTGTCCACGAGACTACCGGATATGCCCCATCTCAGATGCTCTTCGGACGAGAACTTCGGCTACCTTGTGATCTCGTCTTCGGTCGTCCTCCGGATGCGCCTTCATCGCCTGAGGAGTACATCCTGGATCTCCAGGCCCGGTTGGAAGACGTTCATAACTTCACACGAGAGCGAATCAACATCGCGGCGGAGAAGATGAAGACCCGATACGACACAAGGTCTACTGGACATGAATTCAACGAAGGCGACAAGGTTTGGTTATGGAATCCCATCCGACGGAAAGGTCTGTCACCCAAATTGCAGTCGCATTGGGATGGACCCTACAAAGTCCTTAACTGACTAAATGACGTCGTAGTGAGGATCCAAAAATCACCTAATGCAAAACCTAGGGTTGTACATTATGATCGGTTAGCCCCATACTATGGCCATAGTTCATGAGTAATACGTACACAACCATGGTTCATAACATAAAAGTTGTAGATAATTTTTGCTTTTAATGTTTAGTAATATTTCTTGTTATTATCGTGTTTTCTGTATCTGTTAGTTATTAATTAATGTGTATATTTGTAAACTTGTGATAGAAATTTGGCACCCTTTCTGGGGATTGTACTGCCCGGGACGTGCAGTCCTTAGGAAGGGGGCAATGTTACAAATTCTGTAAATAGTAATTATTGTAGGAACGTAACCTGTAAATAGTTTCCCGTAATGAATATACAACCCCTTTTTCATTCGGCTAAAGTATACGACCCCTATTTTCTTTCTTTTCGTTGATAACGGTCTACGCATTTCGCGAAGAGGTGGAAAATTCTTTTCGGTGTATAAAAGCCGTTAGCGATGGATAAACAGTTAGTTTCGATGGAGATTTCGAACTGAGTGCATTTTTGCTCTGTTTATTGCGAGGCAGTTCGCTGTGTTGTTTTCGTATTTGGAAGTAAATACGTGTGTAAACGTTGAGTTTACGGTGTTGTGTGAGAATTGCTTAATTGCTGATGAATAATTTAGCAGTTGTTGAAGATCTTTCCACTACATAGTGTAAATAAATTTCCTGTGTTTTTATCAAGAACTGTGTTTTCATTTCAAGAAAGTGGAAGTCGCACCGAATCTGTTACAATAGTTACGTCACGATTAAATTTAAAACGTTGGATATCATTGATGTTTGCATTTATTTGTTTTCAACGTTTTGAAGGTTTTTTTTTTAACCTGTGTTCAATCAACCATCCAGATATGTTTCAGTCAATAAAATAAAAATTTCTGGCAAATTCATTCGTACCAAAAACCTGCAGCGTTTTTATTAAAAATATCAAAGCCCGTGCGTGGCGGCGTTTTTGTATTTCAGAAAACATTTTAGGGGACTAGGGATATTTGATCCCTAGGGACACATGATCCCATAGCCAAAAATGTACCCAAATCATTAAGTAGAGATTTAAAACCTGACAATTATATTAAAGTTATACTTGTACATAAATTCTGGCAACATTTTGTTTTTTTCAGCCATTTTCTTTTAGCTCAAGAAATGATCGTCTGAATGTTTCAATGGAAACTTTTTTTTAGCAAAGCATTCCAAAATTTACATTATCCGTTAAATACAACTTTAAAATATTCCAATGTATAATGTTAAAGTATAGACAGTCTTTAATAATTGAGACTTATTTTTAGTAAACTGTCACTGGTTGTTAATAATAGAACAAGTATGTTTGCAAAAATCGCATACTGGGGTACTTGGTCCCTTCGTTTAGAGAGATACATAATCCCAGGGATCAAGTATCCACATGACAATATAAACACAATGAAAGCAATATAAATGTTGTTTACTTAGTTTATTTTAACTTTAAACATTTAAACCATGTTAACATAATAAAATTTATTATAGTTTGAGTGATAGATTTAGACAATCACTACAGTAAATATGCTAAACAATTAAAATATCAGTTCGCACTTGTAACCCACATAACACCTCAAGCATCTAAATATAAACTAACTCTACTGATAAATTATTTTCTGATCAGCAAAATGAGCTTGAACAAGTTGAAATGGATGTCAAATCTTTGTTTGAAAGAAAAAAATGATTTTGCTATAGTTATTTTTACAAAAAAAAGTGAGTTGCCTATTATGTTGACCCATTAGCGGATAAAATGCAAAGTTTGATTTCTAGAGTTTGAAATCAGTTTTCTGAAGCGAAAAGATAATATGCTTAATCAATCTATTTTTCCTGAAAAATTGACAAAATGTATTAAGCTGCACACATCCAGTAGGGTTGAGCGGACTTTTAAGAACTACAACAAACGAATTGTTTGCATTTGACTTTTCAGGTTTTGAAAACGTATAAGCTATGTTTTCTTTTTTATAAATACACTGACACTTACATTTTTCTACCCTCTTTTTAAAAATTAATTCAACTGATGAAACTCTTAATTTTACTATTGCAAGAAAAGAAGCAAAAGAGATGATTTTCGTACTTATCCTATTTTTTTTATTTGTTATAATTTTAGCTTCATTACGCAACTTTTAAAAAATGTTAGTTTTATTTATAAAATCTAGTATTGTTCACAACTGTATTGAATAATAAGTAACGGATCAAACGGATCAAAAGCATCACAAGTTCATGAAAGTTGTGTACATTTTTTTCTACAAATGAGGCAGTGAGAAGTAAAGGGATGTAAGTGGACATTTTCAGGTTTCGAGTAAAACGCGTTTAAAAATAACGTCCTAGGTGGACTTTTGTTGAAATGTTTTTCTAAATCATGCTGTATAGCAGCAACTACCAGGGTTACTTGTACCATCTATTGCTTCAAGACAGAGGAGAGGTTCACCTACCATTTGTACTGGTTATCTCCAAATTTTTAATTTTGCCACTTATACATCCCTTTGCTTCTCACTGCCTCAAATGTCTAGTGAAATTTGAAACTATGTTATTTTGTGTTCACATTATTGTAATCTAATAAAATGATGATGAAATCGATCGGTGATGATGCGAATCTGGCGCGGTCATCTCATTTTTGGCGTTAATAACTTAATTTTGGTAGCCCTGCTGATTTATAGTTACCATATGTAAATAGATGTTTCCGTTCTCTTTGTTTAGCTTTGCAATGAAAAACATTTCTCGCGCAGGCGCTGGAGTCAAAAATTGACTCCAATTAAGAAAGATCGCTATATTCCCAATTAACATAATCCTCAAGAGGAATGTTGTAATTTATTTTATTACTTTCTCATCAACGTTACATATACATCGTATGTTGTAGCTTCTTCAACTCAAAAAACTGAACTCAAAATAACCAGTAATAATATTTTCTTCTGTTGCCAAATATAAAAAATTAGAAAACTGAACTTAACTTAAAAGAGGTAAATTAAACTGGAATTCCAACAATAACTATACGAGTCAAGGTGAGTCTCGTTTAAAAAAATTTCTTGTTAAAGGTACCCTAGGTTCTATTCTGCACCCCTGATAATTTGTATACAAAATTTCACGATGATTGGTTAAGTAGTTAAGGCGTGAAAGAATTACAAACAAACAAACAAACAAATTCATAAACAAACCAAGTGACTTTAGCATTAATTTTAGTAAGGATGAAATGCCTTTTTTTTCTCCCCTTCCTCATCCAACTTAGTTGTATATTTTTATCAACTTGAAACATTTTTAGCATATATTCTTCATTTAAAAAAAATAATGATAATTTTTTCGGAGAAAATTATAAACTTTAGAACTCTTGCGGCATACCTAAATATTTTTTAATTCCAATTAAATTTTATGTGGAACATATCTGTCAGTAAGGGCAACTTTTATCAACATGACATTTTTAATTCCGAAAAAACGTTTTTTCGATACACCATAATATTTACAACAGCACTTCAATACAGATTTAATTACGACACGGTAAAATCGTTTAACAAAGCACAGGGTGCGGAGAAAGTTCCTACAATTTTATTAGATATTTCAATAGGCTGTAACTAACACGTAATTCAACAAATCAACAAGTTAAAGCAATAAAAACTCTTTATTGAAATAATAATAATAACATTAAACAAAAAAATTATAACAATTGTTCAAAATTGGCTCCTTGGGCTTCAATACATTTACGGAGCCGCAGTCTGAAATTGCCGACGATGCTCGCGCACGCATCCACCGTTATCTCAGTCCACTCATTTTGCAGTGGTTGGACGACCACTCCGTGGACGGTCGGCAGTCCCTCCAGACTTCTTGTAGCGTTTCACTGCGTTATAGACTGTTTTACTCTTGAATCCAGTCGTTCGAATAATATCGGCTGTTTTCATTCCCTTCTTGTGTAATTCAACGACAGTAACACGCACATTTTCACGATTCATAGCTCACTAACTCAATGAACTAACAAAACAAATGATTAAACCTCAAATACTTTTAATGCCAATAAACAAAATGTACCAAATAAATTGCCAACATACGATTTTAAAGCCAAAAAGACGTTTTAAACAAAATTGTGGGAACTTTCTCCGCACCCTATATATGTTTCACACGTAAGTAAAAGAGTATATAGTTAAACTTTTGGTCACAAAATCTTAACTGTCTAAAAATACTATTCAATATCAATTTTAATAATTTTCATTCCTAATCAATGCAAAACGGAGACATGAATATTAAAACTGAATTTCATGTTTCCGTCTGACACAACGTCCGTCGCATAAAATATGCATTTCCTAGTTGAAACTGGAGATTTGATGTCTCGTTATGAAGCGGAAGAGTTGAAATGCGAAGATAAGATAAACTTTTGAAATAAAATTTAGCAGTTTGGCACAAAAGCAGTCATATAATCATGTTTAATGTGGAACTTTCGACATAATTCAGAGCTAAGTAGCACCAAAAGGAGAATTCACGTCATCTCTGGAAGTTTGAAAATTAATTTTAAGTAAAATTAAGAAAAATTACAAGATATTGAGTCATTTGTATTGAGGCTATTGACACTGTTACATGTTTGTAACTTAAATGCTCTCTCTGCGGTTTTGAACGCAATAAGTTCTCATCACATTTCATTTCATTTCGGGTTAATAAATACGTTTTAGTAGTAAACTTTGTTGTGTTTGATAGAGAATAGAGCACGTTACTTGCCCAAAACAGGCAAGAATAATAATAATAAGTAAAAATTCCTTTAAACTTAAGTAACTACATCATATATCATACAAATCTACTTTTATACAATTATATACTTTATTACAATTTGATTTTTTTTTTTTTTTTTTTTTGATAGCTCTTTGATTTTTTGAGTACTGTGGCGAACGATTTTAATAACTGTTCGAAAAGCAAAAAAATGGAAAGTTCTACAAATAGAATATAGCAATGTTTCAGCAAGAGACCATTTGGGATTGGTATTACCTAACAGGCTAATGCTCGTTCACACGCAGCGACGTTGTCAAGGGACTTGCTCTTCTTCTGTAACTTTTTTTAGTAACAAAAAAATAATAACATTTAATACACATTTGAAAAAAAAAAAATATTTGTGTTAAAATATGTTTTTCTCATACATTAAAAAAGATTTAAAAGCACTTTTTTTCTTTCAAAGCTAAGTGAATATTGTGAACCGAACCGTTTGCAAAAACTATGGACTAGTAAAAAAAGAAAGTAGTTTATCATCACATGCAGAACTTTTCTAAAGCAAACTACAAACCAAGAAAATAAAACTTTAAATTAGAAGAAAATGGCTTCGAAAAATAATAAGACATTTTACAACGAGAAAAGCTCTTCGTTCAAGAATTCCTAACCATACTGAAAAATAAGGTGATTTGTCAAGCATTAAACTACATCGAGTATAAAAAAAACAACATCTTACTGGCTTTCATATACATAAGACTGCTTCTTGCAGCTGGCATGTTTTAAACGATGACATGGCTCATTTAAACTGCATTTTCATGAATAATATTAAACTAAAAGTTTAATTCCTAACTCATTTGGGCGGATAAATATGTCAAGAGAGTACGACTTTTAAAGCATTTCCAAATGTCAAAATATTTATAAGCTAGCGCGGTACCCGCACGGCTTTGCCCGTAGTAGAAAATCAAAAGATCATTTGGTTCGCTTGTATATTTACAAATTATGAATGATGTGTTTGTCGCCAAATTGTTATGTTAATTTGCTCGCGTTATGATAGTTTGGTAGTTTACTCGTCCACGTTATGATAATTTGCTGGGTAAAATGTTCTTTAAACTGGAATAGAAAAAGAATAAAATTGAATTTTCGAAAAATCGCTTCGAGGTGCTCCCCCTTATGTTACGAACTAATTCTGTGCCAAATTTCATGAAAATCGACAGAACGGTTCGGGCGCTATGCACGTAACAGACCTCTAGAGATCCAGACATACAGCCTTCATCTTTATTATTAGTAAAGACGTTCATAAAAGCATTAGCCGAGCTTTTCATTAACTAGGCTTTGTATTTTCCATAAGAGTTGTATTTTATTCTTGTTAAAGTTAGTTATATTTTCAATTTATCTCACGGTTTAAAAAGTATGTAAAAGTTTTTATTAATGCGTATTCTGCGTCTTATTGTGCAAATTAGCTCATGCATTAATTTATTCTTGAAATAACTGATCAGTGATGTAGCATTTGATAACTTTAACTCCAAATAAAATTTATTGTTCTCATGCGGCATTTAGGTCTCTCGTATAGCACTCAAAAATAAGGATTTTTTAAAGTTTAAGTTATAGTTTCAGTATCAATGTATTATTTCAAAAAAATCTAAATTTTGATTTAAAAATTTAGTCGCTAATAAACAACTTTTAATATATTTTTCAAGATTTTTATAGCTAAAAACGATTTTAATTTATGTTGTGATTCTATATTGACATTAGTTGTATTATTTAAAAATGACTTAATGAGATAAAAACGGTGTAAATATCATTTGTATTTTATCACATAATAATATATTACAGTCCAGCCCGCTTAATGAAATAGGTAATTTTTCAGGAAAAGTTATTCTAATAAGCGGGATATTCCATTATCCGGGATAAAAATAACTCACATCAACGGTGTAGTACATTGGAATTTCGTTACATAAAGCGGGATATTATATTATCCGATATTCCATTAAGCGGGCTTGACTGTATTACAAGAATTAAATACAAAAAAAGATAACACCAAAACATATGTATTGTATTATGAGTATTTTCATTTTATATCTAGAATTTTCCATGCTACTCTTTTCCAACAGCGGATAAAGGATGCGTCTGGTAATGACATTGGCGTCTTCTTTTGCAGCCTGAAACAAATGATTTTATACCAAACTAACTATCATTGCTTACAAACTTATGAAAAATTAACTATTTCCCCTAATTAAAAATAAATAAGTATTAAATATTTAATGAATGATTAATGAATTAATATAAAATATATTAAGTTTTTTTTTTATTATTTGAGAATAGTGTTTGATGAAAATTAGAAGAGAAATAATGTGCTTCCAAATAAACTAAAATGTCTTACTTATTCCTCTTTTAAAGTTCATATTAAATCCATAGTGGTGGCTTTAAAATGGTCAATACCTTTCCTTGGAGCCCCAGACACGTTTTGAAGCGTGTGACCTCTTCAACAACGGGGTGGTTTCCCTTGGTCAAAAGTACTACTTTTAGTCATTGAAATGGATAGAATGAGCAAAAATAATAATAATAATAATAATAACATGGATCCAGAAAATACTTTCCTTTTCCCAACAGTTTTTTTTAATTAATTTTTTTAAATGTCCGATTTTTCAAACAATGCGTGGTCTTGATGACGTCATAAAAGATGCACTTTGCCGCATCTTTCTACCACGTTTTCACGTTATGATAATCAAGAAGCGAATTAAACATTGCGTTCTATGCTTGCTATCAACCATATCGTTGCCAATACACGTGAGTAAAGATGCAAATTAAATATTTTGCTCTGTAAATGGCAACACTGAATGGCATTTTATCACTTGTGATGTCATCGGCAGAAGCCGTAAACAATTTTTTTGGCCGTAACAGCCCATTAATGGGTTGCACAAAACAGACAAAAATAATAATTAAAAGTAAAATTTCCTCTAACTTATGTAACTGAATCCTATTTCATTTAAATTTATTTTCATACTATCATATACAGTAAACTCCCGATTATCTGTGGAATAAGGTGGCTTGGTAACCGCGGATAAGCGAAAACCGCGAATAATCCAAATAATGGGGAAACAAATGTGAAAAGACCCGCGGATAATCCGACCACTGATAATCGGGAGTTTACTGTACTTTATTACAGTTTGAAAAGTTTTTTTTTTTTTTTTTGTAAGCTCTTGGATTTTTTAATTAATGTGGCGTCCGATTTTAAAAACTGTTTGGGGTAGCGAAAATTATTCATAAAATAGAAAGTTCAACAAATGAAATAGCAATGTTTCAGTAAAAGACCTTTTGAGATTGGGATAACCTAACAGGCCAATGCGTGATCACACACAGCGAGGGTGTCAGGGGGCTTCCTCTTCCTCATTATCACTGTCTCTATGTCCCGATTTGTCTCAAATCAAGATATCTGGGATCACTTGAGACGTTAAATTAAATAGTTTATGAATTTGATCGAATTAGTGGCGTCGTACAAGACTCTTATGACTCAATAGTAGCCTGCATCGCCTCGGACATTCAGGCTTGAGGTGGTTCAACGGGGTATTTACTGCCACTCATTTGGGATTTTTTCAGTAATAAATTATCATTTCGCTTTTATTTTGTAAACACTTTCTAATATAAGTGCTGCCTTCAAGTGTGTAAAACTTAGCTTCATTCTAAAAAACTCCTTTTGTTGTTTTAGTTTTACTTTTTAGGAGTATATAATTTACAATAATTGATCATAGTATTTTGAACACAAAATTATTCTTTTAGACTGTTATTTCTTAAATGGTTCTTTCTATCATTTTAAGAGCATTTCGTCAATTTTTTTTCCAAGTTCGCATACTTACTAAGTCACAGAAAAGTAGAAATTTGACAATTCAGTAAAAAATCGAGTACAGCTCCTAAACTGCGTAAAACAAAACTAGATCTCTATAAAATGGAAAATCCATCGAATGTCGCTAAGGAAAAATTACTTTTTTCTCCCTGTCATGGAGACCAAATAAAATATATTCTAAAAAATGAAGTTTCTACAAAAAAAAAAGAAAGAAAAGAAAAAAAAAAGAAAACAAGAAAAAAATGAAATATTATTCGATAAATTTGTAAAATAAACTTGCACACATAAATTATAAGTCTTTTTCAAAAACATACGTGTTATTTTTGAAGTAAATTTTGATTGTCATAATGCATTAATGTAAAAAACGTTTAAACGTGAAGTAATTCACGTGAAGTTCAAACGTCAATTGCATTCTTTGAGTTTTAGCTATCCATGTACTGTGTGTTTCCATAACTATATAAAGCACTATTTTATATTATTTACATACATTTTTCGTTTATATATTTACAGCAAGGAACAACAGACGTTATTAGCTATTATGTGTAATAATTTAAAGTAATACTGACGACGCATAAGTAAATACTAAAAAAAAAAAAAAAACATTAATGCTACGTAATACCTTATTATTTCTGTAAATATAGGTTATAAACCTAAACGTTCATGTGAAGTTCAAAGCATACACAACAGGCGTTACGTAAGCTTCCATTTCTAATGAAATTCATTTAATAAAAAACTTAGCAGTGTTATTTTCCATTGTAATGCAATGAGATGTGTTGTTTGCTTACGTAAAGAAGCTTCTTCTTCGGTTTGCCCAATTTTCAGCAATTTAAACCTAATTCCAACTCTTCATCCAAGAATGCTTCCAGGGGTTTTGAATTATGCATTAAAACTGCATTATCTCTTCTCTGATGCATTCAGTCTCATCGAGGCAGAATTTTATAGAATCTATTTAGGGGGGCAGCTTCGATTTTTTATTTTTTTACTTATGAAAGTAAACACCGGAATCAAAATAGAAACGTGATAGGAACTGGAAAGTTTGAACTGTATATTTTTAATAAGTTACACGTTTTGGTACTATGTATTCCAAATAATCTCAGGAGAATTGAAGCGGTTAAAATACATTGTATTCTAAGAAAAAATCCCAGTTTTGGCTTAAGGCTTCTCTACGAACTAATGAAAGCGTCTAAAACAGAATATATATCTTGATCGGTTGTTAAATTGCTCCTTAAATTTTTGCATTTGTATAAAAATCCTTAATCGTCTAAATTGTACAAACGCGTAAGTCATTAACTTTTTAACTAATAAATATTGTGTCCTTACTAAGAACAGGTTTTGTGCTTGAAAAACGTTGAATTTAGGGAAAAAATTGAGGCCCCGACTTCAAAAGGTTATCAAAAATTAAGAGATCGTATATAATTAGTTACGTATTTAAAATAATTCATCGTATAGTAATTTAAATCAGTGTTTATTTTATAATTCGGTGTTTAGTTTAGTTGATTTTTGTACTGGAATTGTAAAATAAATTTCATTTCTATGTTTGGGTAGGAAATACAATATAAGTGTAATCAGTTATTTTTTGCTTTTTAGTTCCTGGGTATTTTTTGAAGGCGTTTTTTTTTTTTTTTATTTAAAAGTAAATTTATTCTCCCCGCCTCCTTTTGCAGCAGTACCGTCGACCGGCGTCACGGTGCTGCTCCTTTTGCGGAAACCATATCCAGGTTGCGTCCATATCCTACAAACACGCGCGTACATACACACACGCATGCCTACACACACACACACACACACACACACACACACTCACTCACTCACTCACATACACATACCCACACACACTCACATACACATACTCACACACATATACAAATATACACACACACATACCCACACACACTCATGTCTGCACACCGACACAAACACAAACACGCCTGCACACAGACACAAACACACACGCGCCTACACACACATGCTTGCACACAGACACAAACACATACGCCTACATGCACACGTACCCTCACACACACAAACACATGACTGCACACACGCAAAAAAACACGCGATTGCGAAAAGCATAATTTGAATTCAAGATGTCAAAATTCATTTTTTTTTTAATATCAACCACTAAAAATATTCCAACTTAAATTATCGAATTGTACAAAAAGTACAGAGTAACCTAAAATGATAAGTACTTTCCAGTATTTTAAAGATATGATAAATTACAAATCAACCGTCAAACTCAAAACATATTTTTCTTAATTCTGGAGCGGCAGACAGCATTATTTTTTTTATTTCGACAGCAACGCATTTTCTGCTATGCTTCGTGCCACAGTTCAACCAACGATTTTGATACCCAGAGCGAAAACATCCTTTTATGATAAAATAAGTGAGACTTAAACATTAATGTATGGGATCTGTTAAGTATGTTATGCAAAGCTAAGGACTTATGGCAATTTCACGACAAAGTTTTCTTTGTTTTCGCGATGTGTATGAAATTAAAGTTACACCAAACATTATTTCTCTGAAGCCTTTCGACCAAACTCATCCCCAAAAGCTTTAATTAGCGAATACGTTCATTAACAACCGCAAAAAAACCCGTACACTCATGATAAATTTTTAAAAGGACTTCCTAAATCTAAAGATGACTGAAGATAAAAATAAAGGGATTATACTTGCTAGAGAAAAAAAAAACAAGAGCCGGAATGAAAGGAACGAACCTTTCATATATCGTCGCCTCAGAACAACAGTAAAACATAGAATAAAACTAAGAAAAAAACGCAAGAATAACACTAAGATGTACAACTGTTACTCTGATGCGATGATATATTTTAACTAAGTTAAAAATTTAAAAAAAAAAATCATTGAACAGCATGCATAACTTATTCAAACACAATTTAACAGGGGTGAAAATATTTGATTTAAGTCTGGTTACAGTTGCAGTAATTTGTGTCAGCAATGCTTTGTATGAGAATGTTAATTAGGGATGCACCAACACTGTAAAAAAATTCCGAAACGTTACTGGTTATTTCCGTGGAACGTTTCGGGATTTCAGAGGTTTTCGCCTATTTCCCCGCAAAATCAAGTATCTTCGCAAAAAAGTTTCCTGAATTGCCAAAAGATGCACGAATGCAGACTTTTAACTGGTGTGAAATTTTTTTTTCTACCAGTTTAAAGGTTGGCGGAGCGTGTTTATTAAATGTGTCGGCTCTAGTTTAGTTATGGCCCGTCTGGATTGACTAAGCTTCCAATGGGAGCAAATAAGTCACAAGATAGCTGCAGCCTTGCGAAGCAGGATTTGCGGAAAAGGAATATGCTTGGTTCTCGCTTCTGGTGCTTTCATGGTAAACCAGGCAGGCTCTAATCTAATACATTAAACCTACACAATTTTCGAAGAAGTTTCACGGCTGGCTTTAACAGGGGAGATTTCCCAGTATCCCAGGAAGGTCACTGACTTTTATCGGAAAACGTTCCTGGTTTTTTTTAGATATGTTAATGGTTGAAATTGGGCACATCAGCTGCCTATTATTTTCCAGGAACGTTTCTGAATCGTTTTTACAGTGAATAAGCAAATTGGCGCATTACCGGTTACCGATGATTCGGCTGTTGATAATCGACCGATTAATGATCATAGTTATTATTTGTAAGGATATTAATTCATGCGTCACTTTTTTTTTCTTTTCTTTCCTTTTTTCTTTTTTTTTTTTTCTTTTTTCTTTTTTCTTTTTTTTTTTTTTTTTTTTTTTTTTTTTTTTGACTTTATAAATAGTTAACAGCTTATTTCCGAGAGAAGATCTTTCTCCTATTTCCTCATTTTCCAATAATAATTTCAAAATTTCATGCAATTTTTTCCAGCCAATTTTCATATCAACGTAAATAAAATCACATAATGTTAACTATACATGAAAATTCAAAAATATTAGGGGCAGCCTGTGGTCAGCAGGCAAATTTAGGAGCATTTTTAATTTAATTTTATTTTTAAATGATTAGTAGTCTATATATATATATATATATATATATATATATATATATATATATATATATATATATATATATATATATATATATATATATATATATATATATATATATATATATATATATATATATATTATTTTCAAAGAAACATATTCTATTTTCTTCATTTAAACAATTTCCGTAAACAAATTTATTGTTAAGAATAATATTAGATATTCCTAAAAAGAACTATTTTCTGTCATTAAAGAGGAGTTTCATCCTACTAGCACCCTCTGATGCCGAGATATACTCCTATTTTTTTGCTTCACTAAAAACTTCTTTTATTTTCTGCAACACTTCAGGTTGAGGTTTTTTTCCCAGGACAAGAAATACCCCCGCAGATATGATTTATTGGCTGATTTCATTAATTCTGACAAGGGAGGGAATTTTTTGCCACACTATTTGCTATATTGGAAAAGGAAGAAACCAGAAAACATATTTTTTTCTGCGGATTAATCCACTGATTATTTATGCTTACCTGAATGACGTCCTTCTACGCTCTGGACTCGGTTCATAAATCATAACTATGGATATTCATCGTAAAAAGAAATAGTAGAAAACTTTGTTCAAGTTTCTGAGCTTTTTTATCAACTTAAGAAGAAAAAATGACTTGTCGAACTTGCTCTACGATAGTTATTCAGTAAAAAAAGTTTTTATTTAAATTATACTCTTCTTTTTAAATCTATTTTCCATAAAAATATCAACAGAAACCATTGAAGGCTTTACTATTATTAAAATATTACTGAAAACACCCCACCCTCTAGTTTAACCTAACTTTTATAATTAATTTATGTGGTTAACGCAGAAGAGACCATGATATTTGTAAAAAATAATTCATATTTTTGTTTAGAAAATAATACGTAATCTAAAAGAAATAATTTCTTAATTGTGGACAGAGGTGTTTTAGCACTGAAGATATTAATTGGGGGGCATTAAAATATTACTGAAAAACCTCACTTCTCAATTGAACCCAAATTTTTATTCTTATTCTGTGTGGTAACAACAGATAATCCTAATATTTGTGTTAAAAAATATATCATTAATCTTGTGTTTAGTATCCATAAAAGTATCCTTCTTGCCAATGTGGATTTATTTTTCTGATATACAAATGGATGCCATAAAATGTGCTCTGGCGCATAAAAATATTTTCCTCTCATGTGGGTTGTTTTGAACTGATGCACTAGTAAGATATGTATAATTTTATGTTGTATGGAAACAGATGTACATTTGAAACAGTCCACAAAAAATGTTTTGTGGTATAACACTATTTTCCTAACTTGAGGGATGGTTATAGCTAATATACTATAAGGTAACGGCACCAGTAACAGATAAGGGTCCAGTAACAGACAGTCATAAGTTTGGATTTTAATAATAAGAATTTTAGGCGCGTAAAACTAAAGTCTGCTGTGGCCCATGAATACGTTGCAACCATCTAGTGTTAGCAAGGTGAATTTTATGAGCCAGTTTGGAAGCAGCAGTTTCGCGTTTATTAGCACTCTTAAGCCCGGAATAGGAATGTGACTGAGCTGGAGGTGGAAAACCTCTTAAGGAAGCCAAGAGTGCCAAAAAAAGTGGTAGCTAATATAGAATTAGCACTGACCATACAAGTGACCGAAGCAATGGTTCGGTTCGACTAAAATATTGAAGGTAAGGCGTTGTATTTTCAGTAAATTATCGTCCTATAGCCAGGGCTAAGGCAGAAATACAATATAGAATTAGCACTGACCAGACGAGTGACCGAAGCAATGGTTCGATTCGACTCGAAGATTGAAGGCAAGGCGTGGTATTTTCAGTAAGTTACCGCCCTATAGCCAGGGCTAAGGCAGAAACATATTTCTGCCTTAATCCTGGCTAAATGAGCGGTAACTTACTGAAAATATAGTAAACACTGTTTAATCAAAATTAGTATAACGAACGTATTTGTTTGAAAACAATTTTCGACAATCACTTGCCCGTTTTTCCACCTTCAGTATAAATGCTGAAAATCTGACTCAAAAGAATAAATTTCAACAAATCCCTTAAGAGTTTCAGTGTCTAGTAGTGTGTTAAAATGGCGTCTTTTCAAAGTGAAATTTCGATCTTAGAAAGCAAAATAGGGAAAAGACTTTAGCTCAGGGGACTTGATGTTTGAGTGTAACTATACCACCGGGGAAAGTTTAAGGGCAGTAACTGCAAAAATTTCCTTTTCCATTTAATTTCGTCCACTTCTGACATTTCCCGACTATTAGTACGGAATGCAAAATGCATTTCTCCAAATATCTCAAAATCTCGTTTCTGCAGATGCTGCCGTTTACCTTCCCATTGCAGCAGAGATATGGCCCTTTCGTTTGGGTGGAAATACGGTGGTATGTGTCAAATTCAGTCTTTACCGAATCCACTCTAATCGACAGCCGACAATCGCTGTTATGTTCACATTTTGCCAAATCTTGTGATTGTTTACGAGATGCATCTATAGTTGATGTTCTTCTTTCTGAAAACGTATTGTACTTGTAATAATGAACTTTTTTAAGACTCAAAGATGTATGCAGAGCTATACGTCCAAAACAAACAGATTGCTCACAATTTTTCAAATAGGCTAGAAATCGTAATCAAAACGTGTTGTGCGAAAGAAACAATTGCGTACAAGCAAATGAATCTATGAAAGTCAACAAAAAATCAAAACGTAAATAAATAAATAAATAAAACTGTCCTTTGCGATTAAAATTACTGGGTTTTTTTCAGACTTAATGAGCAATACCAAAAGCATTTTTTTTTTTTATATTTCAATCGTATGTCGTTATCGAATGGGACAAAAAAACATTAATATGAAAAAGAATTTTATTATGAGGGGATGCTATGAACTAGTTTTTACAGAAAAATATTTGAAACATTGTCCTTATGCACCGTATTAATTTACGACTCTTACATTAAATTGTGTCCATGTATGCAGTAGTCTCAATTTAGTTCTGATGTTTAAAAGTGCATGATGTTGTTTTCGGCTTTTGTCCGATACACCGAGACTTGTGCCATTGAAGCATACCATTCTATGGTTTATGTCAACCTCGAGCGTACACCCGTTTGAAAATTAATGGAATTAAGCCAATATTTTTACAAAATCACCTTTATTTACATCATTTATATACAAAATCAAAATCACCACTTAGTAAGCCCACTCTCTCCCCTTTTTGTTCAGCACCATTTTCACTCTACTGGACATAGAATCAACTAGAGTTCTGCACTTTTCTTTGAATTCTTAATCCCTAAACAATGTTTATAGCAAAGCACAAATAATTTTTCCTTTTGTTTTGCAATCAGATTTTCACTCAAGGTCACAATGGCCTGCCTCTTCCGTGGAGAAATATCCATGGCTAACAGAAACATAAAAAGTGACCGGACTGAGAAGAAACATAAAAAATATGTAGAAATTCATAACACTTAAACAAAACACAATATTTATGACAAAAAAAAAAGTGACTCTATAGCGCCTAATCAACTGGTATGCTAAACAGCTGTTTAAAACAAAGATTTAACAACCTAAAAAAACGAAAATTAAAAGTTCCCAACTTGATTCCAATAATTCGCACAAGGTTGTTTTCCCCGAAAGCTAAATGATTACAAAAACATAGAGCTCCTCCATCGGATTCAGTACCCTTAAAATAAATTAATTACTATGCTTCAAATGTTTTCCTTAAAAACGATACTCATACCTTCCCCTCATTACTGCACACTGAACAAATCCAAAGTCTACCTTTTTTTATGCCACATTATTCCGTCGGACATCGTGACTAAAATCAAATTATTACATTCCAACTACGTAACCGACAATCAAAAGATTCTTTGAAATCCGGAAACAGGTATATGAAAATTCCTTTGTAAATTTGTCTATCATAACATCGATGTTATCTCTTCATTTGATTATAATTACTTCCTTTTACAAAAAAAAAGGAAGTATTCAGTTCGCGAAAAAATTTTCACTCAAAAATTGAGCCTAAATTTCCATTTTGCTCACCCCCGAATGAATGTTGAGTTTTTTTTTTTCTACCCGACCACTACGTGGATATATACCTAGGAACGTATAGACACCCGAAATATACATTTTGACGATCCCTGAATTAGACGTCTGTATGTACGTATGTATGTGCGTATGTGTGTATGTATGTCGCATAACTCAAGAATGGAACGTCCTAGAAAGTTGAAATTTGGTACGTAAACTCCTAGTGGGGTCTAGTTGTGTCCTTTTTTTTTTTGCATTCGGATGCTCCAAAGGGGATCTTTTGCCAATTTTTGGGGGAAATCATTGTTAATTTCGATGTAAACTCAAGTGGTGTTATAATTTGGCCGACACTTGGCGATATATCGCCAGGCTTTTGGTCGCCAAGTTTTGTGGCCTACTTGGCGACAAATTTGGCGATTTTTTTTTTTTTAAATTCGGTTTCAATTTGGCCACTGTTGTTGATATTTCGAGAGTAAACTATTGAATCACATTAAAACTGCCAATAATGAGAAAATTAAATTGAAGTAAAAGGAAGTCATGTGATGCACACATCAGCTCGTTTTAAGTTAAAGTTTTACAAATTGTTTGCAACTTACTTTCAGAGTTCCCTGTTCTCAAATTTCATCAGAATAAAGTAGAGTCTATACTCTACAGGAATAAATAAATGAATAAAAAAAATATATATTGGTGTGTGTTTTTACAGGCTTATCGAGGAGCACTTTTTTCGACATAAATTTACAGCAAAATCGGATATCCTATATATTTGCTGACACGTTTTACGTCACGTAA
Source organism: Uloborus diversus (assembly GCF_026930045.1). Classification (NCBI taxonomy): domain Eukaryota; kingdom Metazoa; phylum Arthropoda; class Arachnida; order Araneae; family Uloboridae; genus Uloborus; species Uloborus diversus. Next base: position 9,862,949 of record NC_072731.1, read on the forward strand.
TATCCCATCGTAAATCACTATGTTCCTGTAATGTTAGCTTTTCACAATTGTCGAATAAATCTCTACGTAGAATATAAGAATTAGCACCTCATTCAGACCGTTCATGTAGCAAAAGGAATGTATTGTTTTTTTCACATTAATCTCTCTTTTTTTTTTGCACACAAATAATGCGTTTATTAAGTGCTTATTCAAGTGGTTACAAATTAAATGCTTCTGTTTTCTTTGAAAAAAATTCTATTTTCTTTTAAAATGGGAAAGAAAAACGCGAGGAAAAAACGAAAGCACGCAAAAAAAACTGTAAGAATTGAGTAAATAACTTTGTACATGAAAAGTAAAATAAGATATAATGACGTTTAATTGCACAAAATTGCAGACTACTGAAAACATGTGTTTCGGTTTTACACGGAACACCTTTTTCACTTCAGTATTTTTATGGATGCCATGATATGAAAATATGTGGTATGAAAATATATTATACAAAAGATTTTCGGATGTCCTTTCATTTAAAAGTTCACGTCTTTTGTTTAATGTTTCACGTTCAATGCCGAAACACGTGTCTGCAACAATCAGCAATGTTGTGCAATTACTTGTTTAAAAATAAAAAATACTACTATGTTTATTTCCTTTTATATTTTTTCAGAAAAAAAATCCCTTGAAATATCTTACAATTACTTATATTTTGGAAATTTATTCACAATCGAAAACCGACAAGAAAATTATCTATTTTCAGATAAATCAGCGCAAAAATGAATTGAAATTTATTCTAAAACACATGATGCTTGCAATACATTTTCAAATTCGTTAAATGGGAATTTACAAAAAAATTGTGAGAATCCACAATGCTTCTTTGTACACTTGTTAAATAATCAATGTTTTTAATAATTAAAAAAAAAATTTAAAAAAAAAAACATTGTTGTAAGCGATGCGTTACAACACTTTCTCAGACTGCTTCGATCGCGGTTCCGATATTTCTCTATACATGCTCGCTCAAGTCTGGAAGGACTTTCATATGCATTATTTTTTTTACATTTATCTAACCCTGTAAAAAATGGTTGGTACATAGAATGAAATCTTAAAGAAATGAGAAACATTTGTTTGTGCCATAAATATGAAATTGCGCTCAAAAATACTGAATATATGCACCACGTAACCAAATGCATTGGAACACTTTCAAGAATTAATTTTTAATATGAACGCTCGAAGGAATTGATCTTTCACTGCTCTTGAGCGAAAGGTAACGGTTTAATTATTTAAAGTCAAAGTAGATGCCGCATCTCATAAAAACATTCAACTTAAATATTATAAAAACTTTTAAAAATATTAAGGATTTAATGAGCCGAATTCTGGAACATGCGACGAATCGCAGGGGATTGTTTGTAAATTGGCAACACCTCCAGCCAACTGTTCAGAGTTTCTAGGTTATGGTTCATTATGAAAACAGATTACAGTAGACAATCGTTTTACGCGGCGGTTACGTTCCACGGAAATGCCGCGTAAATTGAGACCTAATAATAGTGTTAAAATAGGGGTTTGGTAACAAAATACTTCATTCTAGTGATGACTAATTGTATAATATGTTTAATGAGTACTTATATCGACTTTTATGCACAACATGCATAAAGAAAACATAAATTTATTTCATGATTTGTTTATAAAGAGCAGCTGGCTATGATAGTCTTTTGGCAGTCATTAAGAATGACCGCCAAAATGCTCTTTGCAGAGCATTAACGCATCCATGATCATTTGCGTCATTTCCATGATAGAATTTTCCTTCACTAACAAATCAGAAAGATCATATCAATTCTATAGGAATGGCTTTTTCAATGGTTTTAAAAATTTTCAATGTGAACATTTTTGGTTGTGCGTCACCGACGTCGGTATCCTCGTTGTTTTTGGCCTCCTTTGTCACTCCTAAAATCTATTCTACTAGTGAGTTCTGAACTGTGTGAGTTTAATAACTTTACTTCTGGAAAGAGCTCTCGAACCAATTGCATAAAATGTCTCCAGGGGCCCAAGCTCAATTATTAGCACGCCAAAATGCAGTTGATTACGCGTAATCTGCAATCTTAAGGAGTTTGGATTTTGAAAGAGGGGAAAATTTTGCCTGTTTGCATTGCCGCATCCACGTAAAACCGAAACTCATCCGCGTAAAATAAAATAAAGGTGCCAAATCTTTAAACCGCGTATAATCGAAACCGCGTAAAATAAACCCGCGTAAAACGAGTGTCTACTGTATTTGTAAACAAACCCTTAGAAATCCTCTCTCTTCCGAGAATAGTTATACAACTCATTAGATCACATATATCTATCTAAATTTTTATGATTTCACCGAATCATTTTTTACGAGTTGCCACAATCTACTTAGGTTTTAATTTATGAAGGTTGCACGTGAAGTGAAAAATCGATTTCGTAAGCGTTATTAATCATGTTTCATAAAATTTCCGAAATTTTTATTTGAAATTTAATTATTTTATTTCCTTTGAATGCTGTCACATTTTCTAAAAGTTTAGTAAGTTTTGTCGGTAAACTCTGCATGCAATGAGCAGAAATCTTGAAATAATATCCACATTTAAAAAAACGCTTATATTTTCATGAATATAAGTGGTACTTTCACAAAAATATATAAGATAATGGTATATAATTATATTTTTTCTTATTTTTACCTATTATTCCTGCTATTTGGATGACAAATAATCAATAAACGATTTTGTATTCCTCAATTTGTTGCTGCTAGTCTTATTGCTTGGGTGATTTGATATTTAAGGGAAAATGGCAGCATACTTTTTTTGTGACACAACTTATGGTAAAATAGGTATCTTGTTTCTCGAGAAATTAGGGAAAATGAAGGTTTGAAAATGTGTTGATATTTTTGGTTAAAAGTGATACGAAACGTGTAAAGGAAGCAAGCATTAAGCATGATAGTGCCTGAGGGTTAGTGAAGAGATTTTCAAATATATGTACTCTTAGTTTGTCAAAACAGATACAAAAATAAAGTTTTAGGGATTTATTTTTCAACTATCCGTTTTTTTTTTACGAAACGTGTAAAGGAAGCAAGCATTAAGCATGATAGTGGCCTGAGGGTTAGTGAAGAGATTTTCAAGTATATGTACTCTTAGTTTGTTAAAACAGATATAAAAATAAAGTTTTAGGGATTTATTTTTCAACTATCCGTTTTTTTAACTTTGGTTCTTTTGGAATGTCTCTAAATATCCCCAGTTTTGCTTAATTGCTTACACCGGGTTTGGCACCTCATTTGTTTTGCAAAACGTTTACTAACTTCAGAATAGTATATAGCAAAAATTGCGACTAAAGATGAAAAAGAGCTCGGTACTAGCTAACTGATAGCCATTTTTCACATTATTTTTAATCTGCATTTAAATTGTTATTGAAAACTGGTATATTGTGCTATAAATTGGTATTAGTTAGCAGCAAAAAAACTAAAAAGCAACTTTGGAGTTTTGGATTGAAACTTAAAGCAGAGGAGCACAACTAGACCCTGTACAGACCCCACACACGAAATTTCAAACGGACTTTCGTTTTCTACCAGCTCGAATAGAATTTTGTATTTTTTTGCAATATAAAATCAATTGTCATTTATTAAGGATAATTTGAACAGCTCAATTGAAAATTACATTTGTGTTTTTCCCTATACTTACACCTTTAGTTAAATATTTAGTTCCTTGCGCGCACACATTCCGTTGCATATTAAAATTACTCTTACTTTAATTATAATACCATCCAACATTCATTTTCAAAGTATTTATTAAAAAAGTATTTCCGCTAACGTTATTTTTATTCCATAAAACTTCCGCGCATTTTATTTTTCAGCTAGACATAACATAAAAGAGAATTTGAAAGTCGTGGAACTCTTTGGGTTAGATTCCCTTAAAAAATCTCAATGCCCGAAAGATCTGTGCTGAGAAACATGGCGTTTTTTAGCATCTGCTGTCGTTTCTTTTTTTGCTTTATTATGAGATTTTAAGACAAAAACGTTTCAGACTGCAGATTTTGTAGCGCTTTTTTTTTTTTTTTTTTTGCAAAAGCTCAAAGTCTTTGAAGTTTTAGACTCAAAAGAGATTCAAATCTTTTATTTTCAAATGATGTGCTTTCTACGATACTGCCTAGCAACGTGATTTTCGTGAATGGGTTATGCGACTATATATGTAGTTTTAAAAACGACATCAAGTACATGTTTTAGCCTTTGAACCTGTTTGAATGAGGAAAAAGCATTTCGTGTACTTTTGTAGGGTTCAGATGGCTTTCTCCTTGATTCAATGTATTTAGCAATTTGTTTTAAGCAGAATCTTCTTTTTTTTAAAAAAAGTATAGTGTTATGAATAAATACAGGACATTTCATATTGAATGGGACAGAAAAAATAGCATAGTTATTTCTTCAGTTCTCACTTCAGGAAATTCAATAAATAAACATATTTCTACATATCTTTGCTAATAAAAAGCAGAAAGTCTGGAGCTCTGGATGTGAGCCGATTTTCATGAAATTTGGAACAAAATTAATTTGTACTATGGGGGTGTGCACCTAAGAGCGATTTTGTTCTTTTTCTATTCCAATTTTAAGAACATTTTACCGAGCAAATTATCATAACGTGAGCGAGCAAATTAACATAGAAAATTGGCGAGAAATTCATCATCCATTATTTGAAAATATACAGGCGAACCAAATGGCATTTTATTCCTCGACTACGGGCAAAGCCGTGCGGGTACCACCAGTAAATAAATAAATCGAATTTTTACTTCTCTTTACTAATAATAAAGCTGAATGCCTGTGTCTCTGGATGTCTGTGTCTCTGGACGTCTGTATGTCTGTTACGCGCATAGCGCTTAGTCCGTTCTGCCGATTTTCATGAAACTTGGCACAACACTAGTTCGTAGCGTAGGGGTGAGCACCTCGAAGCAATTTTTCGAAAATTCGATTTTGTTCTTTTTCTATTCCAATTTTAAGAAAATTTTACCGAGTAAAGTATCATAACGTGGACGAACGAATTACCATAACGTAGACTAGCAAATTACCATAACGTGAACGAGCAAACAACCATATGCGTCCATAGCTGGGCAAATGAACATAGCAAATTGGCGAGAAATTCTTCATGCATTATCTGTAAATATACAGGCGAACCAAATGACCTTTTAATTTTCTACTACGACCAAAGCCGTTCGGGTACTATACTAGTTTTAAAAAAGACTATTAATTGCGTAACTATGAAAACAGTAAAAATTATGTTCTCTGCCAATATGGGGCAAGAAAAAACCAACATTTCAATTCCATCAATAGCCATCACCCCCTTAATACTAAATGCCTGTCCCATTTCACTCAAAAAGTGATCCTCCGCCGGTACACCTTTCAACGCTATCAGTTGATCAGTAGCAGGTGTACCGAATTTCACTTATTGGGATCCTTTTTGCCCTGTGTTAAAAGCGGGAACGATACAAGCATTTCGCATTGATGTTACGTTGCAATTACTAAACTGTTCTATGTCATTTCTTTTGCTATTTGCATTAAAATAATAATAATAATAATTTGACTTTTAACATCTGGAATTCAAATTATGTTTTTCGCAATCACGAGTGTGTGTGTGTTGTGGGAGGTTGTAGATGAGTGTGTTTGTGTCTGTGTGCAGGCATGAGTGTGTGTGTGTATGTGTGTGTGTAGGTGTGTGCATGTGTGTGTAGATGTGTGTAGGTGTGTGTATGTGTGTGTAGATGTGTGTGTATGTGTGTGTAGGTGTGTGTGTATGTGTGTCTAGGTGTGTGTGTATGTGTGTGTAGGTGTGTATATGTGTGTGTATGTGTATGTAGGTGTAGGTGTGTGTATGTGTGTGTAGGTGTGTGTAGGTGTGTGTGTATGTGTGTGTAGGTGTGTGTGTATGTGTGTAGGTGTGTGTGTGTATGTGTGTATGTGTGTGTAGGTGTGTGTACGTGTGTGTGTATGTGTGTAGGTGTGTGTGTATGTGTGTGTAGATGTGTGTAGGTGTGTGTATGTGTGTGTAGGTGTGTGTAGGTGTGTGTATGTGTGTGTAGATGTGTGTAGGTGTGTGTGTATGTGTGTGTAGGTGTGTGTGTATGTGTGTGGTGGTGTGTGTGTGTATGTGTGTGTAGATGTGTGTAGGTGTGTGTGTATGTGTGTAGGTGTGTGTGTAGATGTGTGTAGGTGAGTGTGTATGTGTGTGTAGATGTGTGTAGGTGTTTGTGTATGTGTGTAGGTGTGTGTGGGGGGGTAGGTGTCTGCGTGTGGGTAAGGGTGTATGTATGCGTGTGTGTGTAGGATATAGACGCAACATTGAGACTGTTTTCGCTAGAGGAACAGCATCGGGAGAGGCCGGTCGACGGTAGTGTTTCACAGGGAGGCGGGGGGGGGGGGGGAATAAAACCAGCGTAAAGTCAAGGACAGTCAAATAAGAACAGTAAGCAATGTGATTGCTTAAAAAAAAGAAAGAAAGAAACTGCAGACGGTAGATAAATAAAATAATATGAAGAATTTTATACATTGCAGACGATAATAA